>NC_046284.1:38639265-39249012 GCF_004115265.2 Rhinolophus ferrumequinum
TTGAACAAGCACAACTCCACAAAGGACTCCCTGCACAGCAGACAGGCAAGATTAAGAGACACTTCTGAAATCACCTAAAGGTGGGCAAATTGCGAGAGCAGGAGGAGGAGGGAAGGGAGAAGTTCGGTGATGGGGAAGTGTGGACTCAGGACGCACACCTAGCTCGGTGCTCCGAGCTCCCTGCATTCAGGAACTACTGCAGCTGCAGGAGAAGGAAGAACTCAGACTGCTCGGGCTCCGTTTATGGCCTACAGGGCTGAGGGGACAGCACGAAACACAGTGAACCCAGGCTTATGGCACAGAACTCATGGCAAAGACTGAGGGAAGAAGGCTGAAAAGAGTGGTTTAAGAGATCCACTTAATGCCAAGCAGAGATCGGAAGCCTTAGGCACTGAGACTAGCTGCACCCTCCCCACCTTCCCAGTGCTCACCCCGCCCCCACCTGCCCAGTGCTAGAGGCGAACAGTAGCCGTTTCAGATCAAAAGAACAGAATATTTGCAGTTCTGAGAACTGTGGTCCTCAGACACGGACTCACAGCCCAACTAGTTCCCGCTAAGGGGGGGGGAGCTGTGGTGCAGGATTGGCTGTGGTGGTGGTTGTTGCCATTACTCTGGGCCACCTCTCACAACACACCGCCCCTGTCCATTCTTATCTGGGCAGATCTCTGTAGGGGTAAACAGGGCTGCTGAAACACACGGGCTCTGAATTTGGTGCAGAAAGAGCTTTGGAACTTCAGAAGCTCTCCACATCGCCCCATTGAGGTGGTGCCCTATCACCCAAGCGAACTGTTCACAGTGGAGATACCTGCCTTCCACGGAATCCCCCCATTGTGTGAGAAGCCAGAATAGTGCAGAAAAAACATTACACTACTGTGTGAGAGAGAGTAAAAGTCTGCAGTCGGAGAGAAAATAAAACATTCTACCAACACCTACTGAAAAACAAAAGAAATATCTCTTTCTATCAACCTGTTGCAGAAGCCACTCCTGTAGATGTCTAGGAAGGGAAATAATAAATAAATAATTGCCATGAAAAACCAAGACAGCAAGACAGCTCAGAAAGAAAATGAAAAGTCTCCAGAAAAATGAACTTAAACATATTGAAACATATGACTTAAATAACAGAGAATTCAATATTGCAGTTCTTAAAAAACTCAAAGAGATGCAAGAAAACACAGTCAGGAAGTTTAATGAACTCAAACACAATCAAAGAAAAAAATTAACATTTTACCAAAGACATTGAAATTTTAAAAAAGAACCAAGTAGAATTTCTGGAGATTATGAACTCTATGAAAGATACGAAGAATGAAATAGCCAGCTTATGTAGCAGAGTTGATCCATTGGAGGAAAGAATCAATGACATCGAAGATAGAAATCTAAAAATGACATGAATAGAAGAAGAAAGAGACTTGAGACTTAAAAGAAATGAAAGATCTTTACAAGAACTTTCTGACTCCATCAGAAAGAGCAATATAAGAATAAAGAGCATACCAGAAGGAGAAAAAAGAGAGAAGGGAACAGACAGTATATTCAAACAAATAGTCGATGAGAACTTCCCAAACTTGTGGAAAGAACTGGATCCACGAATCCAAGAAGCAAAAAGAACACCTAATTACCTCAACCCCAACAGGCTTTCTCCGAGGCACATTTGTATTGAAGCTGTCAAAAATCAACGATGAAGAAAGAATCCTCAAGGAGACCAGGGAAAAGGAGACGGTAACCTAAAAAGGAAAGCCCATTAGAATATAATCAGATTTTTCAGCAGAAAGTCTACAATTCAGCAAGGAGTGGAACTAAATATGCAAACTGTTGAAAGAGAGAAATTATGAGCCAAGAATAATATATCCAGCAAAGATAGCCTTTAGATATGAAGGAGGAATAAAGACATTTTAAGACATAGAGAAGCTGAGGAAATTTTCTAACACATCATCTGCACTACAAGAAATACTGAAGGAGGCTATTCGACCAGCATCAATAGGGATAATTTGTGGCAAACAAAACATAAAAAGAGGGGGAGTAAATGCCTGAACCAGAATATGGGAATGGAGAAAGTAAGCATGCTGAAGAAAATGGAATACTCTAAATATCAAACTTTATTTTACATAACCTTAACGGTAACCACTCAATAAAAATCCAGAACTGAAATATATACGTAATAAAAAAAGAAACAGCGGGAACAGTCATAGAATACCACAACACAGAAAAAACAGACAATAACCAAAAGGTAAAGAAACAGTGGAGACACAGTCTTACCAGAAAAGTGAAGACAGAATGATGGGAAATCCTCAAATAACAATAATCTCCCTAAATGTAAGTGGCCTGAACTCACCAAGAAAAAGGTACAGAGAAGCAGATTGGATGACAAAACTAAACTCAACCATATGCCGCCTCCAAGAGAAACATCTGAGCTACAATGACAAATATAGACTCAAAGTGAAAGGGTGGAAATTGACACTCCAAGCAAATGGTATCCAGAGAAAATCAGATGTAGCCTCCCTGATATCAGATGAAACAGACTTCAGGGTAAAAAAGGTAACAAGAGACAAAGATGGACATTTCATAATGATAAAGGGGACTAAAACAAGAAGACATAACAGTCATCAATATTTATGCCCCCAATCAGGGAGCACCGAAATATACCAAGCAACTACTAACAGAACTAAAGGAAGAAGTTGTCCAAAACACAATTATAGTAGAGGACCTAAATACATCATTGACAACTATGCATAGATCATCCAAACAGAAAGTAAATAAAGAAATATCAGCCCTAAATGACACATTAGATGAAATGGACATAATTGACATTTATAGGGCACTTCATCCTAAAACAGCAGACGATATATATTTTTCCTAGTGTAAATGGAACATTCTCAAGGATAGACCATATTGGGACACAAAACTAGCCTCCGCAAATTTAAGAAGATTGAAATCATACCAACAATATTCTCTGATCACAAGGCTTTGGAATTGGATATCAACTGCAAAAAGAAAGCAGGAAAAACCACAAATACGTGGAGTTTAAACAACATGCTTTCAAAAAACGACTGGGTCAAACAAGAAATTAGAGGAGCGATCAAAAGATACATAGAAACAAATGAGAATGAAATACATTCTACCAAGATTTTTGGGATGTGGCAAAATCAGTTTTTAGAAGGAAATTTATATTACTACAGGCTAATCTCAAGAAATAAGAAAAATCTCAAATAAATAACCTCACATTACACCATAAAGAACTAGAAAAAAGAACAAATGAAACCCATGGTCAGCAGAAGAAAGGAAAAAATAAAAATCAGAGCAGAACTAAATGAAGTAGAGAACAAAAAGACAACAGAAAAAAATTATTGTGACAAAGAGCTTGCTCATGGAAAAGATTAACAAAATTGACAAACTCTTGGCTAGACTCACTAAGATACAAAGAAAAAAATCATTAATAAACAAAATCAGAACTGAAAGAGGGGAAGTTATCACTGATGCCACAGAAACACAAAGAATCATCCAAGAATACTATGAAGGACTATATGCCACCAAATTCAATAACCTAGAAGAAATGGACAAGTTCTTAGAAACATAGAGCCTTCCTAGGCTGAGTCATGAGAATTGGAAAATCTAAATAGACAAATCACCAGTAACGAAATTGAATCAATCATCCAAAACCTTCCCAAAAGCAAAATTCCTGGACCAGATGCTTTCACTAGTGAATTCTACCAAACCTTCAAAGACGATCTAATACCTGTCCTACTCAAAAACTTCCAAAAAATTGAGGAAGAGACAATACTCTCTAACTCATTTTATGAGGCCAACATTGCCCTGATACCAAAACCTGGTAAGGATAACACACACAAAAAGGAAAACTACAGACCAATATCTCTGACGAATACAGATGCAAAAATCCTAAACAAAATTCTAGCAAATCAAATGCAACAATACTTTAAAAAGATTATTCATCTCTATTGAGTGGGTTTCATCCCAAGGGCACAAGGATGGTTCAACATCCGCAAATCCATCAATGTGTTATACCACATAAACAAAATAAAGGACAAAAATCATATGATTATATCAAGTGATGCAGAAAGAGCATTTGACAAGATACAACATCCAATTATGATTAAAACACTTAATAAAATAGGCATAGAAGGAAAATACCTTAACATAACAAAGCCCATCTATGACAAGCCCTCACCTAATCTCATAATTAATGGTGAAAAACTGAAACCCTTTGCTCTACGTTCAGGAACACGACAGGGCTCTACGCTATCACCTCTGCTTTTCATCATAGTGTTGGAAGTCCTCGCCAGAGCAATCAGGCAAGAGAAAGAAATAAAAGTCATCCAAATTGGGAATGAAGAAGTTAAATTATCACTCTTTGCAGATGACATGTTGCTATATATAGAAAACCCTAAAGACTCCACAAAAAGCTATTAGAAACAATCAACGAATACAGTAAAGTTGCTGGCTACAAAATCAATGTACAAAAGTCCATTGCATTCCTATATACTAACAATGAAATCTCAGAAAAAGAAATACAAAAAACAATTCCTTTTGCAGTTGCATCAAAAAGAATAAAATACCTAGGAATAAACTTAACCAAGGATGTCAGAGACCTATATGCTGAAAACGATAAGATATTTTTGAAAGAAATTGAAGAAGACACAAAGAAATGGAAAGACATTCCGTGCTCATGGATTGGAAGAATCAACATAGTTACAATGGCCATATTACCCAAAGCAATATACAGATTTAATGCAATCCCCATCAAAATCCCAATGGCATTTTTTAAAGAAATAGAACAAAAAATCATCAGATTTGTTTGGAACCACAAAAGACCCTGAATAGCCAAAGCCATTTTAAGAAAAAAGAACAATACTGGAGGTATCACACTCCCTGACTTTAGCTTGTACTACAGGGCTACAATAATCAAAACAGCATGGTATTGGCAGAAAAACAGACACATAGACCAATGGAATAGAATTGAGAACCCAGAAATAAAACCACATAAATATGGACAGATAATTTTTGACAAAGAAGCAAAGAACATACAATGGAGGAACGACAGCCTCTTCAACAAATGGTGCTGGGAGAATTGGATAGCCAGGTGAAAAAGAATGAAACTGGACTGCTATCTGTCACCATGTACCAAAATTAATTCAAAATGGATCAAAGACTTAAACACAAGAACTGACCCAATAAACTGCATAGAAGGAAACATAGGTACTAAACTTATGGACCTTGGGTTCAAAGAGCATTTTATGAATTTGACTCCAAAGACAATGGAGGTAATAGCTAAAATATATGAATGGGACTATATGAAACTTAAAAGCTTCTGCACAGCAGAAGAAACCATCGACAAAATAAAAAGGCAACCAACTGAATGGGAGAAGATTTTTGCAAACAATGGCTCTGATAAGGGGTAATATCCAAAATATACAAGGAACTCATGAAACTCAACAACAAAAAAACAAACAACCTATTTGAAAAATGGGCAGAGGACCGGAAGAGACATTTCTCCAAAGAGGACATACAAATGGCAAATAGACATAGTTTAGTGCTTACCAGAGGGTAAGGCGGGTGGGGGTAGGAGATGAGGGTAAGGAGGATCAATATATGGTGATGGAAGTAGAACTGACACCGGGTGGTGAACACACAACGGGATTTATACATGATTTAATACAGAATTGTACACCTGAAATCTATGTAATTTTACTAACAATTGTCACCCCAATAAATTTTAAAAAAATGCTCAACATCACTAATCATCAGAAACATGCAAATAAAAACCACAATGAGATATCACCTCACCCCAGTCAGAATGGCTATCATCAACAAGACAAATAGGAACAAGTGTTGGAGGGGCTGTGGAGAAAAAGGAACCCTCCTACACTGTTGGTGGGAATGCAGACTGGTGCAGCCGTTATGGAAGGCAGTGTGGAGGTTCCTCAGAAAATTACGAATAGAAATACTAAATGACCCAGCAATCCTTCTCCTGGGTATCTACCCAAAAAATCTGAAAACATTTATCCATAAAGACTCGTGTGCTCCAATGTTCATTGCAGCGTTGTTTACGGTGGCCAAGACATGGAAACAACCAAAATGTCCTTTGATAGATGAATGGATAAAGAAGTTGTGGTATATTTACACAATGGAATACTATTCGGCGGTAAGAAAAGATGATATAGGAACATTTTGACAAAATGGATGGATCTTGAGAGTATGATGGTAAGCGAAATAAGTCAGACAGAAAAAGCAGAGAACCATATGATTTCACTGATATGTGGTATATAAACCCAAAACAACAAAAGAACAACAAGACAAACAAATGAGAAACAAAAACTCATAGACACAGACAATAGTTCAGTGGTTACCAGAGGGTAAGGGGGGTGGGAGGTGGGAGATGAGGGTAAGGGGGATCAAATATATGGTAATGGAAGGGGAACTATCTCTGGGTGGTGAACACACAATGGGATTTATCGATGATGTAATACAGTATTGTACACCTGAAATCTATGTAATTTCACTAACAATTGTCACCCCAATAAATTAAAAAAAAAGAATCAATGAATGAATACAGTAAAGTTGCCAGCTACAAAATCAACGTACAAAAGTCCATTGCATTCCTATATGCTAAAAATGAAATATCAGAAGAAGAAATAAAAGAAAATTTTTTCTGCAATTGCAGCAAAAAGAATAAAATACCTAGGAATAAACTTAACAAGGATGTTAGAGATCTATGTGCTGAAAAGTATAAGACGTTTTTAAAAGAAATTGAAGAAGACAGAAAGAAATGGAAAGACATTCTGTGTTCATGAATTGGAAGAAATTAACATAATTGAAATGGCCACATTACCCAAAGCAATATATAGATTTAATTCAATCCCCATCAAAATCCCAATGGCATTTTTTAAAGAAGTACAACAAAAAATCATCAGATTTGTATGGAACAACAAACGATCCTGAATAGCCAAAGTAATCCTAAGAAAAAAGAACGATGCTGGAGGTATCGCACTCCCTGACTTTAGCTTGTACTACAGGGCTACAGCGATCAAAACAGCATGGTATTGGCAGAAAAACAGACACGTAGATCAATGGAATAGAATTGATATCGCAGAAATAAAACCACAGAAATATGGACAGATAATTTTTGACAAAGAAAGAAAAAACATACAATGGAGAAAAGACAGCCTCTTCAATCAATGGTGCTGGCAGAATTGGAAAGCCACATGCAAAAGAATGAAACTGGACTGCTCTTTCTCACCATGTACCAAAATTAATTCAAAATGGATCAAAGATTAAACATAAGATCTGAAACAATAAACTTCGTAGAAGAAAACATAGGTACTAACCTTATGGACCTTCGGTTCCAAGAGTTTTTTTATGAATTTGACCCCAAAGGCAAGGGAAGTAAAAGCTAAAATAAATGAATCTGACTATATCAAACTAAAAAGCTTCTGTACAGCGAAAGAAACCATTGACAAAATAAAGAAGCAACGAACCAAATGGGAGAAGATTTTTGCAAACAACACCTCCGATGCGGGGTTAATATCCAAAATATATCAAGAACTTATACAACTCAACAACAAAACAAGAAACAACTCAATTAAGAAATGGGCAGAGGACCTAAACAGACATTCCTCCAAAGAGGACTACAAGTGACCAATAGACATATGAAAGAATCCTCAACATCACTAATCATCAGAGAAATGCAAATAAAAACCACAATGTGATATCACCTCACCCCAGTTAGAATGACTCTCATCAACAAGACAAATAGTAACAAGTGTTGGAGAGGCTGCAGAGAAAAAGGAAGCCTGATACACTGTTTGTGGGAATGCAGATTGGTGCAGTCGCTATGGAAGGCAGTGTGAATGTTCCTCAAAAAAGTCAGAATAGAATTACCACATGACCCAGCAATCCTTCTGGGTATCCTCCCAAAAATCTGAAAACATTTATCCATGGAGACACATATGCTCTAATGTTCATTGCAGCTTTATTTACGGTGGCCAGATATGGAACCACCCAAAATGTCCTTTGATATATGAATGGATAGAGAAGTTGTGGTATATATACACAATGGAATACTATTTGGCCGTAAGAATAGATGAAATAAGACCATTTGTGACTACATGGATGGGTCTTGAGATTATAATATTAAGCAAAATAAGTCAGAAAAATTAGAGAACCATATGATTTCACTGATATGTGGTATATAAACAGAAAACAAGAAAAGAACAAGACAAACAACTGAAAGAATAAAAACTCATAGACATAGATAATAATTTATGGGTTACCACAGGTAAGGAGGAGTGGGGAGCGAGGCCTAGAAGAGGGTAAACCCAGTCTAATTTATGGTGATGGAAAGAGACCTGGCTCTGGGTGCTGAACACTCAGTGTGTGATGTCGATAATGTATTACAGAATTGCACAACTGAAATCTATGTAACTTTATGAACAATTGTTGCCCCAGTAAACTTTAATTTAAGGGAAAAAAAGAAATACTTCTTCAATTCCCTTAGTTAATAATAAAACCAAATGAAAACAGTAAAAAGAATGGCAAACATACTGTGTAGAAAGAGTTCTCTTTTAAAATATACCATTGTATCATCATTTTTTGTCCCATTGACTACTTTAAAATCCATAAAAATATGGTCTTGCAGATATAATTCTTTGTAAAAAATGGTAAACTCTGGAAGGATACATAAGAAATTATTATAATGGTTATGAGGAATGGGGGTACTAGGTGGATAAGATAGAAATGGGAAGACTTTTAAACTGGATATCATTGTATAATATTTTGGTTGTGAATCTTGTAAAATTATTCATTATTCCAAAATTGAATTAAAGAAGAAAGGAAGTTATATGAATGAGATGGATTTACATGTCCCTTCCCTAGAAGTAGCCACTAAACTAATACAGATATATCCCTTTGGAATGATGTTTATGTCTAGTAACTGTATTCGGATATTTGTATAGATTTAACTAATATTAATAAATTGGGAATGATTTTTTAAAAACCTGATATATATATATATATATATATATATATCAGGGTCATAAATATATATATATATTTATATATATATATATTTATTTATATATATATTAATATATATATATTTATGACCCTGATATATATATATATATTTATATATATTTATTTATATATATATATATTTATATATATATATATTTATGACCCACACGTCCCCCATGACCTGGTCTCTGCCCATCTCTCCACATTCATCACCTTCCACTGCTCTATACACACTATGTTCTAGCTATAACGATCTACCTATATTTGATCTAATGTACACAGTTTCTTCATGTTCCTATGCCTTTGCATGTGCTGTTCCCTCTGCCCAAAATGCTTTTTCTATAATTTACTCAACTCATTCATCATTTGAGTCTCTGCCAGATAGTTTTCCTTGATATAATTCCATCTTAGTCTGAATTAGTTTCATTAGACATATATTTCTCTAATTCAAGAAATGTTTATTGCATGCCTACTGGAGACAACAAAGTGATAGATTTTTTTATAATAATGGGTACAGATTTATTGCCATTCCTCTCATCAAAAGGAAGGGTCTATGTCCTTAGAATCTGTACAGGTTTATGGTACAGAAGTGATGCTACCGTGTTTCCCCAAAAATAAGACCCAGCCGGACCATCAGCTCTAATGCATCCTTTGGAGCAAAAACCAACACAAGTCCCAGTCCTATTTTCCTGTAATATAAGACCGGGTCTTGATAATATCATGTCATGTCATGTCATGTCATGTCATGTCATATCATATCATATCATATCATATCATCATAGCAGGTCTTATATCAATTCTTGCTCCAAAAGACACATTAGGTCCGGCTCGGTCTTATTTTGGGGGAAACACGTATGCGACATCATGGTTAGGTCAAAAAGCCCTGCAGCTTCTACCTGATCTCTTGCAACCCTTACTTTCTCACGATACCTTTTGGGATACTTTCTCTCAGAACCAGCCCCCAGGCTATAAGAAGCCTAGTCACATGGAGAAGCCACATGTGAGTGTCTCTGATCTTCAGTCCCAGCTGAGCCTATCCTTGCAGTCCTCTCTGACCAGGGGCAAGAGAATTCAGTAAAGGTGCCCACAAATGGTTTCAGCCCCCAGCCATTCAAGTCTTCCCAGTTGAGACATCAAGAAGAGATAAGGCCCGTCTGCTATGATAGGCAAAATTCTCAGATGGCCCCCAAGATTCACCCCACCATTGTTTATACATCTTGTATAATCCCTTTCTTTAAATGTGTGAGGGGAGTGAGGACTGTGAATATCTAAAAAACTGGTATTGATATTTTGTGAATCTGTCATTTTAAACTGCTTTAAGCACCTTTGAAACTAATTGAATCATTTTACAAAGTAAAACTTGAAGTAGTTTGGATATGGTAATGCACACATTTTTATATATTTTTAAACTTATTAAAATGGGATTCTACTTATATAGCTGCCTCAGTTACTCATTTCTGCATAACAAAATACCCCAAATTTTAGTGGCATAAAACAACAATCTTCAATTTGATCACTATCCCATGAGCTGGCAGTTAGGGCTAGGCTTAGTTGGGATGGTCCGCCTATGCTCCATATGGTGTCAGTAGGGCTTACTCCAATGGATGGGCTTATTCATATGGCTAGTGGAGACTGGCTGGCTATCAGCAGGGTTGATGGAAGTAACTCGCCCAAGTGTCTCTCACATTCCAACAGGCTAGCCTGAACTTCTTCACATGGTTGCTGGGTTTCACCAAAAGCAAGCAACAGCAAGCTTCAATGCCTAAGCACCTTTTAAGCCTCTGCTTGTGACATGTTTGCTCATGTCCCATTGACTAAACAAGTCACAAATCTATGTGGGAGGCCAAGCTCAGAGTCAGTGTATTAGAGGACTAAAGGAGGGCAATGGGAGGTATGATTCATTGGGGTTGAGGGACATATTAATGTAACAATAATTGTTACAATTTCTAAAAATGTCCATTATTTTTTCAAAGAACTGCATCAAATTTATTCCCACCTCAAGACTTTTCACTTGTCATTGTCTCCCTGGAATGATTTCCCTCAAATCTTTGCTTGGATGACTTCCTGTCATAATTCAGGGCTCAGTGTAAAGTTTACTTCTTAAGTACTGTCTATCCTGACCACTCTTTTGGAAGTACAGTACCTCCTCCCATCCCAGATTACTCACTATCCCATTTCTCTGTTATTTTTTTCATAACATTTCTCATTACCTGGAATTATCTTATTCAGTTGTTTACTGAATTATTATTTTACTAATATATAGGCTCTTAAAGGCATAAATTTGTCTCTTCTGCACCATGTAGAACAGATAGTAGGTACTCAATAAATATTTACAGAATTAACAAATTAAGTAACTAACGGCCTGGCATACTCAGTCTTGACCCCAGGAATCTTCGCCTGTAAGGTGAAGATGTTGGATCTTCCCTGAAGTCCATTCCAACTCAAAAATTTTGTGCTTTCCCATTCACAGAATTCGGTTTTTACATGAAGTTTGAGCAGGGGAAAAGAAGCTGTCAAAAACAAGGAACATGGGAATAAATATTCTGTATATAACTATTTCACATTGGAAAAAAATATGTTGTAGTGATTTTCAAATAAATAAGAATGTTGGTAAATTTTAGGAAGAAGAATGATGGTGTAACTTATATTGAAAAAATTAATAGGCATTCTCTTCAACTATATTTATACCTAGGTATCTTTAAAATATTTTTTCCAGATTTATTTAGCTATATAACTGATATATAACATTGTACACATTTAAGGTGTAAAATGTGATTTGATGAATACCCAAGTATCCTGGTTAAAACTGATATAAATTTTTTTTCCTGTTCCACTGAGAAGGCCAGAGCAAGGCAGAAGGGAGCTCTCCCCTGGATGGCACTAGCATACCAACATTTTCATCAAAATGATGTACCATAGACTCTGGAGCCACCCTGCCCAGGATCAAAGTCCAGCTCTGCCTCTTAGTACCTGTGAATCCTTAGAGAAATTATCTAACCTCTTATATTTCAGACTGCACCCTCAGATTGTGAAATGAGGACATTGACATTTCACATTTCAGGATTATTGCAAGGATTAAATGGATAATGTTTGTAAAAGACTTATAGCGTAGTATCTGTTGTACCATAACACTCAACAAATATTAGCTATTATTATTAAGAATAAACAGGGAAACAGCAGTGGACGTCAAACTGAAAAAATGTCAAGGTTGGTGAGTAGGTTGGGGGAGGAGTGAGATGGGAGGCTTGAATAAGTTCTGGACATTTCTGTTGTGTCCACAGTTGTACTGCTAATTAACACATTATTGGAGTTGGGCAGGACAGATGTGAATTCTTGAAGGACCAGCTTCTGAGTATAACATTTTATACTGTAAGGAAATAATTGTTAAATTTTTTTTTACCAAAAATACCAGGAAATTTAAAATGTAATCTAAATTCAATTTTCTATATCTTGAAGTATGAATGTGAGATTTATACCAAAACTCTGTCTTTAGGTGGTTAAGGTATATAGGGCTTGAGTCAATAAGAGATGTATAATGTAAAATCATTCATGTTAGGTAGGTAACTCACATTCTGAAACTTTACTCCCTGAGATAAAGTTGCTGGTAGAAGTTTCCAGGATAATGTAATCAGAATACAGTATAATCTCATTAATGTGTACTTCATTGAGAATCTCAGAATATTTAGATAGAAAATGAGATGTTTTTGCCCTTTCAATGATAAAATAAAAGCATTACCAAGAACATCAATATTATAAAAAATATTGTATCGTGAGAGTATAAAGTACTTAAAAGAATAGACACTGTTGATACATTGTTTTAGGTACAATTAGTATGCTAATATAGTTAGTTTACCACATAACATAATTACTTAATGATTTAAGTTAATATATTAAATCAATAGAATTTATTTGTGCACTCCCTATATGCCAGGCTTTATATGAGACACTGAGATTCAGTAATGGATAAGATAGACTTGGTCATCCCTTCATAGGGCTTACATTTTAGCAAGAAGACAAACAATGGTTTACATTAATGGGATATGACTTGAGGAATACAGGATGCTTTGGGAATATTATAGGAATACCCATTCTCCTCTAGGATGTGAGGAAAGTCCTTCTTGTGAAAAACTTTAAGCTGAGACCTCAAGGGTGGTAGAAGTTGTCTAGAAGAAGAGGACTGGGGAATCGTGTACATAGACAGAGGAAATAGCATGTGAGAAGACTCGGATGTCTTGCTAGCTGTTATCTTTCTGATGAATAGAAGAGGTCTATCAAGGGTTTCTATTAACTCTGACAATCTAATTTATATTTCTCTATATACTTGAAAGTAATACAAATATTTTTCTTAAAACTATTGTGTAATTCAAATCTTCATAAAACCAGACAAAGCTTTGCTGTTATTTTAAAAATGTATTCTGTCCTAAACTTGATATATTCAGTAGGTCATTCCTGCTGCCTACTTCTCTTCTTTTCTGTCAGAAATATAGTAGCTGGTCTTTCATGTTCAATCCAAATCCTTTACAATTTTCATATTTTTCTGTATAACATTTGATACTGCATCATATTACTACATGATGACATTGTAATTTATTAATGATACTTAGCAAAACCTCTAATGTGTAGACAATATAAAATGAGCACATTTTCTGTCATTCCCTGCATTCATAGGGTATTGTATGTGAGAAATATATACAGAGGGTGCCGAACACATTTTAAGAAAGGAAAAAAAACTGTATTAAAATTGTAATACTCAATATATACCAATAACAAAAGATGAATACAAGTCACGTTTGACTTCTGCAATTTCAAGAGATGCTCAAAGTGGTTACCATCAGCGTAATTTTAATAGTGGTTTTCTTTTCTTAAAATGTGTATACATTTTTTTTGGCAACCTCCGCAAATATATATTTGTGTATATATATATATATATATATATATATATATATATATATATATATATATGGTTATAGTTATATAGTTATATAGTTTCAGGTTACTTCAGGTTAGTAAACCAGAATTCTAGACCTGCACTGTCCAATATAGGAGCTACTAGGCATATGTAGCTATCAGGCAGTTGGAATGTGGTTAGTCTAAATTCAGATGTGTTGTAAGTATAAAAATACACACCAGATTTCAAAGACTTAGTACAAAAAAGAGGAATGTAAAGTATCTCATTAATTTTTGTAATGATTACATGTTGAAAATTTTTTGGATTTATTGAATTAAATAAAATAGTTTATTAAATTAATTTTACCTTATTTTGTTCGTTTTACTTTTTAAAATGTGGGTACTCAAAAATTTTAAATTGCATATGTGGCTAACATTTGTGGCTAACATTATATTTCTATTGGCTGGTGCTGCTCTAGAGTTTTTTATTTTGTATATGTTAGCAAAGGCTGAGGCCAGTCAGAAGGCATGGGTAAAATGTGTTATGAATGTTAGTGAGCATGAGGAATCATGAGTACTGGTTAGGGAATGTGGGGCTTCTGAATAGAATAGTTACTGAAACAGATCAACATCTGCAGATGCAATGGAAACTTTGTTGGGATTGGGGTATTCGAGAAAGGAACTTGATCATAAGCTGTTTAGGTCCCACCAAATGATAAGATGAGATCCCTAACAATGTCATCTTTATGAAACTGAGACAATTGCTCCCAAGGAATTCCTGCTGCTTATTTTACCCCTGAAAGAAGGGGCAAGCCTATAAGAAGGACATGTTACGGGAAGAAATAGAAGCTGAGCCTCCTTATAAACAAAGTCCCTACATTCATATTTACTATCACCAAAACTAAAGAAGGCAAAAAATACTTTGCAACTCTGTAGTGTTTTTCATCTTTATGTACCTTAGTAACATTAATGCATTAATCATTACAATTTGTGAAATGTTGTATAGTAAGTATGATTATAGTATTTATGGATTATGGAAGAGTCAATGAAGGTAAAAACCTTGCCCAAGTTGTGTAGTGTTTAGGAGAGCTCACCTACCAGCATGGAAGAAGTGAGATGGAAGGCTTTTCAAAAGTACTTTTGAGATGGTATTGAAAGGATGTGGTAGAATTGAACAATTGTATGAGAATTTTGTAAATTTACATAGATTTAAATGTACTTAGAGGGCTTGATATTTAAAGCAAGGATGTACAGAAATGAATTTATTTGAATCATTTGTTTTAGCAACAGTCTTCCATTTGGATTTAGTTTGTTTAGAGTAGGAATTACTTGTTTTTTTAAACTCAGTTTATTTATTTATACTACAAGTATTTAGTAAGCACTCACTATTGCAGGTGTATCAGACATCATTCCTGACCTCAGGAAGCTTGCAGTCTGTTATGGAGAGGCAAACATGTAAAATATGCCTGAGAGTGTTTCAGGCGCTCTGATAAGAGGAGTAGGTCCAAGACAATGATGGTATCTAAGACTCTTATAACACTTCCTATGTACTACATACTGTTCTAAGTGCTTTTATGTATAATAACTTATTTAACATTCAGGATAATCCTATAGGTAAAGAATTATTAGTAGTCTCATTTTACAAAATACTACAAATAAGCAAAAAGAGATTCAGTAATTTGGCCAAGGACACAGTGAGTGGCAGAGCTCAGATTCAAACCCAGGGAAACTTTTCTCATCACCTCTGCCCAAAGCTGTGTGCAGTGCCACCAGGGTGGACAGAAAATACAGGGCAAGGGACACTTGAGCTGAGTCTGGTAAAAGGAGAAGCTGTTTCATAGGATGGCAAAATGGTGACGTTTGACGTTCCTATGATGATGATCATACAAGCAAGGACCAGCAAAATGAAGCAGTTACATCAAAAAAAGTAGGTTCAGGAGAAAGGAAGAGAGGAAGGTGGGAACAGGGGGAATTAGAGTAGTCCAACGAGAGCTCCAGGGAAGGAAAAGGAGGGAATTTAAAAATATCGACGAAGTGAGTTTAGCAGAATATTTAAGTATTCATTCATTTGCCTTTTGCACAGACAACTGAGAAGTTTTACCTATGTTTAAGTCACTGCTGGCATGACCCTGGCATATCAGTTTAATTCTCTGGGCCTGTTTTCTCATCAGCGAATCAAGGGCAAGGACAAAATGGTCTTTGCATTCCCTTCCAGCACTGTTATCATGATTTCTCTAAGTTCTAATGCACGATTTTCAACTGATGGGTGACATATGTAGATTTGCAAATCAGAAAAAATAACATTGTTTTATATAACAATATCATGATAAATTTTTTCAAAAGCATATTAAGCTGTAAAATCAAACACTAGTTGACGTCATCAAAATGGCGGCGTGAGGTGAACCTCTGTAAAGCTCACCTGGAATTTACAACTAATCGAACAGCAATAACTCCATAAAGGACTCCCTGCACAGCAGACAGGCAAGATGAAGAGGACCACTACTGAATTCACCTCAAGGTGGGCGAATCACGCGAGTGGGGGAGGAGGGAAGGGAGAAGTGTGGAGACAGAGAAGTGTGGGTGCAGGACGCAGACCTAGCTCAGTGCTCCGAGCACACTGCATCCCGGAACTACCGCAGCTGCGGGAAAGGGAAGAACTCGGACTGCTAGGGCTCCACTTATGGCCCAGAGGGCTGAGGGGAAAGCATATAACACGGCTGAACCCAACGCTCACAGCAGAGACCTCGGGAAAATGACTGAGGGAAGAAGGCTGAAAATGGTGGTTTAAGCCCTCACTGCCAAGCAGAGAATGGAAGCTTTAGGCACTGAGACTAGCCGACCCCTCCTTACCCTCCCAGAGCTCGCTCCGCCCCCACCTGGCTGGTGCTAGAAGCTGAAGAGTAGCAGTGTCAGATCAAAAGAACAGAATATTTGTTGTTCTGAGAACTGTGGACCACAGACACAGATTCGCAGACCAACTAATTCTGGCAAAGGGAAGAGAGCTGTGGAAGCAGGACAGGCTGTGGTGGTGGTCGCCGCCATTGCTCTGGGCCACCTCTCACAACTCACCCTGCCCCTGGCCCCACCTATCAGGGGGATCCCTGCAGGAGTAAACAGAACTGATGAAACAGACGGGTTCTGAATCTGGTGCAAGAAGACCTTTGGAACTTCAAAAGCTCTCCACATACCCACACGGACACTGTGCCCTGAGACACAAGCGAAATATTAACAGAGGACAAGCCAGTCTCCCAGGGAATCCCCCCATTGTGTGAGAAGCTGGAATAGTGCAGAGAAAACATAACACTACCGTGTGAGAGAGAAAAAAAAGGCTGTAGTCAGATAGAAAATAAAACATTCTACCAACAACTACTGGGAAAAAAAGAAAGACCTCTTCCTATCAACCTATTGCAAAAGCCACTCCTGTAGATGTCTAGGAAGAGAAATAATAAACCAGTAATTTCCATGAATAACCAAGGCAACAAGACAGCTCAGAAAGAAAGTGAAAAGTATCCAGAAAAGGAACTTAAAGATATGGAAATATGTGACTTAAATGACAGAGAATTCAAGATTGCAGTTCTGAAAAAAGTCAACGAGATGCAAGAAAACACAGAAATGCAATTTAATGAACTCAGAAACACAATAAAAGAATAACGTGAGCATTTTATGAAAGAGATTGAAATTTTTAAAAAGAACCAAATAGAATTTCTAGAGATTAAGAACTCAATAGAAGAAATTAAGAATGAAATAACCAGCTTAGGTAGTAGAGTTGACCAGATGGAGGACAGAATCAGTGACATTGAACACAGAAACCTGGAAATTACACAGATGGAAGAAGAAAGAGACTTGAGACTTAAAAGAAATGAAAGAATTCTATGAGAACTGTCTGACTCCATCAGAAAGAGCAATATAAGAATAATGGGCATACCAGAAGGAGAAGAAAGAGAGAAGGGAACAGAGAATATATTCAAACAAATCGTTGATGAGAACTTCCCAAACTTGTAGACAGAACTGGATCCTCGAATCCAAGAAGCAAATAGAACACCTAATTACCTCAACCCCAATAGGCCTTCTCCAAGGCACATTGTATTGAAGCTGTCTAAAATCAACGACACAGAAAGAATCCTCAAGGCAGCCAGGGAAAAGAAGATGGTAACCTACAAAGGAAAGCCCATTAGATAATCATCAGATTTTTCAGCAGAAACTCTACAAGCCAGGAGGGACTGGAACCAAATATTCAAACTATTGAAAGAGAGAAATTATGAGCCAAGTATAATATATCCAGCAAACATATCCTTTAGATATGCAGGAGGAATAAAGACCTTTCCAGACATACAGAAGCTGAGGGAATTTTCTAATACACGACCTGCACTACAAGAAATACTAAAGGAGGCTATTCGACCACCATCAACAGGGACAATTTGTGGAAACCAAAACATAAAAAGGGGGAGAGTAAAGGCCTGAACCAGAATATGGGAATGGAGAAAGTAAGCGTGCTAAAGAAAATGGAAGACTCTAAATATGAAACATTCTTTTACATAAACTTAAGGGTAACCACTCAAAAAAAATCCAGAACTGAAATGTATAGTGTAATAAAAGAAGAAACAGAGGGAGACATCATAGAATACTACCACATAGTAATAATAGACAACAACAAAAAGGCAAAGAAACAATGGAGACACAGCCTTACCAGAAAACAAAAGATAGAATGACAGGAAATCCTCACATATCAATAATCACCTTAAATGTAAATAGACTGAACTCAATAATTAAAAGGCACAGAGTAGCAGATTGGATCAAAAAACAAAATCCAACCATATGCCGTCTCCAAGAGACACATCTCAGCTACACGGACAAGCATAGACTCAAAGTGAAAGGGTGGAAATGGACACTCCATGTAAATGGTACCCAGAGAAAATTAGGTGTAGCCCTAATGAGATCAGATGAAACAGACTTCAGGGTGAAAAAGATAACAAGAGACAAAGATGGACATTTCATAATGGTAAAGCGGACTATACAACAAGAAGACATAACAGTCATCAATATTTATGACCCCAATCAGGGAGTACCGAAATATACCAAGCAACTACTAACAGAACTAAAGGGAGAAATTGACCAAATCAAAATTATACTAGGGTACTTAAATACATCATTGACAGCTATGGATAGATCATCCAAACAGAAAATAAATAACGAAATAGCAGCAGTAATTGACACATTACATGAAATGGACATAATTGACATATATAGAGAACGTCATCCTAAAATATCAGACTATACTTTCTTTTCTAGTGTACATGGAACATTCTCAAGGATAGACCATATATTGGGACATAAAATCAGCCTCAGCAAATTTAAGAAGATTGAAATCATACCAAGGATATTCTCTGATCACAAGGCTTTGAAATTGGATATCAACTGCAAACAGAAAGCAGGAAAAAACACAAACACGTGGAGATTAAACAACATACTTTTAAAGAACGACTGGGTCAAAGAAGAAATTAGAGGAGAGATCAAAAGATATATAGAAACAAATAACAATGAAAATACATCCTACCAAAATTTTTGGGATGCAGCGAAAGCAGTATTAAGAGGGAAATTTATATCATTACAGGCCTCTCTCAAGAAACAAGAAAAATCCCAAATAAATGACTTCATGTTACACCTTAAAGAACTAGAAAAAGAAGAACAAGTGAAACCCGAGGTCAGCAGAAGAAAGGAAATAACAAAAACTAGAGCAGAACTAAATGAATTATAGAACAAAAAGACAATAGAAAAAATTGTGATAAAGAGCTGGTTCTTTGAAAAGATTAACAAAATTGACAAACCCTTGCCTAGATTCACTAACATAAAAGGAGAGAAGACAGTAATTAACAAAATCAGAAATGAAAAAGAGGAAGTTATCACGGACACCACAGAAATACAAAGGATCATCCAAGAATACTATGAAGGAGTATATGCCACCAAATTCAATAACCTAGAAGAAATGGACAAGTTCTTAAAAACATATAGCCTTCAAGGCTGAACCATGAAGAACTGGAAAATCTAAACAGACCGATCACCAGTAACGAAATTGAACCACTCATCCAAAACCTTCCCAAAAGCAAAAGTCCAGGACTAGATGGTTTCACTAGTGAATTCTACAAACCTTCAAAGAGGATCTAATACCAATCCTGCTCACACTCTTCCAAAAAATTTAAGAAGGGACAGTACTCCCTACCTCATTTTGTGAGGCCAACATTACCCTAATACCAAAACCTGGTAGGACAACAGAAAAAAAGAAAACTACAGACCAATATCTCTGATGAATACAGATGCAAAAATCCTAAACAAAATTCTAGCAAATCGAATACAACAATGCATTAAAAAGATCATTCATCACGACCAAGTGGGGTTCATCCCCGGGGCACAAGGATGGTTCAACATCCGCAAATCCATCAATGTGATACATCACGTAAACAAACAAAAAAAAAGACAAAAATCATATGATTATATTAATTGATGCAGAAAAAGCATTTGACAAGATACAACATCCATTTATGATTAAAACATTTAATAAAATAGGCATGGAAGGAAAATACCTTAACATAATAAAGGACATCTATAACAAGCCCTCAGCTAATCTCATAATTAATGGTGAATAAATGAAACCCTTTGCTCTACATTCAGGAACTCAACAGGGCTGTCACCTATCACCTCTATTTTTTTTTTTTTTACATGGCAGAATAATATTCTATTTTTATTTTTAATTTTTTTTCTTTTCTTTTTTTTCTTTTTTATTTTTTAATTTATTGGGGTGACAATTGTTAGGAAAATTACATAGATTTCAGGTGTGCAATTCTGTATCACATCATCCATAAATCACACTGTGTGTTCACCACCCAGAGTCAGCTTCCCTTCCATCACCATACATTTGATCCCCCTCACCCTCATCCCCCACCCCTCAACCCCTTTACCTTCTGGTAACCACCAAATTACGTTCCCCAGATTAATTTTCAAACCCGTGGCCATCCTGTGGTCATCGACTGCCCTCCAATCCCCACACCCTCACCCCCACCCCCACCCCTCCCGCCCATCTAGCAACCCTCAGTTTTTCCTCATCGTCTCCAAAACTGCTTCTGATTAGTTCATTCACTTATTCTTTTCTTTAGAATCCGCAAATAAGTGAGATCATATGGTACTTATCTTTCTCTGTCTGACTTATTTCACTTAACATAATGTTCTCTAGATCCATCCATGTTGTTGCAAATGGTAAGATTTCTTTCTTCTTTATGGCTGCATAATACTCCATTGTATAAATGTACCACAGTTTCTTAATCCAGTCATCTACCGATGGGCATTTTGGTTGTTTCCATGTCTTAGCTATTGTGTATAGTGCTGCAATAAACATAGGAGTGCATAAAGATTTTTGAATTGAAGTTTTGGATTTCTCCGGATAGATACCTAGGAGTGGAATTACTGGATCATAGGGTAGTTCCATTTTCAGATTTTTGAGATACCTCCATACTGTTTTCCATAGTGGCTGCACCAATCTGCAATCCCACCAACAGTGCACAAGCGTTCCCTTTTCTCCACATCCGCGCCAGCACTTGTTGTTTGTTGATTTATTGATGATAGCCATTTTGACTGGGGTGAGGTGGTATCTCATTGTGGTTTTTATTTGCATTTCTCTGATGGTTAGTGAGGTTGAGCATTTCTTCATATGTCTGTTTGCCATCTGTATGTTCTTTTTAGAAAAATGTCTCTTCAAGTCCTCTGCCCATTTTTTAATTGGGTCGTTTGTTTTTTTGGAGTTGAGTTGAGTGAGTTTTTCATAGATTTGTGATATTAATCCCTTATCAGATATATCATTGGCAAATATCTTTTCCCATTCAGTAGGATCCCTTCTTGTTTTATTGATGGTTTCCTTTGCTGTGAAAAAACTTTTTAGTTTGATATAATCCCACATGTTTATTTTTTTCTCTTAGTTCCCTCGAGCGAGGGTATATATGAGTAAAAATCTGACTCCGAGTAATGTCTGAGAAGTTTCTTCCTATATTTTCTTCTAGATATTTTATGGTTTCAGATCTTACATTTAAGTCTTTAAGCCATTTTGAATTTATTTATTTATTTATTTATTTATTATTTTTTTATTTAAATTTATTGGGGTGACAATTGTTATTAAAATTACATAGATTTCAGGTGTGCAATTCTATATCACATCATCCATAAATCACACTGTGTGTTCAATACCCAGAGTCAGTTCTCCCTCAATCACCATACATCTGATCCCCCTCACCCTCATCTCCCACCCCCAACCCCTTTACCCTCTGGTAACCACTAAATTACGTTCCCCAGATTAATTTTCAAACCCCGTGGCCATCCTGTGGTCACTGACTGCCCTTCAATCCCTTCACCCGCCCCCCCCCCCCCGCCCATCTAGCAATCATCAGTTGTATATGGTGTAAGGAGGTGGTCCAACTTCATTTTTTTGCATGTGTCTGTCCAGGTTTTCCAGCACCATTTATTGAATAGACTGTCATTACTCCATCATACATTCTTTCTTCCATTGTCGTAGATTAAATGGCCATATAGGCGTGGATTTATTTCTGGACTCTCTATTCTGTTCCATTGATCTATGTGTCTGTTTTCATGCCAGTACCATGCTGTTTTGATTACTGTAGCCTTGTAGTATAATTTGAAGTCAGGAATTGTTATACCTCCCACTTTGTTCTTATTTCTCAAGATTGCCTTTGCTATTCGGGGTCTTTTATGGTCCCATATAAATTTTAGGATTATATGTTCTATTTCTGTGAAAAACGACGTTGGCAGTTTGATAGGAATTGCATTGAATATGTATATTGCCATAGGCAGTATGGACATTTTAACTATATTAATTCTTCCTATCCATGAACATGATATGTGTTTCCATCTATTTATATCTTCCTTCATTCCTTTCTTCAGTGTCTTATAATTTTCTGAGTATAGATTTTTACTTCTTTGGTTAAATTTATTCCCAGGTATTTTATAGTCTTTGGAGCGATTGTAAATGGGATTGTTTTTTTAATTTCTCCTTCTGATGTTTTATTATTGGTATATACAAAGGCAACTGATTTCTGAATATTAATTTTGTATCCTGCTACTTTAGTAAATTCATCTATCAGCTCTAATAGCTTCTTGGTGGAGTCTTTAGGCTTCTCTATATATAGTATCATATCATCTGCATACAATGATAACTTTACTTCCTCCTTACCAATTTGGATGCCTTTTGTTTCTTTTTCTTGTCTGATTGCTGTGGCAAGAACTTCCAGAACTATGTTGAATAGAAGCGGAGATAGTGGGCAACCTTGCCTTGTTCCTGATCTTAGGGGGAATGGTTTTAGCTTTTCCCCATTGAGTATGATGTTAGCTGTGGCTTTGTCATATATGGCCTTTATTATGTTGAGATAAGATCCCTCTATTCCCACTTTCTTAAGGGTTTTTATCATAAATGGCTGTCGGATTTTATCAAATGCTTTTTCTGCATCTATTGATATGATCATGTGATTTTTATTTTTCATTTTGTTAATGTGGTGTATCACATTAATAGATTTGCGGATGTTGAACCACCCTTGCATACCAGGGATGAATCCCACTTGATCATGGTGAATGATCTTTTTAATGTATTGCTGAATTCTGTTCGCTAATATTTTGTTGAGGATTTTTGCATCTATGTTCATTAGAGATATCGGCCTGTAGTTTTCTTTTTTTGTGGTGTCTTTGTCTGATTTTGGGATCAGGGTGATAGTGGCTTCGTAAAAAGTGTTTGGGAGTCTTCCCTCCTTATGGATTTTTTGGAAGAGCTTGAGGAGAATAGGTGATAATTCTTTTTTGAACGCTTTGTAAAATTCACCTGTAAAGCCATCTGGTCCAGGGCTTTTGTTTGTTGGGAGACTGTTGATTACTGATTCAATTTCCGTGGTGGTAATCAGTTTGTTCAGGTTTTCCGTTTCTTCTTGAGTTAGCCTTGGAAGGTTGTACGCCTCTAGAAAATTTTGCATTTCTTCCAAATTGTCAAATTTGTTGGCATATAGTTGCTCATAGTAACTTCCTAAAACTCTTTGTATTTCTGTAGTGTCCGTTGTCACTTCTCCTCTTTCATTTCTCATTTTATTAATTTGGGTCCTCTCTCTCTTTTTTTTAATGAGTCTGGCTAAAGGTTTGTCGATTTTGTTTATCTTCTCTAAGAACCAACTCTTGGATTCATTGATCTTTTGTATTGTTTTTCTGGTTTCTATTTCATTTATTTCTGCTCTGATCTTTATTATCTCCTTCCTTGTGTTCCCTTTGGGCTTATTTTGCTGTTCTTTTTCCAAATCCCTTAAATGTGAAGATAAACTGTTGATTAGTGATGTTTCTTGTTTCTTTAGGTAGGCCTGCAGAGCTATGAATTTCCCTCTTAGGACTGCATTCGCGGCATCCCATAGATTTTGGGTCGTCGTGTTTTCATTTTCGTTTATCTCGAGATATCTTTTGATTTCTTCCTTGATCTCCTGCTTGACCCATTCATTATTTAGTAATAAGTTATTCAGCCTCCATGAATTGGTGTGTCCTCCAGTTTTCTTCCTGTAGGTCATTTCTAATTTCATAGCATTGTGATCAGAGAAGACAATTGGTATGATTTCAATTTTCTTAAATTTATCAAGACTTGGTTTGTGGCTTAACATAGGATCTATCTTGGAAAATGTTCCATGTGCGCTTGAGAAAAAGGTGTATTTTGCAGCATTGGGGTGAAATGTTCTGAAAATATCGATTAAATCCAAGTGGTCCAATGTATCATTTAAGGCTGTTGTTTCCATATTGATTTTCTGTCTGGAAGACCTCTCCCTTGTTGTCAGAGGTGTGTTGAAGTCCCCGACTATAATAGTGTTACTGTTGATCTCTGCCTTTATGTCAGTCAGTACCTGTTTTATATATTTAGGTGCTCCTATGTTGGGTGCATAGATGTTTACTAGGGTTATGTCCTCTTGTCGGATCGATTCCTTTATTATTATATAGTGCCCATCTTTATCTTTTAGTATGTTCTTCATTTTAAAGTCTATTTTGTCAGATATAAGTATTGCAACTCCAGCTTTTTTCTCGTTTCCATTTGCATGAAATATCTTACTCCAACCCTTCACTTTCAGTCTGTGTGTGTCTTTTGTTCCGAGGTGAGTCTCTTGTATACAGCATATACAAGGGTCTTGCTTTCTTATCCAGTCAGCCACCCTATGTCTCTTCATTGGAGCATTTAATCCATTTACTTTTAAAGTGATTATTGATAGGTACATAGATATTGCCATTTTTAAATTTGTAGTTAGGTTGTTTTGATCTTTCTTCTATTTACAGAAGTCCTTTTAGTATTTGTTGCAATGCTGCCTTGGTGGTAATAAATTCCTTTAGCTTATTTTTTTCTGGAAAGCTCTTTATCTCTCCATCAACTTTAAATGATAGCCTTGCTGAATAAAGCAATATAGGTTGTAGGCCTTTGTTTTCCATCACTTTGAGTATCTCCTGCCACTCCTTCCTGGCCTTCAATGTTTCTGTAGAAAAATCATTTGATAGTCTTATGGGTGTTCCCTTGTGTGTAACCCTCCGTCTTTCTCTTGCTGCTTTTAGGATTCTCTCTTTGTCTTTAAGCTTTGCCATTTTAACTATAATGTGTCTTGGTGTGGACCTGTTTGGGTTAATCCTGGTTGGAACTCTCTGCACTTCCTGGACTTGTATGTTGGTTTCCTTCATCAGGTTGGAGAAGTTTTCAGACATTATTACTTCAAATATGTTCTCAATCCCTTGCTTACTCTCTTCACCTTCTGGTATTCCTATGATGCGCATGTTGTTGCGCTTGATGTTATCCCAGAGGTCTCTTAGGCCATCCTCATTGTTTTTTATTCTTTTTTCTTTCTGTTGTTTCGTTTGGGTGATCTCTGCTACCTTGTCTTCTAAGTCTCTGATTCGATCCTCTGCTTCATCTAGCCTGCTGGTAATTCCTTCAAGTGAGTTCTTAATTTCGGTAATTGTGTTCTTTAGTTCTAACTGGTTGTTCATTATGATTTCTACATCCTTCTTTATGTTTTCTCTAAGCTCGTTCGTTATAATTTCTACATCCTTCTTTATGTCTTCTCTAAGCTCCTTAAACATTCTTATCACCAGTGTTCTGAACTCTGTCTCTGAGAGGTTGGTTACGTCTGCTTCATTTGGTTCCAGTTGTGGAGGCTTCTTCTCTTCTTTTATTTGGGACGTGTATCTTTGTTTCCCCATTCTGGCTGACTGTTTATTTTGATATATTAGGTAGATCCCCTAGAGTTCTTAGTTCTTGCTAGGTTATCTTATGTAGTATGTGTCCTTTATATTTGACTCGCACCACGTCGTCCTCCTCTGCGTGTGCTCCAAAGGTGAGTCTTGTGTTGTGTACACTGTCCCGTTCAAGAAGATCTTTAATTGCTTTTTGCTAGTGAGTAGGTGGTGTTAACTCCTGGGATGACCCGTTGTGAGACTTGGCTCTGCCCCCCGCAGGGCGCTCTGCTGCGTGAGGGTTGACCACCCTAATGTGATTTGGCCTCTATGGGCTCCAGTGCCTGCAGAGAACCCCCTCTAGCTGTGTGACCTGCAGGTCAAACCCGGCTGCACTCCGATTTGGTCTGGAGTTGGCCCCTGGATATGCTGAGTCCCGTGCCTCTCAAGCTGGGCCCCGGCAGGGCAGTTTCAGAACAAAGCCAATCACCAAGCACAACAGCAACAACAACAACAAAGAAAAATATCAAATACGTTCACATGCAAAACCATCTGATAACCCCCACTCAACAGAGGCGAAGATATCAAAGATATAAAGACAAAGCAAAACAAAACAAAACAAAGCAATACAAAAAGCAGCGACAGTCTCCGCCTAAGCCCACCAAGCAATGTCCAGGTTGTTCTCTGCTGTACCAAAGAGCCCCCTGCTTATTGCGCAGGCAGAGCCGGTCACCTGGTGCCCAGAGAGACTTTGGGACTGCAGACTTAAATGCGTGGGCCTGAGGGGTCTGGATGATAGTTTTTACAATGTCAGTGCAGTTTCTGCCCTTGCCTACACATATGCACACTGAGAGTGGCACCACCAGTTCCGTGACCAGTACTCTTGAGACTTAAGGCACTTCTTCAGTGTGTGTGTGTGAGTGCGGGCGGGAGATTTCTGATCTGCTGAAAGCCCAGAGCTGCGCCTGCCTCACTGCTGATCTCCGGGTGTGTCTCTGCAGCTGCACCCACCCCGCCCTAGGCAAGCCAGGAAGGGTGGGGGCTGGGGATGGAGGGGTCTTCACTCTCCCAGCCCAGCCGCGCGTCGCCCTCTTCCCGCAGGCCAGAAAAGGTGGTGGCTGGGGGTGGAGGAGTCTCTTCTCTCCTAGCGCAGCCAAAATCACACACACTTCACAGTCTTCCTGGGTCAGGGCTGCCCGTCAGGCTTCCCAAAGCCTGAGCATTAGGGCTCCTCTGTAATCTGACACCACTGCTCAGTTCAGGGGCCGGTTTAAGTCTCTGGAAGGGCGGGGTAGGATTGGAAGAGCAGGGCGGGGGAGGGGCCCAGGTATGGAGGCTATGTTCTTTGTGCTAGGGCCCTCTGGCCTCCCTCCCAGAGGGAGAAATCAGCGGTGGGACGCAGGGAAAGAGCCCACCTCCTGGTCCCTGCTCTCTCCGCTCCGCCCTGGGATCCCGTCCGTGCCCGGCACAGCGGTTTTCGGTTTTCGCCCCCGCCAGCTGAGGCTCCGTTGGGGGATGGGCTCTCCCGCCGCTTGCCGGCCGGGCGTTTTCACTCCGCTCCTCTTTTTCCTTCCCCTGCTCGCCCAATTAGCGCATCTTCAAGTATTTCTTAGCTTCAAGTAATCCACGGATCTCCCCACTATTCTGTGTGATGAGCGAAAAGTTCTTTGATGGGTTGTAGGTCCCGTTTGCAACAAGATCCGGAGGAGAACTCAGAAAGTGCGCCCTGCTGCCGCCATTCCTATGACGTCACTCCCCTCACCTCTACTTTTCAACAGTGTTGGAAGTCCTTGCCAGAGCAATCAGGCAAGAGAAAGAAAAAAGGCGTCCACATTGGGAATGAAGAAATTAAATTATCACTCTTTGCAGATGACATGATAGTATATATAGAAAACCCTAAAGACTCCACCAAAAAGCTATTAGAAACAATCAATGAATACAGTATATTTGCTGGCTACAAAATCAACGTACAAAAGTCCATTGCATTCCTATATGCTAACAATGAAATCTCAGAAAAAGAAATACAAAAAACAATTCCTTTTGCAAGTGCAGCAAAAAAGAATATAATACCTATGAATAATCTTAACCAATAATCTGAAGGACCTATACGCTGAGAAGTATGACATTTTTGAAAGAAATTGAAGAAGACACAAAGAAATGGAAAGACATTCCGTGCTCATGGATTGGAAGAATCAACATAGTTAAAATGGCCATATTACCCAAAGCAATATACAGATTTAATGCAATCCCCATCAAAATCCCAATGGCATTTTTTAAAGAAATAGGAAAAAAATTCATGAGATTTTTTTGGAATCACAAAAGACCCTGAATAGCCAAAGCAATTTTAAGAAAAAAGAACAGTGCTGGAGGTATCACACTCCCTGACTTTAGCTTGTACTACAGGGCTACAATCATCAAAACAGCATGGTATTGGCAGAAAAACAGACACATAGACCAATGGAATAGAATTGAGAACCCAGAAATAAAACCACATAAATATGGACAGATAATTTTTGATAAAGAATTTAAAAACATACAATGGAGGAAAGACAGCCTCTTCAATAAATGGTGCTGGGAGAATTGGAAAGCCACGTGCAAAAGAATGAAACTGGACTGCTATTTGTCACCATGTACCAAAATTATTTCAAAATAGATCAAAGACTTAAGCATAAGACCTGACACAATAAACTGCATAGAAGGAAACATAGGTACTAAACTTATGGACCTTGGGTTCAAAGAGCATTTTATGAATTTGATTCCAAAGGCAATGGAAGTAAAAGCTCAAATAAACGAATGGGACTATATGAAACTTAAAAGCTTCTGCACAGCAAAAGAAACCATCGACAAAAGAAAGAGGAAACCAACTGAATGGGAGAAGATTTTTGCAAACAGTGCCTCCGATAAGGGGCTAATATCCAAAATATACAAGGAACTCATGCAACTCAACAACAAAAAAACAAACAACCTAATTGAAAAATGGGCAGAGGACCTGAAGAGACAGTTCTCCAAAGAGGATATACAAATGGCAAATAGACATATGAAAAAATGCTCAACATCAGTAATCTTCAGAGAAATTCAAATAAAAACCACAATGAGATATCACCTCACCTCAGTCAGAATGGCTATCATCAACAAGACAAATAGGAACAAGTGTTGGAGAGGCTGTGGAGAAAAAGGAACCCTCATACACTGTTGGTGGGAAGGCAGACTGGTGCAGCCATTATGGAAAGCAGTGTGGAGTTTCCTCAAAAAATTACGAATAGAATTACCTTATGACCCAGCAATCCCTCTCCTGGGTATCTACCCAAAAAATCTGAAAACATTTATACTTAAAGACACGAGTGCTCCAATGTGCATTGCAGGTTTGTTTACGGTTGCCAAGACATGCAAAGAACCAATATGTCCTTTGATAGATGAATGGATAAAGAAGTTATGGTATATATACACAATGGAATATTATTCGGCGTTAAGAAAAGATGATATAGGAACATTTGTGACAACATGCATGGATCTTGAGAGTATGATGGTAAGCGAAATAAGTCAGACAGAAAAAGCAGAGAACCATATGATTTCACTGATATGTGGTATATAAACCAAAAACAACAAGAGAACAAGACAATCAAATGAGAAACAAAAACTCATAGACACAGACAATAGTTTAGTGGATACCAGAGGGTAAGGGTTGGGGGGTGGGAGATGAGGGTAAGAGGAATCAAATATATGGTGATGGAAGGAGAACTGACTCTGGGTGGTAAACACACAGTATGATTTATAGATGATGTAATACAGAATTTTACACTTGAAATCTATGCAATTTTACTAACAATTGTCACCGTAATAAATTAAAAAAACAAAAAAAACCAACAGTCGCTCTGAACACTTCTACATGAAGAGTGTTACCCTGTTTACCATGGGAGTACGTGTGCCTCACTATCTCCTCTATGTTTAACACAACTGCTTCCCCATTGGTTCTGTTGTTTTCTTGTTTCTCACTTGTAGGTGACCTCTTTTCTTTCCAAGTTTTCCTTTAGTGTCTGTGTGGAAACTAATTATTCTGTGAGGCTATGTTTTCCTGAGTTTTCTTAATTGTTTCCATTGTTTTAACCATCATCTCTCTATAAATATCTTCCAAATAACTGTTGTAGTTCTGCATCTCTAGTGGATATAGCGTCATCTTAAAATGATATGGCTAAAACATGACTGCATCAAAATTTCCTCTTTATTAGGAAAATTCACGTCTTTTTTTTTTTCTATTTTTGCACATCATTTTTTATTTCCATTCTCAGTACAGAAAAACCAGAAAGTACAGACATACAAAAGAATATAATTATACCCATAATCCTACATACGAATGGATAATCACTGTTACTATCTTATTATATAGTTTTCTAAATTATTTTCTCTGTACATATATGTATATGTGTGTAATGTAGGGAGAGGTGTTTTGTAACCTATCATGAATTTTTTCCATTTCAATACATAGCATCATGTATTGTTTTGAAAAGACTGTGGATTATTCAATTATATACTCATATATTTAACCAAATTTCTGATGTTGTGAATTTATTTCCAATATATTGATATGGCAAACAGTATTTCTGTGATTTTCCATTTGCTTGTATCACACATATGGCATTTATCACACATAGGTGGTGTAGTGGTTACTTGATCTTTGATGTATTTCCCCAAAATGATTTTATACTTTTTGAGACCAGAGCTTATATTTCTTTGTCTCTCATAGAGTTTAATATTGGCTTTGCATATGGGAGACATTCAGTAAGTATATGTCTAATGAAGGGAGAGATGAGCTTCCAACCTTGGGTTACAGGGAGAATGATACATTTATTGACAAAAAGAGGGGTGCTGGTTTGGCGAAAAGAGAAGATGATGAATCTGACTTTAAACATGTTAGTTTGAAGTGATGATATTCTTAGTTTTTTAAAACACTTTGTAAACAGCCCCTGGAATACTTTAGTCAGTTTCATGTCAAAATTCATTTCAGTAGCCTCAATCTAAAAGACCATTCCAGATACCTTGTTAGGTGGCATCCCAGATTCCTTACATAACAGCTTATTTCCATGTAGTGAGAATGATACTCTTTGATTATTTTATTAAAGCTGGCATTTTGGGCCTCTATGCTTTACAACTGTTCTCTATTTAATGGTCTTAATGTCAGAGCATGATAGAAACTTTGTGGAAAGGTGAAGGTAGAAGATAGAGGCTTCCTTTCTCTAATTTCTGGATGCCTCTATTATGTATTCCACCAATCATGGTGTTATTGGCTTTACAATGAAAACTATGAATACATAGTTGTGTAGCAGTAGGATGCATCAGGAAGTTCTTTGGTGGAACCTTAGATATTGGAATTCCTTACCTAATGTGTCTAGTTTTCCCCTGGTATCCCACATTATAAATGCCAGGTGATTTAGTTAGATCTCTTGGTTGGAAGTAACAATAACTTCTTGGAGCTAAAACTCCAATAGTGAGCTAAAGTCATGGCGAATATTTTCTCAAATAAAGGGCTAGACTAAGACTTTCCCCATCTAGTTTAGATTCCATCCAGGCCAGAGATTAGTTAGTCGATCCAGAAGAGGGTACCTGATAGAAAATGGCCAATCAGAGACCCTTCAATGGACAATGGAGTTGAGTTTTAGAGATCCTAACTTCAGTCTGGTTGATCTTTTGAAATAGAGGGGATATGACCTAAGGATTTGTGGCTAATCAAATCCAACATGCAACCAGAAAAGCATAAGATACCAGTCTTTAATAAGAGAAAATAATGAAGTAGTTTCCCTGACAATGTACAGAAACAAGAGATGGAGATAGTACCACGGAGAAATAGACAGCAATGCAATAATAGTAGGGGATTTTAATACCCCACTTACATCAATGGATAGATCATTAAGACAGAAAATCATTAAGGAAACATCAGCCTTAAACCACACATTATACCAGATGGACTTAACAGATAGATATCTGGAAAATTCTGTCCTCAAGCGCACATGGAGAATTTTCTTGGATAGAATGTATGTCAGGCCACAAAACAAGTCTTATGAAATTTAAGAGGGTTGAAATCATATTCAGCTGGGTCATATGGGAATTCTATTCTTAATTTTTTGAGGAACCTCCACACTGCCTTCCAGAGTGGCTGCACCAACCTGCATTCCCACCAACAGTATATGAGGGTTCCTTTTTCTCCACAGCTTCTCCAACACTTGTTACTATTTGTCTTGTTGATGATAGCCATTCTGACTGGGGTGAGGTGATATCTCATTGTGGTTTTTATTTGCATTTCTCTGGTGATTAGTGATGTTGAGCATCTTTTCATATGTAGCCAAGACATGGAAACTACCCTTCAATAGATGATTTGATGAAGAAGATGTGGTATATATACAGTGGAATAATACTCTGCCATGGGAAAAGATGAGATACTGCCATTTGCAAAAACATGGATGGATTTTGAAATTATTATGCTAAGAAGAATAAGTCAGAGAGAAAATGATGAGAAACATGTGATTTCACTGATATGTAGGATATAAAACTGAAAGCAACAAAGGAAGAAGACAAACAAATAAAGACACAAAACCTCACAGACACACACAATAGGTTAGTGGTTACCAAGGGTAAGGGGGTTACCAGAGAGGACATGGGTGGTAGATGAGAGTAAAGGGGATCAAATATATGGTGATGGAAGGAGAACTGACTCTGGGTGGTGAAAACACAATGGAATTTACAGATGATGTAATACAGAATTGTACACCTGAAATCTATGTAATTTTACTAACAATTGTCACCCCAATAAACTTTAATAATAAAAAAAAAGAATGAAGGAGTGAGGCTTATAGCTAGAGGACTAGAAGGGGCAAGTTAAAAGCAAAGACACACTGGAGATGTCATCAAAATGGTGGCGTGAGGTGAGCCTCTGGAAATCTCCCCTAGAATGTACAACAAACTAAACAGCTATAACTCCACAAAGGACTTCCTGCACAGCCGATAGGCAAGATGAAGAGGCCCACTACTGAATTCACCTAAAGGTGGGCAAATTGCACAAGCAGGGGAAGAGGGAAGGGAGAAGTGCAGAGACGGAGCTGCACAGGCGAAGAACGAAGACCTAGCTCAGTGTTACGAGCCCGCTGCATCCTGGAACTACCACAGCTGTGGAGAGGGAAGAAACCGGACTGCTAGGTCTCCACTTATGGCCCACAAGGCTGAGGGGACATCATATAACACGGCTGAACCCAATGCTCAGAGCAGAGACCTCACCTCAAAGAATGAGGGAAGAAGGCTGAAAACAGTGGTTTAAGCCCTCATTGCCACAGAGAATTGAAGCCTTAGGCACTGATCTAGCCGCCCCTCCCTACCCTCCAAGAGATCGCCCCGCTCCCACCTACCCTGTGCTAGAAGCGAAACAGTAGCAGTGTCAGATCAAACGATCAGAATTTGCATTCTGAGAATTGTAGTCCACAAAGATTAGCAGCCCAGCTGGTTCCGGTAGAGGGGAGGGAGCTGTGGAGGCAGGACTGGATGTGGTGGTGGTCGCCGCCATTGCTGTGGGCCACCTCTCACAACTCACCCCGCCCCTGTCACGACATATCAAGTTGGATCCCTGTAGGAGTAAACAGAACTGCTGAAACAACGGGCTCTGAATCTGGTGCAAAGCGCTTTGGAACTTCAAAAGCTCTCCGCATACCCACAGGGATGCGGCGCCCTATGACCCAGGCGAACTGTTAACAGAGGAGAAGCCCACCTGCCAGGGAATCCTCCTATTGTGTGAGAAAGTGGAATAGTGCAGAGAAAACAGTACTACCGTGTGAGAGAGAAAAAATGGCTGCAGTCGGAGAGAAAATAAAACATTCTACCAACAAGTACTGGAAAACAAAAGAAAGACCTCTTCCTATCAACCTGTTGCAGAAGCCACTCCTGTAGATTTCTAGGAAGAGAAATAATAAATCATTAATTGCCGTGAATAACCAACGCAACAAGACAGCTCAGAAAGAAAGTGAAAAGTCTCCAGAAAAGGAACTTAAAGATATGGAAATATGTGACTTAAATGACAGAGACTTCAAGATTGCAATTCCGAAAAAACTCAATGAGATGCAAGAAAATACAGAAATGCAGTTTAATGAACTCAGAAACACAATCAAAGAACAGCATGAGCATTTTACGAAAGAGATTGAAATTTTAAAAAAGAACCAAATAGAATTTCTGGAGAGTAAGAACTGAATAGAAGAAATGAAGAATGAAATAGCCAGCTTAGGAAGTAGAGTTGACCAGATAGAGGAATGAAACAGTGACACTGAAGATAGAAACCTGGAAATGACACAGATTGAAGAAGAAAGAGACTTGAGACTTAAAGGAAATAAAAGAACTCTACAAGAACTTTCTGACTCCATCAGAAAGAGCAATATAAGAATAATGGGCATACCAGAAGGAGAAGAAAGAGAGAAGGGAACAGAGAATATATTCAAACAAATTGTTGATGAGAACTTCCCAAACTTGTGGAAAGAACTGGATCCTTGAATCCAAGAAATAAATAGAACACCTAATTACCTTAATCCCAACAGGCCTTCTCCAAGGCACATTGTATTGATGCTGTCTAAAATCCACAAGAAAGAAAGAATCCTCAAGGCAACCAAGGAAAAGAAGACAGTAATATACAAAGGAAAGCCCATTAGAGTATAATCAGATTTCTTGGCAGACTCTACAAGTCAGGAGGGATTGGAACCAAATATTCAAACTATTGAAAGAGAGAAATTATGAGCCAAGAATAATATACCCAGCAAAGATATCCTTTAGATATGAAGGAGGAATAAAGACCTTTCCAGACATACAGAAACTGAGGGAATTTTCTAATACACGACCTGCACTACAGGAAATATTAAAGGAGGCTATTCGACCACAGTTAACAGGGACAATTTATGGCAACGAAAACTTAAAAAGGGAGAGAGTAAAGGCCTGAACCAGAATACGGTAATGGAGAAAGTAAGCAAAATAAAGGACAAAAATCATATGATTATATCAATTGATGCAGAAAAAGCATTTGATAAGATACAACATCCATTTATGATTAAAACACTTAATAAAATATGTATAGAAGGAAAATACCTTAACATAATAAAGGCCATATATGACAAACCCTCAGCTAATCCCATAATTAACAGTGAAAAACTGAAGCCCTTTGCCTATATTCAGGAACACAAGAGGGTTGTCCCCTATCACCTCTGTTTTTCAACATAGTGTTGGAAGTCCTCGCCAGAGCAATCAGGCAAGAGAAAGAAATAAAAGGCATCCAAATTGGGAATGTAGAAGATAAATTGCCACTCTTTGCAGATGACATGATGCTGTATGTGGAAAACCCTAAAGACTCCACCAAAATGCTATTGGAAACAATCAGTATTGTGGCCGGCTACAAAATCAATGTACAAAAGTCAATTGCATTCCTATATGCTAACAATGAAATCTCAGAAAAAGAAATACAAAAAACAATTCCTTTTGCAAGTGCAGCAAAAAGAATAAAATACCTAGGAATAAACTTAACCAAGGATGTGAAAGACCTATATGCTGAAAACCACAAGACATTTTTAAAATACATTGAGGAAGACACAAAGAAATGGAAAGACATTCTGTGCTCATGGATTGGAAGAATCAACATAGTTAAAATGGCCATATTACCCAAAGAAATATACAGATTTAATGCAATCCTCATGAAAATACCAAATGTATTTTTAAAGAAATAGAACAAAAAATTATTAGATTTCTTTGGGACCACAAAAGACCCCAATAGCCAAAGAAATCCTAAGAAAAAAGAGCAATGTTGGAGGTGTCACACTCCCTGACTTTGGCTTGTATTACAGGGCAACAATTATCAAAACAGCATGGTATTGGCAGAAAAACAGACACGTAGACCAATGGATTGGAACTGAGAACTCAGAAATAAAACCACATGAATATGGACAGATAATTTTTGACAAATGAGCAAAAAACATGCAATGGAGAAAAGGTAGCCTCTTCAATAAACGGTGCTGGGAGAGTTGGAAAGTCACGTGCAAGAGAATGAAACTGGACTGCTATCTGTCACCATGTACCAAAATTAATTCAAAATGTATCGAAGACTTAAGCATAAGACCTGAAACAATAAACTGCTTAGAAGAAAACATAGGTACTAAACTTATGGACCTTGGGTTCAAAGAGCATTTTATGAATTTGACTCCAAAGGCAAGGGAAGTAAAAGCTAAAATGAATGAATGGGACTATATGAAGCTTAAAAGCTTCTGCACAGCAAAAGAAACTATCGACAAAAGAAAGAGGCAACCAACTGAATGGCAGAAGATTTTTGCAAACAGTGCCTCCAATAAGGGGCTAATATTCAAAATATACAAGGAACTCATGCAACTCTTGAATCTGCAACTCAAAAAAACAAACAACCCAATTGAAAAATGGGCAGAGAACCTGAAGAGACATTTCTCCAAAGAGGACATACAAATGGCAAATAGACATATGAAAAAATGCTCAACATCACTAATCATCAGAGAAATGCAAATAAAATCCACAATGAGATATCACTTCACCCCAGTTAGAATGGCTCTCATCAACAAGACAAATAATAAGTGTTGGAGAGGCTGTGGGGAAAAAGGAACCCTCATACACTGTTGGTGGGAAGGCAGACTGGTGCAGCCATTATGGAAGGCAGTGTGGAGGTTCCTCAAAAAATTAAAAATAGAATTACGTTATGACCCAGCAATCCCTCTCTTGGGTATCTACCCAAAAAATCTGAAAACATTTATCCATAAAGACACGTAAGCTCCAATGTTCATTGCAGCTTTATTTATGGTGGGCAAGACATGGAAGCAACCAAAATGTCTTTCGATAGATGAATGGTTAAAGAAGTTGTGTTATATTCACCGAGTTTAATACTATTCTGCAGTAAGAAAAGATGAAATAGGACCATTTGTGACGACATGGATGGATCTTGAGAATATAATGCAAAGCAAAATAAGTCAGACAGAAAATTCAGAGAACCATATGATTTCACTGATATGTGGTATATAAACCCAAAACAACAAAAGTACAAGACAAACAATTGAGAAACAAAAACTCATAGACACAGACAATAGTTTAGTGGTTACCAGTGGTTAAGGGAGGAGGGGATTGGTAGATGAGGGTAAAGGGGATCAAATATATGGTGATCAAAGGAGAACTGACTCTGAGTGGTGAGCACACAGTTGGATTTATGGGTGATATAATACAGAATTTTACACCTGAGATGTATGTAACTTTACTAACAATTGTCACCCCAATAAACTTTAAAAAAAAAGCAAAAAGAAAAGACACAGAGAAAGAAGTCAATTGAGACAGAGAAACTGTGGACCCTTTGGGTAGTGGGGGTTTCTTTGGGGTTCTAGTTCTTTGTGCAGTGGAGACATTGTCTAGATAGACAGGGATAGAAAAGGAAGCCTCTTCAATAAACGGTGCTGGGAGAGTTGGAAAGTCACGTGCAAGAGAATGAAACTGGACTGCTATCTGTCACCATGTACCAAAATTAATTCAAAATGGATCGAAGACTTAAGCATAAGACCTGAAACAATAAACTGCATAGAAGAAAACATAGGTACTAAACTTATGGATTTGGGTTCAAAGAGCATTTTATGAATTTGACTCCAAAGGCAAGGGAAGTAAAAGCTAAAATGAATGAATGAAATCTTCTCCCATTCAGTTGGTTGCCTCTTTCTTTTGTCGATAGTTTCTTTTGCTGTGCAGCTCATCCTATAACTTTATTTTTAGAACCCTGTGCTTCCAGACTTCCCAGGAAAATTTTGATTCTTAACCATCCAAATTTGAGCTCCTTTAAGTATTAATCATATAGGAGCTGTGTTGCGAAGTCAGCTCTGAAAAGTTTTGACATAAGAGGTCAGTAATATAATCTTCTCTAGGTTCCTCCTCCCTCCCACACAAAATAAATTTAGTGTAGTTCATGGCTAGGGTTATGCTTGATGTTAGAAAATCTGTACAGTTCTTTTAGGTCTTTTCCTCCCTCTGATTCCTGAAGCTCAATCTTGAGCTCTCCTTGAAGCCCACTTAAGAGCTCACATATTCTAGAACTGCTTATCTGACGAAGGGGATAGGAACATGTTGGTATCTCTTTACTTAGTGCGTATTTATTTCTGTATTTAAACAGCCCCATCTAACCGTGTGTGTGTGTGTGTGTGTGTGTGTGTGTGTGTGTGTGTGTGTGTGTGTGTGTGTATTGTGGCTACTTTTCTAGCTTAGTTTGTGAAAACTTTTTCTTTATTCTGTTCATTATTCCACTCTATGGAGCGAGTAATGGGCTAAGCAGACACCTGTGGGCTCTCCATAAATACTGCTTCCATTCAGTAATGGACGAGATGAGTGTTTCAAAGAAATGCAAATTGAGTAGAGAGGCAAAATGGTACAGTTTAATTTGTTCTTTAATCAATGTTAAGGCAATCAAAATTCTTTGGGTTCACATTTATTTGGCACATAGCAAGCAGGCTTGCAAATGTTTCTTGACATAGTTGGCATTAGTCATGGCTTGATGCTATTTGGGGTGTGTGTTTGTGTTTGCGTGTGTGTATGTGTGCATATGTGTGTGTGTCCACATCTGTCTGTATAGCCTCTGTTTTGGTGAATTTTTAAAAATATATAATTAAACTGGTGCTGTCAAACTGTCGGGGGCGGGCATGATAGGCAGAATTCTAAGATGACCTCTAGGATTCTTGCCCTCTGGTGTACATGCCCTGAATATCCCCCTCCCCCTAAATGTTGAGACCTGTGAACATGCTGAGAGGTTATTCCAATGATTAGGTTACATTATATGACAAAAGTGAAGAGATTTTAAAGTTGTAATTAAAGTCTCTTCCAGAAGAGAGAGTTCTGCTGACTTATACAAAGCAAACAGCCATGTTGTAAATGGCCTATGGAGAGGGGCAGTCTCTAGAGCCTGTAGATGCTGAGGGTCTCAGTCCTCCAACGATAATGAATGGAATTCAGAAAACAACCTGAATGAGCTTGAAGAGGACTCTGAGTTCCATATGAACACAGCCGACACCTTGATTTCAGCCTTATAAAACCCTGAGCAATTTACCCAGCTCAGCCGTGACTGGATTCATGACCCCTGGACACTGAGAAAATAAATGTGTGTGGTTTTAGACTGGTCACCAAGTTTGTGGTGATTTGTTACACAGCAATTAACAATATCAAATACAGAGCTTACTCTAGCTGGCATTTAAAATGTCTGCCATTATGTTAGTTTGTTAGAGCTGTCATAACAAAGACTAGATTCTTTAAACGACAATAAACGGACATTTTCTCACAGTTCTCATAGAAGCTATGTGTCCAAGATCAAGGTGTCAGCAGGTTTGGTTTCTTCTGAGGCCTCTTTCCTTGACTTGCAGATGGCCACCTTCTCACTGTGTCCTCATGTGGTCTTTCCTCTGTGGGCATGCATGTATGTGTCCTAATCTCCTCTTCTCATAAGGGCAATAATCATGTTAGATTAGGTCCCAACCTAAAGATCTCATTTTAACACAATTACCTCTTTAAGCAATTTATCTCACAATAAGATTGTATTTTGAGGTTCTGGGGGTTAAGTTTTCAACATATGAATTTTAAGGGTGGGGACAGAATTCAGCCCATAATAGCCATCATCCTTCTCTGTATTTTTTTTTTTACCACTAATATTTTGTTTTGACTTTTTTTCTTATTCCCTGGACCTCTGTTACATCTCCCCATTCCTCAGATTTTTGTTGTACTATTTCAAATGGTTTTCCTAGTTTTTGACCTTTTTGGCTACAGGTTAACATAAAATTCTTCATAATTACCTTTCTAGCTTCTAGTGGCCAGTCTGATATTAACAAAACCATTGTCTTACATTTGTGTGTGCGTGTGTGTGTGTATGGTTTGTTTTTGTTTTTGTTTTACAAGTTTACAAGGCACTTTCACAAGCCTTGTTTATTGAAACCCAGAAAAATACTGTGAGGCAGTTCAGTCCAATATCATTATTATCCCCACTCTAAATTCAGGAAAACACTCAGAGAGGTGATGGGGCTAACTTAATGTCACATAGCACAAAAGTGTCCTCTGACTCCAAGATAGAGTGTCTGCCCACTAGATTAAATATCCAAAACATCCTAACCCAAACAGCAACTAATTCCTACTGAATAAGTGTATTTTTAATATCTTATTACTACCTGTTTGCTCAAATGCTGATTCTATAATTGCCTACATCTTTGCTGTGTACCCTGAAGGGTTTTCACATTGTGTGAAAAAGCTCTACTGGGACCACACCTGATTATCCCATTTTCCCTGTAATTTCTATTTCAGAACTTACTGTAAAATGACCTCATCTGAACCTTTTCATGGCAGGGAGGGATATAGCCATGACTTGGATGTATATCAGCTCAGTTTGTATTTATTTCAACCTACGTGTCAGGCTTTTCGTACAGGTTGAAATTGATTGCTTTAAACATATCTTTTTAATGAAAATGAAAACATCTGTTACCAGGTGCTTTCCACCTAATAGGCATTTTGTTTGTACAGTAGTCCCCCCATCCACGATTTTGCTTTCATTTACCTATGGACAATCATGGTCTGAAATTATTAAATGGAAAATTGCAGAAACACATAGTTCATAAGTTTTAAATTGTGCACCATTCTGAGTAGTATGATGAAATCTTGCATCCTACTGATCCATCCGGCCAGGGATGTGAATCATCCCTTTGTCCAGTGTCCCCATGCTGTATATGCTACTTGCACGTTGGTCACTTAGTAGCTGTCTTTGTTATCAGATCAACTGACTGTGGTATTGCAGTGCTTGTGTTCAAGTCACTCTTATTTTACTCAATAATGGCCCCAAAGTGCAAGAGTAGTGATACTGGCAATTCAGATATGCTAAAAATAAGCCATAAAATGCTTCCTTTAAGCGAAAAGATTAAAGTTTTTGACTTAATAAGGAAAGGAAAAAATTGTATGCTGAGGTTGCTAAGATATAAGGTAAGAACGAATCTTCTGCCCATGAAATTGTGAAGAACGAAAAAGAAATTTGTGCTAGTTTTGTTGTTGCATCTCAAACTAAAAGTTTCAGACACAGTGCATGATAAGTGTTTAGTTAAGTTGGAAAAGACATTATTTGTGGGTGGGAAATATGAACAGAAAACGTGTTCCGATTGATGGTAATGTGTTGCTTCAGAAAGCATTGAGCCAATATGACGACTTCAGTAAGGGACCTCCTGAAACAAATGACACCAAGCCATTTACTGCAAGTAAGGGGTGGCTACACAGATTCAGGAATAGGTTTGGACTGGAAAATAGAAAAAATACTGAAGAGAGAGAGAACATTCACATAACTTTTATTACAGACAGTAAATTGTTGTCAATCTCTTACTGTATTTGATTTGTAAATTAAATTTTATCATAGGTATGTGTGTTTAGGAAAAAACATAGTATAGATAAGGTTTGGTACTATCCACATTTTCAGGCATCCACTGGGGAACTGCTGTAATGTAGGTATACAATAATTATTCAATAAGCATGGTGGGGAAGCCAATGAATTCACCCTGTTAATGAAGACAAATTGTGTAAAACACACTGACAGGTAATAGATAATGCAAATTCCATATGTGTTTGGAGTTCTTTCTTACTTATTCACCAGTTTGATAAGGCCTAACAATGTGGTCAGATCTTTAGTTCTAGCAAATTTTTGCGTAGCTGATTATTTTCAAAGTTATCAGAAACCCACAACTAGAATTTCTGTGCATTCAATTTGAAATACCAAGTCAGCAATGTTGAGATTTCAAATTCCTGAACGGTTTAATGGTAGGCAATGGGAGAAATACTAGGAAACATAAAGAACATAAAGATCCTAGTCCTTGCTCTGCCCCTTACTAATTGTGTAATCTTGGACAACTTCTTTGACCTTTACGCTTCAGTATATTGTCACCTGAAAAATAGAAATAATAATGTGGACCTCGTGGAGTAGCTATGAGTAAACAGTTCAGCTGTTGGTTCATAGTAAACACTCAGTAAGACGTTGAACTGCTGTATTTGTTGTTATTCTTCCTCTTTGTTAATACTCTGTAGTGCGGCATGGAGGAGAGAGATGAAGCCGTCATCGCACTTCAGGAGTGATTAACAGTTATGTGGGAGCCTGGGTCAGGTTTATTTTGAGGTGAGTGCCCCACCGAGGTGAAACACACCGTGTGTCCAGACCCTCCGTGAATATGGGAGGCTGTGATAAGGGCTGGTAAGAGGCATAGGCAGGAGGCACAGGCGGGCCTCCTGTTGGAGTGGCTAAGCGGGACTGCAGTTCCTGGACACTTGACAGTGTCACCTCCCCTTGCCTCCAGGGCACTAGAAGCCATGTGTGCTCCAACGCGAGAGCTCTGGTTTCGGAGACGTGAGGGCCACTTGGCAGTCACCCCCTCTCCAGGGCCACCTCGCTACTCACAGCTACGGTGGAGAAGTTGTGCTCGGACCCTCCGCACGATCCTAGCCCAGCTCCCTCGCCTCCCGCGCAGGCGCCGCCAGGGCCACCCGCCGCCATGTTTCTCCCATCCGCGCGCCCTTCCTCTCTTCCCCCCTCCTCTCCTTAACCAGGCTCCCGCCCCCTGCCTCTCCCCACACCCCTCGGTGAGGTCAGGCGGAGGCGCTGCCGCTGTGGCCGCCGCAGCTCCGCTCCTATTCCGGGTAAGCCCGGAACACGGACTTTTGAAAATAACTGGAGCGACGTTCGGGTTAGGGTCCGCGCTCTCCGCCTGCGCGAGGACAGGGCGAAGTGACCAGGGCGAGCTGGGGGTGAGGAAGTGCGGGGACCGGTTCCCTGTAGCAAGAGGGAGCCGTGGCTGCGCCGCGCGACTCGCTTTTTGGCCCTCGGAGCGCAGCAGCTGGTGGACAGGCGGCTGGACGCTGGGACGCGGCTAACAAGGTGAGGCAGGGTCCTGAAGTTGTAGGGGCTCCATCGGCCGCCTCCCCCCGTCTCGGACTCGGCGACACGAGCCTGTGAGCGGTAAGGAGTTCGGATCTGTACCAGGGGTAGAGGGACAGGGACCTAGCTTCTCTCTTTGCATGCCCCCCGCTCTTTCTGTCGCGTGCTACTCCTCGTCCTCATCTCTGCACCTTCTCATCCCTACTTCCCGGACTAGCTAGCTTTGCCAGACGCCTGGGTTCTTTTAGGACCCCAGAACGCAATTTCCTTTGCTTGTTTGTTATTCCTCCAGGATCGTCTAGTTCAGGCGTTGCTGTCTTTGCCCTGACAGTTTGGGGTCTCTCAGTCCGTTTGGTCCCCACTGTCGCTTGCCTTCTAACAGTTTCTGCTTTGTGCCTCCCAACTCATCCGTTCCTCAGAATCGTATAACTTGGGAGGCTTCGCTGCTGGCTTCCTAGTCAGGAGCACTCGCCTCCTCCTCCAAGCTTTTAACTCTGCTCTGAACGTCTTCATCTCTTTATGTCTTGGCTTCTTTAGTTTAATCACAGTTGACTGATGATTTTCTTGGAAGCTTGCAGTCTAACAGCCTACAGTTTACTGCAAGTAACTGATCCTCTAGTAAATATCAGCTAAGGACCTTAAAAGCTTCTTTCTAGGTTTCAGTAACTTAGTCCAACAACCATAGCCACTTAAAATGTTTGTATGTTTGTATGTAATCGTAGAACATGGCCCTAAATCTGATTTTTCCCCCCGCTGCTGAGCACGCCTGGTGGGGGGTGGGCAGAGAGGGAGACAGGGGGAGACAGAGAGAGGGAGAGATGGGGTAGGGGGAGAGAGAGAGAGAGAGAGAGAGAGAGAGAGAGAGAGAGAGAGAGAGAGAGAGAGAGAGAGGGGAAAGATTGATTATTGACTTTTGATGGCTGGCTCCATCTCTCCATCTGCAAACTGGGATGTTCGTGGTTTTAATGTATGGTAGTCAGAGGACTCTAGTGGTTTGGGATCAGTCACTCAAGTTAGCATAGGCTGGTTACTAAGCATATTGTATGGTAACTGAGAGACTCTGGGTTTAAAAGAGTCCCTGTTGGATAGGCACCTGCTTTTTTTTTTTTTAAAGAAGCCACAGTTTCTTACATTAGATTCCATATTTGCATAAACCTTCAAGAAACGGCATTAAAAAAACATGCATTTAAAAAAGAGACTACTTTTCTGTGGATTGGAGATTAATTTGCTTAAGTTGATTTCCCATAGCACCACTTTTTCTGTCAGCAATATCACCTTATCCCTATACAGTTGCCCTGAAGAAAATTGAATGGAGAAACTGAAAGTGGAGGTACATAGTGAACTAGCACATGCTGATGTTTTGTGGTTGTGTTTTTGGAAATGGCTATAGCTAGTGCTCAAATTGGAAAGCTGAGAAAAATGAAATAATTAAGCAGTGATTACATCATTGTACATATAAAAAAAAGTAGCTTCCTTAACTGCCAGTTCTTCTTAATATCCTATTACTTAACAGTGATAGAACTGTTTGCTTGATGTGTGACCAGATGTTGCTGTTGACATAGTGTGTGCTAATTGGTAGTAATCTCAGAAGAAACCAAGTTGTAAATGAAGATAACCCCAAATTTCACTGTCCTGGTAGCACTTTTTTTGGCAGTGAGACCATGAATGTAGTTTCTGCTGCAACATCAAATGATGCATTTTGAAAACAGACAAATATAAGCCTCAATTTCCTAAGGTGTTTTATCTGTATTTTTATAAGCACAATTTGAAAAGTGTGGTGTGACTATACGGAGTTTTAAGTTGATGTTCTGAGGAAAGTGGTTTTTACAGGAACAGTAAAAAATGTTGATTATCAATTTAGTTAGATGGTTTGCAGGTGATATGTAGTTTCCCTTATTCATTTAGAAAATTTTTGATTTCACTTTAGTTCTATTAAAAAATGGACTATAGTAGGGAAAGGGGATTTATACTAATAGGGCCATCCTTCTAAATCTGTAATTTTCTTGGCAATCTACTCTGGAAAGATATACAAACTTGCAAGTTGTTTCAAGGAAAATAATTTATATCATGCTATTTTTTCCTTTTATTATTATTCATACTAAGTCTCAGCTAAGACTGCCACTAATGTGAACTCGTTATGTTTGGGGGGGGGGTGAAATGTGGATGTGAGTTTATTATAAGCATTTTGATCTGAATCTTTTCAATATGTTTCAATATGTATTTCATACCCATCTGGTACACCTAGAAGTTATCATACTGGATGTTTCTGATGATACTAAACGTAACTGCAGTTGAGTATTGAATTCTCTTCTTTTTTCATTTTCTTTGCATTTTAAATTACTTTTCTTCCATGTTATTTGACTTACAGTAGTGAAATGAGACTAACCAATTTTCAAATTGTTTGATTTTATTGATGTTGAATAAACTACTACAACCCCTTCAAAGTATTTCTTTTCCCATAAATCCATTGGTTGAAACTGATATATTTTTATTGCAGTGAAATAACATAATAGTTTGTCAGTCATTATCAGATTTCAGAAAATGTAAAAAACGCATGGAAAAAGGAACAGCTCCAGAGGAAACATCTCAAAATTAGGGGGGGAAAGGCTTTTTCAAATTACTGACATTCGTAGCAATCAGCCTTTAAATATATTGTTCATTTAGTAATTTATTTTACAAGATCTTTTGAGCCCCTTCTATTTGTCATGCTGCTGTATTAGGCACAATGATAAATCTTACAAGGAATGTTCTTTGCTCTTGGGGAGTTTCACAGAGGTTATATTCCACCAAGCAATATAGACAATAAACAAGTAAACAAAAGAAGATCCTTATAGATTGCAGTAAGAAAAATGAAGGAAATGAGTAGCAAAGTATGATAATGGAGATCTGGGAAGGGACTAATTAGCTACTGTGGTGGTCAGGAAAGGCCTCTCAGCGAAGGTGACCTTTGAACGAGAAAAAAGACCTGAAAGAGAAAAAAGAATGAGCCTACCTTGTGAAGAGCAGAGAGAAGAAAAAGTGCTAAGGCTTTGAGGCAGAAAGACAAACTTGGGGTGTTTGAGGAACTGAAAGCAAGCCAGTATGGCTGGAGCCTAGTGAGCTAGGTGGGTGGCGGGGAGTGGTTAAAGATGTTAGAGAGCTTGTCAGATAATAGATAATGCTGGGCTTGGAGATTCTGAGAAAGAATTTGGGTTTGATTCTCAGAACAATGGGAAGCCATTGAAGAGTCTTTGTTAACTACTTTTCTGTGGAAGGTCACTGGCTGAAAAAAAAAGTGGAGATAGAGATTTGTTTTGCAGAGATAAACAGAATATCTACCTACTCAGTTGTTTAAGTTAAGACCTGAGAATGAAAAACGTTGTTTGATATGTTTGCTTCATATATATGTAGTCCTCTATTCTGTTTAGATAGGGGATAGGGAAATGGGAACTTGGAGGTGAGTACGGAGGTGAGTACTTTCCACTGTCACACACTCACCTGTGCACTGAGGTAAGTTGTCACCAACTTTATTAAAAATCAGATCATTGTTCAACTTAATAATTTGTTTTTCAAAGAATGTTTTCTCACAGAAATGTGTTTCCTAGAAGGTTTTGGCATATAAAGGAATAATTTAGGTTTTAGAAATGGCCTTTGGGATTTTAAGAGGAGTTTGCCATTTTCCTTTAGGGGTTGTCTTCTCCATTTTAAAATTGCCACACCTTTATTCTTTGAGAGATCAGGGCTACTCTATTTCTTGATGTTTAAATGAATTTAGACTTGGCATTTATTTTGTTGTCCTGAGCCCTTTCTTGAAAGCAATCCAGCTTTGAGGTCTATTTGGCCCCAAATAGCAATGCAGGCAGTCATTGACATTCTGTAGGGGTAAATCCTAATATTGTGGGGTATTAAACTACAAAATAACCTTCATTGACTCCTGCAGCGCCTAGTTCTAACTCCTTAATTTAGCACTCAAGGATTCTAAATGATTTGACTCAGGCCTACTGTCCTACATGTCCTTATTATTCTCTTACACAAATCCTCTGTTGGTTTAAATGGAGTTTTTTCCAGTTGGGAACTTTTGTCTTAGCATTATTCTTGGCATAGAGTAGGTGCACAGTAACTGCTTGTTGAATGGATGCCATGCCATCATCCATTTGCAAAGCCCTTCACGTTCCTTTCTGTCATTGCAAATCCCAACACTAGTCAAGGAACAGTTCAAATTCCACGTCCTATTATGCCATCACCAAGACCTGATCTCTGAACGTGAATAGCAGTCACACTTGTCATGTGTATCATAATTGCAGTAAGTCCTCACTTAACGTTGGCTATAGGTTCTGCAACTTTAAGTGAAATGATATAACGAAACCTATTTTACCACTGGCTAATTGATAAAACAAGGGTTAAGTTCCTTCAGTATCTCATCAACGGTATAATGAAACGACATTGAACAAGATGACGTTATTTGAGGACCTGCTGTATGTTCATTTGACGCCTGGCCATCTCTCCACTGGTCTCCAGCTCCAAGAAGGCGACCTGGATCTTGTCTGATTTGCGCATTCTTGTATCCTGAGCACCTGGCACATGGTATGATCCCCTATGAATTGTTGTTGAATAATGAATAAATGATGCCTTGTGTTGTGCCTCCTATTATTGTTTTGGATCCTTAAATTGTTTAATACTGTTTTACTTTTCACATGTTTGTTGTTCTCAAGTGGTTTCTAAGAATGGTCATAGAGCATAGTTGTTAAGAGCACAATTCTGGAGCTAGGCTTCCTGGGATCCAGTTCTGGCTAGGAGCCTTACTAGCTGTGGGACACAGGGTGAGTTAGTTAACCTCTCTCTACCTCATATTTTTCATGTGTAAAATAGGAATAATAGAACTTACCTCTTAGGGTACTTACTATAAGGATTAAATAGGATTATATGAGTTAGGTCTACGATTTGTTGATTGCAATTTTTAAATTTCAAAAACTTTAGTATCCTAAGCGGTAAAATGAGGATTAAATGAGTTAGGTCTACGATTTGCTGATTGCAATTTTTAAATTTCAAAACCTCTAAAAACTTATAAAATTTTCATTTGGTAAGTTAGGAGCCAAAACTCAGGTGATGAACATCTGACTTGAACTGATGTGAGGGTAGTTATAGTCTTTATTCTGTTTAATGTTAATCTTTATTTGGTTTTGCTATAGAATTAGTAATATGTTTATGGGGCAGTGCCTCAGGCCCTACTGGAGTATTACATAATATATAGAGTATGCAGGTTATTGCCTATCCGAAAGGTTGGACATTTCTGAATTTGGAAACACGTCTGGCACCAGGGCCTTGCACATAGTAAGTTGATGCTGTTGGTGATAATTAGGGAGGTAAATAGACTGTTTCATGCTTCTTAATACCTTGCTTATATTAGTTACCATGTAAATACGTGCTGGTTTATTCATGCAACAACTCTGAATAGAGGACTGGCTGAATAAGCATCATTTTGTCATAGGAAAACAGATATGGCTGGGTCACATGGTTGAAATGAGCAAAGACCCAGGTCGGCCTTCCTTCCTTCCTTCCTTCCTTCCTTCCTTCCTTCCTTCCTTCCTTCCTTCCTTCCTTCCTTCCTTCCTTCCTTCCTTCCTTCCTTTCTTCCTTCCTTCCTATCAAGGAGGGCGCAGCTCACAGTGGCCCATGCGGGGATCAAACTGGCATACTTGGTGTTATTAGCACCACGCTCTAACCAACTGAGCTAACAAGACCCAGGTCTTTCAATACTCTTTCATCTAGTACCATTAAAAGTATTTGATTTTTGTTTTTCTTGTGTTACTTAAACAAAGATCTGCTTCTTTAGGGTGAGTCTTTTTGGGGGTTGGGAGAGGATTCAGTTAAGAATTTATTTAATGTGATTAGACACTTATTCTTTGCAGTTGCTAAACATTTATTAAACTCCTCATGTGTATAGAAATAAAACAAATGAGGCATGGTTCCTGGCCTTCAGTATTTCCGGCATCATGCATGGTTACACGGGGACAAGAGTGTTCATTACAGGTCTTTATTTTCCTCTGGAAGCTTGAAATCATTAATATTAAAAACATACAAAGGAAAACACAAGAAACAATTGAAAACTTGTCTTAGTGTCTACTATATGGAATTGGTTTTTGATTGCTCTAACCATTCCCCACCCCCTGCAGTATTATTCCTATATGACATTCTGACAGCCTTTCCAACTAATCTAAGCAAAATATGTTTTTTCATTTTCTCCCTTATCAATATTTATAAAACATAATTGGTATATTTTTTTCCTTTTCCTTTTATGGGTTTGAGCATAATTATCTCTCAAAAGATTTTCTTGCAATGTTCTTACAGTTGAAAACTAGTCCTTGAAACTATTCTGCCAATTCGGTCAACAAATATTTATTAAGTACCTATTATATTGCAGGAATTACCGTCATTTAAACAAATAGAATTTCTGTCTAGTGCTCTTTCCTTCAAACTAGAGCACACTGGGTGAGCAGGGAGGTGGCATATAGTGTGCCCCAGGAGCTGCAACATAAAGCAGCTATGTTTTCTTGAAGCATCTATCTTATACAAAGGTTTAAGAGAACATTCACTGGTAACTAATTTAAGATATTTAGCAATATTTATACAAATTCAGATACAGGCATACCTTGGAGATTTTGTAGATTTGGTTCCAGACCCCTGCAATAAAGTGAATATTGCAATAGAGTGAGTCACATGAATTTTTTGGTTTCCCAGTGCATATAAAAGTTATGTTTACACTATACTGTAGTCTATTAAGTGTGCAATAGCATGTCTAAAACACTACATACCTTAATTTAAAAATACTTTATTGCTAAAACATGCTAACCATCATCTAAGCCTGTTAGAAAAATGGTACAGATAAACTCACTTGATGAAGGGTTGCCACAAATCTTCAATTTGTTAAAAAAATGCAATATCTGCAAAGGGCAACAGAGCAAAGTGCAACAAAATGAGGTATGCCTGTACATTGTGCTTTTGAATGCAATATTCATATGAGGATATGAGGTAAAACCTAATAGTTCAGAGAAAGTCTCTGCTTGAAAGGGCAGCTGTGGTAACCCTGCTGTGACTTTGAAAAACACTGAGGCCACAGGGTGCTGTTTTGAGCCTATTCCTTTAGTCAAATACCCATATATTCTCATAGCCTTAAATTCCCATGATGACCTATGGAAAAATAATAGACATTAAATTTTCCCCCTGTGTTGCCTAATTTTCAGTTCAAGGGAATTGGTTGCTTGATAATGGTCTAAATGTTAAAATTTGTTGAATCTTAATAGAGTTCTTCATGTTGTGGGTAACAGCCAAAACTGATAGGGAAGGACTGCCAAGGGACTGATAATCTTCAAAAGAGAGCTTGTTAGAACACAATGACCATGAACTTAAACCAGCACAATTGATGGGGTCAAAGGTTTGCCCTGTTCTATTCAAATTTACCTGTGTCACCGATTAAAGTTAACTTTTACTAACTTTTTTTTTTAATTTATTGGGGTGAAAATTGCTAGTAAAATTACATAGATTTCAGGTCTAAAATTCTGTATTACATTCATCTATAAATACCATTGTGTGTTCACCACCGGGAGTCAGTTCTCCTTCCATCACCATATATTTGATCCCCCTTACCCTCATCTCCCACCCCCCAAACCCCTTACCCTCTGGTAACCACTAAACTATTGTCTGTGTCTATGAGTTTTTGTTTCTCATTTGTTTGTCTTGTTCTCTTGTTTTTGGTTCATATACCACATATCAGTGAAATCATATGGTTCTCTGCTTTTCCTATCTGACTTATTTTGCTTAGCATTATACTCTCAAGATCCATCCATGTTGTCACAAATGTTCCTATATCTTTTCTTACCGCTGAATAATATTCCATTGTGTATATATACCACAACTTCTTTATCCATTCATCTATTGAAGGACATTTTGGTTGTTTCCATGTCTTGGCCACCATAAACAAAGCTGCAATGAACATTGGAGCACACGTGTCTTTATGTATAAATGTTTTCAGATTTTTTGGGTAGATACCCAGGAGAGGGATTGCTGGGTCATATGGTATTTCTATTCATAATTTTTTGAGGAACCTCCACACTGCCTTCCATAACAGCTGCACCAGTCTGCCTTCCCACCAACAGTGTATGAGGGTTCCTTTTTCACCACAGCATCTCAAACACTTGTTACTGTTTGTCTTATTGATGATAGCAATTCTGACTGGGGTGAGGTGATATCTTATTGTGGTTTTTATTTGCATTTCTCTGATGATTAGTGATGTTGAGCATTTTTTCATATGTCTATTTGCCATTTGTATGTCCTCTTTGGAGAATTGTCTCTTCAGGTCGTCTGCCCATTTTTCAATTGGGTTGTTTGTTTTTTTGTTGTTGAGTTTCATGAGTTCCTTGTATATTTTGGATATTAGTCCCTTATCGGAGGCACTGTTTGCGAAAACCTTCTCGCATTCAGTTGGTTGCCTCTTTATTTTGTCGATGGTTTCTTTTGCTGTGTAGAAGCTTTTAAGTTTCATATAGTCCCATTCGTTTATTTTAGCTTTTACTTTCATTGCCTTTGGAGTCAAATTCATAAAATGCTCTTTGAACCCAAGGTCCATAAGTTTAGTACCTATGTTTTCTTCTATGCAGTTTATTGTGTCAGGTCTTATGCTTAAGTCTTTGATCCATTTTGAATTAATTTTGGTACATGGTGACAAATAGCAGTCCAGTTTCATTCTTTTGCACGTGGCTATCCAATTCTCCCAGCACCATTTATTGAAGAGGCTGTCTTTCCTCCATTGTATGTTTTTAACTTCTTTGTCAAAAATTATCTGTCCATATTTATGTGGTTTTATTTCTGGGTTCTCAATTCTATTCCATTGGTCTATGTGTCTGTTTTTCTGCCAATACCATGCTGTTTTGATTACTGTTGCCCTGTAGTACAAGCTAAAGTCAGGGAGTGTGATACCTCCAGTATTGTTCTTTTTTCTTAAGATTGCTTTGGCTATTCGGGGTCTTTTGTGATTCCAAACAAATCTGGTGATTTTTTGTTCTATTTCTTTAAAAAATGCCATTGGGATTTTGATGGGGATTGCATTAAATCTGTATATTGCTATGGGTAACATGGCCATTTTAACTATGTTGACTCTTCCAATCCATGAGCACGGAATGTCTTTCCATTTCTTTGTGTCTTCTTCAATTTCTTTCAAAAATTTCTTATCATTTTCAGCATATAGGTCTCTGACATCCTTGGTTAAGTTTATTCCTAGGTATTTTATTATTTTTGCTGAAATTGCAAAAGGAATTGTTTTTTGTATTTCTTTTTCTGAGATTTCATAGTTAGTATATAGGAATGCAATGGACTTTTTTACATTGATTTTGTAGCCAGCAACTTTACTGTACTTGTTGATTGCTTCTAATAGCTTTTTGGTGGAGTCTTTAGGGTTTTCTATATATAGCAACATGTCATCTGCAAAGAGTGATAATTTAACTTCATTCCCAATTTGGATGCCTTTCATTTCTTTCTCTTGACTGATTGCTCTGGAAAGGACTTCCAACACTATGTTGAAAAGCAGAGGTGATAGGGGACAGCCCTGTCGTGTTCCTGAACGTAGAGCAAAGGGTTTCAGTTTTTCACCTTTAATTATGAGATTAGCTGAGGGCTTGTCATATATGGCCTTTATTATGTTAAGGTATTTTCCTTCTATACCTATTTTATTAAGTGTTTTAATCATAAATGAATGTATCTTGTCAAATGCTTTTTCTGCATCAATTGATATAATCATATGATTTTTGTCCTTTATTTTGTTTATGTGATGTATCACATTGATGGATTTGCGGATTTTGAAGCATACTTGTGCCCCGGGGATGAACCCCACTTGGTCGCGATGAATGATCTTTTTAATGCATCGTTGTATTCGATTTGCTAGAATTTTGTTTAGGATTTTTGCATCTGTATTCATCAGAGATATTGGTCTGTAGTTTTCTTTTTTTGTGTTGTCCTTACCAAGTTTTGGTATCAGGGTAATGTTGGCCTCATAAAATGGGTTAGGGAGTACTGTCTCTTCTTCAATTTTTTGGAAGAGTATGAGCAGGATTTGTATTAGATCCTCTTTGAAGGTTTGGTAGAATTCACTAGTGAAGCCATCTGATCCTGGGCTTTTGCTTTTGGGAAGGTTTTGCATGACTGATTCAATTTCATTACTGGTGATCGATCTGTCCTTCTCTGATTTTTGTTATTGCCTTTCTTCTGCTGACCTTGGGTTTCACTTGTTCTTCTTTTTCTAGTTCTCTAAGGTGTAACATGAGGGTATTTAATTGGGATTTTTCTTGTTTCTTGAGTTAGGCCTGTAATGATATAAATTTCCCTCTTAAAACTGCTTTTGCTGTATCCCCAAAATTTTAGTAGGATGTATTTTGATTGTCATTTGTTTCTATGTATCTTTTGATATCTCCTCTAATTTCTTCTTTGACCCGGTCGTTCTTTAAAAGTATGTTGTTTAATCTCCATGTATTTGTGTTTTTTCCTGCTTTCTTTTGCAGTTGATGTCCAATTTCAAAGCCTTGTGATCAGAGAATATGCTTGATATATTTCAATCTTCTTAAATTTGCTGAGGTTATTTTTATGTCCCAATATATGGTCTATCCTTGAGAATGTTCCATGTACACTAGAAAAGAATATACAGGCTGATGTTTTAGGATGAAGTGCTCTGTATATGTCAATTATGTCTATTTCATCTAATTTGTCATTTAGGGCTGCTATTTCGTTATTTATTTTCTGTTTGCATGATCTATCCACAGCTGTCAATGATGTGTTTAAGTCCCCCTGTATAATTGTGTTTTGGTCAATTTCTCCCTTTAGTTCTGTTAGTCGTTGCTTGGTATATTTCGGTGCTCCCTGATTGGGGGCATAAATATTGATTACTGTTATGTCTTCTTGTTGTATAGTCTGCTTTACCATTATGAAATGTCCATGTTTTTCTCTTGTTACCTTTTTCACCCTGAAGTCTGTTTCATCTGATATCAGTATGGCTACATGTGATTTTCTCTGGATACCATTTGCTTGGAGTGTCAATTTCCACCCTTTCACTTTGAGGCTATGCTTGTCCTTGTAGCTGAGATGTGTTTCTTGGAGACAGCATATAGTTGCCTTTAGTGTTTTGATCCAATATGCTACTGTGTGCCATTTTATTGGTGAGTTCAGTCCATTTATATTTAGGGTGATTATTGATATGTGAGGATTTCCTATCCTTCTGCCTTTAGTTTTCTGGTAAGGCTGTGTCTCCATTGTTTCTTTTCCTTTTTGTTGTTGTCTATTATTTCTGTGTGGTGGTATTCTATGATGTTTCCCTCTGTTTCTTCTTTTATTACACTATACATTTCAGTTCTGAATCTTTTTTTTTTGAGTGGTTACCCTTAAGTTTATGTAAAATAAAGTTTGATATTTAGAGTATTCCACTGTCTTCAGCATGCTTACTTTCTCCATTCCCATATTCCAGTTCAGGCCTTTACTCTCCCCCTTTTTATGTTTTGGTTGCCACAAATTGTCCCTGTTGATGGTGGTCGAATACCCTCCTTTAGTATTTCTTGTAGTGCAGGTCTTGTATTAGACAATTCCCTCAGCTTCTGTATGTCTCGGAACGTTTTTGTTCCTCTTTCATATCTAAAGGATATGTTTGCTGGATATGTTATAATTGGCTCATAATTTCTCTCTTTCAATGGTTTGAATATTTGATTCCACTCCCTCCTGGCTGGTAGAGTAGCTGCTGAAAAATCTGATGATTATCTAATGGGCTTTCCTTTGTAGGTTACCATCTTCTTTTCCCTGGCTGCCTTGAAGATTCTTTCTTTGTGGTTGACTTTACACAGCTTCAATACAATGTGCCTTGGAGAAAGCTTGTTGGGATTGAGGTAATTAGGTGTTCTGTTTGCTTCTTGGATTCAAGGATCCAGTTCTTCCACAAGTTTTGGGAGTTCTCATCGATGATTTGTTTGAATATATTCTCTGTCCCCTTCTCTCTTTCTTCTCCTTGTGGTATGCTCATTCTTATATTGCTCTTTCTGATGGAGTCAGAAAGTTCTTGTAGAGTTCTTTCATTTCTTTTAAGTCTCAAGTCTCTTTCTTCTTCCATCCGTGTCATTTGCAGGTTTCTATCTTCTATGTCACTGATTCTTTCCTCCATCTGGTCAACTCTACTATCTAAGTTGGCAATTTCATTCTTAATTTCTTCTATTGAGTTCTTAATCTCCAGAAATTCTATTTTGTTCTTTTTTAAAATTTTAATCTTTTGGTAAAATGTTCATGTTGTTCTTTGATTGTTTTTCTGAGTTCATTATACTGCCTTTCTGTGTGCTCTTGCATCTCGTTGAGTTTTTTCAGAACTGCAATCTTGAATTCTCTGTCATTTAAGTCACATATTTCCATATCATTAAGTTCCTTTTCTGGAGACTTTTCATTTTCTTTTCTGAGTTGTCTTGTTCCTTTGGTTATTCATGACAATTACTGACTTATTATTTTTCTTCCTAGACATCTGCATGAGTGGCTTCTGCAACAGGTTGATAGGAAGAGGTCTTTCTTTTGTTTTCCAGTACATGTTCGTAGAATGTTTTATTTTCTCTCCGACTGCAGCCTTTATTCTCTCTCACAGTGTAGTGTTATGTTTTCTCTGCAGTATTCCAGCTTCTCTCACAGTGGGGAGATTCCCTGGGAGACAGGCTTCTCCTCTGTTAATAGTTCTCCTGGGTCACAGGGCGCAGTGTCCATGTGGGTATGCGGAGAGCTTTTGAAGTTCCAAAGCTGTTCCTCCACCAGATTCAGAGCCTGTGTGTTTCAGCAGTTCTGTTTACTCCTGCAGGGATTTGCCCAGATAGGTGGGGACAGGGGCGGGGTGAGTTTTGTGCGATGGCCCAGAGTAATGGTGGTGACCAGCATCATAGCTGGTCCTGCTTCCATAGCTCCCTCACTTTTGCTGGAACTAGTTGGGCTGCAAATCTGTGTCTGTGGACCACAGTTCATAGTACAGCAAATATTCTGTTCTTTTGATCTGACACCGCTGCTGTTCCACTTCTAGTACCGGACAGGTGCGGGCAAGGTGAGCTCTGGGAGGTTTTGGAGGCGGCAGCTAGTCTCAGTGCCTAAGCCTTCTGTTCTCTGCGGCAGTGAGGGCTGAAATCATCGTTTTCTGTCTCTTTCCTCAGTCTTTGCCCCGAGGTCTCTGCCATGAGCGTTGGGTTCAACCATGTTATATGCTGTCTCCTCAGACCTGTGGGCCATAAACGGTGCCCTACCAGTCCGAGTTCTTCCCACTCCCACAGCTGCGGTAGTTCCGGGATACAGCGAGTTCAGACCACTGAGCTATGTCTGTGTCCTGTGCCGGAGTGTCTCCGTCTCCACACTTCTCCTTTTCCTCGTCCCCTGCTGGTGTGATTTGCCCAGTTTTAGGTGAATTCAGTAGTGGGCCTCTTCGTTTTTCCTGTCTGCTGTGCAGGGAGTCCTTTGTGGAGTTGTGGTTGTTTGTTTTGTTGTAAATTCCAGGGGAGATTTCCAGAGGCTCACCTCATGCCACCATTTTGATATACTGTCCGTTTTGTCTTTTAAACATGAAAACTTCTGGTGGTCTGATAATTGAAGTGGACATATATTTTTCTGATTTATCTCTATTCCAGATTTCAAGTCCCAAAATTAGGAAATATTGAAGTATTTGTAATAGTTCAGCCACTGGAAGAGGGATAATTCTGTTTGAATAATGTCTTCTGTAGATTGTGAGTTGTTATAGCTATCTGAAGTTTTTATTGTACTTAACTCTAGGAGCAAATCAAATAATATCTTAGATATGATAAAAGTTCAATAGCAGCTTTGATAAATGAATGGATAAGTCCAAATAGGTTACTCAGAGTAGCTTCCGTGTTGGAGTGCTCCTTTAACTTTTTGAGGAAGTACATGAAGATAGCATTTCTGCTCATCCATGTTCCAGTGTTTTCCTTTGGTTCAAATGCCAGACAAATGATGAGACAGATGATCCTTGGGTAGCTGACTTGGTTATGGAATGGTGTAGGTAAATAGAAAGGAAAAGGTAGGAAACATTGTTTAGATAGTGTATATTCAGTGTTTTGTGATGACTATTATGATAATATACATTCAAGTACTTGAAAAGCCTAGGTCACCACACTAATGAGATATATTATTAGCATCATCACCTGCATTTATAGATAGTCGTCATTATCAGCATCATATGAACATGAAAAGACAACATTCAAAAGTAGTTTTAGGAAAATTAGACTTAATTCTACCCTCAGGTCATGAACTCAAATGTTAAAGATAATGCCCTTTATTATAGAGCAACTTTCTTTGGAAGCATTGTTAATTAACCTTATTTTATTTACTTCAGTGCACTATGCACAGTGAGGTTAAGTGATTTCCAGAAGGACACATTGAGGTGGAGCTAGGAGCAGAATTTTGGGCCTTTGGTTTCTTACCCAGTGCTTTTGGACTAATGACACAAAAGGTTCTTTAGGTCAAATGATCCTTTCATATCTCTAGTCTTCAATTGGGGTGAAACAAAACTTCAGCAGTGGAGACAGCAATCATTATAGCTGTATAACTGTACATCTTCTTGCACAATTTGTTACTTATTAAAATTCGTTTTGGACTTACGAAGGAATTTCCTAAGCACTTTTGGCATCATGTAGGTGTGGTTATCTTTAAGCATTCACTGGCAAGGATTTATTGAGTAATTATATGTAAAGCACTCTACTAGGGGGTGAAAATGTACCACTGCCCTGAAATAGCCCTAGCAAGGGCAACAGATCACAAAGCAACGTGTTATCAGCCAATGCTAATACTAATACCAATCAGTAATTAATAAATTATTATAGTACTCTCCATGAGTCTGGCACCATTCTAAGTGGTTTATATGTATTAACACATTTAAATGATGTACAAATGCTATGAGGTAGGGACTATTATCCCCATTTTACAGATGAGGAAGCCAAGGCACAGAGAAGTTAGATAACTTCCCCAAGGCTACACCTCTGATAAGTAGAAGAGCTAGCTAGCTAGCATTAAAATCCATACAATCTAGTTCTAGGGTGTGTGCTTTTTAACTATAACGCCTCCTTTTAGTCTATCTATGATAGGGGACATTATATAAGAGAGGATGATAGCTGAAAAGGCACATTAGAAAACATTCTGGAGAAATACAGCAGAATGATCAGAGTAGGATGTTAAAGTTGGCGAGATGTTCATTATACCTCAAAGAAAAAAAGAGTTGACAAGATATTTTGAACAAGGCAGTTTTGAAGTGAGATTCTTATTGAAAAGCAAGGAAATTATTTTGAATATTTTAGTGCCCATACATGTATACATATGTGTGTGTTTGTTCTTTCATGTGTTTACAGGTGTTTATTTGAAACTGGAAAAAAAAACTTTGAGGTTAAATCAAATTGAGAATCCTTTATGTTGACAGCCAATCAGGGCTCTGTTTTTGTGTATAATATTTGACTTCATAGATATGTTTTTTTTTTAAAAAAGTAACAACTTTATTGAGCTATAATTCCCCTATCATACAATTCACCCATTCAAAGTGTACTTTTTAGTATATTCACAGCATTGTGTAAACATCGCCACAATCAATTTTAGAATACTTTCATCACTCCAAAAACCAGAAATATGTGTTTTGTAAGAAATGTGGCCACAAAGGGGATGGAACTGGTGTGCCTGTTGGTACCATTGCTTCCCTACATAATGTTCATAGATCCCTTCTCATTGTAACTCAGATCTTTTTCTATTTTTTGCAGTCTAGCTCCAAAATTGCTGTGAAACACCTTCTCTTAATTTTATTTTGTTTGATGGCTAATCTTTCAAAGGATTATGTATTTATCTAATTTGAATTTTCAATCCAAATTGATTATATAACTTTGATCATTATGGTTTTATCACAAGTACATGGATATTAGTACTACATAACTAAGCCAGACTTGTATATTAAACAAAACTACTAAACCCACTAGTGTGAATGGCTACCACATGGTCTATGCATGCTTCTAGTATGGGCCAGAGCCAGAGATGCCTGAGAAATTTTCTGTACACACTGACATTTTTAAATATTTGTAAAGCTGACATAGGTTATTAGTAGACAGATGATTGTGATAAAAGCAACATGTTTTTTGGCTGGGGTGTTGTGTTATGGAAAATGTCTTATAAAATGTATTCTGTGACATTGTGTACAGATATTAGGGAATAATTCAAATTTTTTGAAAAAAAAAATCTGTAAAGATTTTTAAGCCACCTAGACTTTACCGAAATATAGTCAGTTGTTACAGTGATGACTACATTTGTGTCTGGTGGGAGTTACCAAACTGAGTATCTATCTGTGTGTGTGGCATGGAGGGAGCAGGCTGTTCCCAGTCTACACTACAGTAATTAGTTAGAGTCAGTGTTATCTTTCAGGGGGGAAAGAATGGCTATTATTAAACATTTTATTATTAAAACTTTATTAAAAATAATCTTTGTGCATAATTAGATGTCTTAAGGAACATAGGTGCCTTAAAATGAGCTAATCTTGGATTGGTTACTTGCTACTTTTGATTTCACCTACATTTTCTTTCGGAATGATTTTGAAATGCTATTTTATACTTTCTCAGTATTTTTCTGTGCTTAGTATATTCTTGAGTTGCGTTTCTATTCAGGGGCCAAAGTAGTTTCATTTGAAGTTAAAAGTGACTTGATTCACTAAAAATGACTTACTGTGACTCTTAAGTATATTTTTTATTTGCTTACGTGGATCCTCTGCTTGTCATGTGTGGCAAGTGTATGGTGGTGATCGCACAGTTAGTGGATAGGATAGGCTCAGACAAGATGGCACTGCTGTCACTTGAAGAAGATGAAGTGTACCTTTATATTAATTAGGTGGAAGCACATCTTTATCATGGAGGTTAAGAGTTCACATCACCTGGAGTCAAGGAATCAGGTGCTGTGGAGTTAAAAAAAAAAGAATGCTTGATTTAGGAATTTTGGGGCCTATATTATGATACTGCTTTTTTTATTCACTGCTAATTTTGTTTATTAAGCTATTGTGATATTGGGCTATGTGGAAAGGGGTTAGAAATTTGCTCATTTAAGGCAAAACTGGTTTAAGAGAGCCATTCAAAATGAGAGAAAGTATCACACCATTTAAAAAAATTGGATCCAGAATAATGTGAATATTGAGTTTTCACTCATTGATTTAAAAAAATGAAGTACAAAATACCCATGAACTATTACTTCACAATAGTTTGATTTTCTGCTTAAGTTAGTGTCCAAAATGGTTTAGACTCCTAAATTGTTTAGAATAGCTCCAAGTGACTGCATGTGGATTAGGTATGCATATATCTACCTGTTTTAAAGATGAAATCTACTTTATCGTCAGATAAAGAAGACTTGCTGGCTTTAATTAGCCTTACTTTGTAGCGCAGGACTGTTTTTCTGATGAGAGGGCATGAGGTATTTTATTCAAGTTCATTCTAGAAAAATTAGTGAGCAGCGTCTAACCCAGGTGCTGAGGATGCAGTGGTGAACAAGTGAGAGTCCTACTTTCATTCTCAAAGGCTGTCACAGTATCCCGCTCACTCTCTTTGTTCTTCTAAAGAGCTGTGGAAAGTCCTTATAAGGCCTAGTATGTCCCTCTTGGTACTGTTTAGTTGCATTCAATCATAGCTGTAAGGAGAAAGAGGAAAGTTGATCTCTAGCTCCATCAAGCTGAAGTGCTGCCCTTAGTTATAAATGGCCGTTCTTTCTTTGTGTGCCCCAAGTACCTTCTAAGTTGTTACCTGTCACCTTTAAGTCACCTTTCCAGTTACCTGTCACCTTAAGTCACCTTTCCAGTGACTTAAATGGAGATTATAAAATCACAATTATGACCATGTCCTCACATGGTCCTCTTATTCATGTCCTCTTATCCTCACACTTTTGTACTTGTTACTCTCCCTGAAATGCTGACTACTTCTTGTCCTTCAGGATTCAGTTTAATTGTCACCTGTCTTGGAAACATTTTCTTGAGCCTCCTCTACTTCACAGCCACTGTTAGGTGTTTCTTCCATATATTTCTATAGTATTGTTTGTGCCTCTCTTTAGCAATCTTCATTATAAGTAGTGCTTTTATTTTCCTGTCTCTCCCATTGGATTGTGAGTTTCTTGAGGGCAGGGGCCATGTATATCATCTCTGTGTTGTTTGGCATGATACCTTGCTCTGATGTTTAATTGATGTTTGTTGAATGAGAAAATGAATGAATGAATGAATGAATTAATATATAGCTTTCTAATTATGGCTACTTGATTACACTTTCTGTTTGCCATCTGGAAATTGCAATAGTTAGAGTATTATCCACTAGCCAGTAGAATTTTATAATTTCCACTAGCCAGTAATTTTATAATAAGTATTGGTAAAATCATGTAGGCAGAAATATTTATCAAATAATTACAGTATACAATATAAAATACAATAGGAGGTGAAAGAAATATGCAAAATTTTAGAACCAAAAGCAGTCCTAGAGATCGTTTAATTTAACACTTCCAATTTTAAAAAGATATAATCTAATACAGAGGGAAAAGTTAAATTACATGCTCAAGGACCTCTGTCTTCTAGGAGCTTGCAGTATCATTGACAGATGATGCGTACAGACATTAAAAAAAGATGATTGAGAAAAAAGTACCAAAGGAGTAGAAACAGCTAGACTAGTCAAGGTAGGTTCAACCAAGGACTGTTAGGCCTTAACAGGTGAGTAGGATTTTGATATGAGAAGAGATTCTGTGTGTAGAGAATATATAAATAAAGTGCAAAGATAAGGAGGTACAAGTGACTTTTGGGATCTGTTCATTAGTAAGAGAGAAAGCAGAAAAATGGGGCCAGAAAATGGAGTGACTTGAATACCAGGCTGCAGAGAAAAACCATTGGCAGTTTTTGACTAGGTGAGTGATGTAATGAAAACGATTTAGTTTGAATCATCGGTGGACTGGGTTGAAGGCCAAATAGGTCATAAAACTGACCCATTGTCTAATGTATCAGTTAAGAAATATGAACTTAATGGATTCTAAAGTTTTTGCTCAAAGGTGAAAACGTGATATACCACGTGTTCCCATGATAAGTAACATAACGTCAGCATATTCTGAATGGAAAAAGTAAGCCCAAGCAGCAAGCTTGTAATATTAGTAATGTGCATGTATTAGTCATGACATACTGTAGATAATTGTATAAACTCTCACATTACTCCAATAAACTGTAAAAATTCCTGAAGTAACTGAGAACATGGTAGCAGCTGTACCATTAGGCCTTGGTATTTTGCCAGTCATTTGGCAAATAGAAAGTGGGATGAATCCTCCCAATGCATTTGGGAGCCATTTTGTTCAAAAATGGTTTTGTAGAAAGCTGAAATGTAACATTGTATTTTGGTTAAAAAATAAAAAAAAACATGAGCAAAGAAAGATTAATAAGCAGAGGTCTGTACTACGTTAAACTTTATGTAAAAGTGAAAGGCGTGGGGGAGAACCTTTACCGCATGTGTCTCTGAGAAAATTCTGACCTTGTATAGATAAACAAAAGTGTGCATGCAGGGCAAGATTTGTTATTTCAGTAGTACAATAGTCTCACCTTATCCAGGGTATGCGTCCTATGATCCCCAGTAGATGCCTGAAATCGCAGATAGTGCTGAATCCTGTATATACTGTTTTTTCCCCCTATATATACGTAACTATGGTAAAGTTTAATTTACAAATTGGGCACAATAAGAGATTAGCAACAATAACTAAAATAGAACAATTATAATATACTGTAATAAAAGTTATGTGAATGTGGTCTCTCTCAAAATATTGTAGTGTATTGTAGTGTTTCACTTAAAGGAAGCACTTTACAGCTTCTCTTTGGCATATTTGAATTGCCAAAATGATACCACAGCAGTCAATCTGATAACTGAGAAGGCTAGTAAATGACTAACAAGGCAGTTAGTGTATGCAGTATGGAGATGCTGGAGAAAAGGATGATTCATGTTCTGAGTGGGATTGAATGGGATGGTGTAGGATGGCAGGAGACAGCATGAGATTTCATCACACTCCTCAGGGTGGAGCACGATTTAAAACTTATTAGTTTATTTCCGGAATTTTCCGTTTAATATTTTTGGACCATGGTTGACCATGGGTAAATGAAACCTCAGAAAGCAAAACCATGTATATGGGGGTGACTACTGTGTATCTCATTTGTATAGTTAGGGATGAGTTTATTTCTTTAAGGGCGATAAACATGTGGGTATGGAAGGGACCCATGGATGGCTTAAGCTAAGAGTTTTAAGTCTCTTAAGTTTACAGCTTCAGAAACATAATGAATACAGTTTGTATTCTTGTCATTTATTTTTTCCCTAAAAATTAGAGGGAAATTACAATTAAATGAAGGTTTAAGTTGTGTTGATTTGAGGCTGGCATCTTTGTAAAATATATTTAGGAAACCTACTCAAGAAGGATCTGTTTTAAATGGTGTAGAATTAATTGTGTAAATGCCTACTTTGTAATATCTTTGTATGTCAACATAATTTAAAGTTAACTTTGTTAGTTTTTGAAAATTAAAAGCATTTTAACGAATAAAAAGTATAATTTTTCTGTGATTCTTTTTTCCTACTTTGTTGGGCTAAAGAAAATCTGGTAAACTTTAGACCATTGTATTCTTCTTATGCTGTATGACAACATGGAACTGTATTACAACCAGTTTTTGGCATCATACACTGCTAGAATACTTATTGTCATTAATATTGTAGGGAAGTCATGATATTGAATATGCCTTTAGGACATAAAATCAGTTCTCATGATTTCGTATCTTCAATCTATTGAAAAACATTTGTTCTAGATCCCAATCTGATTGAAATCCTAATTGAAATAATTTTCAGTGTAGGATTTAATAGGAATCATTCAATAGACATCAGCATATGTCCTCTCTATCCATTACATATAATAGTACTTAAGCATTGTGGACTTAGAGTTATAGTGTAGTTGTCGTTAAGAGTAAGGACTCTAAGCCTGAGGTAAAATTGAACTCAGCTGTTTGCTACTCGTTTTACTATTTTTCATTGAGTAATGGTTTCCTCATCTCAAATGGAGAAAACAAGGGTTTTATAGTAATTAAATAAAAATTAATTTTATAAAATCATGTGTTTCGACAGTACCTAGAATATTAAAAGTTCAATGAATACTAGCTGTTATTATTTTATACAAATAGTATTATTTGATTTTCAAAGGAAGTTTGCTGGTTGGATTCAAATTAATTTTTTTCAGCTATGTTATTTAAGGTAAATGTCTACAGAAGAAGAAATATCAAAAGAAGGAGATGTAAGTGACAACATTGGCAATTTAATCATTATCAAATAATATGAGGTATTGTTTTATTAAAATTTATTGGGGTGACAATTCTTCGTAAAATTACATAGGTTTCAAGTGTACAATTCTGTACTGCATCATCTATAAATCCCATTGTGTGTTCACCACCCAGAGTCAGTTCTTCTTCCATCACCATATATTTCATCCCGTTGACCCTCATCTACCATCCCCTCCCCACTTACCCTCTGGTAACCACTTAACTTTTGTCTGTATCTATGAGTTTTTGTTTGTCTTGTTTCTTTGTTGCTTTCAATTTTGTATTCCACATATCAGTGAAATCATATGGTTCTCAACTTTTTCTGTGTGACTTATTTTGCTTAGCATAATAATCTCAAGGTCCATCCATGTTATCGCAAATGGCACTAGTTCATCTTTTCTTATGGCCGAGTAGTATTCCATTGTGTATATATACCACATCTTCTTTATCCAATCATCTGTTGAAAGCACTTTGGTTGTTTCCATGTCTTAGCTACCATGAATAAAGCTGCAATGAACATTGGAGCTCATATATTTTTACGGATAAATGTTTTTAGACTTTTTAGGTAGATACCCAGGAGAGGGATTGCTGGGTCATATGTTAATTCTATTCTTAATTTTTTGAGGAACCTTCACACTGCCTTCCATAGTGGCTGCACCAATCTGCATTCCCACCAACAGTGTATGAGGGTTCCTTTTTCTAATATGGGGTATTTTTAGCAGGAAAATTACTTATTGTCAATTATTTGGACAGATAATTAAAGAAAATGACAATAAAATGACCAGCAGACTATGAATGACTTTACCTTTTACTCTTCTTAGGATTTGTGTTAAATTTCCTCAGTATTAGTTAGGAAATGTCCTGGTTTTTATTAGATTTTTTAAAAGCTTTATTTAGAAATAATTAGATTCACAGGAACTTGCAAAGATAGTACAGAGAGGTCTGTTGTACTCTTCACCCAGTTTCCCCCAATATAACTATAGTACATTGCCAAAGCCCAGCAATTGACATTGTAACAATGTTTTTGTATAGTTCTATGCCATTTTATCTCAATCAAGATACAGAACTATTCCATCACCACAAAAATAATATAGAGAATTTGAGATAACAAAGAAAAGAATATGGGCATTATATATGCCCATATTTTTCTTACCATGTTGTTTCTTACTTCCTGGTGTTCCAAGATTCCTTCTTTTATCATTTCTTTTCAGTTTACAGAACTTCTTTTAGCCATTGTTTTAGAGTATGTTCATTGGCAATACATTCTTTGTTGTCCCTCATCTTATAATGTCTTCATATTCTCTTCATTCCTGAAGGATATTGTCACTGGATATAGGAGTCTGAGTTGATAGTTCCTTTCTTTTAGCACTTGAAAAAACTTGTGTGCCTCTTACATTTGGCCTCTATGTTTTCTGATGAAAAATCTGCTGTCCTGTGAATTGTTTTTCTCTATAGGCAAAATGTCATTGCTCTTTCGCTGACTTCAGCATTTTTTTCTTTGTCAAAAGTTTGATTAGTATGTATCTTTGAGTAGATTTCTTTGGGTGTATCTTATGTGGGATTTACACAGCTTTTTGAATCTGTAGATATATTTTTTTTGCCAAATTTGGGAAGTTTTTAGCCATTATTTCTTTGAAAACTTTTTCACTCCCACCCTCTTTTTCTATTCTTCTAGGACTCTGATGACACAAATTTTAGATCTTTTGTTATAGTCTGTCAAATCCCTGATGCCCTGTTTGTTTGTTTATTGTCTTTTTCTCTCGTTCAAGTTGGGTAATTAATATGGTTCTATCTTCATGTTCACTGATTCTCTCCTCTGTCCCTTCCATTCTGCTGTGGAGCCTATCTTATTAGTGAATATTTTATTTAAGTTATTGTATTTTTCAGTTTTAAAAGTTCCATTTGGTTCTTCTCTTATCTTCTGTTTCTTTGCTGAGACTGTCTTTTTTTCCCCATTTGTTTCAAGCCTATTCATAATTGATTATTGAAGCATTTTTATGATGGCTGCTTTAAATCTTTGTCAGGTAATTTTAACATCTTTGTCATCTTGGTGTTGACATCTATTGAGTCTTTTGTCAAACAGCTTGAGATCTTTCTGATGGTATGGTAAGTGATTTTATTGATGAAGACCTCCACATTTTGGGTATTATGTCAAGAGATTCTGGACCGTACTGAAAGTTTCTGTTTTAGCGGGTTTCTTCTGATACACTTTGTCAGGGGGTGGGAGGACCCTGCCTCCTTATTGCCAGGTGGGTCGAGATGTCCAGGTTCCTCATTTGACCTCTTTTGACACTTAAGGGGTGGTTCATTATTACTGATATGTGAGGATGCAAGTAGTAGTTCCACACTAGGCCTTCAGTGATACCTCCCTGACTGAGGGGTAGGAGTGCCTTGTTATTGCTCCCTACGTGGCCTCCACTCACACCATGAGAGGGGATGGCCACATTAACTCTGGGCAGTGGTGAAAGTCCTGACTTTCTACTGGGCCTTGTCTTACACCACCCAAGAAGGGAAGGGGAGGTATGCCTCATCACAGCCTTGTGAATGTGGAAGTGTAGGCTCCCTGCTAAACCTTTGGTGACATAGGTATAGTCACATTTTTTTCTGTGGTGTTTAGCAGGAGTAGTATGGCTATTGTCTAAAAGTGTTCCGTCCTGCTAAGCTGCCCCTTTCCTGGTCCTTTCGCTAGACAGAAGACTTTTTTTAGGGCTTTTATCCCTTTGTGCTCAAATTCATTTCTAGGCTGCCAGCTTCTTTAGCTTTATGAGGCTATAGGAAAACCCAGGGAACTCACCACTGTGTTGTTCCTTGGGTCCTGAGGTCCCTAGTCAATCTACCTATTCTCTCCAGTTTTAGAGCTGTCTTATATTTCTTTTATGTTTAATGTCCAAGGTTTTTAGCTGTACTTTATAGGAGGAATAGGGAAATAGCACATCTATTTTACCTTAGCAGAAGTAGAAATTTGACTTATTTATGGCCTTTCTGAATTCTTGTTTGTTATTAAGATTTAATTATATCTCAAAACTTGAAACTTGAGATTTATCCTAATCCTTGCTAGTGAGACATTTTGGAGTGGCTTTATATGCCAGCTTACTAGTTTGGCAGTAATATTATTTAAATATATCTTTATATAGGCAACATTTCTTTAATTTGTAAGGCAAAGTGCTAAGTCTAAGAAACATGTACCATGCAGACAAGAATCTGTTATACCTTTAACTATTTATGTATATCCAAAAAATAAACCTGTTTGTGATCAGGGCAATAAAAAATAGAGGGTTGTATAGATGACGTAGATCTCACAGATAAGATCTTGGAGATAGGATAGAGAACAAGTATATTGAATGTAGTAATATAATTATAATGCTTAAGTAATGTTATTGTATGTTATTGCAGCATCAGTTAAATGGCAAGCACATAAATTTTGTTAAAATCCTTTAAAGACATGTAATATTGGCACACATTATTGTTTTACATGCCTTGGAACAGTAAATATAGATTGGGTTGACTGAAAAGCTTTCTGCTTTAACAATAAATTTCCTCAGTATGTTAGTATCTTACTGTGATTTTACTTTGTCTTTTCTATTGTATTACTCTTAAGGGAGTTAGAGAGCACGGCTTCAAAACAACAGCAGTGGCAAAGCTTCCCCTTCCTCCTGAGTTGAAGTCCACTGATAAAGGGGTCCATTGATGGCCACATAAAAAATATTAACTTAGGATAATAAAATATTTATATCTGAATGTGACCATATATATTAACCTCTAAATTTACAGATGAAGAAACTGAAGCCCAGAGATGTTGAGAGACCTGGGAAAGGTAACAAGCTACTTAGAAAGAACTGGGACTTGAACTCAGATTCCCTAATCCTGGGGCCATTGTGTTTCCCATTAGCCAGTATAGTGAGGGGAGACTCAGACCTGGAGCCTGCCTTTGAAGAGTCAGTGGGGAGATGGCAAGGGTGAAAGTAACTAATACATGGTAGAAAGTGACCGTTCTCATAAAAGAGGGTCAGATAAAGTTCTGTGAAATATAATTCTTCAAGCATTTAAAAATAAACTTCAATTCTGTACTATGAATATGAGAGGAATAGGAAAGCAGTCAGAAATCTTTTTATTTCCAGACTGATTTTGAGAAAAAGATCCCCCAATTTATTATTTTTTATTCTTAAAAAATACACTCCTAGGGTAAAAATGTGGATAATGATACCTGGTTTAGAGTTTTTCATAATTTATTTAACACAAGAGAAGTTTTTAATATAAATAAACAGATAATAAGTGAATAAATGCACACACACATAAGTTATATATGTATAATTTAAAGACTAGATTCAGTAGGCAGAAGCTTCAAAGAGCTAGACATCACCTCATTATAAGGGAGATTTTCTAATAAAGCAATGGAATGGACCATCTCAGAGTACAGGGAGTTCCTGTCACTGAAAGTGCTCAAGGAAAGGCGAGTTGATCTCTTGGTAAGGATGATAGTTTAAAGAAGAATTAAGCATATTTATTGTAGGTGGTGGGACTCTGATGATGATCTGTTAAGCTTCCTTTCAATTTTAAGATTTGATGATTTAAATTATTGCAGTTGCTGTCTAAACTTGGGAGATACAGGCATAGTGTAAATATTTTATTGTCCTTATTTTCCTCAGGAGAAATGCTTTATTTCCTTATTTTTAAAGTACTAAAGTGTCATCTATAACATTTAAAAATAAAGAGTCTATCATTGTGGAGTAACATTCTCATTATGTTAAGATTATATTATATCACATTAGGATTTCATCAAATCTATTTCATCACAGGTGCATATAGGACTTACACATTTAGTACATCAGAAGGCTAGTTTTAGCCTCTGTGCTGGAGATTTCCAGCTATAATAGGATATGAATGTGTTTTCACTTTCTAGTAGTAGTCAATACAGTGTTCCTTCTCAATATAGATATATCAGGTGCTTCCTAGTCTTCATTATAAGAGTAATGCATACACGTGGTAAACACTTAAAACAAAAAATAACGACAAAAAATATCTTCCCTTCCTAGTGTCAGCCATTGTTAGTTTTTTTAAAATCTGTATGCTTACAGATGTTTTCTCTGTAAATAAAAGCAATTGTATATATGCTCTTAAAAATACAAATGGGAGAATACAGTACAACTACTCTATGCCTGCTTTTTAAAAATATCTTAACATGTATTATAGATCTTTCCATATAAGGACCTACCTCATGTAAGTACATACCTCGTATAATTTGTAATAATTGATATATAATTCACATACCATAAAATTTACCCTTTTCAAGTGTACAATTCAGTGTTCTTTTAGTATGTTCACAAAGTTGTGCAACCATTACCACTATCTAATTGCAGAACATTTTCATCCACAGAAATTCTGTACCCATTAGCAGGCATGGCCCATCTCTCCTCTCCCTCCTATCCCTGGCTATTGCTAATCTGCTTTCTGTCTCTGTGGATTTGCTTACTTTGGGCATTTCATATAAACAGAATCATACAATATGTGATCTGTTGTGTCTAGCTTCCTTTAATTAGCACAATGTTTCCAAGGTTCCTTTACGTTATATAACATGAATCAGTACTTAATTCCTTCTACGACCAAGCAGTATTCCATTGTATAGATATATCACGTTTTGTTTGTACAGTAGACTCCCCCCCCATCCATGCTTTCAATTTCCAGGGTTTCAGTTTCCTCCAGTCAACTGTGGTGTGAAAATTCCAGAAATAATTAATAAGTTTTAAATTCCACCATTATGAGTGACGAGATGAAATCCTACGCATCATTCTTTTGTCCAGCTTATCCATGTTGTATAACCTCCCTGTCCATTAGTCACTTAGTAGTAGTCTCTGTTATTAGATCGACTATTTTGGTATTGCAATGCTTGTGTTCAAGTCACCCTTATAGTAGCCTAATGCTATGTCACAGTGCCTATGTTATTCAACTTATGTCATCTTATCACATAGGTGCTGTATCATATCACAAGAAGGGTGAGTACAGTACAATAAGATAGAGAAAGACCACATTCACATAACTTTTATACAGTATAGAGTTATAATTGTTCTATTTTATTATTAGTTATTGTTGTTAATCTCTTACTGTGCCTAATGTGTAAATTAAATTTTGTCACAGGTATGCATCTATAAGAAAAAAAGAGAGAGTATATATAGGGATCAGTAATACCTGTGGTTTCAGGCATCTACTGGATGTCTTGGGAAGTATACCCAGAGGATAAGAGGGGAATGCTGTATGCACAGTTGCATTCATTTGTATCCACAGCTACTGAGAGGAAACAGCAGGCTGTCTCTTTTGTAGGGTTTTTTTTAATTCTGAAGCTATCTTCTTAGTGCCCCCCACAAAATAATAGCACATAATAGGTAACATTTTTTTTCTTATTCCCAACGCATCCTCTACTTTGTTAGGCTCAGGCCTTTGTTCATAATGTTCCCTCTTTCTGGGATACACTTTTACAATCCCACTTTCTCCACCACCACAGGCAGTAATTTAAACCCCACCCATCCTTAGGACTAGCCCCAAACTTCCCCAATTGCACAAGCATAAATCATTACTCTCTGCAGATTTCCACTGCATGCTGCTTAGCTTTATCTTAAAGAATCGAGCACAATCTGCCTTAACCTTAACTGTAGATATTTGATCACTTCCAGTTTTAAACTCCTCAAGAGCACAGGCCTAGTCTTGTTCATCCGGCAGCTACCACTATAGCCAGCAGTGTCCAGCAAAGTCTTGGCACTTTTTGCTGAACTATATCTGTAATCAAGTGTGTCACAAGATTCCAGAGCATACCAAGAAGAAACACAGAGGTATACATGGAAAGCAAAATACTCAAAATAATAGAGCAAAAGTGTGTTTCCCCTTGTATTAGGGTTCTCTAGAGAAAAAGACCCAGTAAGAGATTACATATATTTAAATTTTATATAAAACATACACACATCATACGCTGGCTCATGATTGTAGCGTCTGTCTCAGTTTGGAGACCCAGGGGACAATTGATGTTGAAGTCTGAGTGAATAATGCTATATAAATTAAATAAATTATCCAATTATGAATTTGCAGAGAACCATATGATTTCACTGATATGTGGTATATAAACCAAAAACAACAAAAGAACAAGACAAACAAATGAGAAACAAGAACTCATAGACACAGACAATAGTTTAGTGGTTACCAGAGGGTGGGGGGTGGGAGATGAGGGTAAGGGGGATCTAATATATGGTGATGGAAGGAGAACTGACTTTGGGTGGTGAACACACAGTGGGATTTACAGATGATGTCAAATTATTTGATCAAATATTGAGAACACCTTGCTTTCACAAGCACAGACATCACATTTATGAAAATGGACCATATACTGGACCATACAGTAAGTCTCAACAAATATCAAGAGCACTAAAAATCAGTATATTTTCTGATCACTATGCAATTATGCTAAAAATCAATTATAAGTGATAACTAAAATTACCTGTGTTTGGATATTAAGAAGCACTTATAAAAATGCACAGGGTCAGAGATGAAATAACAATGAACTTAAAAAATGTTTAAAACTGAGCGATAATAAACGCTACATAGCAAAACTTGTGAGGTGCAACTAAAGGGAAGCTTAGAATGAAACTTATAGCCTTATATGTTTACATTAAAAAAGAGAGTCTAAAAAGATGTATTAGGCACTTAGTTTAATGAGCTAGGAAAAAAATATCCAAGTACATATAAGTATAGAAATAATAAAGAGCAAAAATAAATGGAATAGAAAACAAAAACAATAGAAGATCAAGGAAATCAAACTGTGGGGTGTTGGGGGAGGGGTAGCCTGATAAGAGTGGCAAACTTCTGGCAAAAAGAGAGCCTAAATATATTAGGGATAAAAGTGAATATTACAGCTACTACAAATCCTTGACTCTGTTCCCTATGTTCTACTCCACATCCCATGACTATATATATGTTAAGTTATAGTTGACATTCAATATTATTCAGCTTCAGATGTACAGTGTAGTGGTCAGGCATCTACACCGTCCATAAAGTGGTCTCCATAATAAGACAAGTGCCCAACTGGCGCCCTACAAAATCTTTATGACATTACTGATTATATTCCCCAAACTGTCTGTCATACCCCCCCGTGGCAATATTGTGGCTACCAATTTGTGCTTTCTCATCTCCTCACCTTTTCCATCATCCCCCCCCCATCTAGCAAGCATCAGTTTTTTTCTCAAATTCTCTGAGACTATTTCTGTTTAGTTTGCTCATTTATTCTGTTCTTTAGATTCCACATGTAAGTGAGATCATATGGCATTTGTCTTTCTCCTTCTGACTTATTTCATTTAGCATAATGTTCTCTAGGTCCATCCATATTGTTGCAAATGGTAAGATTTCGTTATTCTTTTTTTTAAATTTATTTATTTATTTATTTTATTTTATTTTAATTTTTAAAAATTTATTGGGGTGACAATTGTCAGCAAAATTACATAGATTTCAGGTGTACAATTCTGTATCACATCATCTATAAATTACATTGTGTGTTCACCACCCAGAGTCAGTTCTCCTTCCATCACCATATATTTGATCCCCCTTACCCTCATCTCCCACCCCCCAACCCCCTTACCCTCTGGTAACCACTAAACTATTGTCGTTATTCTTTATGGCCGAGTAATACTCCATTGTATAAATGTACGAGTTTCTTCATCCAGTTGTCTACTGATGGGCATTTCTGTTGTTTCCATGCGTTGGCTATTGTGAATAGCACTGCAATAAACACAGGGGTGCATATATTTTTTTCAAATTAGCATTTTTTATTTATCTGGATAGATACCTAAGAGGGGCATTGCTGGGTCATAGGGTAGTTCCATTTTCCGTTTTTTGAGATACCTCCATACTGCTTTCCATAGTGGCTGCACCAATCTGTAATCCCACCAACAGTGCACGAGGGATCCCTTTTCTCCACATCCTCACCAGCACTTGTTGTTTGTTGATTTATTGATGATAGCCATTCTGACTGGGGTGAGGTGGTATCTCATTGTGGTTTTTATTTGCATTTCTCTGATGGTTAGTGAGGTTGAGCATTTTTTCATATATCTGTATGTCCGAGGGTAGGAGATTGGGGGCATGGGGGTTATCACTTTGTGAGGGGTGTAAATGTCTAACTATTGCTTTGTTTTGTACACCTGAAACTAATTTAAAACTGCCAATCTGTAAAGGTTAAACATTATATCATTCCATTTATGTAACATTCCTGAGGTGACAAAAGTATAAAGATAGAGAACACAACACACACACACAAAGTGAATATTACAGATGCTGTAGAAATAAAAAAGATAAAGGAAAAGTTGTGGGCAAACAAATACTTAGAAGCATAACTTGATGAAACTCTGTGGGGCAATGATTCAATATATAAATCAAAATGAAAAATTACAGGTATCTTTTAATGTAGCAATACCACCTCTTAAAGTGCTATCAATAAATGCGCACAGAAATGTAAGTGCAAGGCAGAATGTGGTCTCTCTCTCTCAAAATATCTTAATGTATTGTACTCACCTTTTCACTTAAAGGAATCCTTTTATGGCTTCTCTTTGTCATGTATCAATTGCCAGCATCACTACTCTTGGATTTGGAGCCATTATTAAGTAAAATAAGAGTTACTGAAACACGAGCACTGCCATACCATGGGAGTTGATCTGATATACAGAGATGGCTACTAAGGGGCAGGTAGCTCATATAGTGTGGATATACTGGACAAAGGGATTTTTCACATCCTGGACAGGATGGAGTGGGAAGGCAAAGGATTTCATTACACTACGCAGAGTGGCACACAATTTAAAACTCATGAATTGTTTATTTCTGGAATTCTCCATTTAATATTTTTGGACTGCAATTGACTGCAGGTAACGAAAACCGAAGAAAAGGAAACCATGGATAAGGGGAGAACTACTGTACAACTCAAATAAAATGTGTCCTAAAGTATTTATAAAAAATTTGGTCTTGTACTATTTTTTTTTTAAACTTGGTAATATGTATATATATATTTTTTCTGTTTGTGCAAGCACTATGTTTCCTGGAAAATCTAAAATGGTATTTTCCAATACTTTCAACATTAATCAAAGTCATATTCCATTAAGCTAAAAGATATTTCTTATTCATTCATCTAACAAAAATTTACTGAGCTTTTACTAGTACTCGTAGGAAAAAAATGAAAAAGCCAGATATGGTCCCTGCCTTGATGGAACTTTTGCTTGTGAATATTATTCAAGATAGAAAACAACGAATATGACTCTGACCCAGGAATGCCTTCTAGATTATTTTTTAAATAATGTACTTTTCAAACAAGAGTTACCAGTGTATACATTCTCCAGCTAGGTGACAAAAAAGTAAATTTACAACCTTTGTATTTCCATAGACAGAAAGTAAAACTGATGAGTATTCCAGTAGTGAGAAAATAGGATTGGATTATATTCTAAATCAAAAATTACCACATGACATTTTTCTCGGACTGCCTAAACAAGGAAATTAGAAAGGCCTGGGGCTGCCCCGGAAGCCACTCATCCATGGGCATCTTGCCTTTGGAATTTGGAATTCCTTGTTTTTGGAGTTTGGAATTCCTTGCTAAGCTAGAGGCAATCTAGAAGGAGCTCAGCCTGACCCAAATGAGAACCTTGGGTAAATTCCTCCTTGCCTTTTTATGCGTGTGATACTTAGGCACCATCCAAATTGTAAAATCTGACTAGACATAAACAATGCAACAATTTTCTCAATGCCATTCCTCCCTTCTCTGTCCAATTTCTTGCTACCTTTCTCTTCCAATATTTCCACTGCACAGTCTGGAACTCTTATTTCATGGGAAACAAAGTCCACTCCTAAGTTTCCACTTCTTTCTTGAATACTCACTCCTGTTGCTAATTGAAAGCTGCCTCTTTACCCTAAAGCACCATGTCCCATATAGCCATCTCAAAGCTGTTCTTTCTTCCCTGGCCTGCATATTGGGTTGGAATGAGGGTTAGGGAGAGCTTTGTCACCATTCTCTTTACTTCCCAATGCGTTTTCTAAACTAGGGGTCAGCAAACTTTGTCCTCAATGCACCAGATAGTAAATATTTTAGGCTTTGTGATACATAATGCTCTTGCAATTACCTGACTCTACTGTTGTAGCTTGCAAGCAGTCATAGACAATGTGTAAATGAATGTGTGTGACTGCAGTCAGCAAAAAAACAGGCAACAAGACCAGATTTAACCCATGGGTAGTTTCCTGACCTCTACTCTAAACTCTTCACAAACTAAATCTTCACACTCATGCAAAAAAGGAAAAATCTCTTCTTATTTGAAAAGCACACTAGCTATATAACTTACGCTATCTCTTCTTGCTCCTGTCATATACTCAATTCCTGGTTCAGCCATGTTTATGGAGGTTTCTGTCATTTGTTTCACAATTCATCCCTAGTCCTACCGTCCTGGATGATTCAGAAATCCATAAGGATGATCAGTATACCTCCATGGCCTCCCAGTGCCTTGAGTGCCTCAATTCAAATGACTTTCATTTCCATTCCATTCCAACAACCCACTCCTCTGGGAAATATTGCACCTTTGAAACTTTATTTATTTTTTTAATTTATTGGGGTGACAATTGTTAGTAAAATTACATAGATTTCAGGTGTACAATTCTGCATTACATCATCTAAAAATCCCATTGTATGTTCACCACCCGGAGTCAGTTCTCCTTCCATCACCATATATTTGACCCCCCTTACCCTCATCTTCCACCCCCCATCCCCCTGACCCTCTGGTAACCACTAAACTATTGTCTGTGTCTATGAGTTCTTGTTTCTCATTTGTTTGTCTTGTTCTTTTGTTGTTTTTCATTTATATACAACATATCAGTGAAATCATATGGTTCTCTGCTTTTTCTGTCTGACTTGTTTCGCTTAGCATTATACTCTCACGATCCATCCATGTTGTCACAAATGTTCCTATATCATCTTTTCTTACCGCCGAATAGTGTTCCATTGTGTATATATACCACAACTTCTTTATCCATTCATCTATCGAAGGACATTTTGGTTGTTTCCACGTCTTGGCCACCGTAAACAAAGCTGCAATGAACATTGGAGCACATGAGTCTTTATGTGTAGATGTTTTCAGATGTTTTGGGTAGATACCCAGGAGAGGATTCCTGGGTCATATGGTCATTCTATTCGTAATTTTTTAAGGAACCTCCACACTGCCTTCCATAACGGCTGCACCAGTCTTCATTCCCGCCAACAGTGTATGAGGGTTCCTTTTTCTCCACAGGCTCTCCAACACTTGTTACTATTTGTCTTGTTGATAGCCATTCTGACTGGGGTGAGGTGATATCTCATTGTGGTTTTCATTTGCATTTCTCTGATGATTAGTGATGTTGAGCATTTTTTCATATGTCTCTTTGCCATTTGTATGTCCTCTTTGGAGAAATGTCTCTTCAAGTCCTCTGCCCATTTTTCAATTGGATTGTTTGTTTTTGTTGTTGAGTTTCATGAGTTCCTTGTATATTTTGGACATGAGCCCCTTATCGGAGGCACTGTTTGCAAAAACCTTCTCGCATTCAGTTGGTTGCCTCTTTCTTTTGTCGATGGTTTCTTTTGCTGTGTAGAAGCTTTTAAGTTTCATATAGTCCCATTTGTTTATTTTAGCTTTTACTTCCATTGCCTTTGGAGTCAAATTCATAAAATGCTCTTTGAACCCAAGGTCCATAAGTTTAGTACCTATGTTTTCTTCTATGCAGTTTATTGTGTCAGGTCTTATGCTTAAGTCTTTGATCCATTTTGAATTAATTTTGGTACATGGTGACAGAGAGCAGTCCAGTTTCATTCTTTTGCACGTGACTTTCCAATTCTCCCAGCACCATTTATTGAAGAGGCTGTCTTTCCTCCATTGTATGTTTTTAGCTTCTTTGTCAAAAATTATCTGTCCATATTTATGTGGTTTTATTTCTGGGTTCTCAATTCTATTCCATTGGTCTATGTGTCTGTTTTTCTGCCAATACCATGCTGTTTTGATTATTGTAGCCCTCTACTACACGCTAAAGTCAGGGAGTGTGATACTTCCAGTATTGTTCTTTTTTCTTAAAATTGCTTTGGCTATTCGAGCTCTTTTGTGGTTCCAAACAAATCTGATGATTTTTTTGTTCTATTTCTTTAAAAAATGCCATTGGGATTTTGATGGGGATTGCATTAAATCTGTATATTGCTTTGAGTAATATAGCCATTTTAACTATGTTGATTCTTCCAATCCATGAGCACGGAATATCTTTCCATTTCTTTGTCTTCTTCAATTGCTTTCAAAAATGTCTTATAGTTTTCAGCATATAGGTCCTTCACATCCTTGGTTAAGTTTATTCTTTGGTATTTTATTCTTTTTGCTGCAATTGCAAAAGGAATTGTTTTTTGTATTTCTTTTTCTGAGATTTCATTGTTAGTATATAGGAATGCAATGGACTTCTCTACGTTGATTTTGTAGCCAGCAACTATACTGTATTTGTTGATTGTTTCTAATAGCTTTTTGATGGAGTCTTCAGAGTTTTCTATATATAGCTTCATATCATCTGCAAAGAGTGATAATTTAACTTTTTCATTCCCTATGTGGATGCCTTTTATTTCTTTCTCTTGCCTGATTGTTCTGACAAGGACTTCCAACACTATGTTGAAAAGCAGAGGTGATAGGGACTGCCCTGTCGTGTTCCTGAATGTAAAGCAAAGGGCTTCAGTTTTTCACCATTAATTATCAGATTAGCTGAAGGCTTGTTATAGATGGCCTTTATTATGTTAAGGTAATTTCCCTCTATACCTATTTTATTAAGTGTTTTAATCATAAATGGATGTTGTATCTTGTCAAATGCTTTTTCTGCATCAATTGATATAATCATATGATTTTTGTCCTTTATTTTGTTTATGTGATGTATCACATTGATGGATTTGCGGATGTGGAACCATCCTTGTGCCCTGGGGATGAACCCCACTTGGTCGCGATGAATGATCTTTTTAATGCATCGTTGTATTCGATTTGCTAGAATTTTGTTTAGGATTTTTGCATCTGTATTCATCAGAGATATTGGTCTGTAGTTTTCTTTTTTTGTGTTGTCCTTACCAAGTTTTGGTATCAGGGTAATGTTGGCCTCATAAAATGGGTTAGGGATTACTGTCTCTTCTTCAATTTTTTGGAAGAGTTTGAGCAGGATTTGTATTAGATCCTCTTTGAAGGTTTGGTAGAATTCACTAGTGAAGCCATCTGGTCCTGGGCTTTTGCTTTTGGGAAGGTTTTGGATGACTGATTCAATTTCATTACTGGTGTCGGTCTGTTTGGATTTTCCAGTTCTTCATGGTTCAGCCTTGGAAGGCTATATGTTTCTAAGAACTTGTCCATTTCTTCTAGGTTATTGAATTTGGTGGCATATAGTCCTTCGTAGTATTCTTGGATGATCCTTTGTATTTCTGTGGTGTCCGTGCTAACTTCCCCTTTTTCATTTCTGAATTTGTTAATTAGTGTCTTCTCTCTTTGTATCTTAGTGAGTCTAGTCAAGGGTTTGTCAATTTTGTTAATCTTTTCAAAGAACCAGCTCTTTGTCACATTAATGTTTTCTATTGTCTTTTTGTTCTCTATTTCATTTTGTTCTGCTCTGATTTTTGTTATTTCCTTTCTTCTGCTGACCTTGGGTTTAACTTGTTCTTCTTTTTCTAGTTCTTTAATGTGTAACATGAGGTTATTTATTTGGGATTTTTCTTGTTTCTTGAGAGAGGCCTGTAATGATATAAATTTCCCTCTTAAAACTGCTTTCGCTGCATCCCAAAATTTTTTGTGGGATGTATTTTCATTCTCATTTTTTTCTATGTGTCTTTTGATATCTCCTCTAATTTCTTCTTTGACCCGGTCGTTCTTTAAAATTATGTTGTTTAATCTCCATGTATTTGTGTTTTTTCCTGCTTTCTTTTTGCAGTTGATATCCAATTTCAAACCCTTGTGATCAGAGAATATGCTTGGTATGATTTCAATCTTCTTAAATTTGCGGAGGCTGATTTTACGTCCCAATATATGGTCTATCCTTGAGAATGTTCCATGTACACTAGAAAAGAATGTATAGTCTTATGTTTTAGGATGAAGTGCTCTATATATGTTAATTATGTCCATTTCATCTAATGTGTCATATAGGGCTGCTATTTCGTTTTTTATTTTCTGTTTGGATGATCTATCCATAGCTGTCAGTGATGTATTTAGGTCCCCTAGTATAATTGTGTTTTGGTCAATTTCTCCCTTTAGTTCTGTTAGTAGTTGCTTGGTATATTTTGGTGCTCCCTGATTGGGGGCATAAATATTGGTGACTGTTATGTCTTCTTGTTGTATAATCCCCTTTACCATTATGAAATGTCCATCTTTGTCTCTTGTTATCTTTTTCACCCTGAAGTCTGTTTCACCTGATATTGTTATGGCTACAGCTAATTTTCTGTGGGAACCATTTGCTTGGAGTGTCAATTTCCACCCTTTCACTTTGAGTTTATACTTGTCCTTGTAGCTGAGATGTGTCTCTTGGAGACAGCATATGGTTGGGTTTAGTTTTTTGATCCAATCTGCTACTCTGTGCATTTTTATTGGTGAGTTCAGTCCGTTTACATTTAAGGTGATTATTGATATGTGAGGATTTCCTGTCATTCTATCTTTAGTTTTCTGGTAAGGCTGTGTCTCCATTGTTTCTTTACCTTTTTGTTGTTGTCTATTATTTTTGTGTGGTGGTATTCTATGATGTTTCCCTTTGTTTCTTCTTTTATTACAGTATATATTTCAGTCCTGGATTTTTCTTGAGTGGTTACCCTTAATTTTAAGTAAAAGAAATTTTTATATTTACAGTATTCCATTTTCTTCAGCACGCTTACTTTCTCCATTCCCATATTCCGCTTCAGGCCTTTACTCTCTCCCTTTTTATGTTTTGGTTGCCACAAATTGTCCCTGTTGACGGTGGTCGAATAGCCTTCTTTAGTATTTCTTGTAGTGTAGGTCGTGTATTAGAAAATTCCCTCAGCTTCTGTATGTCTGGAAAGGTCTTTATTCCTCCTTCATATCTAAAGGATATCTTTGCTGGATACATTATTCTTGGCTCATAATTTCTCTCTTTCAATAGTTTGAATATTTGGTTCCACTCCCTCCTGGCTTGTAGAGTTTCTGCTGAAATATCTGATGATAATCTAATGGGCTTTCCTTTGTAGGTTACCGTCTTCTTTTCCCTGGCTGCCTTGAAGATTCTTTCTTTGTCGTTGATTTTAGACAGCTTCAATACAATGTGCCTTGGAGAAGGCCTGTTGGGATTGAGGTAATTAGGTGTTGTATTTGCTTGTTGGATTCGAGGATCCAGTTCTGTCCACAAGTTTGGGAAGTTCTCATCAACAATTTGTTTGAATATATTCTCTGTTCCCTTCTCTCTTTCTTCTCCTTCTGGTATGCCCATTATTCTTATATTGCTCTTTCTGATGGAGTCAGAAAGTTCTTGTAGAGTTCTTTCATTTCTTTTAAGTCTCAAGTGTCTTTCTTCTTCCATCTGTGTAATTTCCAAGTTTCTGTCTTCGATGTCACTGATTTTTTCCTCCATCTGGTCAACTCTACTACCTAAGCTGGTTATTTCATTCTTAATTTCTTCTATTGAGTTCTTAATCTCCAGAAATTCTATTTGGTTCTTTTTTAAAATTTCAATCTCTTTCGTAAAATGCTCATGTTGTGCTTTGATTGCGTTTCTGAGTTCATTAAACTGCCTTTCTGTGTTTTCTTGCATCTCGTTGAGTTTTTTCAGAACTGAAATCGTGAATACTCTGTCGTTTAAGTCACATATTTCCATATCTTTAAGTTCCTTTTCTGGAGACTTTTCACTTTCTTTCTGAGCTGTCTTTTTGTCTTGGTTATTCATGGCAAGTACTGATTTATTATTTCTCTTCCTAGACATCTACACGTGTGGCCTTTGCAACAGGTTGATAGAAAGAGGTCTTTCTTTTGTTTTCCAGTACTCGTTGGTAGAATGTTTTATTTTCTCTCCGACTGCAGCCTTTTATTTCTCTTACAGGGTAGTGCTATGTTTTCTCTGCACTATTCCAGCTTCTCACACAATGGGGGGATTCCCTGGGAGATGGGCTTCTCCTCTGTTAATAGTTCGCTCGGGTCACAAGGCACAGTGTCTGTGTGAGTATGCGGGAGCTTTTGAAGTTCCAAAGCTCTTCCTACACCAGATTCAGAGTTTCAGCAGTTCTGTTGACTCCTGCAGGGATCCGCCCAGATAGGTGAGGCCAGGGGTGGGGTGAGTTGTGAGAGGTGACCCAGAGCAATGGCAGCGACCACCACCACAGCTGGTCTTGCTTCCACAGTTCCCTCTCTCTGCTGGAACTATTTGGGCTGCGAATCTGTGTCTGTGGTCCACAGTTCGCAGAACAGCAAATATTCTGTTCTTTTTATCTGACACTGCTACTGTTCTGCTTCTGGCATCGGGAAGGTGGGGGCGGGCTGAGTTCTGGGAAGGTAGGGAGGGGGCGGCTAGTCTCCAATGCCTAAGGCTTTTTTTCTCTGTGGCAGTGAGGGCTTAAACCACTGTTTTCAGCCTTCTTCTCTCAGTCTTTTCTCCGAGGTCTCTGCCGTGATCGTTGGGTTCAGCCTTGTTATATTCTCCTCCCTCGGCCCTGTGGGCCATAAATGGAGCCCTAGCAGTCGAAGTTCTGTCTCCCACCGCTGTGGTAGTTCCGGGATGCAGCGAGCTCGGTGTACTGAGCTAGGTCTGCGTCCTGTGTTTGCGGCTCCATCCGCACTTCTCCCTTCCCTCCTCCCCGGCTCGTGTGATTTGCCCATCTTTAGGTGAATTCAGTAGTGAGACTCTTTTCTTGCCTGTCTGCTGTGCAGGGAGTCCTTTGTGGAGTTATAGCTGTTAAATTTGTTGTAAATTCCAGGGGAAATTTCCAGAGGTTCTCCTCAGGATACCATTTTGATGACGTCTCTCTGTTTGTTCATTTTTTAATTGAGATTTTTTTGTTGTTGAGATGGAGTTCTGGATGCTAATCCCTTGTCAGATATGTAATTTGAAAATATTTTCTCCTGTTCTGTAGGCTGTCTTTTCACTTTTGTCGGTAATGTTGTTGGGTACACAAGTTTTAATTGAAGTACAAATTGTATTTTCTTTTGTTGCTTGTACGTTTTGTGTCATGTTTAAGAATCCTTTGCCAAATCCAAGGAAATAACGACTTACCTATCTGTGATCTCCTAAGAATTTTATAGTTTAACTCTAACATTTAGGTGTTTTATTCATTTTAATTAGTTGTTGTATGTGGTGTGAAGTGTCCAAATTCATTCTTTTTTTTTTTTCTGCATGTAGCCATCTAGTTGTCCCAGTACTATTTGTTGAAAAGACTGTCCTTTCTCTATTAAATGGTCTTGACACTCTTGTGGAAAATCAGTTGACCATAGAAATATGGCTTTATTTCTGGACCCTCACTTGTATTCCACTGATCTATATTTGTATTTTTGTGCCACTACCACATTGTTGTGATTACCATTGCTTGTAGTAAGCTTTGAAATTAGGAAGTATGATTCTTCCTACTTTGTTCTTCTTTTTCAAGATTGTTTTAGCTTTTTTGGGTCCCTTGCAATTGCATATCAATTTTAGAATCAGCTAGACAATTTCTACAAAGAAGTCAACTGAGATTCTGGTAGGGATTATGTGAAATTTGCATATCACATTTGTGAGCATTGCTGTTTTGACCATTTTAGGTCAATTGATGAACATGGGATTAAAAAAAATATTTAGATCTTACTGGATTTTTTTCAGCAATGTTTTATAAATTTCAGAGTATAATTTTTACATTTCTTTTGTTACTTTTTTAAATTAATATTTATTGGGGTGACAATCGTTAGTAAAGTTACATTGGATTCAGGTGTACTATTCTGTAATACATCACATTGTGTGTTCACCACCCAGAGTGAGTTCTCCTTCTATCACCATATATTTGATCCCTTTTACCCTCATCTACCACCCTCTCTTCTGTTAAATTTATTCCAAAGTATTTTATTCTTCTTATGCTATTATTAATGGAATTGTTTTCTTAATTCCATTTTCACATTATTTATTGCAAATGTATACAAATACAATTGAATTTTGTATATTGATCTATACCCTGTAAACTTGCTGAACTCTTTTATTAATTTTATTAATCTTTTACTTGATTCCTTAGGCTTTCCTATATGCAACTCACATCATCTGTGAATAGAGATAGTTTTATTGCCTCCTTTCTAATCTGGATGCCTTTTATTTCTTTTTCTTGACGAATTGCCATAGCTGCTACTTATGGCATGTTGTGGAATAGAAGTGGTGAGAGTAGGCACGCTTATCTTGTTCCTGATCTTAGGGGGAAGCATCCAATCTTTCATTAACAAGTATAATGCTAGTTGTGGGTTGCTTTAAAAAGAAAAAGCATTAAATTAATATTTATCTTGATTCCTGATTTTGGCACCCACTTAACATTTTGGGTCTGAGGTCTCACACAATTCACTTCCATCCTGGCCCTGCAGTTAAAAAAAATTGGGGGAAATTGTAAGATTGCCAAAGCATCCTGAATTTATATTGATGTGCAAGTGTCCTTATGTTTTCTTTCTGTTTTAAAGAATACAAATCTGTAAATCAGAGTTCATGCATTTATTGTGGTAGTGATATTAACTTATGAAATAAGATGCTCAGATCCTATTAGCAGGCTATGCACAAAGAAAAAGCCTTGACTCTAGATCAGATAATAAGGCAAATCAGAAATGATTCCTACTTTAACTTTGTTTATTTATTAATGAATATAGGTCTGAATATAACCCATAAGATGATTCCTACTGTGGCTATGAAAGATTGTATAAAGGGTAGAGCTACCTGCACTTCCCTTTCTGCCTTCTTTCATTTTGTTAAATTTCCTAAACTTATCTGTGATGGACCCAGAAAAATTACTACCTTTATCCAGAACTTGCATAGTAAAAGCTAAATGACCTAATTATAAAGAGGAGATTTATGTTGGAAAGTTTTTGTCTGGAATGTTGCTTTCTGTGGAGTTCTGATTAGTGAATGGTCAACAGTTTTTACCATATTTGAAAATCACTTACTAAAAAGAGATAAAACTGTAGTAAATAGACTACTCTAAATGTGATCAGAAGAGGTTTTTATTGTTGTTTTTATTTAATTCACTCTTGTGAATTATGACTGAGTGGGATGTTAAATAACATTGTATCTTATTAAAAGGAAATTCTGTCTTTTTAATTTAATGTTGAAGAATATGATAAACCTTTAAGGAAGCAGATTACAAATAAATATAATTTTTTCTATAGTAGTGGTACATCAATTACAGTAGACCTTAATTAAGTAGGGTTCTTAATTTATTATAAATAGGTGATCATGTGAATGGAACTCAATGTATTCTTCTTAGTCAGAATAACAAGTATTTTATATATTATATTTCACATATAATTTAGAAATGTATATTTCATAGTAGACTTTAAAAAAATCTCACCTATGTAAATTTTTCCACATTTTCTCACAAAAATTTTGTCAAAAATGTAATCAAATATCTTAAACATCTTCTATTCATATTTACCTAAGTTATTTTGGGGAACAATTAGTACCTTTTCTTTTTAAATAAATGGCATACTGAATTTATCACTGGAAACGAAATACTTTAATTTATTTTTGCTATTGTTTAGATGTTGCCTGGTGTTTAGAGCATGGACTTCAGATTTCAGCTATAGATTGATTTAAAAACCAGAATTCTTCAGCTTAAAGGCCTCTTTTGCAAAGATAATACAATGATTCAATCTTTACTTTTACGATACTAGAAAAATGTAATGTAATAAAAATGCTACATTGCATCTAGATTTTCAAGTCACTTTGAACTTGATAATTGCACTATATTGGAGATGTAGGCATTTTTGTTTTAAGATAGCTTGCAAATCTCATTTTGCTTGGATAAACAGCTTTCTGGTAAGGTGATTAGTGTAATATAAAACCACTTAAGAATTTTACCCTTTGGAAGATGGAGGACAAATGGAATTATGTCCTGCTAGCATGGAGATGGGGAAGAAAGCAATAACCTTCAACTTGATTAAACTCACCCCAAACTAAGAGTTTTAATAGATGAGCCCACATAATTTCCTTCCCTAGTAAAATGCAAAATAATTTTTTGTTTATTGTTCCTGAATTTCTATATGGATTAATTTAAAAACGTTTGTGAGCTTCTTTCTTCTTTCTCTTTCATTATTTTTCTCTTTTTGTGATATTTTAGTAGGAGATATGGGATTTTCCATGGTAAGTAGGGCCTAAGAGGTGTCATATTATCTTTTGAAGGTAAAAATGTGGAAAAGAACAATAAGGTATTCAACTAATGTGTCTTTAACATGGCTGTGGATTTCTCCTAGTTACACACACACACACACACACACACACACACACAATTGAGGTCAAACATCTTATTCTGTTTGTTGTTGTTCTTCTGTGAAAGGCCTGTTCACATACTTGCCCACTGGGTTGCTCACTTTGTTATTGATTTTTTGGGGAAACTTTATGTATTATGAACATTTGCTTGTTATATGTGTTGCAAGTTTCCTCCCTGTGCCCCACCCTGCAGTGTCTTAAGCATGTTTATGATGTATTGTACATATAGAATTTTAACATTTTTTTACTAACAAATATATACCATTATCATTTTATTTATAGTTTCTGAGTTTTTTGTTAGCCCTTAGAAAGATTTTATTTATGCCTCTTTAAAAATATGTTCCCCTTTATCTTCTATTTTTACAATTTTATTTTTTCATATTTAGATATTTAATTCATCTGGGATGTATATGTATGGTGTAGATAGGATTTCAGTCCCTGCCCCCAACATAGCCAGTTACCCAAAACCTATTTATTAAGAAATTCATTTTTTTTTTTTTTGCTACTGATGGCAACTATCACATTCATCATATTGGATTCACCATATATTAGATTCTGTTCTATTGATTACTCTATCTATTCCCACACTAGTACCACACTGTTATAATTCCTGTACCTTTATTGTACATTTTAATATCCGTTGGGAAAAGTTGCCTCCCCTTATCTTTCTTTTTTAAAAAAATTTGGGCAATTTTTATGTGTTTACTTTTCCTAATGAACTATAGATTCAACACACCAACTATCTAGCCCTGTCCACAAAAAATTCTAGCCCTTTGCTAATTTGATTGGAATTTCATTGAGTTTCTATATGAATTTTGGCAGAAATTTGCTTTTTTATGATTTTGAGTTTTTCTATCCTATATTGTGTGTATGTGATGCATGTGTATCCATTTATTCAGATCTTTTATTAGTTTATGAACTTCAGTAAAATGTTATTTTTATAAGACTTTCACAGTTCTTTTTAAGCTTATTCCTAGGTATTTTACAGATTTTGTTGGAATATAAGAAATCTATATCTTCATGGAGCTGATATTCCTGTGGTGGGCATCTTACTATGTTGATTTTCCATTTGATTCTTCTGTACTTGCTATAAAAACTGTCCTGCTATCTGTAAATCATTAGTTCTTAGAGTGTCATCCACGATCTACTAGCAGCAACATTCTTTGTAAACTTGTTAAAAAGCAAATTCCCTAGACCCATCCCACATCAACTGAATGAGAAACTGTGGAGGTGGGGCCCAGCAATATGTGTTTATCTCACTCTCCAGAGGATTTTGATACATACTCAAATTTGAAGACCACTGATATAAATAATAATTTTATTTTTTCTTACCCATATTTTATTTCTCACCTCTTTTATTTCTTGTAAGATATATGTGTAACCGAGCTCAATAGATTATGTAGAATGGACATTGACTGAAGAAGCTGAGACAAATTGCTGACTTCCAAAAGTAAGATTGGCGAGGTGAATGATGAAAAATGATGAAAAATTCCTTAAGAAGGTGAATTTGGGGAAGGTTAACCTTAGAGAGAGGGAGATTGAGTGAGAGAGGTTAATATATAATTTAAGTTAAGGATTTTTGTGGGTAGCAGAGGGAGGCATGATTCAAAGTGAAACATACTACAGTGTTACCCCTACAGATAAGAGTTGTAACATTATGAAATTGCAAGAAATGAAGATGGCTAAGTTTGGCAAGTGACAATAAATGTTTGTTAGATAAACTTTAGCCCTTGTTATGAGAGGGTAGCAACTACTAGAAAATCGGAGAGAGTTGTTTTACTACAAGGGTAATAACTTGAACACTGGTAAAAAGGCCAATTGCAGTGATGCCATTAGCTGACAGTATATGCCATTGGCATTCCTAAAACCTAGTATGAGTGACAACATGAAAAAGGATGACCAAGGGATCATACTGCGAAGGAAAGGGAGGTTTTATTGCAAAAAGCAGTGGAACTGTATGGTGTATGGTGTATACCTGTAGCAATAAAGAGAATGGTGGTAGTGATCACATGGTGGTCACCATGGCAGAATGTCTCAGAGTCTATAGGAAGAAAAGTGAAATTGTTGAGGACAGTGTGTCATGCACCCTGAAACATGGACAGGGAAAGGGAGAGATTTATGGGACTTGGGGAATCTAGTCTTTTGGCAGGAGTTTAGACCTAGAAGTGGCTGTTCTCATACCTCTCTAGATACCCTATTTGTAGCACAAAATGCTGATCAGTACGAAACTAAGTAGGCTGATAACTTACATAAAAGGTGTGCTCTGAAATCAGCTGTAGCTGCAATGTTTAGCACAGCTCAACCACTATCATTTATAGCATGGCAGATTTTGTTAGCGTGTGTATGTGGGAACATACCACATAGTCCTAGCCAGTTTTAGATTGACTCTAGGGAATAATTACCACCCAGCTCAGCATCTAATTTGCAAGAGTTTGGGGGTAGGTCCTCTTCAATGCCACGCTTGGGAGGAGAGCATGTTGTCTATCCTGTGTGAAAGCTGAATGATTTGATAGTCACTCTGTGACATTTAAAAATATTACCTTTTTTATGGCAAACTATTTCTGAGATAATACAATTCTATTTCTCAAACTCCAGATTTTGCCTTTTCAAGATGAATTTGAATTTTAGTGATGCTATTATATATAACTTGATTTACAGAAGTACAATTATGTACAATTGTTCTACATTTTGCAGTTTTTTGATTTTGTAGTGTACAGTACTTTTTAATGATCTTTTCTGTCAGCTTTTCTGAACTTAGTACTTACCAAATTTTATTTAAAGATGGACTATTATACAAATTATTAATTTCTTTTGTATAACAGCAGTTTAGTTCATAAACAGGACTTACCTTACATAGTGTGAAATTGGTTAGGTATATCTCAAATCTCATTATTTTTAAAGGTATTGATTTTTGGACAGGGTAGGAAAGAGTGAGATGGTGAATTTTAATTAAAAGCTAAATCATATACTGGAATCTATTTGAAATATTATCTAAGTATATGATAGGTGCTTGAGAAATATAAGATTTATGAATTGCTTAAAATAATTCTTAAGAGCAAAATTGGTTGAACTTATGCAAGGTATTTCAACTATCAGAAACAATCTTGTCAGTTTTATTCCTGGTGAGCTACGTAGAATATTTTAAGGGCAAAACCACAATTAAGACTTTGTCAGGTGTGTGCTCTGTGTAATGATTAATTTCCCTTTTATTCATGAGAATATCATGGCCGTGGAGAAGTGTGCTTTTCAAATTACATTGCATGTCTAGTTATATTTTTGTCCTGTCTTTTTTCTTAGTCTTTGAAAACATTCTTTTATTTTTAAGTGCTGACCTTTATATGTCATGTCTTGTCTGCTTATCTACATAGTTCCTACTTTAGGGAAGAGAAAATGTATTACACTCTTTTGTTTCTCTTTCATTAAAATATTTCAAACATATAGAAAAGTACAGAGACCAATATAACAAACACTCATAGAACCACCACTTAGCTATGTAATGCTTTAACATTTTGCCATTTTTGTTTCAGATCCTTAACAAAAATGTTAGATACAGGTGCAGCTTTTAGTGTATCACTCCCCAATTGCATTTCTTTCCCTTCCTCTCCTGAGGTAACTACTATCCCAAATTTGGTGCTTGTCATTCCCATGAATATCTTTATGCTTTTTCTACATATGTATACGTGTACACACACACACACACACACACACACACACAAGGTGCCAAAAATGTATACACATTTTAAGAAAGGAAAACTATTAAAATTGTAATACTCAATATATACTGATAGCAAAAGATGAATACAAGTCACATTAGACTTCTGCAATTACAAGAGGTGCTCAAAGTTGTTACCATCAGAGGGCTAAGTTTGGCAAGTGACAATAAATGTCACTTATTATAACTATTAAAAGGAATAGTTTTTTCCTTTCTTAAAATATACATTTTATTGGCAGCCTCTGTGTGTGTGTGTGTGTGTGTGTGTATACATATATATGGTATTGTCTTATGTGCTTTTGTATTGTATTTCTTCAGTTTACATTTTTGCTTAATGTAATGTTTTTCGGATTTACTTGCTCTAGTATATCCTGTTATTAAAACACAATAAAACAAAATATTATTTCCATCCTATATCCCTCTCTAACTGCCACCTATTTCTCTGCTTCTTATTAAAGCATATGTCTTTGTGCCATGTATACTTGTTTCCTCTCATTCTTTCTTGAACCCACACTAACAAATCTTTTTCCCCACCATTCCAAAGAAACCATTCTTATCAAGGTGTCCAGTGACCTCTATGTTACCACACCAAGTTCTCCTCAACTCTTCACTTAACCTCTCGGCAGCATCTGACACACTGGGTTACTCCTTTCTTCATATAACACGCTATTTTACTTTCTAGGTTAGTACACCTTCCTGGTTTCCTCTATGTCATGGTCAGTCCTTCTTGCTCCTTTTGCTGGATCTTCCTTAATTTTTTATTTTGAAATAAATTAAACAGAAAAGTATAGAATAAAAGTGAACGTTGCCCCCAAACCCACATTCCCTCTCACTAATAATGGATATAAACAGACTTTATTTGTGTGTGTATGTGTGTGTGTGTGTGAATTTCATAAGTGAAAAAAATGCCTCATCTTAAATTGTATTTGTTTATTATTGATTTATATTTCTTCAATGTGCATTTCTTGTTGATATTATTTGCTCATCTTTACAATAGTGTTTTATTGTTGTTATTGAGTGTGTGTGTGTGTAAGTTAATATCATTAGCCCTTTGTTGTCTGTCATGTGCATGGTGAATATTTTTTTCCTAGTTTATCAAATGCCCTTTTGTTTCGTGGTATTTTTGAAGTACAGAATTCTAATTTTTTTTGTGTAATCAGATTTAATGCTTTTTTTTTTTTTAATGTTTCCTAGATTTTGGGTGCTGCTTACATTCTCCACTGTGTGATTATAAATAATTCCACTTGGGTTTTCTTTGGTACTATTTCAACTTCATTTTTTACCTTTAAATCTTTGATCCTTTTCGAATTTGTTTAGGATACCCTAATGTGAATTGAAGTAGTGTATAACCTGTTGTTTTTCTAAATGGCTACCCAGTTGTCCTCCAATTATTTTTAATCATTTCTTCTTTCCTTGTTTGAAGGCATCTTTACCATAGAATAATTCCCTGATGTATGTGAGTTCCTCACAACTTATTGAAAGAATGTATTTATTTTTGTTTTATTTTCAAAACCACTGATGTGTGGTTCTCCCCACTCATACTGACTCCTTAAAAAGATCATTACTGACTTTAGAGGTATTAAATCAATTAGCTGTATCTTCCTTGATCTGGGCAGAACTTGATCAGTTGAATACCTTCCAACTACTCTTCTTCTGCACTGCCCTTCTTCCTTGGCTTTTATCTCACAACTCTCCATCCTACCTAGTCTCTCTCTTCTTTGCTAGCTTGTCTTCCTGTTTTTTGTGCAACAATTTTTTTTGGAATTCCACCTATCCCATGGCAAATATACTCATGAGTAATATTTCCCAATCTCATCACTTCAGCTGTTACTTAACTATCTAAATGTTCCTATATTTTCAATTCTAGTTCCAGTCTAAATCTAGGTCTATATATCCAGTTTTCTATTAGATGCTATATGATATACTTTAGGATACTCAATATGTCTATACCAAACCATTGTTCTCCTTGCTTTCAATAATTTTCATTCTTCTCTATACCCTACCTCACTTGATATCATCACCATTTCCTCTAGTTACCTAAATAGATTTTGTCTTTGATGTCTCCTTATCCTTTTAATATCCATCAGTGATCTTCAGTCTTAAGTCCCAGTTCTCCTTGGCTGTCCCCATAGCCCTAGTCTTTGCCCTTTTTTTAAACCCTGACTATGGAAGTAGTTTCTTAATTGGTCTCCGTACTTCCTCTCTCTCTCTCTCTCTCTCTCTCTCTCTCTCTCTCTCTCTCTCTCTCTCTCTCTCTCATATACCCCTACATTGCAGGCAGTGTTAATTCCCTAATATATAAATTTATCAAGCAAATTCCTTGCTTAAAAACAGTTGGTTTTTGTTAAATCCTGCTTAAATTGATAATATGCATTTACTTCCTCTCTTTTCCTAACTCCATGAAAATGAGAGTAAAGAAATGGAAAAATTCAAAAGGACAGAGAGAATAGGAGTGGACACATTGGCAGATGTAAGGTTGAAACTACTTTTTTATGCAGAGCAAAGGAAGTTACAACTTCAGTATACTCCTCTACATGAACTTTCAAGAGAAAGCAGTTCTTCCCATGGGATTCCTAATTTTTAAGACTTGGAGGTACCTGGTCTGTGGAAGGCAGGAATGAGTCATGAGATGGAAAACAGGCTGTTTCTTGAAAGTCATTATAATAAGTGGCTGGAGTCCCATGTCTGGTCACCTACTTCCTGCTCCTCAGGAGACCAGAGATTTCTTATTTGGAGAACTTGAATTGGAGAGTCCCAGACTCAGAGTTCCAGGTGCAGCAGGTGGATTGGTTGAAACAATGGGATTAAGTGAAAGTTTGCATATCTAATTTTAGGACCTATATGTTCTACTCTAGATGCAGTTGGCTAAAAGGGGCATGAATTATTTGTTTCCAGATTCCTAATAGTAATTTTGATAAAGTTGTTTTTTTCCTTGGCACATCTTCTATAAAACTGTAGCCTAAACAAAATTAAAATTCCTCAACACCTCAAAATTCTTTCAACACTTAAACGTTTTTAGAAAAGATAAGCCAAGGACATTTGATTTTGAGATGTTTAAAAATTTTTGTTTCATTTAGGCTGCTCATTTAAAAGAAATTGTAATAATAGGATTGTAAGCAGAAAAATATGATTATGCAAATAAATATAAATGCTATGTTGTCATTTGATTTGTTTCATTTATAGAGTTATGAAAACTCAAGAAATAGAGTACTTTTTTCCTTTCTACTTCTTTTGCTTTTATCCCTAAATTAAGGGACAAGAAGAGGGCAGGGAACAATGAAGAAAATCATTTTTTTCTCTAGCTTAATTATTTTAGGTCTTCACATAGTTTTAAAACAAACATAATTATGTGAATAAACAAAATTGTATACATTTTATCTTCCCAGTGCAATAAGTTGATTTTATTAAGAAACATTTAAGTAAAATACACATTTTTGCTTCCCAATATATTTGGAATCAATAGAATACATGAAATGTACTCTACATCTCCAATGCAAAACATTCACATTAATAAAAACCTATATATTAAAGTTCAGTTTACTACAACCTTATCTGCTCTTTTATTATAAAAACAACAGTAATAACCAAAACAGAAAATTCCCGTCCAGATCAGGAAAACAACACTTTTACCCATTTTTATGTCTTTATGTTTTTATGTTTACCTATTTTATGCCTTTAAATTTCAAAATATAATACCTTTCTAACCTTAATTTTAGCCATCCACTGCTGAAATTGTGGGCCCTGCTTATGGGATTCTCAGACCTCAAGTTTCCCTGGTAACATGGGAATTAATCCAGTTTCTGTAATTACTTGGCAAGTGTTTACCTCACCTCTTCACTTCAAACTTCTCTTGTCTAACCCAACTTCACACAGACTTCTCACTTAATCCAACTTCTGTATACTTGGTTGTTTTTCCATGGGTAATTGTTAGCTAATTATTTCACATGAAATTTAGTTGATTTAATGATTTAGTATGGCATTTTGTGAGTATTTTGACTATTGCAGATGTAGTGTCTTAATTTCCTTTATTTTCATAAGTTATTATACTGACATTTGGTAGATGAACATGAGTATATCTTGCCTTTTTATCACAAAATGTATAAAACATTACCAAGGTAGCATACTTTGAGAATTCTAGTATTGATTTTCATAGTAGATATTGACTCCTTTTCCTCCTGAACAGGGAATTACCCAGCTTGTGGAGGTGATGGATCACCTGCATCTGGGGGAGTCAGTCGCTGCAGTGCTCCGTAACAGGTATAGTTATGGAAACAGTTTACCTTATCAGTTACATAATGTCTCTCTTGCCTATTTTTATACCTAACATAGGTGCTACTCAATAAGTTTTGGTTGAATATTTGGCATGAAATAAAAATGTTTGCTATACGAATGAATAAAAGAACGATTGAGTGACAAACAGAATGAAAAGCATGTTAGTGACCGTGTGTTCTGAGCTAATGGAAAAATAAAGAATATGATTAGAAATCATAATTAGTATAAGTTGTGAACATATGGAATTCAGTCAATGGAACTAAAATTGGAATTTTAGTTTTAAAGCAGATCAATGAAAAAATACAGGTATCCATTGCTTAAGAATAGATGTATCGACAAATGTTTTTTAATAGTATTGCTCTATGATTGTGTGTATATTTCTGTTATTTAAATATCCATTTAAAAATTTTCTATGAAGTTCATGAGAAACTCAGAGCTTCCTCTATCAATTTACGATTTTAAATTCATGGTTCAAAGAAATAGAGCCTTTGCTTTGTAGGTCTGGAAGAGTATCCCTTATTCCCAATAGTTTAGTTGTATGGTTTAGGTGAAGCATTTGAAGCACTATGCTGAACTGGTCTATTTCATGGCTCTGACATGTACTGGTGGTATAATCTTGGGCAAATTTCTTAATTGCTCTGAGTCTTACATTCCTTATCTATGAAATGGGGATAATGATAGTACCAACAACTCAGAATTGTTTTGAGATTCAAGTATGTGTGTGTAGAGAAAAAGAGTTTCATAAATAATACATGATATATCAGTGTTAGTGTTGAAATGTAAATAGAATTTTAACTAATTTGAAAAAACAATATTTGTGTTTTTGATGTCTGAGGTACTTTAAAATATAGGTGTTTCTTTCTTTTTCTTTCTTTTTTTTTAAATTTATTGGGGTGACAATTGTTAGTAAAATTACATAGACTTCAGGTGTGCAATTCTGTATCACATCATCTATAAATTACATTGTGTGTTCACCACCCAGACTCAGTTCCCCTTCCATCACCATATATTTGATCCCCCTTACCCTCATCTCCCACCCCCCAACCCCCTTACCCTCTGGTAACCACTAAATTACGTTCCCCAGATTAATTTTCAAACCCCGTGGCCATTTTGTGGTTACTGATTGTTTTCTAATCCCCTCACCTTCCTCCTTACCCCCACCCTCCCCCGCCCATCTAGCAACCCTCAGTTTTTCCTCCTTGTCTCCAAAACTGTTTCTGATTAGTTCATTCACTTATTCTTTTCTTCAGATTCCGCATATAAGTGAGATCATATGGTACTTATCTTTCTCTGTCTGACTTATTTCACTTAACATAATGTTCTCTAGGTCCATCCATGTTGTTGCAAATGGTAAGATTTCTTTCTTCTTTATGGCTGCGTAATACTCCATTGTATAAATGTACCACAGTTTGTTAATCCAGTCATCTACCGATGGGCATTTTGGTTGTTTCCATGTCTTAGCTATTGTGTATAGTGCTGCAATAAACATAGGAGTGCATAAAGATTTTTGAATTGGAGTTTTGGAATTCTCCGGATAGATACCTAGGAGTGGAATTACTGGATCATATGGTAGTTCCATTTTCAGATTTTTGAGATACCTCCATACTGTATTCCATAGTGGCTGCACCAATCTGCAATCCCACCAACAGTGCACAAGCGTTCCCTTTTCTCCACATCCGTGCCAGCACTTGTTGTTTGTTGATTTATTGATGATAGCCATTTTGACTGGGGTGAGGTGGTATCTCATTGTGGTTTTTATTTGCATTTCTCTGATGGTTAGTGAGGTTGAGCATTTCTTCATGTCTGTTTGCCATCTGTATGTCCTCTTTAGAAAAATGTCTCTTCAAGTCCTCTGCCCATTTTTTAATTGGGTCGTTTGTTTTTTTGGAGTTGAGTTGAGTGAGTTTTTCATAGATTTGTGATATTAATCCCTTATCAGATATATCATTGGCAAATATCTTTTCCCATTCAGTAGGATCCCTTTTTGTTTTATTGATGGTTTCCTTTGCTGTGAAAAAACTTTTTAGTTTGATATAATCCCACATGTTTATTTTTTCTCTTAGTTCCCTCGAGCGAGGGGATATATCAGTAAAAATCTTACTCCGGGTAATGTCTGCGAAGTTTCTTCCTATATTTTCCTCTAGGTATTTTATAGTTTCAGATCTTACATTTAAGTCTTTAAGCCATTTTGAATTTATTTTTGTATATGGTGTAAGGAGGTGGTCCAGCTTCATTTTTTTGCATGTGTCTGTCCAGGTTTCCCAGCACCATTTATTGAATAGACTGTCATTACTCCATCGTACATTCTTGCTTCCATTGTCGTAGATTAAATGGCCATATAGGCGTGGATTTATTTCTGGACTCTCTATTCTGTTCCATTGATCTATGTGTCTGTTTTTATGCCAGTACCATGCTGTTTTGATTACTGTAGCCTTGTAGTATAATTTGAAGTCAGGTATTGTTATACCTCCCACTTTATTCTTATTTCTCAAGATTGCCTTTGCTATTCGGGGTCTTTTATGGTCCCATATAAATTTTAGGATTATATGTTCTATTTCTGTGAAAAACGACGTTGGCAGTTTGATAGGAATTGCATTGAATATGTATATTGCCTTAGGCAGTATGGACATTTTAACTATATTAATTCCTCCTATCCATGAACATGATATGTGTTTCCATCTATTTATATCTTCCTTCATTCCTTTCTTCAGTGTCTTATAATTTTCTGAGTACAGATCTTTTACTTCTTTGGTTAAATTTATTCCCAGGTATTTTATAGTCTTTGGAGCGATTGTAAATGGGATTGTTTTTTTAATTTCTCCTTCTGATGTTTTATTATTGGTATATACAAATGCAACTGATTTCTGAATATTAATTTTGTATCCTGCTACTTTACTAAATTCATCTATCAGCTCTAATAGCTTCTTGGTGGAGTCTTTAGGGTTCTCTCTATATAGTATCATATCATCTGCATATAATGATAATTTTACTTCCTCCTTACCAATTTGGATGCCTTTTATTTCTTTTTCTTGTCTGATTACTGTGGCTAGAACTTCCAGCACTATGTTGAATAGAAACGGAGATAGTGGGCAACCTTGCCTTGTTCCTGATCTTAAGGGGAATGGTTTTAGCTTTTACCCATTGAGTATGATGTTAGCTGTGGGTTTGTCCTATATGGCCTTTATTATGTTGAGATATGATCCCTCTATTCCCACTTTCTTAAGATTTTTTATCATACATGGCTGTTGGATTTTATCAAATGCTTTTTCTGCATCTATTCATATGATCATGTGATTATTATTTTTCATTTTGTTAATGTGGTGTATCACATTAATTGATTTGCAGATGTTGAACCACCCTTGCAAACCAGGGATGAATCCCACTTGATCATGGTGTATGATCTTTTTAATGTATTGCTGAATTCTGTTCGCTAATATTTTGTTGAGGATTTTTGCATCTATGTTCATTAGAGATATCGGCCTGTAGTTTCCTTTTTTGTGGTGTCTTTGTCTGATTTTGGGATCAGGGTGATAGTGGCTTCGTAAAAGGTGTTTGGGAGTCTTCCTTCCTTCTGGATTTTTTGGAAGAGCTTGAGGAGAATAGGAGATAATTCTTTTTTGAACGTTTTGTAAAGTTTACCTGTAAAGACATCTGGTCCAGGGCTTTTGTTTGTTGGGAGATTGTTGATTACTGACTGAATTTCCGTGGTGGTAATCAGTCTATTCAGGTTTTCTGTTTCTTCTTGAGTTAGCCTTGGAAGGTTGTACGCCTCTTGAAAATTGTCCATTTCTTCCAAATTGTCAAATTTGTTGGCATATATTTGCTCATAGTAACTTCTTAAAACTTTTTGTATTTCTGCAGTGTCCGTTGTCACTTCTCCACTTTCATTTCTGAGTTTATTAATTTGGGTCCTCTCTCTCTTTTTTTCAATGAGTCTGGCTAAAGGTTTGTCGATTTTGTTTATCTTCTCTAAGAACCAACTCTTGGATTCATTGATCTTTTGTATTGTTTTTCTGGTTCCTATTTCATTTATTTCTTTTCTGATCTTTATTATCTCCTTCCCTGTGCTCCCTTTGGGCTTATTTTGCTGTTCTTTTTCCAAATCCCTGAAGTGTGAAGATAAACTGTTGATTAGTGATGTTTCTTGTTTCTTTAGGTAGGCCTGCAAAGCTATGAATTTCCCTCTTAGGACTGCTTTCGCGGCATCCCATAGATTTTGGGTCGTCGTGTTTTCATTTTCGTTTATCTCGAGATATCTTTTGATTTCTTCCTTGATCTCCTGCTTGACCCATTCATTATTTAGTAATAAGTTATTCAGCCTCCATGAATTGGTGTGTCTTCCAGTTTTTTTCCTGTAGTTCATTTCTAATTCCATAGCACTGTGATCAGAGAAGACAATTGGTATGATTTCAATTTTCTTAAATTTATCAAGACTTGTTTTGTGGCCTAACATATGGTCTATCTTGGAAAATGTTCCATGTGCGCTTGAGAAAAACGTGTATTTTGCAGCATTGGGGTGAAATGTTCTGAAAATATCGATTAATTCCAAGTGGTCCAATGTATCATTTAAAGCTGTTGTTTCCATATTGATTTTCTGCCTGGAAGACCTGTCCCTTGTTGTCAGAAGTGTGTTGAAGTCCCCTACTATGATAGTGTTACTGTTGATCTCTGTCTTTATGTCAGTCAGTACCTGTTTTATATATTCAGGTGCTCCTATGTTGGGTGCATAGATGTTTACTAGGGTTATGTCCTCTTGTCGGATCGATCCCTTTATTATTATATCGTGCCCATCTTTATCTTTTAATATGTTCTTCATTTTAAAGTCTATTTTGTCAGATATAAGTATTGCAACTCCAGCTTTTTTCTCGTTTCCATTTGCATGAAATATCTTACTCCAACCCTTCACTTTCAGCCTGTGTGTGTCTTTTGTTCTGAGGTGAGTCTCTTGTATACAGCATATACAAGGGTCTTGCTGTCTTATCCAGTCAGCCACCCTATGTCTCTTGATTGGAGCATTTAATCTGTTTACATTTCAAGTGATTATTGATAGGTACATAGTTATTGCCATTTTTAAATTTGTAGTTAGGTTGTTTTGATCTTTCTTCTATTTACAGAAGTCCTTTTAGTATTTCTTGCAATGCTGGCTTGGTGGTAATAAATTCCTTTAGCTTATTTTTTTCTGGGAAGCTCTTTATCTCTCCATCAACTTTAAATGATAGCCTTGCTGGATAAAGCAATCTAGGTTGTAGGCCTTTGTTTTCATCACTTTGAGTATCTCCTGCCACTCCCTCCTGGCCTTCAAGGCTTCTGTAGAAAAATCATTTGATAGTCTTATGGGAGTTCCTTGTATGTAACCCTCTGTCTTTCTCTTGCTGCTTTTAGGATTCTCTCTTTGTCTTTAAGCTTTGCCATTTTAACTATAATGTGTCTTGGTGTGGACCTGTTTGGGTTTATCCTGGTTGGAACTCTCTGCACTTCCTGGGCTTGTATGTTGGTTTCCTTCATCAGGTTGGGGAAGTTTTCAGACATTATTACTTCAAATATGTTCTCAATCCCTTGCTTACTCTCTTCACCTTCTGGTATTCCTATGATGCGCATGTTGTTGCGCTTGATGCTATCCCAGAGATCTCTCATGCCATCCTCATTGTTTTTTATTCTTTTTTCTTTCTGTTGTTCCGTTTGGGTGATCTCTGCTACCTTGTCTTCTAGGTCGCTGATTCGATCCTCTGCTTCATCTAACCTGCTGGTAATTCCTTCAAGGGAGTTCTTAATTTCGGTCATTGTGTTCTTTAGTTCTAACTGGTTGTTCGTTATGATTTCTACATCCTTCTTTATGTCTTCTCTAAGCTCCTTAAACATTCTTATCACCAGTGTTCTGAACTCTGTCTCTGAAAGGTTGGTTACGTCTGCTTCATTTGGTTCCAGTTGTGGAGGTTTCTTCTGTTCTTTTATTTGGGACGTGTATCTTTGTTTCCCCATTCTGGGCGACTCTCTGTGTTTATTTTGATATATTAGGTAGATCCCCTAGAGTTCTTAGTTCTTGCTAGGTTATCTTATGTAGTATGTGTCCTTTATATTTGACTCGCACCACGTCATCCTTCTCCTCTGCGTGTGCTCCAAAGGTGACTCTTGTGTTGTGCACACTGTCCCGTTCAAGAAGATCTTTAATTGCTTTTTGCTTGTGAGTAGGTGGGGTTAACTCCTCTGCTGACCCGTTGTGAGACTTGGCTCTGCCCCCCGCATGGCGCTCTTCTGCGTGAGGGTTGACCACCCAAATGTGGTTTGGCCTCTATGGGCTCCAGTGCCTTTAGAGAACCCCCTCTGGGTGTGTGACCTGCAGGTCAAACCCGGCAGCACTCCAGTTTGGTCTGGAGTTGGCCCTTGGATATGCTGAATCCCGTGCCTCTCAAGCTCCTGGTTTCTGTGCTCTCTGTTCCGCCCTGGGATCCCGTGCTTGCCCGGAACTGCGGGTGCCACCGAGGTTTTCGCCGCCGCTGGCTGAGACTCCGCTGAGGGCTGGGATTTTCCGCCGCCGCCGCCGCCGCCGGCCGCGCGTTTTCACTCAAATATAGGTGTTTCTTAAAAGAATATGAAAAGAAGGGAAAGTTGAAATATGAAGGGGACATATATAAAGTTATTGTTATTTGTCAGGTACTATACTAAGAATTTTGTATAATAATCTCATTAACTAAATATCATATGAAGTGGGCCTATTTGTTGGAATGTGTTTTATCATCTGAGCAAGGGCCTGTAAGGTAAACTTGCTCAGAGAAACAGAAAGCAAGAAAATCATAGCAGGAATAATGTATGGCCATGCTGAGTGAAAAGACAGAAGAGAATAGTAGCTTGAGGATTTTGAATTCGTAATGGTGAATTGTATATGCAGGGTTCAAGCACTGCTGAATAGAAGTGTCTGTATCACACATTCAGAACAGGAAATGATAGGAGAGCAGTGTTTCTCCTAAGGTCAAGTTGATAACCAAGGTGGTTATAGCATACTTGAATTGCTTTTTTCCATTGTTTTTAATAATTACATACAGTATAATTACATACAGTAAAATAAACAAATATTTAAATATGCATCTTGGTAATTTTTTACACATACTCGCATCCAGGTAACCATAACCCAGATCAATATATAAAACAATTCCATCGCACCAGGGAATTCCCTTGTACCCCTTTCTAGTCCAGATCTTCTCTACTCTTACTAAAGGAACCACTATGCTAACTTACATACCTTGGATTAGCTTTGCTTGTTCTTGAAGTTCATGTAAATGGCATCAGACACAGTATTATTTGTGTCTGTCATTTTTTTTTAAATTAAAGATTATTGGGGTGACAATGGCTATTAAAGTTACATAGGTTTCAAGAGTACAATTCTGTAATACATGATCTATATATCACATTGCGTGTTCACCACCCAGAGTAAGTTCTCCTTCCATCACCATATATTTGATCCCATTTACCCTCATCTGCTAACCCCTACCCCAATTCCCCTCTGGTAACCACTAAACTATTGTCTATGTCTATGAGTTTTGGTTTCTTCATTTGTCTTGTTCCTTTGTTCTTTTCAGGTTTATATTCCACATATCGGTGAAATTATATAGTTTTCGACTTTTTCTGTGTGATTTATTGCACTTAGCAAAATAATCTCAAGATCTATCCATGTTGTCACAAATGCCACTATTTCATCTTTTCTTATGGCAGAATAGTATTCCATTATGTATATATACCACATCTTCTTTATCCGATCATCTATTGAAGGACACTTTGGTTGTTTCCATGTCTTGGACACCGTAAATAAAGCTGCAATGAACATTGGAGCACACGTGTCTTTATGTGTAGATGTTTTCAGATTTTTTGGGTAGATACCCAGGAGAGGGATTGCTGGGTCATACGGTAATTCCATTCTTTATTTTTTTAGGAACCTCTACACTGCCTTCTGTAGCAGATGCACTGATTTGCATTCCCACCAACAGTGTATGAGGGTTCCTTTTTCTCCACAGCCTCTCCAACACTTGTTACTATTTGTCTTGTCGATGGTAGCCATTATGACTGGGGTGAGGTGATATCTCCTTGTGGTTTTTATTTGCATTTCTCTAATGATTAGTGATGTTGAGCATTTTTTCATGTCTATTTGCCATTTGTATGTCCTCTTTGGAGAAATGTCTCTTCAGGTCCTCTGCCCATTTTTCAACTGGGTTGTTTGTTTTTTGTTGTTGAGTTTCATGAGTTCCTTGTATATTTTGGATATTAACCCCTTATCAGAGGCACTGTTTACAAAAACCTTCTCCCATTCAGTTGGTTGCCTCTTTATTTTGTCAATGGTTTCTTTTGCTGTGCAGAAGCTTTTAAGTTTCATATAGTCCCATTCGTTCATTTTAGTTTTTACTTCCATTGCCTTTGGAGTCAAATTCATGAAATGCTCTTTGAACCCAACGTCCAAAAGTTTAGTACCTATGTTTTCTTCTATGCAGTTTATTGTGTCAGGTCTTAAATGCTTAAGTCTTTGATTCATTTTGAATTAATTTTGGTACATGGTGACAGATAGCAGTCCAGTTTCATTCTTTTGTACGTGGCTATCCAATTCTCCCAGCACCATTTATTGAAGAAGCTGTCTTTCCTCCATTGTATGTTTTTAGATTCTTTGTCAAAAATTATCTGTCCATATTTTTTGTAATTTATTGGGGTGACAATTGTTAGTAAAATTACATAGATTTCAGGTGTACAATTCTGTATTACATCATCTATAAATCACATTGTGTGTTCACCACCCGGAGTCAGTTCTCCTTCCATCACCATATACTTGATCCCCCTTACCCTCATCTCCCACCCCCCACTCCCCTTACCCTCTGGTAACCACTAAACTATTGTATGTGTCTATGAGTTCTTCTTTCTCATTTGTTTGTCTTGTTCTTTTGTTGTTTTTGGTTTATATACCACATATCAGTGAAATCATAAGTATGTTGTTTAATCTCCATGTATTTGTGTTCTTTCCTGCTTTCTTTTTGCAGTTGATTTCCAATTTCAAAGACTTGTGATCAGAGAATATGCTTGGTATGATTTCAATCTTCTTAAATTTGCTGAGGCTGATTTTATGTCCCAATATATGGTCTATCCTTGAGAATGTTCCATGTACACTAGAAAAGAATGTTAAGTCTGATCTTTTAGGATGAAGTGCTCTATATATGTCAATTATGTCCATTTCATCTAATGTGTCATGTAGGGCTGCTATTTCGTTATTTATTTTCTGTTTGGATGATCTATCCATAGCTGTCAGTGATGTATTTAGGTCCCCTAGTATAATTGTGTTTTGGTCAATTTCTCCCTTTAGTTCTGTTAGTAGTTGCTTGGTATATTTTGGTGCTCCCTGATTGGGGGCATAAATATTGATGACTGTTATGTCTTCTTGTTGTATAGTCCTCTTTACCATTATGAAATGTCCATCTTTGCCTCTTGTTATCTTTTTCACCCTGAAGTCTGTTTCATCTGATATCATTATGGCTACACCTTATTTTCACTTTTTACACTTTATTTTCTCTGGGTACCATTGGCTTGGGGTGTCAATTTCCACCCTTTCACTTTGAGTCTATGCTTGTCCTTGTAGCTGAGATGTGTCTCTTGGAGACAGCATATGGGTGGGTTTTGTTTTTTGATCCAGTCTGCTACTCTGTGCCTTTTTATTGGTGAGTTCAGTCCATTTACATTTAAGGTGATTATTGATATGTGAGTATTTCCTGTCATTCTATCTTTTGTTTTCTGGTAGGGCTGTGTCTCCATTGTTTCTTTGCCTTTTTGTTGTGTATTATTTATGTATGGTGGTATTCTATGATGTTTCCCTCTGTTTCTTCTTTTATTACAGTATATATTTTAGTTCTGGATTTTTCTTGAGTGGTTATCCTTAAGTTTAAGTAAAAGAAAGTTTGATATTTAGAGTATTCCGTTTTCTTTAGCACGCTTACTTTCTCATTCCCATATTCCGGTTCAGGCCTTTACTCTCCCCCTTTTTGTATTTTGGTTGTCACAAATTGTCCATGTTGATGGTGGTCGAATAGCCTCCTTCAGTATTTCTTGTAGTGCATGCCGTGTATTAGAAAATTCCCTCAGCTTCTGTATGTCTGGAAAGGTCTTTATTCCTCCTTCATATCTAAAGGATATATTTGCTGGATACATTATTCTTTGCTCATAATTTATCTCTTTCAGTTGATTGAATATTTGGTTCCACTCCCTCCTGGCTTGTAGAGTTTATGCTGAAAAATCTGATGATAATCTAATGGGCTTTCCTTTGTAGGCTACCGTGTTCTTTTCCCTGGCTGCCTTGAGGATTCTTTCTTTGTCGTTGATTTTAGACAGCTTGAATACAATGTGCCTTGGAGAAGGCCTGTTGGGATTGAGGTAAGTAGGTGTTCTATTTGCTTTTTGGATTCGAGGATCCAGTTCTGTCCACAAGTTTGGGAAGTTCTCATCAACAGTTTGTTTGAATATATTCTCTGTTCCCTTCTCTCTTTCTTCTCCTTCTGGTATGCCCATTATTCTTATATTGCTCTTTCTGATGGAGTCAGAAAGTTCTTGTAGAGTTCTTTCATTTCTTTCAAGTCTCAAGTCTCTTTCTTCTTCCATCTGTGTAATTTCCAGGTTTCTGTCTTCGATGTCACTGCTTTTTTCCTACATCTGTTCAACTCTACTACCTAAGCTGGGTATTTCATTCTTAATTTCTTCTATTGAGTTCTTAATCTCCAGAAATTCTATTTGGTTCTTTTTTAAAATTTCAATCTCTTTCGTAAAATGCACATGTTGTTCTTTGATTGCGTTTCTGAGTTCATTAAACTGCCTTTCTGTGTTTTCTTGCATCTCGTTGAGTTTTTTCAGAACTGCAATCTTGAATTCTCTGTCGTTTAAGTCACATATTTCCATATCTTTAAGTTCCTTTCTGGAGACTTTTCACTTTTTTTCTGAGCTGTCTTGTTGCCTTGGTTATTCATGGCAATTACTGATTTATTATTTCTCTTCCTAGACATCTCCAGGAGTGGCCTCTGCAACAGGTTGATAGGAAAAGGTCTTTTTTTTGTTTTCCAGTACTTGTTGGTAGAATGTTTTATTTTCTCTCTGACTGCAGCCTTTGATTTCTCTCACACAGTAGTGCTATGTTTTCTCTGCACTATTCCAGCTTCTCACACAATGGGGGAGTTACCTGGGAGACGGGCTTCTCCTCTGTTAATAGTTCGCTTGGTTCACAGGGTGTAGTGTCTGTGTGGGTATGCAGAGAGCTTGTGAAATTCCAAAGCTCTTCCTGCACCAGATTCAGAGCCTGTATGTTTCAGCAGTTCTGTTTACTCCTGCAGAGATCCGCCCAGATAGGTGGGGCCAGGGGCAAGGTGAGTTGTGAGAGGTGGCCTAGAGCAATGGCGGCGACCACCACCACAGCCGTTCCTGCTTCCACAGCTCTCTCCCCTCTGCCGGAACTAGTTGGGCTGAGAATCTGTGTCTGTGGTCCACAGTTCTCAGAACAGCAAATATTCTGTTCTTTTGATCTGACACTTCTGCTGTTCTGCTTCTAGCACTGGGCAGGTGGGGGTGGGGCGAGCTCTGGGAGGGTAGGGTGGGGGCGGCTAGTCTCAGTGCCTAAGGCTTCCGTTCTCTGCTCTGCAGTGAGGGCTTAAACCACCATTTTTAGCCTTCTTCCCTCAGTCTTTGCTCCGAGGTCTCTGCCGTGAGCATTGGGTTCAGCCGTGTTATATGCTGCCCCCTCAGCCCTGTGGGCCATAAGCGGAGCCCTAGTAGTCCGAGTTCTTTCCTCTCCCACAGCTGCAGTACTTCCTGGATTCAGCGAGCTTGGAGCACTGAGCTAGGTCTGCATCTTGTGCCTGCGCGCGCGGCTCTGTCTCTGCACTTCTCCGTTCCCTCCTCCCCCACTCGAGCGATTTGCCCACCTTTCGGTGATTTCAGTAGTGGGCCTCTTGGTCTTGTCTGTGTGCTGTGCAGGGAGTCCTTTGTGGAGTTATTGTTGTTGGATTAGTTGTAAAATCCACGGGAGCTTTACAGAGGCTCACCTTACGCTGCCAGTTTGATTATAGCTCGGGAGCCCTTTCAGTAGATTTCCTTCCTTTTCACTGGAACTAGTTGTTCTGTGAGACTATGGCTGCGGAGCTGCAGCACTCAGAGCTGTAAATATTTAGTTTCTTTTGATCTGACATTGCTACCATTCCGCTTCTGGCACTGGGAGGGTGGTGGTGGGGTGAGCTCTGGGAGGGTAAGGAGGGTCGGTCAGACTCTGTGCATATGCCTTCCATTGTCTCCCTGGCAGTGAGGTCTTAAACCACCGTTTTCCCTCTTATTCCCTCAGTCTTTGCTCTGACATCTCTGCCATGATCATTGGGTTCAGCTGTGTTATTTGCTGATCCCTCATGCAGGACTGTGGGCCATAAGGGGAGCGGTAGCAGTGCAAATTCTTCCCTCTTCCATGACTGCTGTAGCCCCAGAATGCTGGGAGCTCAGAGTCCCAAGCTCTGGTCTGCATTCTGAGCCTGCACAGCCTTTGTCTCCAGGCTTCCTCTTTTTCTCGTCTTCTGCTTGACAAATTTGCCCACCTTTAGATCATTACAATTGCATGTCTCTTGGGCTTGCCCGTGTGCTGCACAGGGAGTCCTTTGTGGAATTATATCTGTTCAATTTGTTGTAAGTTCCAGGGGAGATTTCAAGAGGCTCACCTCTCATCACCATTACTGCTTCTTTAAAATTCGAAACAATGATTTTGAAATCCATCATTGCTGCAGGTATCAGTAATTCCTATTTTATTGCTGTGCAGTATTTTATTGTTTAAATACACCACAATTTGTTTATCCATTTTCATGTTGGTAGACATTTGAGTTATATCCATCATTTGGCTATTATGAATAGAGCTGTTATAAGCATTTTTAATAAATCTTTTTGTAGCCATATACACTCATTTCCTTTGGATATATATCCAGAAGTGAAATTGCTGGGTCAAATAGATATGTATTTAATTTATTTGTCATTAATAGAAACTGCCAAACACTTTCCTGAAGTGGCAATACTATTTTCTACTCTGACCAGTAATAAGTGAGAATCCTCACTAAATCTTATTATTGTTGGTCTCTCCAATTTTAGCCATTCTCTTGGATTCCTCATTATTGTTCTCACCTTGCATTTTCCTCATGTGTAATGGAGACATTATCATATACTTTTTAGGTATTTGTATGTCTTTGAGGAATATTTGTTGAAGTCTTTTGCCCATTTTAAAATATGCATTGTTGTTTGTTATTTGAGTTTTTGGAGTTTTTAATTTTATTCTGTGGCTTGCCATCCCATTTTCTTATTTGTGTCTTTTGATGAGCATAAGTTTGTTTTTTGATGAAGGTCAATTTATCATTTTTTTTTTCTATGCTCAGTGCTGTTTGCATCTTGCTCAAGGAATCTTTGCCCTCCCAAATACAGGGTTTCTTCATGGAGTTTTGTAGTTTTGGCCTTCACATTATAAGTACATTCTTGCCCAGAAACCGGAGAAATGAACTTATGGCCTAGATTTCACATAGAATCTGGATGATTAATAAGAACACTTTTTAAAAAGAAAAGTCTCTTTGTTCTTTTAATTCTAACTTAATACATTTGTAAATGGCAAGATAACTGAATTGTAACCTGAGTCATACTTGGCGAACCATAGGAAACTAGTCTTATGACTCCTAGTTTATAACACAATGACTTTTTATTTCCTACTCTTATAATCTTTCTTATTATAAATAAGACCCCTTTGAAAGAAACAGATAATTCTGATACTAAATAAACTGATCCAGAACATTGAAAACGATGGGAAACTGTTCAGTACATTTATGATACTGCATAATTCAGATATCAAAACCTGAGAAAAATGTTGCTTATTTGAATACATAAATATGGATCAGTTTCAAAGTATAAGTAAAATACAAATCAAACACATTTAGGAATTTATCAAAAGAATGAACCCTTTGTGACTAAGAAAGTTTTTTCATAGAGTGTGAATTCTTTAACATTATGAAAGTTACTCATATGATGCATCCTATCAATAGCTCTCATAAGAAAAAATGGTAAGAATAAATGCTGAAGGTGTTTGAAAAAAATTTAGTGTCCATTTTAAGAATAAAAAGAGATAGAAACTTGCTCTCTTAACAATAAAAATAATTCTCTCTCTCTGAAACCAACAATCCAGAATCATGCTTAATGATAAAATTTAAGAATTTTTCCTTAAACAGCAAGAAAACAAAGATGCCCACAGTCACCCTTATTTAATACAGTAGATGGATAAATTCTGGCCAATGTCATAAAGAGGCATAGTTTGTGGGAAGGAGGAAACAAAAAAAAATCATCAAGTTTTAGAAGATAGGCTCATGTACCTGAAAAAGCTAAAATTTAAAAGCAACTTCTTAGTTGGTAGAATTTTAATAAGAGTTCTAAATAGTAGTTGGTATAAGATAAAAATTAAAAATCAATACCTTTTATCTGTATCAGAAATAGCCATTTAGAAGACATAATGGAAAACAATCCATTTATAAAAGCCATAAAGCATACATATGTAGTAATAATCCCAGCAAAAATGTCTGGGACCTATATGAAGAAACTTTTAAAATTCAACTGAGAGACAAGAAAGAAGATATTTTAAAAATGGGGAGACATACCATGGTCCTGGATTAAAAGACTAAATTTTGGAAAGAGATAAAGTCTTCCTAAATTTTTGTTTAGATGTAACGTGAATTTAATAGGATATTTAAAATTTTAATGGAGTTGTTATTCAGTAAGACAAGGAATGTATTAAAGAAATGTATCTCCATTGCTTAACAAAGCGTCTGAGAAGTAGTAAATGCTACTCAAAAATCTAACAACTTTTTCACTTTATAATTCAACAAATATTTATTGTGTAATTGCTAAGTCCTAAATACTTTTATCTGCTAAAATACGATGAATCTTTATTCTCTCTGAGCTTATATTTTGGTGGAGGTGTTGATGGGGTCAGAAAAACATATACATTGGGGAAAATTGCTATGAAAAATAAATAAAGCAGGTAGAATGATAAAGAATTAAGCATCGGGGAGTGGCAATGCACTAGAGCTTCAACCTTTTACTAGTCTTAGATGTTTTTAGTCTTACAATCTACTATTCACCACATGTTTTACCCTATTTGAAGCTTTATTCCACTGGTTCATGAGGTACAGAGAAAGGTCAGCCATATGTGGCTTGTTTTGCTGCAAAGAACATTTCAGTCTGAGCATCATCCTCATGTACAATGTCCAGGGGAGGGGACACATTGTGGTGGTAGTGTTTTCTGATGTTCCTAGCTCTAATAAGGATTTCTGCAATGAGGTATTAAGCTCTGATAATGTTCCACTTTTCTAAAAGTATTATTTGATAAATAAAACACAGTATAAAATATTTGTTTGGTATTTGCAATACAGGAAAAAGAGTGCCAAACACCATATAATTGGATTACCCTCCCTTTAACAAATGTTATGCACCACTTACTGTGCAATGTGTTAGGGATATAGCAGTGAATGGTGATACATAGTTCCATGTCACTTAGGTGGCTATTGTAGTAGTCAAAATAAGAAATGAGGAAAGTGAACAAAGGTGATGGCAGTGGGAGTGAAGAAGAGGGGAGGGGATGGAGTTGTGAAATACTTAAGAGTAAATTTGACAATATTTGGCATTCAACCAGATTCTTCACAGTTTAGTCAAAGTGATCTTTTAAAATTGCTAATCTAATAATGTTGCCCGAATTGCCCTTTCCTTCGCCTTGACTGTTGAAATACTACCTTTACTTAAAGACCCATTTCAAATTCAATGCCCTGCCTACCTAAATTCTTCCCTGATCAGTCCAAGCAGATGATAAGGAGGTTCTCTTTTGCCTCTGAAGAGTTTTACCCCTGCAGTGATTTTTTTTTATCACATTCAGTTCTGCGTTGAAGTAATTTGAGCATGTCTTTACTTACATCATTAAGGGGGCTCTTCTCAGAGAGTGACTAACTGTATCTAATGTATATTTATTTCATGTCATATATAGAGCAAGATTTTGTGCACAATAGGCATTCATTAAAATTTGTAGAGGTTATAACATTTATCAACAATTATTTGTTGCTGATCATTTCATTTGGTTAAATTGTTTAGGGTAGTTTTGTTTCTCACAGTCAGCTCTTACTTGTAGTTAAGTAAATGGATATTAAGTGACAATTATTAAAATTGTAAGATAGACTAATAAAATTTAGTACAGGTTCTAGGAATAAACTAAGACCACCTTACCGATATAATATATAATCACTTCTTTTTTTTTAATTTATTGGGGTGCCAATTGTTGGTAAAATTACATAGATTTCAGGTGTACAATTCTGCATTACATCATCTATAAATCCCATTGTGTGTTCACCACCCAGAGTCAGTTCAACTTTCATCACCATATATTTGATCCTCCTTAACCTCACCTCCCACCCCCCACGCCCCTGACCTTCTGGTAACTACAAAACTATTGTCTGTGTCTATGGGTTCTTTTTTTTTTTTAAATATTCATTTATTTATTTATTTATTTAATTTTTTTTTAATTTATTGGGGTGACAATTGTTAGTAAAATCACATGGATTTCAGGTGTGCAATTCTGTATCACATCATCTATAAATTACATTGTGTGTTCACCACCCAGACTCAGTTCTCCTACCATCACCATATATTTGATCCCCCTTACCCTCATCTCCCACCCCCCAACCCCCTTACCCTCTGGTAACCACTAAATTACGTTCCCCAGATTAATTTTCAAACCCCGTGGCCATTTTGTGGTTACTGATTGTTTTCTAATCCCCTCACCTTCCTCCTTACCCCCACCCTCCCCCGCCCATCTAGCAACCCTCAGTTTTTCCTCCTTGTCTCCAAAACTGTTTCTGATTAGTTCATTCACTTATTCTTTTCTTCAGATTCCGCATATAAGTGAGATCATATGGTACTTATCTTTCTCTGTCTGACTTATTTCACTTAACATAATGTTCTCTAGGTCCATCCATGTTGTTGCAAATGGTAAGATTTCTTTCTTCTTTATGGCTGCGTAATACTCCATTGTATAAATGTACCACAGTTTGTTAATCCAGTCATCTACCGATGGGCATTTTGGTTGTTTCCATGTCTTAGCTATTGTGTATAGTGCTGCAATAAACATAGGAGTGCATAAAGATTTTTGAATTGGAGTTTTGGAATTCTCCGGATAGATACCTAGGAGTGGAATTACTGGATCATATGGTAGTTCCATTTTCAGATTTTTGAGATACCTCCATACTGTTTTTCATAGTGGCTTCACCAATCTGCAATCCCACCAACAGTGCACAAGCATTCCCTTTTCTCCACATCCGTGCCAGCACTTGTTGTTTGTTGATTTACTGATGATAGCCATTTTGACTGGGGTGAGGTGGTATCTCATTGTGGTTTTTATTTGCATTTCTCTGATGGTTAGTGAGGTTGAGCATTTCTTCATGTCTGTTTGCCATCTGTATGTCCTTTTTAGAAAAATGTCTCTTCAAGTCCTCTGCCCATTTTTTAATTGGGTCGTTTGTTTTTTTGGAGTTGAGTTGAGTGAGTTTTTCATAGATTTGTGATATTAATCCCTTATCAGATATATCATTGGCAAATATCTTTTGCCATTCAGTAGGATGCCTTTTTGTTTTATTGATGGTTTCCTTTGCTGTGAAAAAACTTTTAGTTTGATAGAATCCCACATGTTTATTTTTTCTCTTACTTCCCTCGCGTGAGGGGATATATCAGTAAAAATCTTACTCCGGGTAATGTCTGTGAAGTTTCTTCCTATCTTATCTTCTAGGTATTTTATGGTTTCAGATCTTACATTTAAGTCTTTAAGCCATTTTGAATTTATTTTTGTATATGGTGTAAGGAGGTGGTCCGGCTTCATTTTTTTGCATGTGTCTGTCCAGGTTTCCCAGCACCATTTATTGAATAGACTGTCTTTACCCCATCGTACATTCTTGCTTCCATTGTCGTAGATTAAATGGCCATATAGGCATGGATTTATTTCTGGACTCTCTATTCTGTTCCATTGATCTATGTGTCTGTTTTTATGCCAGTACCATGCTGTTTTGATTACTGTAGCCTTGTAGTATAATTTGAAATCAGTTATTGTTATACCTCCCACTTTGTTCTTTTTTTTTATTATTTATTTTTAATTTATTGGGGTGACAATTGTTAGTAGAATTACATAGATTTCAGTTGTGCAATTCTGTATCACATCATCCATAAATCACACTGTGTGTTCACCACCCAGAGTCAGCTCCCCTTCCATCACCATACATTTGATCCCCCTCACCCTCATCCCCCACCCCCCAACACCCTTACGCTGTGGTAACCACCAAATTACGTTCCCCAGATTAATTTTCAAACCCCGTGGCCATCCTGTGGTCACCGACTGCCCTCCAATCCCCTCACCCTCCCCCCCCCCCCCCCACCCCCCCGCCCATCTAGCAACCCTCAGTTTTTCCTCATTGTCTCTCAAACGGTTTCTGATTAGTTCATTCACTTATTCTTTTCTTTAGAATCCGCAAATAAGTGAGATCATATGGTACTTATCTTTCTCTGTCTGACTTATTTCACTTAACATAATGTTCTCTAGGTCCATCCATGTTGTTGCAAATGGTAAGATTTCTTTCTTCTTTATGGCTGCGTAATACTCCATTGTATAAATGTACCACAGTTTGTTAATCCAGTCATCTACCGATGGGCATTTTGGTTGTTTCCATGTCTTAGCTATTGTGTATAGTGCTGCAATAAACATAGGAGTGCATAAAGATTTTTGAATTGGAGTTTTGGAATTCTCCGGATAGATACCTAGGAGTGGAATTACTGGATCATATGGTAGTTCCATTTTCAGATTTTTGAGATACCTCCATACTGTTTTTCATAGTGGCTTCACCAATCTGCAATCCCACCAACAGTGCACAAGCATTCCCTTTTCTCCACATCCGTGCCAGCACTTGTTGTTTGTTGATTTACTGATGATAGCCATTTTGACTGGGGTGAGGTGGTATCTCATTGTGGTTTTTATTTGCATTTCTCTGATGGTTAGTGAGGTTGAGCATTTCTTCATGTCTGTTTGCCATCTGTATGTCCTTTTTAGAAAAATGTCTCTTCAAGTCCTCTGCCCATTTTTTAATTGGGTCGTTTGTTTTTTTGGAGTTGAGTTGAGTGAGTTTTTCATAGATTTGTGATATTAATCCCTTATCAGATATATCATTGGCAAATATCTTTTGCCATTCAGTAGGATGCCTTTTTGTTTTATTGATGGTTTCCTTTGCTGTGAAAAAACTTTTAGTTTGATAGAATCCCACATGTTTATTTTTTCTCTTACTTCCCTCGCGTGAGGGGATATATCAGTAAAAATCTTACTCCGGGTAATGTCTGTGAAGTTTCTTCCTATCTTATCTTCTAGGTATTTTATGGTTTCAGATCTTACATTTAAGTCTTTAAGCCATTTTGAATTTATTTTTGTATATGGTGTAAGGAGGTGGTCCGGCTTCATTTTTTTGCATGTGTCTGTCCAGGTTTCCCAGCACCATTTATTGAATAGACTGTCTTTACCCCATCGTACATTCTTGCTTCCATTGTCGTAGATTAAATGGCCATATAGGCATGGATTTATTTCTGGACTCTCTATTCTGTTCCATTGATCTATGTGTCTGTTTTTATGCCAGTACCATGCTGTTTTGATTACTGTAGCCTTGTAGTATAATTTGAAATCAGTTATTGTTATACCTCCCACTTTGTTCTTTTTTTTTATTATTTATTTTTAATTTATTGGGGTGACAATTGTTAGTAGAATTACATAGATTTCAGTTGTGCAATTCTGTATCACATCATCCATAAATCACACTGTGTGTTCACCACCCAGAGTCAGCTCCCCTTCCATCACCATACATTTGATCCCCCTCACCCTCATCCCCCACCCCCCAACACCCTTACGCTGTGGTAACCACCAAATTACGTTCCCCAGATTAATTTTCAAACCCCGTGGCCATCCTGTGGTCACCGACTGCCCTCCAATCCCCTCACCCTCCCCCCCACCCCCCACCCCCCCGCCCATCTAGCAACCCTCAGTTTTTCCTCATTGTCTCTCAAACGGTTTCTGATTAGTTCATTCACTTATTCTTTTCTTTAGAATCCGCAAATAAGTGAGATCATATGGTACTTATCTTTCTCTGTCTGACTTATTTCACTTAACATAATGTTCTCTAGGTCCATCCATGTTGTTGCAAATGGTAAGATTTCTTTCTTCTTTATGGCTGCGTAATACTCCATTGTATAAATGTACCACAGTTTGTTAATCCAGTCATCTACCGATGGGCATTTTGGTTGTTTCCATGTCTTAGCTATTGTGTATAGTGCTGCAATAAACATAGGAGTGCATAAAGATTTTTGAATTGGAGTTTTGGAATTCTCCGGATAGATACCTAGGAGTGGAATTACTGGATCATATGGTAGTTCCATTTTCAGATTTTTGAGATACCTCCATACTGTTTTTCATAGTGGCTTCACCAATCTGCAATCCCACCAACAGTGCACAAGCATTCCCTTTTCTCCACATCCGTGCCAGCACTTGTTGTTTGTTGATTTACTGATGATAGCCATTTTGACTGGGGTGAGGTGGTATCTCATTGTGGTTTTTATTTGCATTTCTCTGATGGTTAGTGAGGTTGAGCATTTCTTCATGTCTGTTTGCCATCTGTATGTCCTTTTTAGAAAAATGTCTCTTCAAGTCCTCTGCCCATTTTTTAATTGGGTCGTTTGTTTTTTTGGAGTTGAGTTGAGTGAGTTTTTCATAGATTTGTGATATTAATCCCTTATCAGATATATCATTGGCAAATATCTTTTGCCATTCAGTAGGATGCCTTTTTGTTTTATTGATGGTTTCCTTTGCTGTGAAAAAACTTTTAGTTTGATAGAATCCCACATGTTTATTTTTTCTCTTACTTCCCTCGCGTGAGGGGATATATCAGTAAAAATCTTACTCCGGGTAATGTCTGTGAAGTTTCTTCCTATCTTATCTTCTAGGTATTTTATGGTTTCAGATCTTACATTTAAGTCTTTAAGCCATTTTGAATTTATTTTTGTATATGGTGTAAGGAGGTGGTCCGGCTTCATTTTTTTGCATGTGTCTGTCCAGGTTTCCCAGCACCATTTATTGAATAGACTGTCTTTACCCCATCGTACATTCTTGCTTCCATTGTCGTAGATTAAATGGCCATATAGGCATGGATTTATTTCTGGACTCTCTATTCTGTTCCATTGATCTATGTGTCTGTTTTTATGCCAGTACCATGCTGTTTTGATTACTGTAGCCTTGTAGTATAATTTGAAATCAGTTATTGTTATACCTCCCACTTTGTTCTTTTTTTTTATTTTTTTATTTATTTATTTTTTTTTTTTTAATTTATTGGGGTGACAATTGTTAGTGGAATTACATAGATTTCAGTTGTGCAATTCTGTATCACATCATCCATAAATCACACTGTGTGTTCACCACCCAGAGTCAGCTCCCCTTCCATCACCGTACATTTGATCCCCCTCACCCTCATCCCCCACCCCCCAACCCCCTTACGCTCTGGTAACCACCAAATTACGTTCCCCAGATTAATTTTCAAACCCCGTGGCCATCCTGTGGTCACCGACTGCCCTCCAATCCCCTCACCCTCCCCCCCACCCCCCACCCCCCCCGCCCATCTAGCAACCCTCAGTTTTTCCTCATTGTCTCCCAAACAGTTTCTGATTAGTTCATTCACTTATTCTTTTCTTTAGAATCCGCAAATAAGTGAGATCATATGGTACTTATCTTTCTCTGTCTGACTTATTTCACTTAACATAATGTTCTCTAGATCCATCCATGTTGTTGCAAATGGTAAGATTTCTTTCTTCCTTATGGCTGCATAATACTCCATTGTATAAATGTACCACAGTTTCTTAATCCAGTCATCTACCGATGGGCATTTTGGTTGTTTCCATGTCTTAGCTATTGTGTATAGTGCTGCAATAAACATAGGAGTGCATAGAGATTTTTGAATTGAAGTTCTGGATTTCTCCGGATAGATACCTAGGAGTGGAATTACTGGATCATAAGGTAGTTCCATTTTCAGAATTTTGAGATACCTCCATACTGTTTTCCATAGCGGCTGCACCAGTCTGCAATCCCACCAACAGTGCACAAGCGTTCCCTTTTCTCCACATCCGCGCCAGCACTTGTTGTTTGTTGATTTATTGATGATAGCCATTCTGACTGGGGTGAGGTGGTATCTCATTGTGGTTTTTATTTGCATTTTTCTGATGGTTAGTGAGGTTGAGCATTTCTTCATATGTCTGTTTGCCATCTGTATGTCCTTTTCAGAAAAATGTCTCTTCAAGTCCTCTGCCCATTTTTTAATTGGATCGTTTGTTTTTTTGGAGTTGGGTTGAGTAAGTTTTCCATAGATTTGTGATATTAATCCCTTATCAGATATATCATTGGCAAATATCTTTTCCCATTCAGTAGGATCCCTTCTTGTTTTATTGATGGTTTCCTTTGCTGTGAAGAAACTTTTTAGTTTGATATAATCCCACATGTTTATTTTTTCTCTTAGTTCCCTCGCGCGAGGGTGTATATCAGTAAAAATCTTACTCCGGGTAATGTCTGAGAAGTTTCTTCCTATATTTTCTTCTAGGTATTTTATGGTTTCAGACCTAACATTTAAGTCTTTAAGCCATTTTGAATTTATTTTTGTATATGGTGTAAGGAGGTGGTCCAACTTCATTTTTTTCATGTGTCTGTCCAGGTTTCCCAGCACCATTTATTGAATAGACTGTCATTACTCCATCGTACATTCTTGCTTCCATTGTCGTAGATTAAATGGCCATATAGGCGTGGATTTATTTCTGGACTCTCTATTCTGTTCCATTGATCTATGTGTCTGTTTTTATGCCAGTACCATGCTGTTTTGATTACTGTAGCCTTGTAGTATAATTTGAAGTCAGGTATTGTTATACCTCCCACTTTGTTCTTATTTCTCAAGATTGCCTTTGCTATTCGGGGTCTTTTATGGTCCCATATAAATTTTAGGATTATATGTTCTATTTCTGTGAAAAACGACGTTGGCAGTTTGATAGGAATTGCATTGAATATGTATATTGCCTTAGGCAGTATGGACATTTTAACTATATTAATTCTTCCTATCCATGAACATGATATGTGTTTCCATCTATTTATATCTTCCTTCATTCCTTTCATCAGTGTCTTATAATTTTCTGAGTATAGATCTTTTACTTCTTTGGTTAAATTTATTCCCAGGTATTTTATAGTCTTTGGAGCGATTGTAAATGGGATTGTTTTTTTAATTTCTCCTTCTGATGTTTCATTATTGGTATATACAAATGCAACTGATTTCTGAATATTAATTTTGTATCCTGCCACTTTACTAAATTCATCTATCAGCTCTAATAGCTTCTTGGTGGAGTCTTTAGGGTTCTCTATATATAGTATCATATCATCTGCATACAATGATAACTTTACTTCCTCCTTACCAATCTGGATGCCTTTTATTTCTTTTTCTTGTCTGATTGCTGTGGCAAGAACTTCCAGAACTATGTTGAATAGAAGCGGAGATAGTGGGCATCCTTGCCTTGTTCCTGATCTTAGGGGGAATGGTTTTAGCTTTTCCCCATTGAGTATGATGTTAGCTGTGGGTTTGTCATATATGGCCTTTATTATGTTGAGATAAGATCCCTCTATTCCCACTTTCTTAAGGGTTTTTATCATAAATGGCTGTTGGATTTTATCAAATGCTTTTTCTGCATCTATTGATATGATCATGTGATTTTTATTTTTCATTTTGTTAATGTGGTGTATCACATTAATAGATTTGCGGATGTTGAACCACCCCTGCATACCAGGGATGAATCCCACTTGATCGTGGTGAATGATCTTTTTAATGTATTGCTGAATTCTGTTTGCTAATATTTTGTTGAGGATTTTTGCATCTATGTTCATTAAAGATATCGGCCTGCAGTTTTCTCTTTTTGTGGTGTCTTTGTCTGATTTTGGGATCAGGGTGATAGTGGCTTCGTAAAAAGTGTTTGGGAATCTTCCCTCCTTCTGGATTTTTTGGAAGAGCTTGAGGAGAATTGGTGATAATTCTTTTTTGAACGCTTTGTAAAGTTCACCTGTAAAGCCACCTGGTCCAGGGCTTTTGTTTGTTGGGAGACTGTTGATTACTGATTCAATTTCCGTGGTGGTAATCAGTCTATTCAGGTTTTCTGTTTCTTCTTGAGTTAGCCTTGGAAGGTTGTACGCCTCTAGAAAATTGTCCATTTCTTCCAGATTGTCAAATTTGTTGGCATATAGTTGCTCATAGTAACTTCTTAAAACTCTTTGTATTTCTGCAGTGTCCGTTGTCACTTCTCCTCTTTCGTTTCTGATTTTATTAATTTGGGTCCTCTCTCTCTTTTTTTAATGAGTCTGGCTAAAGGTTTGTCGATTTTGTTTATCTTCTCTAAGAACCAACTCCTGGATTCATTGATCTTTTGTATTGGTTTTCTGGTTTCTATTTCATTTATTTCTGCTCTGATCTTTATTATCTCCTTCCTTGTGTTCCCTTTGGGCTTATTTTGCTGTTCTTTTTCCAAATCCCTTAAATGTGAAGATAAACTGTTGATTAGTGATGTTTCTTGTTTCTTTAGGTAGGCCTGCAAAGCTATGAATTTCCCTCTTAGGACTGCTTTCGCGGCATCCCATAGATTTTGGGTCGTCGTGTTTTCATTTTCATTTATCTCAAAATATCTTTTGATTTCTTCCTTGATCTCCTGCTTGACCCATTCATTATTTAGTAATAAGTTATTCAGCCTCCATAAATTGGTGTGTCTTCCCGTTTTTTTCCTGTATTTCATTTCTAATTTCATAGCATTGTGATCAGAGAAGACAATTGGTATGATTTCAATTTTCTTAAATTTATCAAGACTTGTTTTGTGGCCTAACATAGGATCTATCTTGGAAAATGTTCCATGTGCGCTTGAGAAGAAGGTGTATTTTGCAGCATTGGGGTGAAATGTTCTGAAAATATCGATTAAATCCAAGTGGTCCAATGTATCATTTAAGGCTGTTGTTTCCATATTGATTTTCTGTCTGGAAGACCTGTCCCTTGTGGTCAGAGGTGTGTTGAAGTCCGCGACTATAATAGTGTTACTGTTGATCTCTGCCTTTATGTCAGTCAGTACCTGTTTTATATATTTAGGTGCACCTATGTTGGGTGCATAGATGTTTACTTGGGTTATGTCCTCTTGTCGGATCGATCCGTTTATTATTATATAGTGCCCATCTTTATCTTTTAATATGTTCTTCATTTTAAAGTCTATTTTGTCAGATATAAGGATTGCAACTCCAGCTTTTTTCTCGTTTCCATTTGCATGAAATATCTTACTCCAACCCTTCACTTTCAGCCTGTGTGTGTCTTTTGTTCTGAGGTGAGTCTCTTGTATACAGCATATACAAGGGTCTTGCTTTCTTATCCAGTCAGCCACCCTATGTCTCTTGATTGGAGCATTTAATATGTTTACATTTCAAGTGATCATTGATACGTACATAGTTATTGCCATTTTTAAATTTGTAGTTAGGTTGTTTTGATCTTTCTTCTATTTACAGAAGTCCTTTTAGGATTTCTTGCAATGCTGGCTTGGTGGTAATAAATTCCTTTAGCTAATTTTTTGTAGAAAGCTCTTTATCTCTCCATCAACTTTAATTGATAGCCTTGCTGGATAAAGCAATCTAGGTTGTAGGCCTTTGTTTTCCATCACTTTGAGTATCTCCTGCCACTCCCTCCTGGCCTTCAAGGTTTCTGTAGAAAAGTCAATTGATAGTCTTATGGGAGTTCCCTTGTATGTAACCCTCTGTCTTTCTCTTGCTGCTCTTAGGATTCTCTCTTTGTCTTTAAGCTTTGCCATTTTAACTATAATGTGTCTTGGTGTGGACCTGTTTGGGTTTATCCTGGTTGGAATTCTCTGCACCTCCTGGTCTTGTATGTTGTTTTCCTTCATCAGGTTGGGGTAGTTTTCGGACATTATTACTTCAAATATCTTCTCAATGCCTTGCTTCCTCTCTTCACCTTCTGGTATTCCTATGATACGCATGTTGTTGCGCTTGATGTTATCCCAGAGGTCTCTTAAGCCATCCTCATTGTTTTTTCTTGTTTTTTCTTTCTGTTGTTCCGTTTGGGTGATCTCTGCTACCTTGTCTTCTAAGTCGCTGATTCGATCCTCTGCTTCATCTAACCTGCTGGTAATTCCTTCAAGTGAGTTCTTAATTTCGGTCATTGTGTTCTTTAGTTCTAACTGGTTGTTCGTTATGATTTCTACATCCTTCTTTATGTCTTCTCTAAGCTCCTTAAACATTCTTATCACCAGTGTTCTGAACTCTATCTCTGAAAGTTTGGTTACCTCTGATTCATTTGGTTCCAGTTGTGGAGGTTTCTTTTGTTCTTTTATTTGGGATGTGTATCTTTGTTTCCCCATTCTGGCTGACTCTCTGTGTGTGTTTTGATGTATTAGGTAGATCCCCTAGAGTTCTTATTCTTGCTAGGTTTTCTTATGTAGTATGTGTCCTTTGTATTTGACTTGTACTACGTCGTTCTTCTCCTCTGCGTGTGCTCCAAAGGTGACTCTTGTGTTGTGTATATTGTCCTGTTCAAGAAGATCTTTAATTGCTTTTTGCTTGTGAGTAAGTGGGGTTAACTCCTAGGCTGACTCCTTGTAAGACTTAGCTCTGCCCACCGCAGGGTGTTCTGCTGCGTGAGGGTTGACCACTTAAGTGTGGTTTGGCCTCTATGGGCTCTAGTGTCTGCAGAGAATTCCCTCTGGGTGTGTGACTTGTAGGTCAAACCCGGTAGTACTCTGGTTTGGTCTGGAGTTGGCCTCTGGATATGTTGAATCTTGTGCCTCTTAAGCTGGGTCCTGGTAGGGCAGTTTCAGAACAAAGCAAATCATCAAGCACAACAGCAACAACAACAAGAAAGAAAAAAATCAAATACATTCACATGTAAAAACACCCAATAACCCCCACTTGACACAGGCAAAGATATCAAAGATATAAAGACAAAGCAAAACAAAACAAAACAAAGCAAAACAAAAAGCAGTGCCAGTCTTGGCTTAATCCCACCAAGTAATGTCCAGGTTGTCTTCTGCTGTACCAAAGAGCCCCCTGCTTATTGCGCAGGCAGAGCCGGTCACCTGGTGCCCAGAGTGACTTTGGGGCTGTAGATTTAAATGCGTGTGCCTGAGGGGTCTGGATGATAGTTTTTGCAAAGTCAGTGCAGTTTCTGCCCTTGCCTGCACATATGCACACTGAGAGTAGCACCACCTGCCCCGTGTCCAGTATTCCTTAGTCTTAGGGCAGTTCTTCTGTGTGTGTGTGTATGGGTTGGGTGCGGGCGGGAGATTTCTGATCTGCTGAAAGCCCAGAGCTGGGTCTGCCTTACTGCTGATCCCTGGGAGTGTCTCTGCAGTTGCATTTGCCCCGCCCTAGGCAGGCCAGAAAGGGTGGGGGCTGGGGGTGGAGGGGTCTTCTCTCTTCCAGCCCAGCCGCACATCACACTCTTCCCGTAGGCTAGAAAAGGTGGTGGCTGGGGCTGGAGGAGTCTCTTCTCTCCTAGCCCAGCCAAAATCACACTCTTCCCGGCCTCTTCCCTGGGTCAGGGCTGCCCGTCAGGCTTCCCAGAGCCTGAGCACTACTAAGGCTCCTCTGTAATCTGGCACTACTCCTCACTTCAGGGGCCAGTTTAAGTCTCTGGAAGGGCGGGGGAAGGATTGGAAGAGCGGGGTAGGGGAGGGGTCCAGGTATGGAGTCTGTGTTCTTTGTCCACCCTAGGGCCCACTAGCCGCCCTCCCGGTGGGAGAAATCAGCCTTGGCACGCAGGGAAAGAGCCCACCTCCTGGTCTCTGTGCTCTCCATTCCGCCCTGAGATCCCGTGCGTGTCTGGAACTGCGGGTGCCACCGCGGTTTTCGCCACCGCCGCCTCCCGGGCCGCGAGTTTTCACTCCGCTCCCTTCCTTCCTTCTGCTGCTCGCCCAATTAGCGCACCGTCAAGTAATCCTTAGCTTCAAGTAATCCACGAGTCTCTTAGCTGTTCTGTGTGATAAGCAAAGAGTTCTTTGATGGGTTATATGTCCCGTTTGTAATAAGATCCGGAGGAGAACTCAGAAAGTGCACCTCGCTGCCACCATTCCGGTTCTCTCTCCCTCTCTCCGTCTCAAAGAGTCCAAGCGCCTGAACCACCTACCCAGCCATGCCTGTCTCCGTTACGCACGAGACCATGGATTCTCCAGATCCCAAGCAGCTAGGACAGAGCAGCTGGGCGAATGGGAAAAGTGGGAGAAGACACCCAGAAAAAAGAAAAAAAGCTATTTATTTCTTACCATTCATATTTTAGTTCAGGAAGGATAAAAACCCTTTAATGATGTCTTGTTTAATTATCATCTGAAAACTGTTCTTAGTCTTGGAGGAGAGAACCTACCTCTGCTGACTTGATTTCACCAAAATTGCTTCCTACAGTTAGATTACTATGTGACAGGCACTGAGTTAGGTGTAATAAAAACAATAAGGGAAACCCAACCCCAGCTCTCAGGAATTTATAGGTTAGTCTATCGTTTATAGAAACAATTATAATCCAAAATCATAGGAGCTATAATATTCAAAGGGCCATGGGAGTTTGGAAAACCTAGCACTGGAATCTGCTAAGGGATGTGAAGGAAGGTTTCATGGAAGGAGACAATGCTTGGACACTTAAGTATGACTAGAAATTTTCTTGGTAGACCAGGAGGGCCAAGAATTCCAAGTGGAGAGACTATATATGGGAAACCACTGATGAATGAGAGAGTATGGAACATTAGGTCTATGCCAAGAAATTGCTAATTGAGGGATAAAAGGTAGCCCTGTGAATTGGCATTGGGAAGGTATTTCTGGCCTAGGTACAGGTTGATCATTCTGCAAATTTAATCATACGGCATTCTATATCTTTCATAACCTATTCCTCCGTTCCTCAAACCTTTTACTTCATCAGGATAAGTGTGAAGAGACCTTTTCAAAATACTTTTTTGGTGGTACTTAGGAGGCATATTTGTGGTTTTTCCCCCCTAAAATAAATATTAATACAATACAGAGGTGACTAATGAACACCGAATTAGGTGTCAGGGGACCTGAATTCTTGTTTTCCAGTTCTTTCAGTAGCTATGTCACTTGAGCCAAATCATTTAATAACTTTTTCTTCACTAGTAACATGGGACTATTAACACCTGCATTGCCTACCTACCTCAGGGTCGGGGTGAAAATGAAAATGAGATGTTTAAAAATTAAAAGGTGTAGTAAACTTTTTTACTTGAAATTCTGCTGGCTGAGGCTATCACATGACATTTGAAACAAGTCAGGTACTTCGTGGAGTATCTGGATAGGAAAATTACGTTGGAAAGTAATTGACAAATATAAATATTCTGACTTCCTCATTAACTCCACATGTCTGCCCTTTTGTCTGTGGAATGTAATTTAGATTATTTCTATGTTTCCAAACTAACATGATAAAATTTCCTTCTTCCTAATGGTCTATCATGTATATCTGAAGGCTTTTCAGAATCTCACTATAACTATTAAGTAGTAATGGATTGGGACTTTGGTAAGTAAAATATGAGTTGGTATATGTTATTTTCAATCCTGGGTAATTGATATCTATTAGATAATTTGAATTACCCTCAATTATTTGTGTTACCATATAGTGATATGACCTGAGTTTTGTTACATTTTAGGGATATATAAGATGGTTATGATTCATTCAAGTAGGAATGGGAGGAATGGCCTTCTACTTCCTTTGCCATTTTCCCTAATGAAATGACAGTACATCCAGAGTTATTAGTAACAGCAAAAGGCATTTCAACTCATTTTCTTCTACTTGACCCCACTTTTCCCATAAGATTGAGCGGTAATACTACTGGAATCCAATAATTCACCTGAAATATGAACTTCTGGGCTGTAGGAACATGAGCAATTGCTCCCAGTATAAATACCCCTGACCAACCCTTTTTTAGATCAATGGTTTTCAAAATCTATCATCCAACGATATTTCTGTGTGACAGAAAACTTTGTAAACCACTTAACTCTTCGTGCTCTGAGCCATCTTACACCAGAAGAAAGCAGATGAGTATTGCTATGGATAAGATAACATGATGGTATTTTACATGGAATGTAAATGAATTATTTATACTAGACTAATATAGACCCTATCATCAAAATCACTAATATTATGAGACTTATTGCGGACAACCAGGAGATAGTTATTCCCATCTTTTCTTCTTTTACAACTTCTAGATGAACTAGTTCATTTGAATGTGGATGAAATACCTATTCTAGTTCAAAGTATAATACAAAATGATTATTGCTTTTTGTTTTTTGCCAGGCCTCAGGGAAATACTCGCAATTGTTCTGTTTTCCACAAATCTAAATGAAGAAATAGTCTGGTGTATTTTCTCTTTGTTCTAAAATCCATGGTATCATTGATAAATAGTGTAGAAACATCCTGAAGAATCAGTGGTTTAAATTATTTTTATGTCTCCTAAGTACTGCCATTTTTTGAAGATTTCTTGAGAAAAGTATGGCACATATCCCAAAATCACATTCTCCATTTCTTTCTTATTTGAATTTTTTCCTTACAAGTTAGTGGAAAGGAAAGTGGTTAGTTTTTACACTCAATAAACACGAAGGATGGTGAAGATAGCTTTTATCTGGGATATTTCTAAGTCATTGAGAGAATATTTTCTAGTATTTACTGCTTTTTGAAACTATTAGCAGAATCCTCTTAACCCACATTAACATAAAGTGGTTGAACAAATGAAAATTTTTTTTATTGTCTACATAAAAGAAAGCACTATGGTTTTTGCATCACTGAATAAATCTAAGAGATTTTGTATACATAAAAAAGGATGCAACAAAGCTGAATGATAAATGCCAACATCAAGGAAAGCTTTTCTGAGTATTTGACACTGAGCATAATGGGGTGTGGTTCCACAAGGAGAGAACACTAAATATTTACACCTCAGGACATGTTTCTCTAGTAAAACTTCTTGTCCTAGATTAATCTCCCAGCTAACACTGTTTTCCCTTTCTTAACACATCCCCTTCTTACACTGGGATTTTCTCCGTTAATATCTCATGAGGTTCTAAACCTTAACGATCCAGTCAAACCCCTATCTTCACTCTCCCGTCTCTTTCTGTGTCTTCATGAATTCCTTGTGCTTATTGTATGGACTGTAGTTGAATTCTCTTGATTTACTGCAAATGGTAAGATGCAAGCACAGTCCCCTCATCCCCCAAGAGTTTTCCCCCCAGAGATCACAGCTCTGTCATTCAGCTGTTTTGTTGGTATCCTTTCTCATCAATTCTCTGGAATTTTAGAATCAGAGCTGTGATGTATACAGCCAGCAACGTCACATACTCGTGGTAAAGCAGAGTTGCTGCCCCATACAGATCCAGTTCTCTTCACAATTCAGATTCTTTTGTTTTCCAGCTTGAGAGTGGTAAAAGTTACTGAGATTAGTGCACTGTATACTGTGTGCTTTCTTAGGCAACTTACCTCCAGGCTCTGATTTTTGCCTTCCTGTCATCTCCTCACCATCTTGCTTCATTTTGTAGGCTAAGGACCAAAAAGTTTTCTTGAACATTGTGTGCTAAACATTAGGAAGAATGCATGGTTTAATGAACGAACATTTAAAAACTATAGACTCAAATTACCATGGAAGACATCACAGGAAAAGAATGGAATTTGAGATGGATCTGGAAGTCTGAGTTCAGTTTAGAAAAGTGAAGAGGGGAAGAGATTTCTTGCAGGAGGAGCAAAGGCTAGAAACAACAAAGCAAGCTTGTGAGATATGGAATGGGAAGTTGGTGTTAAGGGATACTAGACGGTGAATTCGAGGGGTAGATTGACCAGCTTCTAGTGAGTTCTTAGTGCTGCACATAGTTGCTTGATTGATTCCTGAAGTGATCCACTCATTCAACAAATGGCTTCTCACAGTACATAGGATAAAATACAAAGTGGTGTGGTTTCTCTATATCTTAAAATTCACTCCCCTCAACACTGTGTATCCTAAACTCCATATTTTGTGCTGTCTGTTTCCTCACTCAACTAGGAGCTTCCTGAGAACAAGAGATTGTGTCTTATTTTCCTTTATATCTATATCACCTAGCAGAGTACCCACCTAACATGCAGCAAGTTCTTAACAAATATGTGTTGAGTAAAATATTTATTGAACACTTTACGTCACGTATGGTTGTATTTTTTTAAATATACATAACTCACACTTTAATTAAATTCATAATATAAGTAACATTAAAAACTATTATAAATATTATTAATACTTTATATTTTGCATGTGTTTTATGGTACACCACTACAGACACATAAAAGTAGAATTATCTGGTAGGGACAAGTTATGTTACATATTTTTGAAAAACAAAACTGACATAACCCATCACCAACTTTGTGGGAAAATGACAGGTACAAGTTCTGGTACATTAGGAAGTTAACTTTAAAAAGTAGGGTCATAATCATAATTTGGTATATTTGAGTATAAAAACAGAAATGGTTTAGCTCTCATTAAAATAACTTAAAATTTTTCTAACTGTACAATTGGCAGAAAGATGAACTGTCAGTTAATGTATGACAAATATATCAGTCGCTTACATTTCCAAATATTGAAAATGCTAGGTGGAGCAATTAGAAAGAAAATCTTTTCTGAAGAGAGGTATAATTAAATGATCCTTATACTTTTTATCACTGAAAATTGAGATTCTATTTCAGTTACTACTTGGCTCTGGTAGGGAAAAGTTTGAACCATTCATTCAAAATAGAATAACTTTATTTTCTATTTCACACATAGCTGTCTAAGTGATCTTTTTGTGAATGAAAAAAAGTATTACCTTTTATTTATGATTCAAGTTCTAGCATGAGTTATCCCTAAATGAATACTAGTATACTGGCACAAGTGGTCTTCAAAATTTACACCATGTGAACATATTCTATAAGTCACCTAGGTCCTTCGGGTGACTACAGTTTCTTGGATGGGAATTCGAGATAGACTTATCACACAACAAATTCCAAGGTACAGAGGTGCAGTACATTGTGTTAAAGTAAGGCTCCAGAGTATTTTGGAAATGCAATAATAAACTGCTGTGTCTTTTCATGTTTACTGGAAAAAACACAATTATATCAATTCTTTCTACCTTGGGTCACTGGATACACATCTCCCCAGAAAACATATATTATAGATACTATTGATAACTTAGCTTTAAGCAGTTATTTGTTAGTATCACTGTTCTTTATTTTATGGCTTTTAAAACATCAAGTCCTTAAATATTTGAAAAGTATTCACTATTTTCTGATAGTTCTCACACAGAGAAAATGATGTCAACATCAGCTTGGAAAATCATAAAGCCTTAAAAATCATTTTTTTAAAAAAGGAACAGAAATTAAAGGTACATAAGTGAAACAAACAATCAAAACAACTCACTTAAAAATTCCATACGTGATCCCCTTCACAAAATGTATAGTTGTATTTTAAGAAAGCCATCTAGAAGCAATATGATAGATAGATTGAAGATGGGTGATGCAGAGAGACCAGTTATAGGTATTTTTGAAGTAGCTCATTTGTTTAAAAGAAATCAAGGAAACCCTAGGGAGTAGATTCCTGAAAAATTAATAAAGAGTAAAGGATAGGACTTAATGACTGGCTACTAGAGGCACAAGGGAGGGAAGCTTTAAAGATAATAAAGATTTAAGGTAATATGACAAAGAACAGGACAGTGACCCTTGAAAAAATCAGGTTACTTTCAGGTAAGCATGTTGTTTTTTTCCTAAGTCCCATCTCCTGGTGTTTGTATTTGCCTCATTCCGCCTTTGCCCTGAAGATGAACACTTTGTTCCTGTTTAGTTTACTGAAACTGAAGCTCAACGTTCATGTGGTTCTGATCTTCATATCTGATGGAGAGTTAAGATATGAAATATACATAGTTCAACCACAATGACTACAATTTCCTATCAAGGAAAGGTGTGCAATGCATAGGTTTTTGAATATATAAAGCCTGTTTCTGCTTTGGGGAACTACATCTGAAGTGTTATACCAGGCAAATGCACTGGGGTGCGCTACGATGTAGCAGAGCCTAGCTGTGCATCACAGCTCTCAACTTTAAAACTCCAGAGAATTTGATGAGAGAGGGATCCACAAGAACATGACAAATGATGAGAGTTGAAACCTTAAGAGAAAAATGGGCTTATTGGTAGGAGACCATTATTTTCCTTTATTTGCTGCTGTCACTCATTCATTAAAATAGCAAGCCTGTTGTTTTTATATGTGGCTGTGAAGTGCTGTACAAAAATCAATTTTATATGTATTGTAGAATTCAGGAGACATATTGGTGACCATGCAAAATCATAGAAAGCATGTATAAAGCTTTATTTTAAAAAATCATGAAGGAAATTTTACTTTATTTTAGACTGTGGTATAGATTTATTTATATAGCTTAAATGTAATACAGGTTTAGAAATTTATATACATATATATGTATAATTTATATGTATACATATAAATTTATATGTATATAAATTTCTAAACCTGTATTACATTTATATATATTAAGTTAAAATAAAGGATAGTGACTTGTGTAGATACATAATTTCACTCAGTTACCAGAAGGTGGCACACCAGATTCTTCTTAAATACACAAAAGAAAGGAATATTAATGGGAATATAAAATAAGCTGTATTTAAAGATATTTTAATGTATTTTTAAGCAAAAAATGTATAATTGTTATTTTCTTGGTGAGACTTTGTGCTAAAACATGACAAATACAAAATTAACTCATTGTAGCTTTTTATGATTCAAAAATAATAATCTAAGTATATAGCATTTTAAAAGTAGACTTTGAAATAGTATTGCCATTAAGAAGAGACTATTTTGAATTTACCATTCTAAAAAGGAAATAAAATACTTGCTACCTACCTTTTGCATAAAAAGTCATTAGATTTAGGATAATATTTAGTATAAGGTCTCTGCCAAGGTCTTTTAAAAGATGCTATTGGACTATGACCTTGATTTAGTTGTGACTTTAATAATGAAATAGTGCTTGTAAGATGACCCAGAAAAAAGCCCAAACTGTTATATTTTGAAGAAAAAGTTAGATAAAGGTAATGCTTACTAATGTTTACTTTGTATAAACTAATGACAACATAAATGAAATAAATGTAAATAAATTCAAACTTGTGTTTGAGCTCCTCAAACACCTGCCAGCTTACTTTAATTTTTTAACTTTAGTTTTTTAGAGAGCTGACTGCATATACTGCAGTGCTTGTGCATATACTGAGGCAGTACCAGAAGTATGTTCATTGTTGCTTTTTGTATTAGCCCAAATGAGTTAGATATATAACCAGACTTTACAAAAACAAAGTCTTCTGTTTGGAGACAGTACATCTATTTATATGTTTTTTATTAAATATAAGCAGTATGAAAATAAGAAAATTGGTAGTAAATAACCTAGAAGAACATTAGCCATCTGTTCTCCGAAAGCTTGTAATGTGTGTCATTTTGCATTCAGGTTGTTATGGCAAAACAGTATATCAGCTAAGAATTGAATTTTAGAAAATGACAAAGCTAGAAAATGACAAAGCAGTCCACGGCCGAGTATATATTTACTGGAAAAGTGTTTCCTTCTGTCTAAATTTGGCTAGTTTAGTCTTCTAGATCAGCTGCCAATAAATGTTGTATTTAATGTCAATCTTTATTCCAGACTTTTTGAAACATTAAGAGAGCTTCTAAAAGCAAATAGGATCTTATGACTTTCTGGTTAAGGTTTTAAAAAGGTTATTTTAGATATTTTCTAATTGTTCTGTGTGGTCTTAACTGATAGGGATTTATAAACATGGTTTATTAATTTACAGCTAAAAAAACTAAATATAATAAAGCCACAATTAACCAGTTTTTTTTTTTTTTTTGTTCTTTTTTTGCACTCCACTTTCAGGAGACGGAGGCAATTGTCTTTAAAACAAGCCGATTTCAAGGATATACTCAAAAAATCAACATCAGGGTATGTCCAAGGGTCTGCATTTTCTTCTGCCTTTTTGTCAATGAGAATTTATTTTCATAAAAAAGACCCTGAGATACTGGAAGACATTCAGTCATCAAGAAAATTTTCAATGACGTCTAGAGTACTGTGTTTATTAAGATAAAAAAAAAATGTCTATAAATCCCATTGTGTGTTCACCATCCAGAGTCAGTTCTCCTTCAAATCACCATACATTTGATCCCCCTAACCTTCATCTAGTACCCCCCACCTCCCTTACCCTCTGGTAACCACTAAACTATTGTCTGTGTCTATGAGTTTTTGTTTCTCATTTGTTTGTCTTGCTCTTTTGTTGTTTTTGGTTTATATACCACATATCAGTGAAATCATATGGTTCTCTGCTTTTTCTGTCTGACTTATTTCGCTTAGCATTATACTCTCAAGATCCATCCATGCTGTCACAAATGTTCCTATATCATCTTTTCTTAACGCCAAATAATATTCCATTGTGTATATATACCATAACTTCTTTATCCATTCATCTATCAAAGGACATTTTGGTTGTTTCCATGTCTTGGCCACCATAAACAAAGCTGCAATGAACATTGGAGCACACGTGTCTTTATGGATAAATGTTTTCAGATTTTTTGGGTAGATACCCAGAAGAGGGATTGCTGGGTCATATGGTAATTTTTTGAGGAACCTCCACACTGCCTTCCATGACAGCACCAGTCTGCATTCCCACCAACAGTGTATGAGGGTTCTTTTTTCTCCACAGCCTCTCCAACACTTGTTACTATTTGTCTTGTTGATGACAGCCATTCTGACTGGGGTGAAGTGATATCTCATTGTGGTTTTTATTTGCATTTCTCTGATGATTAGTGATGTTGAGCAGTTTTTCATATGCCTATTTGCCAAATGTATGTCCTCTTTGGAGAAATGTCTCTTCAGGTCCTCTGCCCATTTTTCAATTGGGTTATTTGTTTTTTTCTTGTTGAGTTGCATGAGTTCTCTGTATATTTTGGATATTAGCCCCTTATCGGCGGCACTGTTTGCAGAAATTTTCTCCCATTCAATTGGTTGCCTCTTTATTTTGTCGATGGTTTCTTTTGCTGTACAGAAGCTTTTAAGTTTCATATAGTCTCATTCATTTATTTCAGCTTTTACTTCCCTTGCCTTTGGAGTCAAATTCATAAAATGCTCTTTGAACCCAAGGTTCAAAAGTTTAGTCCTATGTTTTCTTCTATGCAGTTTATTGTGTCAGGTCTTATGCTTAAGTCTTTGATGCATTTTGAATTAATTTTGGTATATGGTGACAGATAGCAGTCCAGTCTCATTCTTTTGCATGTGGCTTTCCAATTCTCCCAGCACCATTTATTGAAGAGGCTGTATTTCCTCCCTTGTATGTTTTCAGCTTCTTTGTCAAAAATTATCTGTCCATATTTATGTGGTTTTATTTCTGGATTCTCAATTCTATTCCATTGGTTTATGTGTCCGTTTTTCTGCCAATACCATGCTGTTTTGATTATTGTAGCCCTGTAGTACAAGCTAAAGTCAGGGAGTGTGATACCTCTAGTATTGTTCTTTTTCCTTAAGATTTCTTTGGCTATTCGGGGTCTTTTGTGGTTTCAAACAAATCTGATGATTTCTTGTTATATTTCTTTAAAAGATGCCGTTGGGATTTTGATGGGGATTGCATTAAATCTGTATATTGCTTTGGGTAATATGGCCATTTTAACTATGTTGATTCTTCCAATCCGTGAGCACAGAATGTCTTTCCATTTCTTTGTGTCTTCTTCAATTTCTTTAAAAAATGACTTATAATTTTCAGCATATAAGTCTTTCACATCCTTGGTTAAGTTCATTCCGAGGTATTTTATTCTTTTTGCTGCAAATGAAAAGGAATTGTTTTTTGTATTTCTTTTTCTGAGATTTCATAGTTAGTATGTAGGAATGCAATGGACTTTTGTACGTTGATTTTGTAGCCAGCAACTTTACTGTATTCGTTGATTGTTTCTAATAGCTTTTTGGTGGAGTCTTTAGGGTTTTCTATATATAGCATCATATCATCTGCAAAGAGTGATAATTTAACTTCTTCATTCCCAATGTGGATGCCTTTTATTTCTTTCTCTTGCCTGATTGCTCTGGCAAGGACTTCCAACACTATGTTGAAAAGCAGAGGTGATAGGGGACAGCACTGTCATGTTCCTGGACGAAGAGCAAAGGGCTTCATTTTTTCACCATTAATTATGAGATTAGCTGAGGGCTTGTCACATATGTCCTTTATTATGTTAAGATATTTTCCTTCTATACCTGTTTTGTTAAGTGTTTTAATCATAAATGGATGTTGTATCTTGTCAAATGCTTTTTCTGCATCAATTGATATAATCATATGATTTTATCCTTTATTTTGTTTATGTGATGTATCACATTGATGGATTTGCGGATGTGGAACCATCCTTGTGCCCCGGGGATGAACCCCACTTGGTCGTGATGAATAATCCTTTTAATGTATTGTTGTTTTCAAATTGCTATAATTTTGTTTAAGATTTTTGCATCTGTATTCAGCAAAGATATTGGTCTGTAGTTTTCTTTTTTTGTGTTGTCTTTACCAGGGTTTGGTATCAGAGTGACGTTGGCCTCATAAAATGAGTTAGGGAGTAATTTCTCTTCTTCAATTTTTTGGAAGAGTTTGAGCAGGATTGGTATTAGATCCTCTTTGAAGGTTTGGTAGAATTCACTAGTGAAGCCATCTGGTCCAGGACTTTTGCTTTTGGGAAGGTTTTGAATGACTGATTCAATTTCATGACCATGGATCGGTCTGTTTAGATTTTCCAGTTCTTCATGGTTCAGCCTAGGAAGGCTATATGTTTCTAAGAACTTGCCCATTTCTTCTAGGTTATTGAATTTGGTGGCATATAGTCCTTCATAGTATTCTTGGATGATCCTTTGTATTTCTGTGGTGTCCGTGATAACTGACCCTTTTTCATTTCTGATTTTGTTAATTAGTGTCTTCTCTCTTTTTATCTTAGTGAGTCTAGCCAAGGGTTTGTCAATTTTGTTAATCATTTCAAAGAACCAGCTCTTTGTCACGTTAATTTTTCTATTGTCCTTTTTTTTTCTTTATTTCATTTAGTTCTGCTCTAATTTTTGTTATTTCCTTTCTTCTGCTGACCTTGAGTTTCATTTGTTCTTCTTTTTTTAGTTCTTCATGGTGTAACATGAGGTTATTTATTTGTGATTTTTCTTGTTTCTTCAGACAGGCCTGTAATGATGTACACTTCCCACTCAAAACTGTTTTTGCTGCATCCCAAAAGTTTTGGTAGGATGTATTTTCATTGTCATTTGTTTCTCTGTATCTTTTGATCTCTCCTCTAATTTCTTCTTTGACCCAGTCGTTCTTTAAAAGTATGTTGTTTAATCTCCATATATTTGTGTATTTTCATGCTTTCTTTTTGCAGTTCGTATCCAATTTCAAAGCCTTGTGATCAGAGAATATGCTTGGTATGATTTCAATCTTCTTAAATTTTCTGAGGTTGGTTTTATGTCCCGATATATGGTCTATCCTTGAGAATGTTCCATGTACACTAGAAAAGAATGTGTAGCCTGATGTTTTAGGATGAAGTGCTCTATATATGTCAATTATGTCCATTTCATCTAATGTGTCTTTTAGGGTTGCTATTTCCATATTTATTTTCTGTTTGGATGATCTATTCATAGCTGTCAGTGATGTATTTGAGTCCCGTAGTATAATTGTGTTTTGGTCAATTTCTCCCTTTAGTTCTGTTAGTAGTTGCTTGGTATATTTTGGTGCTCCCTGACTGGGGGCATAAATATTGATGACTGTTTTATCTTCTTGTTGTATAGTCACCTTTACTATTATGAAATGTCCATCTTTGTCTCTTGTTATCTTTTTCACGCTGAAGTCTGTTTCATCTGATATCATTATGGCTACACCTGTTCTTCTCTGGATAACATTTGATTGGAGTGTCAATTTCCACCCTTTCACTTTGAGTCTATGCTTGTCCTTGTAGCTGAGAGGTGTCTCTTGGAGACAGCATATGGTTGGGTTTAGTTTTTTGATCCAATCTGCTACTCTGTGCCTCTTTATTGGTGAGTTCAGTCCATTTACATTTAGGGTGATTATTGATATGTAAATATTTCCTGTCATTCTATCTTTGGTGTTCTGGTAAGATTGTGTCTCCATGGTTTCTTTCTCTTTTTGTTGTTATTTCTGTGTGGTGGTATTCTATGATGTTTCCCTCTGTTTCTTCTTTTATTACAGTATATATTTCAGTTCTGGAGGGTTTTTTTTTGAGTGGTTATCATTAAGTTTATGTAAAAGAACGTTTGATAGAGTATTCCATTTTCTTTAGCATGCTTACTTTCTCCATTCCCATATTTAGGTTCAGGCCTTACTCTCCCCCTTTTTATGTTTTGGCTGCCACAAATTGTCTCTCTTGATGGTGTTCATATAGCCTCCTTTAGTGTTTCTTGTAGTGCAGGTCGTGTATTAGAAAATTCCCTCACCTTCTGTATGTCTGGAAAGGTCTTTATTCCTCCTTCGTATCTAAAGGATATCTTTGCTGGATATATTATTCTTGGCTCATAATTTGTCTCGTTTAATAGTCTGAATATTTGGTTCCACTCCCTCCTGGCTTGTAGAGTTTCTGCTGAAAAATCTGATGATAATCTAATGGGCTTTCCTTTGTAGGCTACCGTGTTCTTTTCCCTGGCTGCCTTGAGGATTCTTTCTTTGTCGCTGGATTTTTGACAGCTTGAATACAATGTGCCTTGGAGAAGGCCTGTTGGGGTTGAGTTAATTAGGTGTTCTATTTGCTTCTTTGATTCGAGGATCTAGGTCTTTCCACAGGTTTGGAAAATTCTCGTCATCTATTTGTTTGAATATACTCTCTGTTCCCTTCTCTCTTTCTTCTCCTTCTGGTATGCCCGTTATTCTTATATTGCTCTTTCTGATGGATTCAGAAACTTCTTGTAGAGTTCTTTCATTTCTTTTAAGTCTCAAGTCATTTCCAGGTTTCTGTCTTCGATGTCACTGATTCTTTCCTCCATCTCATCAACTCTACTTCTCCTCTGTTAATAGTTCACCTGGGTCATCGGGCACCGTGTCCTTGTGGGGATATGGAGAGCTTTTGAAATTCCAAAGCTTTTCCTGCACCAGATTCAGAGCCTGTGTGTTTCAGCAGTTCTGTTGCAGGGATCTGCCCAGGTAGGTGGAACAGGGGCGGAGTGAGTTGTGAGAGGTGGCCCAGTGCAATGGCGGCGACCACCACCACAGCTAGTCCTGCTTCCACAGCTCACTCCCCTTCGCCAGAACTAGTTGGGCTGTGAATCTGTGTCTGCGGAACCTAGTTCTCAGAACTGCAAATATTCTGTTCTTTTGATCTGACACTGCTACTTTTTACTTCTTGCCCTGGGCAGGTTGGGGCGGGGTGTACTCTGGGACAGTAGGCAGGGGGCAGCTAGTCTCAGTGCTTAAGGCTTCTGTTCTTTGCGGCAGTGAGGGCTTGAACCACCATTTGTAGCCCTCTTCCCTCAGTCTTTGATCCGAGGTCTCTGCCCTGAGTGTTGGGTTCAGCCGAGTTATATGCTTTCCCCTCTGCCCTCTGGGCCATAAATGGAGCCCTAGCAGTACGAGTTCTTCCCTCTCTAGCATCTGGAATAGTTCCGGGATGCAGCGAGCTCGGAGCACTGAGCTAGGTCTGTGTCCTGTGCCCGTGAGGCTCCGTCTCCACACTTCTCTCTTCCCTCCTCCCCTGCTCGCGCAATTTACCCACCTTTAGGTGAATTCAGTAGTGAGACTCTTTGTCTTGCCTGTCTGCTGTGCAGGGATTCCTTTGTGGTGTTGTAGTTGTTCGATTTGTTGTAAATTCCAGGGGAGATTTCCAGAGGCTCACCTCACACAGCCATTTTGATGACGTCAATCACACCGTTCTTATTTAGACACTTCTCTGCTTATAAACTTCTGTTTCAGTTTACTCCATAAATATTTATTAAGTGCTTTCCAATGTGCCATGAATAGTGCTCATTTAAAAAGATGGAAATATTCAGGGATTCCTTCTTGAAGGAGGAGCAAGAATTTGGGGAGGACATCTCAGGCAGATGAAGTAGCATAGCTGGAGCACAGGGTGTGGTTAACAGCATGGCCTCTTATTGGAGCACTAGATACATTATCCGTATTTGATCATGGTATACTCTCTAAATTGCATTTTTTAAAAGCAATTTTAAACTGGTAATACAAGATCAGGTATGTAAATTGTTTATATTTAAAAATCACTGGTTTCTTCTACTTCTAACACAATCACTTTGATTTGGAGTTTAAGGCATTTTTCAATAGATAGGAATACTTAAGATTTAATTTCATTTATGCATGCCAAAGATGTGTTAAGACTTAGGTATATGGATATGGGAATCATACATGAATGAAGCATTCAAGGGTAGCCCTAAAAAAAAAAAAAAAAAGAAGAAACCCATAAAGAATATAGGTACTACAAAAAAACAAACAAAAAAATAAAAAAAAGAAGGGCAAAAACTTCTGAATTTCCCAATTATTTTGGTAATCCTATTTTTAGCTGCAGTGAGAGAGTAAGGGCAGTCAGAATTCGTGGGTCATTGAGTCCCCAGCAACTGGATCTGCTCAGTCCCTCTGTATTTTTGTCCTTCCACCATAATTCCTATCTTAGTCTTATTACCTCATTCATTTGACCCAAAATTATAAAAGGTGTTGCATAAATATCAGGAACAACTACCATTCTGGCTTTTCCATTCTCCTAGTCATTACCTTTGTTCTCCTTTGGTCCATTGCCTGTTGTTTTCTGTCTTACCAGCTTACCATCCCCCCAAAAACAAGTTAGTAACTTCCTTTGGAAAGGTTAACAATGGGAGTGTACTTCCTTTTACATTATTTGTACCATCATGGTATGAAGACTTCTCCATGCATATACACATGCATGTGCATAAATATGTGCCTGCAAAACAAGTATATTTTTGTAGTTGTTTGTATTATGAAGGAGATAGGTACTATATTAATCCAAAGCATAGTCATAACTACAAGAGTCTATGTAAATCCTTTGTGGAACTATAAGGATTCACACAGTTCTGTTACGAAAATTGATATGTGAGAAAGTGCTTATAAAACATGAAATGACTTTCCCTCATAGTTTTCCTTGAGAAACATCTGGAATTTGCCATTTTGATTTTAGCAAGGCTACATATCTGAGTATTTAGTAAGACATTTTAATGTATTTGATTTGATATTCAATTTCCTGAAACAAATAAAAGAGGTACAAACACACCCACACACACACACACACACACACCCCTGGGGTACCAAAAAAATGTATACAAGTGGACACTTCAGTCAACGTTGCTCAAGCAGTAATTCGCCGTAATCAGAAGAGTCTGGATGCTGATGGTAACCACTTTGAGCACCTCTGGTAATTGCGGATGTCAGATGTGACTTGTATTCATCTTTTGTTATCAGTGTATATTGAGTATTACAATTTTAATACAGTTTTTTCCTTTCTTAAAATGTATATACTTTTTTTTGGCACCCTCTGTATATAGCCATTCATGTGAACAGTTCTATTTCTTGTAATAAGGAGCCCTGCACGTATTAAGAATTTTGCTTGTTATTCAGAGATTAATTTTTTGTGTTCTTTAAAGGGTTTAACATTCCTACTTGGTTGGCATCCAAATAATTTTACTGATTGGCAAAACATAAACAGAGCACACATTTTGGCATGACCTACATGCAGTCTTGTCTGAGCAATGTAAATAACATGGATATCCAGATTAGTCTGAAAAGACATTGTCAGGACTGAAGAGAATATTATACAGTACTTGCTCACATCAATTGTGGTTAGTGCTATTAGTCTTTAGCTGTACCCACCATGGGATTAACAAACACTTGCAAGAAAATGATAAGTCAGCTCCTAGGAAATATCAGGAAACTGGAGAGATAGGTCAGATATGCGACATATTAGTCAATTCCATTAGTGAGGAGGTGGATTGGAGATAAACTGTAGCAGTCTGTAAGCAAGTTAGATTTTCATATAAAATTATTTAGAAACATTTAGATTGAGAACAAATTAGACTATTAGCTGTATATTTCACTTTTCTCCCATACTATGATTGGCTTAATTTTTACTTACCTTATTCTCCCTGATCATTCTTAAACACCTTCTGGAATTAAGATTTTGGAAATGATCTTTCTTAACACTTGATTTTTGGTGTTTCTCTCCCAGTTCCATCTTTGAGTGTACATTTAATTGGAGGAGTAAATAGCTCTTTGTAGTTCTTGTTTCTTTAGAATACATTGAGACATTTACAGAATGTGGTTCACTTGATATAGAGACACACATCTTATGGAATGGTCCCATCGAGAAGGTTTCATCTAGAACGGGAGTCGTGGACTAGGACATGCAAACATGGTTTCTAGTTCCAGTTCTGTAGTTAACTAGCAGTGTGACATCTGGCAAGTTAACTTATCTGGGCTTTAGTTTTTTCATCTATATCATGAAGGTACTGAGCAAGATGGTTTGTAAGAGTTCTAAAGGTTATACAAATCTTCTTTCTACATTGGGAGCCAGGGAATTCTGTGTTGTAAAATTTTGCCAATAATGTCTCTTTTTATGGCCTTGGCCAAACCCCAGTATTGTTCTTTGTTTATTATGTCTCTGAAATATACATTTCACAGGTATTTTTTAAGTGATTAATGTTCATAAAATGCTTTGAGGAGCGTTTATGTATGTTGTCTTTCCGTCTTGTTTTATGCAGTTGTCCATAATAGAAACCAAGTTTTCTGTAAATGAAATCAGCGTTTCCTATGTAAATGAGGGTTTTTGACATTTCCCACCTAAATATTAAAGTAGTGGGACACTAAGACTGCATAAAATTATATTTAAAACACGTGTTTAATCATTTTCTTCCTTTCACCTTGAGGTGAAAACAATTTTAGTTCTGGAATGTAATGGTAATTACACTCCATATTTGCTTCTGGAGTTGCCATCAGGGTAGTAAAATCTGATTAATTTGGAATTTGCTAATTTGTAATTGGGGTTATTTTACCTGGATGAAGTTTATTTCTAAATGATGTATGAGGAATGGTGCTGTTCAGCAAATGAAAATATGTTTCATATTTCTACCTAAAGGGATTATTTCTAAAGCCTTTGGCATATTAATTGTTTGCTCATGAGTGATAATTACAGATGACTCCTAGGAATTTATTAAAGCAAAAGAACTGAATATATAATAAATAAATGTCTATCATCGGATAAAATGCCTTTTAGAGTTTGGAAGTCTTTAAGAGTGCTGAGGGTGGGGTGGAGGAAAGCAGTCTTATTTTCCTTTCACTTTGAACAAATATTACCATTGTTGTAATGCCACACAAACAGGTTCTAAACATTAAGTCTTAAAAAAAATAAGTCTAAAGAGAAATCTAGACTGAAAATTGGCATAGATAATTTGATGGTATTGGTTGATTTCTTTGGAGCCTAATAAAATTAGACAAAAGAATATGTTGGTTTCTTGAATCAGTTGATTGTTCACAGAAGATAATAACTTGAGAACCTTTGCAATAAAGTGCCTTCACCTGCTGTTGAGGCTTACCTTCCTAAAAATTTGGAAAACTCTAGAGTCACCCTATTTTCCACTCATAAATGTTCAGTAGTCTTTATAGATAAACTGCTTGAAACACTTCACATCATGTTTTTGCATAGGTTTTGGTGTTTGTTCTCAGGAGAAGTTATATTTGCAATTACTGCTTTGTAATATTTTCATAAGTTGGAATGTGGTTGAGTTTCATTTCTAAAACATTGCCTCCTTGCTACAGACAGCTAATTTGTGGCTGTTTTATGTTTTATATTTTTAAATGTTTGAGAGTGCTTCAGGTTTTTGGAGTGGGACTTTCCAAACTTGCTTGATGAGTACGTGTGTGTGTGTGTGTGTGTGTGTGTGTGTGTGAGAGAGAGAGAGAGAGAGAGAGAGAGAGAGAGAGAGAGAGAGAGAGAGAGAGAGAGAGAGAGAATATGTGTGTATTTTTCCTTCTTGGTGTTTCCAACAAGTTGTTACTGCTGATTGTACCTGGGACCTTTTTGCTCCATAACTATTAAGAATTATTACACGAACCCTTCTAATATGAAATATTGAGTATGGTTTATTTGTATTAGTGGTGATTTCTTTAATCTCTTAATATATTTTTGCCACTAAGGCATGGATAAATCCTCCTTTCTATGATTCCTTTGAAGATGCCTATGAGTCAGTTATGTGTGTGGGTACTAAAAAGAGTTGGAAATATAATTTAACCCTCTAAGATGCTTGAGTGGGTTTTTGGGAGGTTATTTGTGTACGGTAGATTGAATAAACGTTATTTGTTAAGTAGCGGTGTCTGACATCTGTTTAATATTTAATAAAGTTTATGCAATACTGGTCAATGTTTCAAAATAAGCTTTCACTCTCTCCATATATGTATGAATGTGTGTATGTGTATGTATATGCATAGCATATACATATATGTTTGGGTTTCATAGGAAAGTACTTTTTTCCTGAATATTGATTGTATCTTAAAGAAGGTACTCGTAATTTACGTTAGCTTATTTCAGTTTGTATTTCTGGTGTATTAAATTATATGTTGGAATTTTTTAAAGTAGTATGTTTCCATAGAAACATTGATCTGAGATTTTTGAATATTAATTTTGTATCCTGCTACTTTACTAAATTCATCTATCAGCTCTAATAGCTTCTTGGTGGAGTCTTTAGGGTTCTCTATATATAGTATCATATCATCTGCATATAATGATAATTTTACTTTCTCCTTACCAATTTGGATGCCTTTTATTTCTTTTTCTTGTCTGATTGCTGTGGCTAGAACTACCAGCACTATGTTGAATAGAAGTGGAGATAGTGGGCAACCTTGCACTGTTCCTGATCGTAGGGGGAATGGTTTTAGCTTTTCCCCATTGAGTATGATGTTAGCTGTGGGTTTGTCATATATGGCCTTTATTATGTTGAGATATGATCCCTCTATTCCCACTTTCTTACGGGTTTTTATCATAAATGGTGGTTGGATTTTATCAAATGCTTTTTCTGCATCTATTGATATGATCACGTGATTTTTATTTTTCATTTTGTTAATGTGGTGTATCACATTAATTGATTTGTGGATGTTGAACCACCCTTGCATACCAGGGATGAATCCCATTTCATCATGGTGTATGATCTTTTTAATGTATTGCTGAATTCTGTTCGCTAATATTTTGTTGAGGATTTTTGCATCTATGTTCATTAGAGAAATCGGCCTGTAGTTTTCTTTTTTTGTGGTGTCTTTGTCTGATTTTGGGATCAGGGTGATAGTGGCTTCATAAAAAGTGTTTGGGAGTCTACCCTCCTCCTGGATTTCTGGAAGAGCTTGAGGAGAATAGGTGATAATTTTTTTTTGAACGTTTTGTAAACTTCACCTGTAAAGCCATCTGGTCCAGGGCTGTTGTTTGTTGGGAGATTGTTGATTACTGATTCAATTTCCGTGGTGGTAATCAGTCTATTCAGGTTTTCTGTTTCTTCTTGAGTTAGCCTTGGAAGGTTGTACGCCTCTAGAAAATTGTCCATTTCTTCCAGATTGTCAAATTTGTTGGCATATAGTTGCTCATAGTAATTTCTTAAAATTTTTTGTATTTCTGCAGTGTCTGTTGTCACTTCTCCTCTTTCATTTCTGATTTTATTAATTTGGGTCCTCTCTCTCTTTTTTTTTAATGAGTCTGGCTAAAGGTTTGTCAATTTTGTTTATCTTCTCTAAGAACGAATTCTTGGATTCATTGATCTTTTGTATTGTTTTTCTGGTTTCTATTTCATTTATTTCTGCTCTGATCTTTATTATATCCTTCCTTGTGCTCCCTTTGGGCTTATTTTGCTGTTCTTTTTCCAGATCCCTTAAGTGTGTAGATGAACTGTTGATTAGTGATGTTCCTTGTTTCTTTAGGTAGGCCTGCAATGCTATGAATTTCCCTCTTAGTACTGCTTTCGCAGCATCCCATAGATTTTGGGTCGTCGTGCTTTCATTTTCGTTTGTCTCGAGTATCTTTTGATTTCTTCCTTGATTTCCTGCTTGAGCCATTCATTATTTAGTAATAAGTTATTCAGCCTCCATGAATTGGTGTGTCTTCCAGTTTTTTTCTGTGGTTCATTTCTAATTTCATAGCACTGTGATCAGAGAAGACAATTGGTATGATTTCAATTTTCTTAAATTTATCAAGACTTGTTTTGTGGCCTAACATATGGTCTATCTTGAAAAATGTTCTATGTGTGCTTGAGAAAAATGTGTATTTTACAGCATTGGGGTGAAATGCTCTGAAAATATCGATTAAATCCAAGTGGTCCAATGTATCATTTAAGGCTGTTGTTTCATATTGATTTTCTGTCTGGAAGACCTGTCCCTTGTTGTCAGAGTTGTGTTGAAGTCCCCGACTATAATAGTGTTACTGTTGATCTCTGTCTTTATGTCAGTCAGTACCTGTTTTATATATTTAGGTGCTCCTATGTTGGGTACATAGATGTTTACTAGGGTTATGTCCTCTTGTCAGATCGATCCCTTTATTATTATATAGTGCCCATCTTTATCTTTTAATATGTTCTTCATTTTAAAGTCTATTTTGTCAGATATAAGGATTGCAACTCCAGCTTTTTTCTCATTTCCATTTGCATGAAATATCTTACTCCAACCCTTCACTTTCAGCCTGTGTGTGTCTTTTGTTCTGAGGTGAGTCTCTTGTGTACAGCATATACAAGGGTCTTGCTTTCTTATCCAGTCAGCCACCCTATGTCTCTTCATTGGAGCATTTAATCCGTTTACATTTCAAGTGATTATTGATAGGTACATAGTTATTGCCATTTTTAAATTTGTAGTTAGATTGTTTTGATCTTTCTTCTATTTACAGAAGTCCTTTTAGTATTTCTTGCAATGCTGGCTTGGTGGTAATAAATTCCTTTAGCTTATTTTTTTCTGGAAAGCTCTTTATCTCTCCATCAACTTTAAATGATAGCCTTGCTGGATAAAGCAATCTAGGTTGTAGGCCTTTGTTTTCCATCACTTTGAGTATCTCCTGCCATTCCCTCCTGGCCTTCGAGGTTTCTGTAGAAAAGTCATTTGATAGTCTTATGGGAGTTCCCTTGTATGTAACCCTCTGTCTTTCTCTTGCTGCTCTTAGGATTCTCTCTTTGTCTTTAAGCTTTGCCATTTTAACTATAATGTGTCTTGGTGTGGACCTGTTTGGGTTTATCCTGGTTGGAACTCTCTGCACCTCCTGGGCTTGTATGTTGGTTTCCTTCATCAGGTTGGGGAAGTTTTCGGACATTATTACTTCAAATATATTCTCAATTTCTTGCTTCCTCTCTCTCACCTTCTGGTATTCCTATGATGCACATGTTGTTGCGCTTGATGTTGTCCCAGAGGTCTCTTAAGCCATCCTCATTGTTTTTTATTGTTTTTTCTTTCTGTTGTTCTGTTTGGGTGATCTCTGCTAACTTGTCTTCTAAGTCGCTGATTCGATCCTCTGCTTCATCTAACCTGCTGGTAATTCCTTCAAGTGAGTTCTTAATTTCGGTCATTGTGTTCTTTAGTTCTAACTGGTTGTTCGTTATGATTTCTACATCCTTCTTTATGTCTTCTCTAAGCTCCTTAAGCATTCTTATCACCAGTGTTCTGAACTCTGTCTCTGAAAGGTTGGTTACCTCTGCCTCATTTGGTTCCAGTTGTGTAGGTTTCTTCTGTTCTTTTATTTGGGATGTGTATCTTTGTTTCCCCTTTCTGGCTGACTCTCTGTGTTTGTTTTGATATATTAGGTAGATCCCCTAGATTTCTTAGTTCTTGCTGGGTTATCTTATGTAGTACGTGTCCTTTATATTTGACTTGCACTACTTCGTTGTTCTCCTCTGTGTGTGCTCCAAAGGTGACTCTTGTGTTGTGTATATTGTCCTGTTCAAGATCTTTAATTGCTTTTTGTTTGTGAGTAGGTGGGATTAACTCCTAGGCTGACTTGTTGTGAGACTTGGCTCTGCCCACCGCACGCAGGGTTTTCTGCTGTGTGAGGGTTGACCACTTAAATGTTGTTTGGCCTCTATGGGCTTTAATGCCTGCAGAGAATTCCCTTAGGTGTGTGACTTGTAGGTCAAACCCGGTAGTACTCTGGTTTGGTCTGGAGTTGCCCTCTGGATATGTTGAATCTTGTGCCTCTTAAGCTGTGCCCTGGTAGGGCAATTTCAGAACAAAGTAAATCACCAAGCACAACAACAACAACAACAAAGAAAAAAAATCAAATACATTCACATGTAAAAACACCCGATTAACCCCACTGGAGACAGGCAATGATATCAAATATATAAAGACAAAGCAAAACAAAACAAAACAAAGCAAAACAAAAAGCAGCGCCAGTCTTCGCTTAAGCCCACCAAGTAAACTCTAGGTTGTCCTCTGCTGTACCAATGAGCCCCCTGCTTATTGCGCAGGCAGAGCCAGTCACCTGGTGCCCAGAGTGACTTTGGGAGTGTAGATTTAAATGTGTGTGCCTGAGGGGTCTTGATGATAGTTTTTACAAAGTCAGTGCAGTTTCTGCCCTTGCCTGCACATATGCGCACTGAGAGTAACACCACCAGCTCCGTGTCCAGTACTCCTGATTCTTAGGGCACTTTTTCAGTGTGTGTGTGTATTTGGGGGGGGGGGGGGCGGGCGGGAGATTTCTGAGCTGCTGAAAGCCCAGAGCTGCGTCTGCCACTTACTGCTGATCCCTGGGAGTGCCTCTGCAGTTGCACTTGCCCTGCCCTAGGCAGGCCAGAAAGGGTGGGGGCTGGGAGTGGAGAAGTTTCTTCTCTCATAGCCCAGCCAAAATCCCATTCTTCCCAGCCTCTTCCCTGGGTCACAGCTGCCTGTCAGTCTTCCCAGAGCCTGAGCACTATGGCTCCTCTGTAATCTGACACTACTCCTCAGTTCATGGGCCAGTTTAAGTCTCTGGAAGGGCGGGGGTAGGATTAGAATAGTGGGGGGAGGGGCCCAGGTATGGAGTCTGTGTTCTTTGTCCGCTCTAGGGCCCACTAGCTGCCGCCTCCTCCTCCACCCCCCCTCCCCCCGAGGGATAGATCTGCTGTGGGACGCAGGGAAAGAGCCCACCTCCTGGTTTTTGTGTTCTTTGTTCCGCCCTGGGATCCTGTGCTTTGGAACTGCGGGGTGCCACCACAGTTTTCGCCACTCCTGCCGCCGCCACCACTGCCCTGGATTCTTCGGCAGGCCCGCGCGTTTTCATTCCGCTCCCTTCCTTCCTTCCCCTCCTCGCCCAATTAGCGCACCTTCAAGTAATCCTTCCACGAGTCTCTTAGCTGTTCTGTCTTGCCGAGAAGAGTCGGCGGTTGTTCTCAGAGGCCACGGAGGTCACCTGATCTGAGATTTTTGAATACAAACGAGAAATCCTCTTAAAGGTCTAAATCTCAGTCTTTTAGAAACTAGTTGTAATTTTAAACAATATCTGAAAGCCAACTGCTTATGTTGGAAGCACAATTTTATTGTTTGGATATAAACATGAAAGTAAATATGAGCTCTTTTTCATTACAGTGATTTTTTTTTCAAGGTAGTGCTTTTTATGTCATGGTGGTCTGCCTTTACTAAGTTTGCATTGATGAAGAAAGATAATTCTGTAGAAGTGGAAGGGTGCTATGAAGGTAGATATTTAGTGATGGCGACATGCCTACATCAGAAGTAAAATTCTTCAGCCTGTAAATAAAGACTTCACCATAATACCAGTTTGTACTGTTTCCTGGTGTTAGAACTGTGTACAAAATTTGTGATTTTGGTGCTTTAAACAGATAATTAAAACATGGAGTCACGTTTAGGGACACTTAGGATACTACTTTCAGGCATTATTTTAAAACAATATAGATGAACCCTATATTTGTCATTGCTTTCATGACATACCTCAAGTGGCCTTTGATAGCAGCTTTAATTTTTGAAACTTCTGGTCAGTCAGTACCTCCTAGAGGTTACTGGACTTGCTGCCGAGCCTTGGAATTGTCCCTGATGGACACCTGCTTGGCCAGCAGCATTGGTCTCTCCTCTAGGCAATTTGTGAGCTGTTTAGGGATGGGTGGGGGAGAGAGTGAGTGGGATTGAACCGGAGAGGAGAGGGGAGAGAAGGGGAAGGCAGCATTGAATGAAATTGTTGATAGTGTCCCCCTGAGGACTGCTACTAAGAGCACACTACTCTGTACTTCTATGCCGCAGAAGACAGATTGATATTCGTATTACCACGGCTTGTCGTAAATGTATGAGATTTTGCTCATCCCGGTTTGGAAATAAGAATAGGGAAAAGGAGAGCAACTTGAATCAGGAGCTACTAGAAGAACGTGCAGAGTTCTGCAGCAGTTTACATTTGTTCTTACATTTTGCCTTCTTCTAACGGGATAGCAGAGAGACTGGCATTTTTTTAAACAGGATTTTCCCATAATGGCATTCTTGTATTGTGTGGCCAGAGCTTGCACAGGAGGGAAGAAGGCTGCCGAATTTAGTCACTGATCACTATTAGCTGTGGCCTAAGGCTATGCTCAGGTTTATATCCCATTTGTATTGTTGCAGCTCAAAAGAAGAATGTTCAGAGGATGACAAGTGTATTCTGAGTAGGTACGTTGTTTCATTTTCATGTGAAACCCATCTATTTTTGTTCTGCTACTATTGGTCAGAAATCAGGTTAACAGGTGCAGAATATAATACAGTGCTGCAGTATCCCTGTTAAGGTAGAACAATGGTAATGCAAGCTTAAAACAATACAATAGAAAACAAAACCCTAGCTGCTTTTATTAAATAAAGCTGCATTGTGTGATATGGACAGTGCAGTCTTAAAAAAAAATATACTGCAGTCAACGCTTTCCTAACGAGGTGGCACTATTGTTGAGTTAGAACGATAGAATCGTCATATTATTTTAGGGGACAGGAGGATTTAAAGGAGGTACCTTGCAGCCCTATTTTACAGATTGGAAACATTGGTTTAAGGGCACTGCCAGAATCATTTCCTTGTTCTCTGAGGCAGCCACTGCTGTGTCAGTACTCTGTGTAATGGAAGTCCTAGTCTGTTATGGAAACGCCGTTTACTGTTATTGTAGTACCGTGGTGACAACATGCCATTGAAATGGAAAACAAGCTCTCCTGCTATCTGGAAATTCCCAGTTCCTGTGCTTAAAACATCCAGGTCAACTCCACTTTCTCCAGCCTATATGTAAGTGAGGGAAAATAGGATATTAAAGTGGGATTTCATTCATGAATCAACCTTGTGGCAAAAGAGGGTAAAAATCCCAAACAGCAACATCCAAAAACGCACAAGATTAAACACCCCAAGCTTGCTTACATTAAATATATTGGCATTCCCACATTATTACCATTGTTTTATTTTCTTAGAAATTTATATTTATGTTCATTTAAAGTGCCTAATGGTAATTTAATTACCAATATGAAAGTCTAAAGGCATACCTAAAGAATTACATAAGGATAAACTTTAATCTTTCACACTGGTTGGCTTTTTTTTGAATTTTTGTATGTGTGAAATACTTAAGATGACTTCTTTTGTGCAGCAGCACAAAAAACTGCTGATGCTTGCTGTTGGTGTGTGTTAAATATGGAAATGTTTTCTATAATTTTTTTGATGAATTTGAAACATTCAGAGTTAACACATTGATAAGAAAATGAATCTTTTAATCAAGACTTTTATACTTGATCTGTGTATGAATATTAATAGGTTTGATATGTCTTTCCCAGTTTTATAATTCAGGTTCAGAAGTGTAAGTTCGAATTTGTGCAAATTATAGTTCTATGAATAGTTATTTATATACATGGAGTTAAAAAGTATATTATACAAATGTCTATTTTAGAAGTATATTGGGAAGGTTAGAATTTTTGAAAATCTTATTTTTTAAATTTGCAAAGTGTTGCTTTAAAAACAAACTCCAGGAGATATAATAAAATATCTTTTAAAGTATTGTCTGTGATACTTCTTTTGGTAATAGAAGGAGTGAGGGAAAGTTGGACTTTTGTTTTCTTTTTAATATTAGTACAAGAGAAGCTTTTGAGTATAAGTCTATCTTAAGTATGAGTGTTCCCTTTAAAATATTTTTTTGTAGGAAAGATGTGGAAAATTCTCCCTGTTTTAGGTTAATTGTGTGTTAACAAATCTAATGAGTTGCCATTTTATTATTTAGTTTTTGTTTTATATGAGGTTCAGATACACAGTAGTGTCTATCTAGTTCTTTGACTGGCTTTCAGCTGCTGAGGAAGTAACTGCTTGTGCTCTCACTCCAAAAGTGATTCCCTGGAAAGTGCTGAAAAAATGAGGACATTTCAGAGTTAAATCCTGTCATCATTTTATTTTCAGATTTTTAAAATATCCCTTCTTAGAGAGTCTTCAGGTGATTTTCTGTTTGGGTGTTAAATTCTTTTTCTTATAAAGTTTTAAGTTATATTTGTAAAAAAAAAAAAGGAAAAAAGATTAGCTATATTTGGTTCTCAAAAGCTGTAGTTGTCAGAAGTACAAATTAATGGAGGTGACAAGTTAATAGAGCTCCTTCAACAATTTTGAGAAAATGTGATGTGCCTGTTGACTTTATGAATCTTAGCTGGTGAGAAATGACTAAAGATTTACCAAAAGCAAGTTTATTGTCAAAACAAAACAAACAAACACATACCCAAAACTAAAATCAGTGGGTTACAATTAATAATATTTACTAATGATTTTAGCATTTCTACAATATTTTACTGTCCTATAGGTCCAAACTGCAGCTCCTATTGCAGCTGGTTTGCCAATTTTCAGAGATGGTTTTAAAAAAGTACTCATATTTGATTAATTCATACTAGCCACAAGCTCAGACACAGGTTAATAAAACATTTTTAATGAATCACTTTCTTCCTTTTAAGTGTATAGTCACCTTTTTGACCTCATGATATGAGTGAATTGATTTAGATGATAGAAGCTAGAAAATATCGCAGACCTTGCATGTTGACATTGATTGTTGGTAGTACACATAGGTAGAATGGAAAAACATATTCAAAGAGCTAGTGTTAGCCTTGACTATTTTGGAAAAATAGTCAAGTATGGAAAAAATGTGAAGTCTCTTTCTAAACTCAGTGTAGGTGCTACTTAGCTGGATAGAGCTCTTTCATTGATGCTGTAAATAGGACAGTGCTGCTACGCTAGTGAAAGCTATAATAAGGAATGTTTTACTTACTGCAAACATTGAACAGAAAAGCTATTTTTTCTCTTGTGGATTTAAACTCCAAGTTTGTTTTCTGGAGTTTAAATTGTGACAGTTTCTATGATTAAATTGGCCTTAACTTATTTTTCTTTATAAATAATACAATATTTGAAATATTGTGTAAATATACACAGAGAAAATATGTTAAATATAGGAAAAGACTAGCTTGGGGAGTTTAAATCAGGTTTATAAATAAATTGTTTAGTTTTTTACTGTTTTAAGAGTTCATTGCCTTACTTACCCAGAAACAAAAATATCGTGTTTAACATGTTCTCATCAGTGCTTCTTTATATTCCACAACACTTTTACACACAAAGGAGACTTCAGTTTAGTATAATTTTTGCTCTCAAAATTTATAAAGGCTAGGTTAGAATACTGGGTGAAGTAACATGTTTGCTCTCACAGTCATTCTGCTGGCAAACATAGGTTAAATGGTTATTTGTGTCTTTTGGGTCTAAAGCCTTTGCATTGAAATGGAATAGTTAAATTCTGACGCTTTGACAAAATGTGATGTTTTAGAATTTACCTGTAAAATTATGTATAAACATTTAAAATAGTATCTTGAATATTGAATTCTTCACAGTTAATAAAGCATCTTTTTTGTATATTTGCCTGTGTAGCAGCAGTACTGGTTTGTAATGTTTTATTGTTATTTACTGTGATTTGTCAAATACATATTAGGTGGTTTTCATTGAAGACGTGGGTACTTTTTCAAAGACTGAAATTTCAATATAAAATATTTTTGGTCCTAATAAAAATGCATTGTGGGAATTGAGCAAGTATGAACAAAATGTAAAGTCTCTTTCTAAACACAGTGTAGGTGCTGCTTAGCTGGATAGAGCTCTTTCATTGATGCTGTAAATAGGACAGTGCTGCTACGCTAGTGAAAGCTATAATAAGGAATGTTTTACTTACTGCTAACATTGAACAGAAAAGCTATTTTTTCTCTTGTGGTTTTAAACTCCAAGTTTGTTTTCTTCCTGCTTCTTTAGAACTTGAATGACAGTTGATACTTTTCCATATTTTTAAGACTTATTGATGATAAAGTCAATGTTTATGACAATACTAAGGAAAATAGCTTTTTAAATATAAAACACTTTTCAAATTGTGTTATAATACGATTTGGGAAGAGTGGAGTATCAAAAGATTTGGGGAAATAATCCTTTGGCCAAATCAAAAGATTTGGGAAAAATAATCCTTTGGCCTCCAGGTAGATTGATTACCAAATACTGAGTCTTTAATAATAATCCTTTGGCCAAATCAAAAGATTTGGGAAAATAATCCTTTGGCCTCCAGGTAGATTGATTACCAAATACTGAGTCTTTATTGGGTAGATATAGTCTTCCCTCAGCTTCAGTTTTGAACACTGGCAGAGTGGTGTGCCATCCATGTGGAATGTTGAAGGGACTGTCTTCATAGAAATCTGACTAACATGTTTCTGTTACATGCTGTTCAACAGTAGGTTGAAGTTCAACGTTAGTCTGAGGGAGGATCTTCTGGTCAGTGTAAACTGAATTAGTAAAGACTGCTCCTGACAGGTGTGAACCAAATAAATTAACCAGCATTTTGCCTAAATTAATAAAGCTGAAAGGACACTCCCATCTAAGTGGTTTTCTGGTGTTTCGCTATTCATTGTCTTAAAAGAGCACATGGTTCCTTCAGGCTAATGTTTTAGGATTAAAGTATTGTTAGATTCTAGGGAAACCCTGAAATAGAAAAGGATTAACATTAGTGATCCTTTTATCTCTTCTTCACAAGCAGTAAGTTTGATAATAACGGTGTAGCACTAGGAAGTAAGACAATAGGTAAGAATTAACCAGTGCAATATAACAGTGAATTCTAGCAAGACAGACACTGTGAACTGTTTTCCTTAGAATTTTACCTTTCTCAAGGTAAGACAATGAGTGTACGAGTGTTAGTGAATTAAACTTATCCTCCTTTAGTCAATGCACTTGCATTCAGGTAACTTCTTGTTTACATGATTTTGTTTAATATGCAAAATGTATTTCATACTAAATATCAACAGCACGGTATTTGATAGCATTTGTTTTCTATCTATCATTTCATCATTAAAATTCAGCATCTAGATTTCCTGAGAAAAGATTGTGCATACTACATAAATGTTCCTTGCTTGTGGGTGAATCAAAGAATAGACCAAATAAAATAGGAATGTGCTAAATTTGACATGTTTTCTATACCCTAAGATTGTCTTTTTTCTAATTTAGTGAATAAAACAAAACCTCGTGGCTTTAGAAATCTTTTTTATTTAGCTTGTAAGAAATACTTCTTACATTAATCATCTCAAATTAGAAAAGCATGTATTTAGTTACTTTCACAATTATCATATACGTAAATTTTTGTGTCTGCTTGTTCTCACTGCTTATGCTCAATCTAACAAAATCACGTGGAACAGTAACATAACACCTAAGAGCAATTTACTGTTAGTCTGTAACTTCTGTAACTTCTGTGGCATGTTTTCTGGGAATTTCCATGGTCTGAGCTTGCAAAAGGGCTAGCTAGCTTAATAGTTACTAATGGAAGATCATAGGGATAAAATTAACCTTAGAGGTCATTTGGAGAATCCAACCCCTCCTTTAGAGCAGGAATCCTTCCTGTGACACAGCTGAAAGATGGTGATACAGGTCCTCCTTGAGCACTGTCAGTGACAAAGAGCTCACTACCTCACCAAGGCAGCACCTTTCATCCGTGGACAACTCTTCCTTGTGTTGAGCAAAATCAATTTCTCATATTTTTTATCTCCTGTTCCTTGTGTGGCCTTATTGAGCTATATACTAAAATTTCTATTTTCTCCATTATATACAAGACTGGAACTCTTCCCTTTCTTTAACCATTACTCATGTCACATGTTTTCCAGACCCTTCACTCTGCTGGTTGTTCTCACCCAGATAGTATTTTTTAATGTTAATCTTTATTTGAGATACTACATCTAACTGCAGTGCTCCCTATGTAGTCCACTAAAAGAAGACACCTCTCTCCTTTTACAGATGTTCTGCTTGTCTTAAAGAGCCTGGGATTATATTACTTTTTAATCAGAGGATTCACACTGGACCATGGTGAATTTAGAGTTTACAAACTTCCTTTTCAGAGGTTTACAATTGGATTGCTTGCTCCCCATAGTCAGTGTTTATTCTTTTAGCTACTTCAGATCTTTTAGTCTGAGGAAGTGTGGCATGTACAAGTAAAGTTAAAATTTTGTCTTAAAGCCTATTGTGTATGTTTTTCAAAAGCTCTTGAAACCATTTAATCTAACTGAAGAATATTGAACACAAGAAACTTGCAAAACAGAAAACTAGTATTTCTGGTGCTTTAAGTAATTTATAAGAATTTTACTTTCAATAATTTGTCTAGAGTTATTTTTTTATACTTAAATGAGTGTTACTTCCAAGTGCCCCTCAAAACACTTTCCCCAGAGGGAAAAGAGATGGAAATGCAAATCTTATACCATCGTGGGAAGTCTGGAGTTACTAAGAATTCTAAGATTTCCAGACATTCTCTTTGAAACATGGAATATTTAGATGAGACCTAAGTGGGGCCAAGTTATGGGGAGGGAAAAGAAGTAAGAGATAGGCAAGTATTTGTGTTAATGACTTTTTAATTTGTGGTTTAAGAGTCAAGAATTATAAGCACTGTGCATGCTGATATTTTAAATTGAAATGGCAGCCACGTTGTATTGCTTTATTTCCTCAAGACTGAGAAAGAGGTGGTGTAAACGTGAGCTTCTTGGGGAATCAGTACATAAAGAAGTTACTGAGTATTCCATTTTGGAAAGTGCTTAATTCTTTTTCAGTTGTTTTGTATAATGAGTTTATAATATTCAGAAGTTACTCACTTCCTGTTATGTACCAAGTATAACTCTCCTGGTGTTAGGGATATAGTCCTTGCAGTCATTCAGAATAACTATTTTTTAATCTTCCCTCCTATCTTTATTCACAAACAAATTAATTGCTTAATTCATTTGATTGCTGTGAAAACTCTCATCCAAGATAATCAGATCAAATAACATGTCTGTTTACTGTACTTTCAGTAATTTTTTTTTTTTTTTTTTGCCATGAATAAGATATTTTACTCAAGGTCATCCAGCAATCAAGAAATGGAATTAGAATACAAAACTCTGTCACTTGAGCCTTTTAGCCAAGCTGCCCTTTTCTTTTGAGATTCTTGATTGAAAATAACCAACCTGCCTCCAACATCATCATAGCATACCTAACATCATCAAACCACCCTCAATACCATCATGCCATCCAAGTTGTATATGAATTATTACATCCCCTTTAAAACTTAGTTCCATTGTTTGTATAATAATCACGATAGATACACACTATAAAACACACAAAAAATTAAGTAATAAATGGATTAATAACAATGAAAACACTACAGAAGAGAAATGTGTGCTAGACGAAGAGACAGGAATTGGAAAGAGATACCAGATTTTAAAATGGATATTACATAGGATGGAAAATGATGCAATTGATGTTTAAACTTGATAGTAACTTTTTTAAACAAGAAGAACGGAATGCCATCCTTTAATATGGACAGAACTTAGGTGATTTGTAACACACAAGTGTACACTTTTACCTCACAAGTAGATGAGGTAATTTGATCCTGGACTATAGGATGTCATCTTAGTGAAAAATAAAATTGTATCTTGTTTCCAATTATCATAAAAGCTTTTTGTTGGCATGACTTACTATATGTATATGTGGCTTTTAACCAATTTTGCCATATTTATGGTATGGTAAGTCAAAAGCATATCCAACTTGTTGGAGAGTACTTCTTATGATATGGTTCAATGGAGAAATGGAATAATTTATCCTTCCATAAACAAAACATAATTAAAAACAACTTCGAGAACTCTAGGAGCTTAACACTTGAATCTAGCCTATATAACAGATGTTGTAAATTTCATGTGCAACTTATTTATTTGCAATTTTTTAAAAAATTGTCCTGGTTTAGCATACTTAAATATAACATAATTTATTGAGTGCTACTATAAAAGTGCCAGGCACTTTACAAGCTGCCTCCCAAACATTCTGTAATGGTTTCTTTTCCCTGTTTTATGCATAAGGGCACAGTGGTTCAGGGAACTTAATTAACTTGCTCAAAGTTACACTTCAAGTGAGAGGTGAAGTGAGAATTCAAATTCAGCTTGATTTCAAAGCTCTTAACTTCTCTAATGCCTTTTTGTTTTTATAGACGTTTACTACTTTCATGACATCTATTAATTACCTAGGATTAGAAGAACAAAGAAGTATGACAGATGAATAAGCCTTTTTGAATGGAGTGGGGGTATAGAGAGGTTAGCTTTACTTGGCTGAACTGTCAAGTGGTGAAGTTGTAGAAAACTACTGGGGCTGATATGATGCTGGGATTAACCTGTTTTCTATTTCTCTTGAAGCACTATTCTATCTTCATTGACTACCTAGTTTTTTCTCCTGTGGTAATTAGCTGTTGTGGATAGTGCTGTAGGTGGTTCGCTCTTTAGCACTTTCTAAGGGTACTACCCAATCAGTATGCTTAGTACTTTTCTTGTGGACATTATTGTCTCATTGTTTAATTGTGTTCAAGGACTCAAAAAACTTCATGTATTAGTTTTCTATTGCCACTGTAACAAATTACTGCAAATTAATGACTTTAAAATCACACATTTATTATCTTATAGTTATTTAGGTCATAAGTCTGGTATGGGTCTCACTAGGCTAAAATCAAGGTGTGTCAGCAGGATTGCATTCACTTCTGAGGCTCTAAGGCAGGGGTGTTCAAACTTTTTTCAACGTTTTTCACCAAGGGCCGTATGTGGTAAAATACACAAACAGCCGGGCCACTCACTCGAGGTGAAATACGTATTGCCTCACCTGGTTTATTTAAGTAAACTAAATATATTTTTGGAATGTGCTGCGGGCCAATTAACAATGGAACGTGGGCCGCAGTTGGCCCGTGGGCCACAGTTTGGACACCCCTGCTCTAAGGGAAAGGCTCATTCCTGCTCATTTAGATCATTGGCAGAATTCAGTCCTTCACAGTTGTAGGACCACCAAGGTTCCCATCTTGCTGGGTGTAAGCTGAGGGCTTATTTCAGCCTCTCGAGGCTGACTGCATTCCTTGGCTTGTGGCTCCCTTCCTCTGTCTTTAATGCCAGCAATAGTAGGAGTTTTGTTTGTTTGTTTTGTTTCCCCCACACTGATCTCTCTCTGACCCACTCTTCCACCTTTCTATTCCATTTTTAACGACTCATGTGATTAGACTGGGCCCACCTGGACAATACAGGATAATCTTTTCCATATCAAGGTCCTTAACCTTAATCACATCTACACAGTCGCTGTCGTGCAGGGTGTCAGGTGGGATCTCAGCTCCTGCTCCCCACATAAGAACGCAGGATATGGCTAGGCCAAAAAGGAACAACCATGGAGCCATAGTTAGGGGAGTCATACCACTATACTCTCGCTGGCGGTTGGGTTGGAGAAACAGGAAACAGGAGCCACACAATTCTCAACCCTCACTGCACCGCTTGCTAGCTCAGCCACCATCTTCTTGCTAGCCCCCATTTTCTGCTAGCGTAGCCACGGCAGTTATATTCATGGCCAATGGCTCACTGGTTACAGCTGACGGCTAACTAGCCACAGCTGATGGCCATCCAATCACAGTCGATGGCCATTTACTACCTGAGCCAGCACCTTTCTATGTGAGGCCGAAAGCCTGGAAACTGCTTTTTGGGGCTCTGTCCCCACAGTCGCCTTTGCCATGTAACCACATATTCTCAGGTTCCAGAGATTAGGATGTGGAAATATTTGAGAGGCCATTATTCTGTCTACCATGCTTTAGTTGAACACAATTGTGTTAGGCTTAAACATACTGTCATGCGAGGTGGCATGCGGGGTCTCTGGTCCCGCTCCACACATAGGAACGCAGGATATGGTGAGGCCATAAAGGAACACCCATGGAGCCATGGATAGGGGAGTCATACCCCTATATTCTCGCTGGTGGCTGGATTGGAGACACAGGAAGCAGAAGCCACACGATCCGCAACCTGCCGTCCACTTCTCTCTTCCAGCCAACAAACCCCACTTGCTAACTGCAGTCCGCTCTTGCTAGCCCAGCCACCATCTTCTTGCTAGTCCCCATTTTCTGCTAGCGTAGCCACAACAGTTATATTAGTGGCCAATGGCTCACTGGTTACAGCTGACGGCCAGTTAGCCACAGCTGATGGTCATCCAATCACAGTTGATGGCCATTTATGTGACCGTCCAGCAGCCACGGGTTCACGAGGTACCTGAAAGGGGGAGTGGGAATGAACAAAGACACTCACAAATGATGATGATTATGCGAATTCGGTCTCCAGTGATGCTGAAGCCCTGAGTTTACTCTCCTTCACCAATTTATACCATCAGAGTACATGCAGCTTAGCAGTTACAGAAATGCATTACATCATTGAACGTAAATTTTTAACTTTAACATAGACACTACAAATCACTAAAAGCTCCCCAAAGCAATTATCCCATAACAGAGCCTATCAATTATCCTGATAGCCATCAGTGATCTGTGTCCAAGAAACTGGCCATTCCCACCACATTCCTCAGCAACTTGTAAACACCCTTCAGTCGCAGGCAAAGATAACAACTGAGCCAGTCTGCAAGGCTTCAGAATAACAAGAAATTATGGCTCCCCACATCTCCCCCTTTTTTATTTTATTGAAGCAAAATCCATATTACAGGAGATATAAGGTGACGGTGCCTGTCTTAGGCAGCCCGGGACCGTCTCATCAATTAACCCGTCTTTGGAACTTGTATTTTTTAATACAAGCCCTGTCTTAGGTGTTGAAGGACCTCCCAGGATTTACCCGTCATTGGCTAACCCGTCCCAATACATACAAGGGGGAGAGAGAGACTTAAGGCCTTGTCTTAAGTTCAAGCTGATGGATGTCAGCTCGCAAGTCTAACATCCTGCTGATGAAACATTTAATGAAGATGGGGAGTAGGCACAGAACCAAACAGACACAGATGCCCAATGTAAGAAAAATCATAACAGAATGGGTAATATGAGGCATAGATGGCATAGCATTTCTAAGAGCATCAATAAACTCAGAAGCAGCCTGAGCTGTATCAAATTTTAAGGGTTCAGCTTCTCTCATATTTTGAATTTCATTATGAAGCCGAAACATATCTAAAAACACATTAGCATCATGCCAAATTTCTTTTAGTATACCAAGGTCCAGAGATATTAACAGGAAGCATAACAAAAGATGGTTGTTTAAGTATCATAACATTAGTTCCTAACGGCACCCAAGAAATATAATTTGTTAAAGAACAATTATTACAGGAAGCATTAAATTGATTTTCTACAAAGTGTGCATTAATATTTCCAATCAAAAGTGTATATGGGGAAGGAACACAAGCAGATACATTAACAGATTTTTTAGACCAGTCTCTAGTCCCATCTTGTAAATCAGTCACCTGACTGCAGGGAGTGCCTGATTTACAAAACTTTCCAAATGTTGTTTTATGTGTCCATCAGAAGGCAATCCTAGGGCGTGAGTATCATTGACATAAACTGGAATCTCAGGACCTTCCCATACAGCAGGGTGGAGGATTGGTGGATCAGGTACATAGGCCCAATACGTCTGGTCTTCTTCTGTATTGCTGAGGGTCATCAATGTCATCAGCAAGTAGAGGGTCCACATGTCGCACCAATCATTCTGGCAGCCACCGAGGGCCTTCTGTATCCTGTGGAAAAACACAAACATGCCCTCGGCCCCATATGAGGACTGGATCTGGGCCTTGCCAAGAGCCCGTAAGTGGGTCTTTCCATTTGACCAAAGCCTGAGTGGCAGTGGAAGGATGCCAAAAGCGCTCCGCAGCACTCTTACCATGGGCATCCAAGGTCAAAAAATTTTGAATAAAGAGAGAATGAGACAGGTAATTATGGGGCGTCAGGGGATATAACTCCCCCTTTTTTATTTTTTGTAAATTGACTTTTAATGTGTCATGAGTGCGTTCAACAATCCCTTGCCCCTGTGGATTGTAAGGAATGCCAGTAACATGATTGATAGAGAATTGCTGGCAAAATAAAAAGAATTTTTTGCTGAATGGCTTTCTCAACCTTAGAGAGAGCCTTCCGTGCAGGCTCAGTAAGAGACCTGGGGGAGGTCGGATCAGAATCTCCTTTTAAAATTTCAAACAGTGGTTTAAGATCTCCAGTAGTTAATCCCAAAGAAGGGCGCAGCCAATTAATATCTCCCAACAACTTTTGAAAATCATTAAGAGATTTAAGATGATCTTTTTTAAGCTCTATTTTTTGTGGAGTGAAATACTGAGCAAACAACTGAAATCCCAAGTAAGAATAAGGCTCACTTCTCTGTACTTTTTCGGGTGCAATAATAAGACCTGAGGCCAGAAGGTTTTCTTTTTCTAAACACATTTTTTGTCTGGTCAAGCCTGTCAAAGACAGGATATACTCTAAATTGTTTTAAAGACTCTCCCTGTTTATGAGTCTCTTTGCAAGCCAATTGAAGAGGGGAGCGCACAACAGAATCTGATCCTGGTTTAACATATCCTGGCGGGGGGGGGGGTCTTTACCCCGAGGATCCCACTGATTTCTTAAAGAAATCTGGGGACCCAGAGGACAATTTTCTTTACCCACAGCAACTTTGAGCTCGACCAACTGTCCCTGAATCATCTTTATCTGTTCTGTAAGTGTAACTATAGGATTTACAAGCCGTCTGCTTTCTTGAGCTGCAGCCACCACTAAATCTTTCTGATCTTGAGGGTCTAAATCTTCCCAGTGTTTATCTGGAGGTTTTTGGCTAACAGGCTCTTTATTATGTTTAGCAAGTCCCTCTGCATATCTGACTCCTTCCCCCTCCTCTTTCTCCTCCGGAGAGGCGGCAGATGGAAAAGTTTTCTCAGCATAATCAGCCCCCTCCCTTTCTCCCAGCTCTTCCAGTGAAGCGGCAAACGGAAGGGTTTCTTCATTCCCTGCCTGTTTTACTCTTTCTAACTTACAGCCTTCCCTTTTAAGGTCTAAGCAATCTCTGATTAAAGTCCACAATCCAAATGTTTCTACAGGGACCCGCAGAGGTCCTTGGACACTATAATAGCCTTGTAATTGTTCTCCAACCTTTTCCCAAGTCTCCAAGCTGACGGTACCTTCATCTGGAAACCATGGGCAAACTTCCTTTACAAATTCTAAAAATTTATCTAATTGCTCTTTGCTCACCCTGCTGCCACGGGCGGCAAGTAATCTCTTAAGTCCTCTAACATACAGGTCCTTGCTGCTGGCGTGACCCATTTTCTCAAACCTTCTAACGGTCCTTGCTGATAGCGTGACCTATTTCTCTTTTCCCTAACTCGGCCCTTCTTTCACACAAATAGATCAATCAGATGCCCGTCTGGCCGTGCCCCTCTCGGGACCAAATCTGTCGTAGCTAGAGGCGTGTCGGTATAACCCCCCGACCAGGCAGAACAAAGTTCTGATCGCCGTTATGCCATAAGACAGAACCGGAAACGCAGTTTCGAGCCCAAACAAGCTCCGTAACACGAAGTCGTGGAGCTATCACTCACTCATTCGACCGAGGGGACAGTGTCCTACTCACCGTACCTTCAACACTCTATAACCGAGCTGGGCCCAACCTGTACGGTGTTCCTCACTGATTCCCCCGTGTTCAGGCCCCACGTTGGGCGCCAATTGTGGCCGTCCAGCAGCCACGGGTTCACGAGGTACCTGAAAGGGGGAGTGGGAATGAACAAAGACACTCACAAATGATGATGATGATGCGAATTCGGTCTCCAGTGATGCTGAAGCCCTGAGTTTACTCTCCTTCACCAATTTATACCATCAGAGTACATGCAGCTTAGCAGTTACAGAAATGCATTACATCATTGAACGTAAATTTTTAACTTTAACATAGACACTACAAATCACTAAAAGCTCCCCAAAGCAATTATCCCATAACAGAGCCTATCAGTTATCCTGATAGCCATCAGTGATCTGTGTCCGAGAAACTGGCCATTCCCACCACATTCCTCAGCAACTTGTAAACACCTTTCAGTCGCAGGCAAAGATAACAACTGAGCCAGTCTGCAAGACTTCAGAATAACAAGAAATTATGGCTCCCCACACATTTACTACCTGAGCCAGCACCTTTCCACATGAGGCCGAGAGCATGGAAACTGCACTCCTGGCTCTGTCCCCACACATACATTGTAAAAAAATTGTTCCAGTTAACCCAGGTGGTTCTCAAATTTTGCATTCTTGTTACTAAGCTATACTTATTAATCTCTGGGCCAGTAGTTTCGTTCTTGAAAATTACAATAGTTTAAACATAACATAGGCAATTCTCAAACTGCAACAAGGATTTACTGTAAATCTTATTAAAAAGTAGTTATCCAATGACAGCATTATAACCTGGGGTTGTGTTGAAAGTATCATGAAAAAAAAGTTCTACAATTAGAACTTTATTATGCTCCAAGTCCTGTAAAATAAACATAAATGTATTGCTGCATACACAGAATTTGCAAGTATACAAAACACATAAAATGCAAATGTATTAAAACTAAGATGTTAGTCATTTAAAAACTTTATTATTTATTTACCTTCTTAAAATTCAGGCTGTTTTTGAGATGGTTTGCATGGTCCAAGTCTCCTTTTAAAAGCGAATAAGCATTAATGCCACCTTTTGAATAAAATCATGGAATTCATTTTCTTAATAAAGATTTATGTAACAAGCAGAAGCATTCATAATTTCTCCAATGATATTAGAGCTATCTAAAAAGTACTAAAGTGAATTCATAATACAAGTTGATTGATATTGATTCCATTTTATTGTATTGATGAATTGAAGCAAAAATTTCCAAGAACTCTGCATTTATTTCCATTTCCTTAAAACAATTTCAGTTCATGCAAAAGACTGTTCAGAAAAAAACATGGAAGCTACAAGAAAATAGCAGTTAAAAACTAGAAGGTTCTCACATGTCTCTGGAAAGTCTTACAGCTAATTAATACAAATTGTTCAGAACTTTTAAAAAATCTTTAAAACATATATAATCAATGATACATACATAATCAAAACACACATAATCATAAAACATGATTATGTGGCTGTTGCCTTGCTAATGCCTTTCAGTGCTTGGTGCATGAGGGAAATACTGAAATCTGGGTGTTAGGTAACATCTATTAAGTGAAATAGGAACAGTGAAATAACAGATGAGGACTTCTATGTCACTCGGTTATTGAGCATTAAACCTGATCATCCAGCAAGTTACTATGGCCTGAAAAGTGACATTTCTGAACTTGGAGGTGAGTGGAAGAATGTTCCAAACCCAGAACCAGTTATTTAACTCTTCTAGACATTGTCTGCTTCCTGTTATGGAAGGTACAAGGGCTTGACTTTTTTATTTAAAAGGCTTGTATTACTGTATTTTAGAGCACTAAAATTTTGATAATGAAACATAGTGAGAATGACAGATTGGAATGGCAAGCTCAGTTGAGCAGTCATGGACAACTGGGCTAAAGTGGTGCTTATGCCATCCCACTGCCCCTCCTCTTTCTTCCCCTCTTTCCTTCACACATTAAAGGCTCTCACAGCAGGTGTGTATAGAAATTCTAAATGACCTTTGACCTTCTGTCATGCGGGGTGTCCTGCGGGGCGGCCTGCGGGGTGTCAGGCGGGGTATCCTGCTGACTACGCCAAGTGTCACGCAGGGTGTCCGGCGGGGTCTCTGGTCCCGCTCCCCACACAAGAACGCAGGATATGGCTAGGCCAAAAAGGAACACCCACGGAGCCATAGGTAGGGGAGTCACACCACTATGGTCTCACTGGGTTTACACGACGTGCGACCTGCTGTCCGCTTTGCTGCCAACCGACCGACTCTCCTCCACTCTCCTTCAGTCTCCTCCTCTCTCCTCCTCTGTCCTCCTCTCTCCTCAACTTCCCTCCATAGCCACAGCAGTTATATTAGTGGCCAATGGCTCAATGGCTACAGCTGACGGCCAACCAGCCAAGCTGATGGCCATTTACTACCTGAGCCAGCACCTTTCCACATGAGGCCGAGAGCACGGAAACTGCTTTCGGGGGCTCTGTCCCCACACCTTCATTTACAACTTGCCCTGTAATGGCTTCTATTCTCACTTTTTGTTTTTCAAGCTTCAAAAATACAATGCTTTTCTCTGGTCAATGAGATAAGACCATGATATCTTTTTTTTTTTTTAATTTTATTTTTTAAATTTATTGGGGTGACAATTGTTAGTAAAATTACATAGATTTCAGGTGTGCAATTCTGTATCACATCATCTATAAATTACATTGTGTGTTCACCAGCCAGAGTCAGTTCTCCTTCCATCACCATATATTTGATCCCCCTTACCCTCATCTCCCACCCCCCAACCCCCTTACCCTCTGGTAACCACTAAACTTGTCTTGTCTATGAGGTTTTTTCTTTTTCCTTAGACGTTTATCATTTATATCCCTCACACTGTGGACCCCTCTCCCCCCATCCACTATCTCTCTAACATCGCACCGAGCCATCCCATTTCCACTATCTCCACTCCCAATGCTGTACTCTGCCTCTTCTAAATATATATATATATATATATATATATATATATATATATATATATATATATATATATATATAATATTATAGTTCGCATTCATTATTGTTCAGCTTCAGGTGTACAGTACAGTGATCAGGCATCTACATCTTCCCTGAGATGGTCTTTGAAATGGGACACATGTCTATCGGATATCCTACAAAATCTTTACAACATTATTGATTACGTTCCCCAGATTAATTTTCAAAACCCCATGGCCATCTTGTGGTTACTGATTGTTTTCTAATCCCCTCACCTTCGCCCTTACCCCATCCCCCCCGCCCATCTAGCAACCCTCAGTTTTTCCTCTTTGTCTCCAAAACTGTTTCTGATTAGTTCATTCACTTATTCTATTCTTTAGATTCCACATATAAGTGAGATCATATGGTATTTGTCTTTCTCTGTCTGACTTATTTCACTTAACATAATGTTCTCTAGGTCCATCCATGTTGTTGCAAATGGTAAGATTTCTTTCTTCTTTATGGCTGCGTAGTACTCCATTGTATAAATGTACCACAGTTTGTTAATCCAGTCATGTACCGATGGGCATTTCAGTTGTTTTCATGTCTTAGCTATTGTGTATAGTGCTGCAATAAACATAGGGGTGCATAAAGATTTTTGAATTGGAGTTTTGGATTTCTCCAGATAGATACCTAGGAGTGGAATTACTGGATCATAAGGTAGTTCCGTTTTCAGATTTTTGAGATACCTCCATACTGTTTTCCATAGTGGCTGCACCAATCTGCAATCCCACCAACAGTGCACAAGTGTTCCCTTTTCTCCACATCCGCGCCAGCACTTGTTGTTTGTTGATGTATTCATGATAGCCATTTTGACTGGGGTGAGGTGGTATCTCATTGTGGTTTTTATTTGCATTTCTCTGATGGTTAGTGAGGTTGAGCATTTCTTCATATGTCTGTTTGCCATCTGTATGTCCTTTTTAGAAAAATGTCTCTTCAAGTCCTCTGCCCATTTTTTAATTGGGTCGTTTGTTTTTTTGGAGTTGAGTTGAGTGAGTTTTTCATAGATTTGTGATATTAATCCCTTATCAGATATATCATTGGCAAATATCTTTTCCCATTCAGTAGGATGCCTTTTTGTTTTATTGATGGTTTCCTTTGCTGTGAAAAAACTTTTTAGTTTGATATAATTCCACATGTTTATTTTTTCTCTTACTTCCCTCGCCCAAGGGGATATGTCAGTAAAAATCTTACTCCGGATAATGTCTGTGATGTTTCTTCCTATATTTTCTTCTAAGTATTTTATGGTTTCAGATCTTACATATAAGTCTTTAAGCCATTTTGAATTTATTTTTGTATATGGTGTAAGGAGTTTGTCCAGCTTCATTTTTTTTGCATGTGTCTGTCCAGGTTTCCCAGCACCATTTATTGAATAGACTGTCTTTACCCCATCGTACATTCTTGCTTCCGTTGTCATAGATTAAATGGCCATATAGGCATGGATTTATTTCTGGACTCTCTATTCTGTTCCATTGATCTATGTGTCTGTTTTTATGCCAGTACCATGCTGTTTTGATTACTGTAGCCTTGTAGTATAATTTGAAATCAGGTATTGTTATACCTCCCACTTTGTTCTTATTTCTCAAGATTGCTGAGGCTATATGGGGTCTTTTATGATCCCATATAAAGTTTAGGATTATGTGTTCTATTTCTGTGAAAAACGTCGTTGGTAGTTTGATAGGAACTGCGTTGAATATGTATATTGCCTTAGGCAGTATGGACATTTTAACTATATTAATTCTTCCTATCCATGAACATGATATGTGTTTCCATCTATTTATATCTTCTTTCATTCCTTTCTTCAGTGTCTTATAATTTTCTGAGTACAGATCTTTTACTTCTTTGGTTAAATTTATTCCCAGGTATTTTATAGTCTTTGGAACGATTGTAAATGGGATTGTTTTTTTAATTTCTCCTTCTGATGTTTTATTATTGGTATATACAAATGCAACTGATTTCTGAATATTAATTTTGTATCCTGCTACTTTACTAAATTCATCTATGAGCTCTAATAGCTTCTTGGTGGAGTCTGTAGGGTTCTCTATATATAGTATCATATCATCTGCATATAATGATAATTTTACTTCCTCCTTACCAATTTGGATGCCTTTTATTTCTTTTTCTTTTCTGATTGCTGTGGCTAGAACTTCCAGCACTATGTTGAATAGAAGCGGAGATAGTGGGCAACCTTGCCTTGTTCCTGATCTTAGGGGGAAAGGTTTTAGATTTTCCCCATTGAGTATGATGTTAGCTGTGGGTTTGTCATATATGGCCTTTATTATGTTGATGTATGATCCCTCTATTCCCACTTTCTTAAGGGTTTTTATCATAAATGGCTGTTGGATTTTATCGAATGCTTTTTCTGCATCTATTGATATGATCATGTGATTTTTATTTTTCATTTTGTTAATGTGGTGTATCACATTAATTGATTTGCAGATGTTGAACCACCCTTGCATACCAGGGATGAATCCCACTTGATCATGGTGTATGATCTTTTTAATGTATTGCTGAATTCTGTTCGCTAATATTTTGTTGAGGATTTTTGCATCTATGTTCATTAGAGATATCGGCCTGTAGTTTTCTTTTTTTGTGGTGTCTTTGTCTGATTTTGGGATCAGGGTGATAGTGGCTTCGTAAAAAGTGTTTGAGAGTCTTCCCTCCTTCTGGATTTTTTGGAAGAGCTTGAGGAGAATAGGTTGTAATTCTTTTTTGAACGTTTTGTAAAATTCACCTGTAAAGCCATCTGGTCCAGGGCTTTTGTTTGTTGCGTGATTGTTGATTACTGATTCAATTTCCGTGGTGGTAATCAGTCTATTCATGTTTTCTGTTTCTACTTGAGTTACCCTTGGAAGGTTGTATGCCTCTAGAAAATTGTCCATTTCTTCCAGATTGTCAAATTTGTTGGCATATAGTTGCTCATAGTAATTTCTTAAAATTTTTTGTATTTCTGCAGTGTCTGTTGTCACTTCTCCTCTTTCATTTCTGATTTTATTAATTTGGGTCCTCTTTCTTTTTTTTTTAATGAGTCTGGCTAAAGGTTTGTCGATTTTGTTTATCTTCTCTAAGAACCAACTCTTGGATTCATTGATCTTTTGTATTGTTTTTCTGGTTTCTATTTCATTTATTTCTGCTCTTATCTTTATTATCTCCTTCCTTGTGCTACCTTTGGGCTTATTTTGCTATTCTTTTTCCTATCACTTAAGTGTGAAGATAAACTGTTGATTAGTGATGTTTCTTGTTTCTTTAGGTAGGCCTGGAAAGCTATGAATTTCCCAATTAGGACTCCTTCGCAGCATCCCATAGATTTTGGGTCGTCGTGTTTTCATTTTCGTTTCTCTCGAGATATCTTTTGATTTCTTCATTGATCTCCTGCTTGACCCATTCATTATTTAGTAATAAGTTATTCAGCCTCCATGAATTGGTGTGTCTTTAATTTTTTTTCCTGTAGTTTATTTGTAATTTCACAGCACTGTGATCAGAGAAGACAATTGGTATGATTTCAATTTTCTTAAATTTATCAAGACTTGTTTTGTGGCCTAACATATGGTCTATCTTGGAAAATGTTCCATGTGTGCTTGAGAAAAACGTGTATTTTGCAGCATTGGGGTGAAATGCTCTGAAAATATCGATGAAATCCAAGTGGTCCAAAGTATCATTTAAGGCTGTTGTTTCCATATTGATATTCCGTCTGGAAGACCTGTCCCTTGTTGTCAGAGGTGTGTTGAAGTCCCCTACTATGATAGTGTTACTGTTGATCTCTGTCTTTATGTCAGTCAGTACCTGTTTTATATATTTAGGTGCTCCTATGTTGGGTACATAGATGTTTACAAGGGTTATGTCCTCTTGTCAGATCGATCCCTTTATTATTATATAGTGCCCATCTTTATCTTTTAATATGTTCTTCATTTTAAAGTCTATTTTGTCAGATATAAGGATTGCAACTCCAGCTTTTTTCTCATTTCCATTTGCATGAAATATCTTACTCCAACCCTTCACTTTCAGCCTGTGTGTGTCTTTTTTCTTAGGTGAGTCTCTTGTATACAGCATATACAAAGGTCTTGCTTTCTTATCCACTCAGCCACCCTATGTCTCTTCATTGGAGCATTTAATCCGTTTACATTTAAAGTGATTATTGATGGGTACATAGTTATTGCCATTTTTAAGTTTGTAGTTAGGTTGTTTTGATCTTTCCTCTATTTACAGAAATCCTTTTAGTATTTCTTGCAATGCTGGCTTGGTGGTAATAAATTCCTTTAGCTTGTTTTTTTTCTGGAAAGTTCTTTATGTCTCCATCAACTTTAAATGATAGCCTTGCTGGATAAATCAATCTAGATTGTAGACCTTTGTTTTCCATCACTTTGAGTATCTCCTGCCACTCCCTCCTGGCCTTCAATGTTTCTGTAGAAAAGTCATTTGATAGTCTTATGGGAGTTCCCTTGTATGTAACCCTCTGTCTTTCTCTTGCTGCTCTTAGGATTCTCTCTTTGTCTTTAAGCTTTGCCATTTTAACTATAATGTGTTGGTGTGGACCTGTTTGGGTTTATCCTGGTTGGAACCCTCTGCACTTCCTGGGCTTCTATGTTGGTTTCCTTCATCAAGTTGGGGAAGTTTTCGGACATTATTACTTCAAATATGTTCTCAATGCCTTGCTTCCTCTCTTCACCTTCTGGTATTCCTATGATGCGCATATTGTTGCGCTTGATGTTATCCCTGAGTTCTCTTAAGCCATCCTCATTGTTTTTTATTCTTTTTTCTTTTTGTTGTTCCCTTTGGGTGATCTCTGCTACCTTGTCTTCTATGTCGCTGATTCGATTCTCTGCTTCATCTAACCTGCTGGTAATTCCTTTAAGTGAGTTCTTAATTTTGGTAATTGTGTTCTTTATTTCTAACTGGTTGTTCGTTATGATTTCTACATCCTTCTTTATGTCTTCTCTAAGCTACTTAAACATTCTTATCACCAGTGTTGTGAACTCTGTCTCTGAAATGTTGGTTACCTCTGCTTCATTTGGTTCCAGTTGTGGAGGTTTCTTCTGTTCTTTTATTTGGGACGTGTATCTTTGTTTCCCCATTCTGGCTGACTCTCTGTGTTTGCTTTGATGTATTAGGTAGATCCCCTAGAGTTCTTAGTTCTTGCTAGGTTATCTTATGTAGTATGTGTCCTTTATATTTGACTTGCACTACTTTATTCTTCTCCTCTACATGTGCTCCAAAGGCGACTCTTGTGTTGTGTATATTGTCCTGTTCAAGAAGATCTTTAATTGCTTTTTGCTTGTGAGTAAGTGGGGTTAACTCCTAGGCTGACTCGTTGTGAGACTTAGCTCTGCCCACCGCAGGGCGTTCTGTTGCGTGAGTGTTGACCACTTAAATGTGGTTTGGCCTCTATGGGCTCTAGTGCCTGCAGAGAATTCCCTCTGGGTGTGTGATTTGTAGGTCAAACCCGGTAGTACTCTGGTTTGGTCTGGAGTTGGCCTCTGGATATGTTGAATCTTGTGCCTCTTAAGCTTGGTCCTGGTAGGGCAGTTTCAGAACAAAGCAAATCACCAAGCACAACAACAACAACAAAGAAAAAAATCAAATACATTCACATGTATAAACACCCGATAAACCCTACTGGAGACCGGCAATGGTATCAAAGATATAAAGACTAAGCAAAACAAAACAAAACAAAACAAAGCAAAACAAAAAGCAATGCCAGTCTTGGCTTAAGCCCACCAAGTAATATCCAGGTTGTCCTCTGCTGTACCAAGAGCCTTCTGCTTATTGCGCAGGCAGAGCTGGTCACCGGGTGCCCAGAGTGACTTTGGGACTGTAGATTTAAATGCGTGTGCCTGAGGGATCTTCATGATAGTTTTACAAAGTCAGTGTAGTTTTTTGCCCTTGCCTGCACATATGCACACTGAGCGTAGCACCATCAGCCCCGTGTCCAGTACTCCTGAGTCTTAGGGTGCTTCTTCTGTGTGTGTGTGTGCATATGGGGGGGGGCGGGGGCGAGGGCGGGCAGGAGATTTCTGAGCTGCTGAAAGCCCAGAACTGTGTCTGCCTTACTGCTGATCCCTGGGAGTGTCTCTGCAGTTGCACTTGCCCCGCCCTAGGCAGGCCAGAAAGTGTGGGGGCTTGGGATGGAGGCGTCTTCTCTCTCCCAGCCCAGCCGTGTCACCCTCTTCCTGCAGGCCAGAAAAGGTGGTGGCTGGGGTTGGAAGAGTCTCTTCTCTCCTAGCCCAGCCAAAATCACACTCTTCCCAGCCTCTTCCCTGGGTCAGGGCTGCCTGTCAGTCTTCCCAGATCCTGAGCACTATTATGGCTCCTCTGTAATCTGACACTACTCCTCAGTTCAGGGGCAGTTTAAGTCTCTGGAGGGGGGGCGGTAGGATTGGAAGAGCGGAGGGGAGGGGCCCAGGTATGGAGTCTGTGTTCTTTGTCCGCCCTAGGGCCCACTAGCCGCCCTCCCTGCCGGAGAAATCAGCCGTGGGACGGATGTAAAGAGCCCACCTCCTGGTCTCTGTGCTCTCCGTTCCGCCCGGGGATCCGGTGCGAGCCCTGAACTGCGGGTGCCACTGCGGTTTTCGCCACTGCCGGTGCCGCCGCCGGGACCCCGCTGCAGGCCCGCGCGTTTTCTCTTCGCTCCCTTCCTTCCTTCCCCTGCTCGCCCAATTAGCGCACCTTCAAGTAATACTTCCACGAGTCTCTTAGCTGTTCTGTGTGATGAGCAAAGAGTTCTTTGATGGGTTATAGGTCCCGTTTGTAATAAGATCCTGAGGAGAACTCAGAAAGTGCACCCCGCTGCCGCCATTCCTATGACATCCGATTTAACGCATTATTAATTCATATTTACTTGTTATTATTTTATCCCTTTCCATCAATTGTAGTACAAGTTAATGTTTAAGACCAGTTTACTAAAAATCCTCAGCTAGATATTGCTTTATTGATGTGATTAAATTGCAGCTTTTCTGTTGTCCTATAGTTAACCTAGTTTCTAATTAGCTCATTTAGTTTGATCTAGCGTTCGTTTGGATGGATCCACAAAATATTTGAAATATAATTTTGAAAACTATATGGATCTTCTCAGTTGTGAATAGGTCATCCAATCCCTTAGCATTACCACATTGAAGTGATTTTCAGTCATTATGAGCACTTTCTTACAAAGGTTGTGTGTATGTAATTATTTCTGAATGATTCACAGTGAAACTAAAGTTCATAGATCTGCAACCAAAATTTTGATCTTAAGTAGACTGGAGACCTGGCTCATTAAAATATTTTTCATAGACATATTTCTGAAATACACACATAGATGAAATTAGAGAGTTCCTTTATTTCAAATGACGAGATGCACCATTGCATCATCATAAGATTTGGCTTTTTTCCACATAATTATAATTGCAGATTATAATTTTGAATAGTGAATATTGTTTGCTTGCTGATCCAGCCTTGCACATACCCTGATCTGGGATGAATAATACTGTAAAATATAATAATAGTAAGGAAAGTTAATGTTATTTATTTTTTCATGTGATGCTTATATGCTAAACATGAACACATATACTTCTGTACTAGGGAGCAAAGTTTGCAGTTAGTTTTGTTACTATGGTTTACATGAATTGTGAAACATGGTATTTGTTAGTAGGTAATGTTGAGATTTTATTTTCCTTTTTTTTTATTTTATTGGGGTGACAATTGTTAGTAAAATTACACAGATTTCAGGTGTACAATTCTGTATTACGTCATCTATAAATCCCATTGTGTATTCACCACCCGGAGTCAGTTCTCCTTCCATCACCATATATTTGATCCCCCTTACCGTCATCTCCCACCCCCCACCCCACTTACCATCTGGTAACCGCTAAACTATTGTCTCTGTCTATGAGTTCTTGTTTCTCATTTGTTTGTCTTGTTCTTTTGTTGTTTTTGGTTTATATACCACATATCAGTGAAATCGTATGGTTCTCTGCTTTTTCTGTCTGACTTGTTTCGCTTAGCATTATACTCTCAAGATCCATCCATGTTGTCACACATGTTCCTATATCATCTTTTCTTAATGCCGAAAAATATTCCATTGTGTATATATACCACAACTTCTTTATCCATTCATCTATCGAAGGACATTTTGGTTGTTTCCACGTCTTGGCCACCGTAAACAAAGCTGCAATGAACATTGGAGCACACGTGTCTTTATGTGTAGATGTTTTCAGATTTTTTGGGTAGATACCCAGGAGAGGGATTGCTGGGTCATATGGTAATTCTATTTCTATTTTTTTGAGGAACCTCCACACTGCCTTCCATAATGGCTGCACAAGACCGCATACCCACCAACAGTGTATGAGGGTTCCTTTTTCTCCACAGCCTCTCCAACACTTGTTACTATTTGTCTTGTTGATGATAGCCATTCTGACCGGTGTGAGGTGATATCTCCTTGTGGATTTTATTTGCATTTCTCTGATGATTAGTGATGTTGAGCATTTTTTCATGTCTATTTGCCATTTGTATGTCCTCTTTGGAGAAATGTTTCTTCAGGTCCTCTGCCCATTTTTCAATTGGGTTGTTTGTTTTTTTGTTGTTGAGTTTCATGAGTTCCATGTATATTTTGGATATTAGCCCCTTATGGGAGGCACTCTTTGCAAAAATCTTCTCCCATTCAGTTGGTTGCCTCTTTATTTTGTCGATGGTTTCTTTTGCTTTTAAGTTTCATATAGTCCCATGCGTTTATTTTAGCTTTCACTTCCATTGCCTTTGGAGTCAAATTCATAAAATTCTCTTTGAACGCAAGGTCCATAAGTTTAGTACCTATGCTTTCTTCTATGCAGTTTATTGTGTCAGGACTTATGCTAAAGTTTTTGATCCATTTTGAATTAATTTTGGTACATGGTGACAGATAGCAGTCCAGTTCCATTCTTTTGCACGTGGCTTTCCAATTCTCACAGCACTATTTATTGAAGAGGCTACCTTTTCTCCATTGCATGTTTTTTGCTCATTTGTCAAAAATTATCTGTCCATATTTATGTGGTTTTATTTCTGCGTTCTCAATTCTATTCCATTGGTCTATGTGTCTGTTTTTCTGCCAATACCATGCTGTTTTTTTTTTTTTTTTTTTTTTTTTTTTTTTTTTAATTTATTGGGGTGACAATTGTTAGTAGAATTACATAGATTTCAGTTGTGCAATTCTGAATCACATCATCCATAAATCACACTGTGTGTTCACCACCCAGAGCCAGCTCCCCCTCCATCACCGTACACTTGATCCCCCTCACCCTCATCCCATTGTAGCCCTGTAGTACAAGCTAAAGTTAGGGAGTGGAATACCTCCAGTATTGTTCTTTTTTCATGAAATTGCTTTGGCTATTTGTGGTCTTTTGTGGTTCCAAACAAATCTGGTGATTTTTTATTCTATTTCTTTAAAAAATGCCATTGGGATTTTGATGGGGATTGCATTAAATCTGTATATTGCTTTGGGTAATATGGCCATTTTAACTATGTTGATTCTTCCAATCTTTGAGCATGGAATGTCTTTCCATTTCTTTGTATCTTCTTCAATTTCTTTCAAAAATGTCTTCTAGTTTTCAGCATATAGGTCCTTCACATCCTTGGTTAAGTTTGTTCCTAGGTATTTTATTATTTTTGCTGCAATTGCAAAAGGAATTGTTTTTTGTATTTCTTTTTCTGAGATTTCATTGTTAGTATATAGCAATGCAATGGAATGTTGTAGGTTGATTTTCTAGCCAGCTAGTTTATTGTATTCGTTGATTGTTTCTAATAGCTTTTTGGTGGAGTCTTTAGGGTTTTCTATATATAGCATCATGTCATCTGCAAAGTGTGATAATTTAACTTTTTCATTCCCAATGTGGATGCCTTTTATTTCTTTCTTTTGCCTGATTGCTCTGGCAAAGACTTCCAACACTATGGTGGAGAGCAGAGGTGATAGGGGACAGTCCTGTCGTTTTCCTGAACGTAGAGCACAGGGCTTCCGTTTTTCACCATTAATTATGAGATTAACTGAGGGCTTGTCATATATGGCCTTTATTATGTTCAGGTATTTTCCTTCTACACCTATTTTATTAAGTGTTTTAATCATAAATAGATGTTGTATCTTGTCAAATGCTTTTTCTGCATCACTTGATATAATCATATGATTTTTGTCCTTTATTTTGCTTATGTGATGTATCACATTGATGGATCTGCGGATGTTGAACCATCCTTGTGCTGCTGGGATGAACCCCACTTGGTCGTGATGAATGATCTTTTTAATGCATTGTTGTATTCGATTTGCTAGAATTTTGTTTAGGATTTTTTGCATCAGTATTTGACAGAGACACTGGTCTGCAGTTTCCTTTTTTTGTGTTGTCCTTACCAGGTTTTGGTATCAGGGTAACGTTGGCCTCATAAAATGAGTTAGGGAGTACTGTCTCTTCTTCAATTTTTTGGAAGAGTTTGAGCAGGATTGGTATTAGATCCTCTTTGAAGGTTTGGTGGAATTTACTAGTGAAGCCATCTGATCCCAGTCTTTTGCTTTTGGGAAGCTTTTGAATGACTGATTCAATTTCATGACCATGGATCGGTCTGTTTAGATTTTCAAGTTCTTCATGGTTCAGCCTTGTAAGGCTATATGTTTCTAAGAACTTGTCCATTTCTTCCAGGTTATTGGATTTGGTGGCATATAGTCCTTCATATTTTTCTTGGAAAATCCTTTGTATTTCTGTGGTGTCCGTGATAACTGACCCTTTTTCATTTCTGATTTTGTTAATTAGTATCTTCTCTCTTTTTATCTTAGTGAGTCTCGCCAAGGGTTTGTCAATGTTGTTAATCTTTTCAAAGAACCAGCTCTTTGTCACATTAATTTTTTCTATTTTCCTTTTGTTGTCTGTTTCATTTAGTTCTGCTCTGATTTTTGTTATTTCCTTTCTTCTGCTGACTTTGGGTTTCATTTGTTCTTGTTTTTCTAGTTCTTTAAGGTGTAACATGAGGTTATTTATTTGAGATTTTTCTTATTTCTTGAGATAGGCCTGTAATGATACAAATTTCTGTCTTAAAATTGCTTTCGCTGTATCCCCCAAATTTTGGTAGGATGTATTTAATTGTTATTTGTTTCTATGTATCTTTGGATCTCTCCTCTAATTTCTTCTTTGTCCCAGTCGTTCTTTAAAAGTTTGTAGTTTAATCTCCATGTATTTGTGTTTTTCCCTGCTTTCTTTTTGCAGTATCAACTTTGCAGATATCTTTGCAGTTTCTTTTTGCAGATATCATCCAATTCCATAGCCTTGTGATCAGAGAATATGCATGTTATGATTTCAGTCTTCTTAAATTTGCTGAGGCCAATATTGTGTCCTAATATATGGTTTATTCTTGAGAATGTTCCATCTACACTAGAAGATAATGTATAGTCTGGTGTTTTAGGATGAAGTACTCTATAGTCTGGTGTTTTAGGATGAAGTGCTCTATATGTGTCAGTTGTCCATTTCATCTAATGTGTCATTTGGGGCTGCTCTTTCATTATTTATTTTCTGTTTGGATGATCTATCCATAGCTGTCAATGATGTATTTAAGTCCCCTAGTATAATTGTGTTTTGGTGAATTTCTTCCTTTAGTTCTATTAGTAATTGCTTGGTATATTTTGGTGCTCCCTGATTGGGGGCATAAATATTGATGACTGTTATGTCTTCTTATTGTATAGTTTCCTTTACCATTATGAAATGTCCATCTTTGTCTCCTCTTACCTTTTTCACCTTTAACCCTGTTTCATCTGATATCTTTATGGCTACACCTGATTTTCTCTGAATAACATTTGCTTGGAATGTCATTTCCACCTTTCACTTTGAGGCTATGCTTTTCCTTGTAGCTGAGATGTGTCTCTTGAAGACAGCATATGGTTGGGTTTAGTTTTTTGATTCTATCTTCTACTCTGTACCTTTTTATTGGTGAGTTCAGTCCATTTATATTTAGGGTGATTATTGATATGTGAGGATTTCCTGTCATTCTATCTTTAGTTTTCTGGTAAGGCTGTGAATGCATTGTTTCTTTGCCCTTTTGTTGTTGTCTATTATTTGTGTGTGGTGGTATTCTATGATGATTCCCTCTGTTTCTTCTTTTATTACAGTATATATTTCAGTTCTGGATTTTTTTTTGAGTGGTTACCCTTAAGTTTAAGTAAAAGAAATTTTGATATTTAGAGTATTCCATTTTCTTCAGCACGCTTACTTTCTCCATTCCCATATTCCGCTTCAGGCCTTTACTCTCTCCCTTTTTATGTTTTGGTTGCCACAAATTGTCCCTGTTGACGGTGGTCGAATAGCCTTCTTTAGTATTTCTTGTAGTGCAGGTCGTGTATTAGAAAATTCCCTCAGCTTCTGTATGTCTGGAAAGGTCTTTATTCCTCCTTCATATCTAAAGGATATCTTTCCTGGATACATTATTCTTGGCTCATATTTTCTCTCTTTCAATAGTTTGAATATTTGGTTCCACTCCCTCCTGGCTTGTAGAGTTTCTGCTGAAAAATCTGATGATAATATAATGGGCTTTCCTTTGTAGGTTACCGTCTTCTTTTCCCTGGCTGCCTTGAGGATTCTTTCTTTGTCATTGATTTTAGACAGCTTCAATACAATGTGCCTTGGAGAAGGCCTGTTGGGATTGAGGTAATTAGGTGTTGTATTTGCTTGTTGGATTCGAGGATCCAGTTCTGTCCACAAGTTTGGGAAGTTCTCATCAACAATTTGTTTGAATATATTCTCTGTTCCCTTCTCTCTTTCTTCTCCTTCTGGTATGCCCATTATTCTTATATTGCTCTTTCTGATGGAGTCAGAAAGTTCTTGTAGAGTTCTTTCATTTCTTTTAAGTCTCAAGTGTCTTTCTTCTTCCATCTGTGTAATTTCCAGGTTTCTGTCTTCGATGTCACTGATTCTTTCCTCCATCTGGTCACCTCTACTACCTTAGCTGGTTATTTCATTCTTAATTTCTTGTATTGAGTTCTTAATCTCCAGAAATTCTATTTGGGTCTTTTTTAAAATTTCAATCTCTTTCGTAAAATGCTCATGTTGTTCTTTGATTGCGTTTCTGAGTTCATTAAACTGCCTTTCTGCGTTTTCTTGCATCTTGTTGAGTTTTTTCAGAACTGCAATCTTGAATACTCTGTCGTTTAAGTCACGTATTTCCATATCTTTAAGTTCCTTTTCTGGAGACTTTTCACTTTCTTTCTGATTTGCCTTGTTGTCTTGGTTATTCATGGCAATTACTGATTTATTATTTCTCTTCCTAGGGATCTACAGGAGTGGCCTCTGCAACAGGTTGATAAGAAGAGGTCTTTCTTTTGTTTTCCAGTACTTATTGGTAGAATATTTTATTTTCTCTCCGACTGCAGCCTTTTATTCCTCTCTCACACGGTAGTGCTATGTTATCTCTGCACTATTCCAGCTTCTCACGCAATGGGGAGATTCCCTGGGAGACGGGCTTCTCCTCTGTTAATAGTTCACTAGAGTCACAGGGCGCAGTGTCTGTGTGGGTATGTGGAGAGCTTTTGAAGTTCCAAAGCTCTTCCTGCATGAGATTCAGAGCCCGTATGTTTCAGCAGTTCTGTTTACTCCTGCAGGAATCCGCCTAGATAGGTGGGGCCAGGGGCGGGGTGAGTTGTGAGAGGTGGCCCAGAGAAATGGCAGCAACCACCGCCACAGCTGGTGCTGCTTCCACAGCTGCCTCCCCTTGCCGGAAGTAGTTGGGCTGAGAATTTGTGTCTGCGGTCCACAGTTGTCAGAACAGCAAATATTCTGTTCTTTTGATATGACACTGCTACTGGTCCGCTTCTAGCACTGGATAGGTGGGGGCGGGGCGAGCTCTTTTAGGGTAGGGTGGGTGGGGCTAGTCTCTGTGCCTAAGGCTTCCGTTGTCTGCTCAGCAGTGAGGGCTTAAACCACCGTTTTCAGCCTTCTTCCCTCAGTCTTTGCTCCGAGGGTGTGCTGTGAGCCTTGGGTTCAGCCGTGTTATATGCTGCCCCCTCTGCCCTGTGGGCCATAAACAGAGCCCTAGCAGTCTGAGTTCTTTTTTCTCCCACAGCTGCGGTAGTTCCGGGATGCAGCGAGCTCGGAGCACTGAGCCAGGTCTGTGTCCTGCGCCTGCCCTGGCGCCTCCGTCTCCGCACTTCTCCCTTTCCTCCTCCCCCTCTCGTGTGATTTGCCCACCTTTAGGTGAACTCAGTAGTGGGCGTCTTCGTCTTTCCTGTCTGCTGTGCAGGGAGTCCTTTGTGGAGTTATTGTTGTTCAATTAGTTGTAAATTCCAGCGGAGCTTTAGAGAGGCTCACCTCACACCACCATTTTGATGATGTCTTCATTTTTATATCATTTAGTCCTTTGGAAAGTAATTATTTCTTTTACTGTGATTTGTTACCAGACAAGTATCCCGCATGCTCTTTGTTTGTCTATCTCCTAGTGAGGTGCCTGGCACACAGCAGGTGTTTAATGAATGTTTAGTTGATGAATGAGTTCAGAGAGTGTAGTTTTGAAGTCTTTAGCCCTGTGGAAATCACTTCACTTAAGATTGTCAAATTTGTTCATTTGATATATGCAGTAATCTAATACATTACAGTCTTGTTTGAGAGCAAGTTACAGCTATCTTTCCTATGAAAAGAAAGAACTAATGCAACATCCTGAGTCTGTTCCTTGCTTCCTGATAAATAACCACAATGCTGGCATAGACTGAAAGTAATTTTAGTAGAAACAATTTACCAGTGACCAGAATACTTTAGTCATAATCCATCAAATTATAATTTGATAAAAAATAAGATTGTAATCTGTCCCAAGACAACGAGAGTTATTTGACTTATTTTCACTTATCCTTTACCATAATGGAGAAAGGTATTTTAGACAAATTTATGTTTTAAAGCAAGTATGTTTGCCCTTAAATGATAATGTGTTTTGTGTATATGGTTTGCAAAAAAGGAATAACTGAGTAGGAAAAAAGGAAATCTGACCTAGGGTTTAGGAGAAATTAATTTAAAATTAGTAATGAAAAACATCATCCACATTTACTCATCTTCTGAACTTTTTTATACTTAAAAGGGCTTCAACCTATTTGAAACTGTTTAGCAGATATTCTATTTAAATTAAGTACAGTTTCCTTTTATGAAAATGTTTAAATAAAATGGCTTTTACACATTACTTGGTTAGCATTAGAAAAAAGGCATAGCTGTTAATAAGTAAGAAAAAGACATTATAAAGGAAAACAATTGATTGTGAATAAATTTGGATTTTTATTCTTTAATCATTAAATATGTATTTATTTTGAATTATTTGCTGGGACATGTGATTAGTTAAGGAGAGCTAGTACAAGAAGCCTTGAATCCAAGAGTGTGGCATTTGGTTTTTATTCAGCAAGCAGTGAGGAGTCATTGAATACTTCTGAATCAGGAAGTGACTTTCAGAGCTATAAATACAATCACAGTATGTGAATAATTTATACTATAACAAATACATAATTTATATTAATGACCAATCAAATAAGAAGTAATGGATACCAGAAGTTTTAGGGCAGTGAAAGTGGAGAGAAGGTAAAAGATATGAGCACAGTAGAGAGACAGTCAGTAGTACTTTGACAGTTGACTGGACATGGGAAATGGAGAAGAAGCAGGAGTCAGAGATGACTGAAGTATTTGGATGCTAGCAATTTTCTTTTAGTATCCGAAATATCCTATCTATGTCTCTCTGGAACACATGACATCTAGACACATTTCAGATGCTTGAACTTTCACCTGACTGACCACAAAATGATCAAAAACTATGCTGTCAAATTCATTTCCATTTGGAATACCTTTAAATAAACCAGTTTTTTTTTTTTTTTTTTCATTAAAGCACTGTGGGGACAGAGCCCCAAAAAGCAGTTTCCAGGCTCTCGGCCTCACATAGAAAGGTGCTGGCTCAGGTAGTAAATGGCCATCGACTGTGATCAAATGGCCAGCAGCTGTGGCTAGTTGGCCGTCAGCTGTAACCAGTGAGCCATTAGCCATGAATATAACTGCCGTGGCTAGGCTAGGAGAAGAGGCTAGCAGAGAAGAAAGAGAGAAGAAGGGGGAGCTAGCAAGAAGATGGTGGCTGAGCCTGCAAGCGGCACAGTGAGGGTTGAGAATTGTGTTGCTCCTGGTTCCTGTTTCCCCAACCCAGCCGCCAGTGAGAGTATAGTGGTGTGACTCCCCTACTTATGGCTCCGTGGGTGTTCCTTTTTGGCCTCACCATGTCCTGCGTTCTTGTGTGGGGGGCGGGACCACAGACCCCGCAGGCCTTCCCGCACGACACATGGCGTAGTCGGCGGGATCCCCTGCACTACACATGGCGCAGCGAGCAGGGTACGGTGCCGGCCAAAGCTCTCCGAAGGGCGGTGGAGCAGTTTGTGCCTATGAACACTCAGTTGCAGGAAGACTAGGAGGAGCAGCTGCCTGAGAGCTGGACCCCGTGGAGGGGTGGAAAGACGTGGACGGTTCCCCAACCAGCAGAGGCCGGAGAAAGCGAAGGTTGTTGCGGCCCTGTGAGCTGGAAAGTGCTTGCTGAGGCAGCCTGGATGCAGGACTTGTAGTCCCAGGAGAAAAGGCTTGCTGAGTCCTTTGGGAGTTGAGGATGAGGTCAAGGTTGTCCCTCACCCCCAGGACAGCCCTGGTGAATGACTATGGACTATGGGGAATTGCCTTCCATCCCTAATTTAATGGACAGCTTGACTGTTTGGGAACATACCACCATGTAGTGGAACTGGGGGATGTTTGCTTTTTGTGTCTTGACCGGCCACCATTGAGAATATGTAAGCACCTTGACTGTGAGCCGCTGTTGTTCCAGCACGGTACCCTGAGAGGCCCAGAGAGAGTGGCAGTGCCCTGAGAGGCCCTGGCTGTGTCCAGGAAGCCGGGCTGTGCCCAGAGAGAGTGGCGGTGCCCTGAGAGGCCCTGGCTGTGTCCAGGAAGCCGGGCTGTGCCCAGAGAGAGTGGCGGTGCCCTGAGAGGCCCTGGCTGTGTCCAGGAAGCCGGGCTGTGCCCAGAGAGAGAGTGGCGGTGCCCTGAGAGGCCCTGGCTGTGTCCAGGAAGCCGGGCTGTGCCGAGAGAGAGAGTGGCGGTGCCCTGAGAGGCCCTCGTGTGCCCGGGTAGACTAGTGGTACCCTAAGAAGTCCAGGAAGTCTGGCTGTGCCCAGGAGTACTGGTGGTGCCCTGAGAAACCCTGGCTGTGCCCGGGGAGACTAGTGGTACCCTAAGAAGTCCAGGAAGTCTGGCTGTACCCAGGAGTACTGGTGGTGCCCTGAGAAACCCTGGCTGTGCCCGGGGAGACTAGTGGTACCCTAAGAAGTCCAGGAAGTCTGGCTGTGCCCAGGAGTACTGGTGGTGCCCTGAGAAACCCTGACTGTGACCAGAGAGCTTGGCTGTGTCCAGGAAATAGCATTCACCTCCAGGTTCCTCGCACAGGGCCCCTCGCGGAAGACGCTTGTCGCGTAGATTGTGAGGCGAGAGCCTGTAGGGGTGGAGTGTGGGGACAGAGCCCCAAAAAGCAGTTTCCAGGCTCTCGGCCTCACATAGAAAGGTGCTGGCTCAGGTAGTAAATGGCCATCGACTGTGATCAAATGGCCAGCAGCTGTGGCTAGTTGGCCGTCAGCTGTAACCAGTGAGCCATTAGCCATGAATATAACTGCCGTGGCTAGGCTAGGAGAAGAGGCTAGCAGAGAAGAAAGAGAGAAGAAGGGGGAGCTAGCAAGAAGATGGTGGCTGAGCCTGCAAGCGGCACAGTGAGGGTTGAGAATTGTGTTGCTCCTGGTTCCTGTTTCCCCAACCCAGCCGCCAGTGAGAGTATAGTGGTGTGACTCCCCTACTTATGGCTCCGTGGGTGTTCCTTTTTGGCCTCACCATGTCCTGCGTTCTTGTGTGGGGGGCGGGACCGGAGACCCCGCCAGACGCCCCGCACGACAAGCACGATCTACAAAGAGATTGGATTTTGGAAATGACTTACTGCTTCAAGAAACAGCTGTTGTAGATGGGGTGATGGTATTGCCATTTAAAGTAGCATTTTCCAACTAGCTGGGAAAACTTCCAAAAGCTTGACTCTGCTATCCTCACCTGTGTGTGGTGACTCTTCCTTGTCTCCTCATCTGCACTCTGAGAGTCAGAAATTATAAATTAATTTTTAAATACTGTATAGAAGGAAGGAAAGGAATGCTTTTCTCTTTCTTGCTTAATGTCCCTCTCTCCTATTTATCTCAAACAGATCAAGGCAGTAGGTCATTACTACTTCACAGTTCACAGATAGCTTCTGCAAAACACATACACACAACAGTCAGAAAATTCTCCAATTATCTTCTATTTAAAATTCCCATTTAAATGACTGAGAATGTGTGAGTGCCTCCTGTGTCATATTCTTTAAATGATATGGTCTGCCTCTACCTTTTCGAACACATATTCTCAAGTCAGAGGCCATAATGTTCCTAAAAAGAAAAACCTTGCCCCCAAAGTAACAAACTCCCCAGTGACTTATTAATTTGCATCAACCCCCTCAAGAATTAACTAGTCTACCTTCCAGGAAATTGTTACCAATTTTATTGAGAGTATTTAATATTTTGGGTAAACAAATACAATCATGGTACATAAATACTTTGTCCAAAGGACTGCTTCCTCATTGTTACTGCACTATAGACAAACTCATAAAAGTATTTTTATAGAGCAATTTTTGTTACATTAACAGAGCTGTCTGTAGCTAGATCATGAAATTGTATTGTGATATGGAACTGAACATTATAGTGATTTTAGTTGAAATAATTTTCTAAGAAGGTAGTAAAATGGTAGATTCTGATGGCATTTTAGGAGAAAAATCAGAAGCGATCTCTGGGGTTAAAGATTGCATTTCTACTCTTACAATATGATACTGAATGTGTAGATAGGTGAGTGGGCTGGAAATGACAGGGGATTTTTTCCATCTTCTAACAACCTGAGAACTTAAGATCAGCAATGGTTATGTTTTATGGTAAGCGTAGTATAAGAAAGATAACTTAAATTCTTATAACAAAAGTTTATGAAAAAAAACCTTCATGGTGAAGCAGATAGTTATGTACAAAATGGAAAATAATTTAAATATGAAGAACTATGCTTAAATTAGACTCTTTGCTTCTATAAGCTCCATGTCTGAGATGAGCTTGAGAGAACTACCCTAAGTATGATTCCCAGACTCACTGGATTGAGAGTCTGTCTTCTGATTTTTCTTTTTATATCACCTTCCCCTGTCTTAAAAATACTGGGTATCATATTAAAATATTGATTTGATTAAATCATATTAAACATATTCTAGTAAAACATAATTGATTCGATACTGAAGTTTTTACCACACTCATTGAAATAATTAGAGATGCCTCTAGGTCATTACAAAATCAAGGCTGAGATTTGTTATATTTATGACAGCCTTGAAGACATAGAATCTTAGAGCTGGCAGTTTTCATTTTTAAAACATGGAATGCAATTGGCTTTTACTTTGTAAGTTTGAAAGTCTTATACTTTGGGGTTTATTTTTCATGTTCATTTTTTAAGGAGAAATAAACATTCCCCTAAGACCTGATCATGAATTACTGACTTTGTGAAGTTGTATATAACTGGGAAATTCAGAAGAGACAAAAAAGGATAAGATTTTTACCACTTAATTAATGATTCTCCTATTCCCAAAGAGATTTATCTCAGTGATTTCCAATTGGTTTGAGTTTGTGGAATCTGCCTTTATAATAACCTCTAAAATAGGATAACTTGGAAGTTTGAATATTTAATAAACTGAAATTTTAGGCAGGTGAAACCCCAATCCTGTAATAACATGCTTTTCCATTGAAAAGTACCATAACACAATAGTCAAATTTCAAAGTTGGTGAGCTACAAGCATTAGGAGTAAAATGACACCTTGGTTAACAAATCCTCTGGGAGCAAAAAGCTCCTTTAAAGAAAGTTGGCCTGGGTGTTGGAGCTTCCATTCCAGTTTCTTCATTTGGGGATTGAAGAATGAGAAGGCGTGTTCCCTGCCTCAGGTATAACTAGACTTCTCAGTGGGCAGGGTTGGTGCTGGCTGTAGGGTGAATCACCCTGCCAGAGAGCTAATGTACAGCCAGAGGATTAGAACTATTTCTCTGTGCCCTGGGAAGGGGACTATTAACAGTGATGGAAAAACATGCTGTTTGTCCCAACATGCAAGTATATATTGCCAGCTCCCTCCTGCCATACCACTTGTATTCTCTCACCTTATATGGCTTCTAAAAGTCAGGGAACTTTGACTTAGCTTTTTTATATAGTAGGTATGGAATCAGCCTTTAGAAATTTATTATTTTGGTTACTCTTATATTTCTACTTCAGGTATTTATTTACGAGTATTATCTTTGTATCTATCATTCATCAAAATATTATATGAAGGATGAGAAATAGTATATAAACTAAACTTCTAAACTGAACAATTTTCTGCTCTAGATGCATGAGATTTGATGTACCTTAATTGGTATATGGATTTTAAAAGATGAAAGAAGACTAAAGTCTTGAAATATGGTAGATAGAGGAAGCAAACAATTTTCAAGGTTTGCAGGGACAAGATTGAGATATTCAGTGCAAATGCTTTGTGATTTGGATAATAAACTTTCATCCTGTTTTAGTTATCTAATGGAGTATCATTTGTCATTCCATTTGTTTAGCTCCATTTTCTCACCTGTGTCATAGTGCTATTTCTGTGGTGATTGGTGCCTTTGGAATTCAGAATTTGTGATTTTAAATGTTGATATCAGTAATGTAAAGTTATCCCTAAATTTGGTCTGTGTTATATCCTAGGATATGACACCTCCTTACCCCATATGCATTGGGAGAATGGCATGAGATTTTTAGCATTGGTATTGTTTTTATGGAAGTAGTGGTACAAGTGGGTAATTTTAAACTGAATTAATTCAACTAGAAAATGACTTGCCATTATGTAATAGAATGTGTCTCTCTGAGCTCCAATTCAAATTTGTAAATTAAGCATTGAAATGTCAATTGCTTTATGATCTCTCCTCTGCTATTTTTCACTTTTAAGCTTGATATAATGTGAACAATGTGGGCTCTGGAATCAGCCTGGAGTTTAAATCATAGTTACCAGACTCACGGTGAGGTCTTAAACTCTCTGAGCTTCAGTTTCCTGTCTTTAAAATGGGATTGTTATGAAAATTAAGCAGCTTGGAGAACGTGTCAGGCACAATGCCTACTACACAGCAGGTGCTTGGTAACGATCTTATTCCTATGTTAAAACTGACATCAGCCATTTATTAATGGGATTTTATTTTAAATGTGACAGACGTATGCATAAGGAAGCTTCTTTACTTTGGAAAATCATTTGAACGTTTTGTTTTTTTTTCTCTTTTGTGGGCTCTGGTATTGCTGCAGCAGAAAAGAAAGCCTTGGAAAGATTAGCAGCTATTTTATATAACCTATGCTAAAGACTTTCATTAGCGAATTCATTGCAAGTGGACAATAATGTACATTTGGCCCTCTGTACCCTGGGTTTCGCATCCCCGGGTTCAACCTAACTGTATTTTCAATCGAAAACCGTATTTTTGATCCAAGGTTGGGAATCTTCAGATGTAGAGAGTGGACTGTATGCATTGTTCTATGCCATTTTAATATAAAGGACTTAAGCATCTGTGGAATTTGGTATCTGTGGGGGTCCTGGAACCAGATCCCTACGGATACTGAGTGAAGGTTGTACTTATATTTATGTCATTAAAAAATAAAAATAGCTAACCAAAGCTTTATCTTTCTTGATTCCTTTCAGCCAGCACCTCACTAAGGAGATACGCTCTCTATAGCTTCTTAAATAGCAAGCAATTAATTTATGCCTTATTAAGAGAAGTTGCTATGATATTTATAATTTCATTGCGTAATGATACTATAAATGACATTTTAGTAAGAATATATCTTTCAGTATTTTAAGTTTTAGGTTTTTGTTTGTTTGTTGGTTTTTTCTTTTAATGAAGATGCCAGGCTTATTTTATACATATTAACTTACTTCATGTGTTGGAAATTTTCTTTCCGAGTTTTAAAAAACTTTCCCTCTTTTTTTTTTTTTCCTTTATGGAAGTTGAGAGAGAGAGAGTGAAAATAGCATCCAGTTTTCGTTTGGGAGGGGTGGAAAGGGGAGTTAAGATTCTAAATTTTGTGATGTAGGAAATTTATTAATATCTTTAGAACTCAATATATATGCATATTTTGAATCTATAGAAAAATCAATGGGAAATGACTTCTACCATCTTAATTAATTTTTAAGTTTTTTCTCAAGGGTGGAAGGAAATACCTTGACAGATTTAGCACTCAAATTCAAATGAATATGAGAACAGGTGGCTAAATTTCTCCTCCACCTGCCATGCAACTTTATCACAAGAAATGTTTCATTTAGCAAATGATGCTGCTAGCAGAAACTTTTCTGTTTCACAGCAGAAAAACAAATGACGGGGGAGTCCTTCTTTGAAGAAAACCTTTTTCTTCATTTTCTTTTTAAATTGTGAGTGTGAGAAATATGTACCATACTTTATTTTTCTGAGGCACAGGTGGTGGAAAGCATGAGTCAGTGCGTTGATTAACCAACCCAATTTGTTATATACCATTTGTTGTATACCATTCATGGCTTTTATTTTTGTTTTGTTTTGTTACTGTTACTGTTCTTGCATACCAACCCACTGGCACTGACTTTCAATTTTGAAAACATTATTACTCTGGCAAATAACAATAATTGTTTAATACTCTGGACACTAAAACCCCTACTTTTTTGTTTCAGTGGAATTATGTTATTAGAATACATTGTTAAGTTTAACCACTTTGTAATGTATTGCTTGCAAGCAAAAAGATCAGAAACTAACTAGAGAAAAGGTAAAGGTATTACTCATATACTTTTTTTTTTCTTTTTTCATTTTTATTTTTTTATTTTCATTTTTTATTTTTTTTATTTATTTTTAATTTATTGGGGTGACAATTGTTAGTAGAATTACATAGATTTCAGGTGTGCAATTCTGTATCACATCATCCATAAGTCACACTGTGTGTTCACCACCCAGAGTCAGCTCCCCTTCCATCACCATACATTTGATCCCCCTCACCCTCATCCCCCACCCCCCAACCCCCTTACGCTCTGGTAACCACCAAATTACGTTCCCCAGATTAATTTTCAAACCCCGTGGCCATCTTGTGGTTACTGATTGTTTTCTAATCCCCTCACCTTCCCCTTTACTCCCACCCCCCCGCCCATCTAGCAACCCTCAGTTTTTCCTCTTTGTTTCCAAAACTGCTTCTGATTAGTTCATTCACTTATTCTTTTCTTTAGATTCCGCATATAAATGAGATCATATGGTACTTATCTTTCTCTGTCTGACTTATTTCACTTAACATAATGTTCTCTAGGTCCATCCATGTTGTTGCAAATGGTAAGATTTCTTTCTTCTTTATGGCTGCGTAATACTCCATTGTATAAATGTACCACAGTTTGTTAATCCAGTCATCTACCGATGGGCATTTCAGTTGTTTCCATGTCTTAGCTATTATGTATAGTGCTGCAATAAACATAGGGGTGCATAAAGATTTTTGAATTGGAGTTTTGGATTTCTCTGGATAGATACCTAGGAGTGGAATTATTGGATCATAGGGTAGTTCCATTTTCAGATTTCTGAGATACCTCCATACTGTTTTCCATAGTGGCTGCACCAATCTGCAATCCCACCAACAGTGCACAAGCGTTCCCTTTGCTCCACATCCGCGCCAGCACTTGTTGTTTGTTGATTTATTGATGATAGCCATTTTGACTGGGGTGAGGTGGTATCTCCTTGTGGTTTTTATTTGCATTTCTCTGATGGTTAGTGAGGTTGAGCATTTCTTCATATGTCTGTTTGCCATCTGTATGTCCTTTTTAGAAAAATGTCTCTTCAAGTCCTCTGCCCATTTTTTAATTAGGTCGTTTATTTTTTTGGAGTTGAGTGAGTTTTTCATAGATTTGGGATATTAATCCCTTATCAGATATAACATTGGCAAATATCTTTTCCCATTCAGTAGGATCCCTTTTTGTTTTATTGATGGTTTCCTTTGCTGTGAAAAAACTTTTTAGTTTGATATAATCCCACATGTTTATTTTTTTCTCTTACTTCCCTTGCACGAGGGGATATATCAGTAAAAATCTTACTCCGGGTAATGTCTGTGAAGTTTCTTCCTATATTTTCTTCCAGGTATTTTATGGTTTCAGGTCTTACATTTAAGTCTTTAAGCCATTTTGAATTTATTTTTGTATATGGTGTAAGGAGGTGGTCCAGCTTCATTTTTTTGCATGTGTCTCTCCAGTTTTCCCAGCACCATTTATTGAATAGGCTGTCTTTACCCCATCATACATTCTTGCTTCCATTGTCGTAGATTAAATGCCCATATAGGCATGGATTTATTTCTGGACTCTCTATTCTGTTCCATTGATCTATGTGTCTGTTTTTATGCCAGTAACATGCTGTTTTGATTACGGTAGCCTTGTAGTATAATTTGAAGTCAGGTATTGTTATACCTCCCACTTTGTTCTTATTTCTCAAGATTGCTTTGGCTATTTGGAATCTTTTATGGTCCCATATAAATTTTAGGATTATATGTTCTATTTCTGTGAAAAACGTCGTTGGTAGTTTGATATGAATTGCATTGAATATGTATATTGCCTTAGGCAGTATTGACATTTTAACTATATTAATTCTTCCTATCCATGAACATGATATGTGTTTCCATCTATTTATATCTTCCTTCATTCCTTTCTTCAGTGTCTTATAATTTTCTGAGTATAGATCTTTTACTTCTTTGGTTAAATTTATTCCCAGGTATTTTATAGTCTTTGGAGCAATTGTAAAAGGGATTGTTTTTTTTAATTTCTCCTTCTGATGTTTTATTATTGGTATATACAAATGCAACTGATTTCTGAATATTAATTTTGTATCCTGCTACTTTACTAAATTCATCTATCAGCTCTAATAGCTTCTTGGTGGAGTCTTTAGGGTTGTCTATGTATAGTATCATATCATCTGCATATAATGATAATTTTACTTCCTCCTTACCAATTTGGATGCCTTTTATTTCTTTTTCTTGTCTGATTGCTGTGGCTAGAACTTCCAGCACTATGTTGAATAGAAGCGGAGATAGTGGGCAACCTTGCCTTGTTCCTGATCTTAGGGGGAATGGTTTTAGCTTTTCCCCATTGAGTATGATGTTAGCTGTGGGTTTGTCATATATGGCCTTTATTATGTTGAGATATGATCCCTCTGTGGGGACAGAGCCCCAAAAAGCAGTTTCCAGGCTCTCGGCCTCACATAGAAAGGTGCTGGCTCAGGTAGTAAATGGCCGTTGACTGTGATCAAATGGCCATCAGCTGTGGCTAGTTGGCCGTCAGCTGTAACCAGTGAGCCATTGGGCACTAATATAACGGCCATGGCTAGGCTAGCAGGAAAAAGGGGGAGCTAGCAAGAAGATGGTGGCTGAGTCTGCAAGCGGCGCAGTGAGGGTTGAGAATTGTGTTCCTCCTGGTTCCTGTGTCTCCAACCCAGTCGCCAGTGAGAGTATAGTGGTATGACTCCACTACCTATGGCTCCGTGGGTGTTCCTTTTTGGCTTCACCATGTCCTGTGTTCTTATGTGGGGAGTGGGACAAGAGACCCCACCGGACGCCCTGCACGACACCCCTATTCCCACTTTCTTAAGGGTTTTTATCATAAATGGCTGTTGGATTTTATCCAATGCTTTTTCTGCATCTATTGATATGATCATGTGATTTTTATTTGTCATTTTGTTAATGTGGTGTATCACATTAATTGATTTGAGGATGTTGAACCACCCTTGCATACCAGGGATGACTCCCACTTGATCATGGTGTATGATCTTTTTAATGTATTGCTGAATTCTGTTCACTAATATTTTGTTGAGGATTTTTGCATCTATGTTCATTAGAGATATCAGCCTGTAGTTTTCTTTTTTTGTGGTGTGTTTTTCTGATTTTGGGATCAGGGTGATAGTGGCCTCATAAAAAGTGTTTGGGAGCCCTCCCTCCTTCTGGATTTTTTGGAAGAGCTTGAGGAGAATAGGTGATCTCTTGCTTGACCCATTCATTAATTAGTAATAAGTTATTCAGCCTCCATGAATTGGTGTGTCCTCCAGTTTTTTTCCTGTAGGTCATTTCTAATTTCATAGCATTGTGATCAGAGAAGACAATTGGTATGATTTCAATTTTCTTAAATTTATCAAGACTTGTTTTGTGGCCTAACATATGATCTATCTTGGAAAATGTTCCATGTGCGCTTGAGAAAAACGTGTATTTTGCGGCTTTGGGGTGAAATGTTCTGAAAATATCGATTAAATCCAAGTGGTCCAATGTATCATTTAAGGCTGTGTTTCCATATTGATATTCCTTCTGGAAGACCTGTCCCTTGTTGTCAGAGGTGTGTTGAAGTCCCCTACTATGATAGTGTTACTGTTGATCTCTGTCTTTATGTCAGTCAGTACCTGTTTTATATATTTAGGTGCTCCTATGTTGGGTACATAGATGTTTACTAGGGTTATGTCCTCTTGTCGGATAGATCCCTTTATTATTATATGGTGCCCATCTTTATCTTTTAATATGTTCTTCATTTTAAAGTCTATTTTGTCAGATATAAGTATTGCAACTCCAGCTTTTTTCTCATTTCCATTTGCATGAAATATCTTACTCCAACCCTTCACTTTCAGCCTGTGTGTGTCTTTTGTTCTGAGGTGAGTCTCTTGTATACAGCATATACAAGGGTCTTGCTTTCTTATCCACTCAGCCACCCTATGTCTCTTCATTGGAGCATTTAATCCGTTTACATTTAAAGTGATTATTGATGGGTACATAGTTATTGCCATTTTTAAATTTGTAGTTAGGTTGTTCTGATCTTTCTTCTATTTACAGAAGTCCTTTTAGTATTTCTTGCAATGCTGGCTTGGTGGTAATAAATTCCTTTAGCTTATTTTTTTTTCTGGAAAGCTCTTTATCTCTCCATCAACTTTAAATGATAGCCTTGCTGGATAAAGCAATCTAGGTTGTAGGCCTTTGTTTTCCATCACTTTGAGTATCTCCTGCCACTTCCTCCTGGCCTTCAATGTTTCTGTAGAAAAGTCATTTGATAGTCTTATGGGAGTTCCCTTGTATGTAACCCTCCGTCTTTCTCTTGCTGCTCTTAGGATTCTCTCTTTGTCTTTAAGCTTTGCCATTTTAACTATAATGTGTTGGTGTGGACCTTTTTGGGTTTATCCTGGTTGGAACTCTCTGCACTTCCTGGGCTTGTATGTTGGTTTCCTTCATCAGGTTGGGGAAGTTTTCGGACATTATTACGTCAAATATGTTCTCAATGCCTTGCTTCCTCTCTTCACCTTCTGGTATTCCTATGATGCGCATTTTGTTGCGCTTGATGTTATCCCAGAGGTCCCTTAAGCCATCCTCATTTTTTTTAAATTTTTTTTTCTTTCTGTTGTTTCGTTTGGGTGATCTCTGCTACCTTGCCCTTGCCTGCACGAAGTCGCTGATTCGATTCTCTGCTTCATCTAACCTGCTGGTAATTCCTTCAAGTGAGTTCTTAATTTCGGTCATTGTGTTCTTTAGTTCTAACTGGATGTTCGTTATGGTTTCTACATCCTTCTTTATGTCGTCTCTAAGCTACTTAAACATTCTTATCACCAGTGTTCTGAACACTATCTCTGAAAGGTTGGTTACCTCTGCTTCATTTGGTTCCAGTTGTGGAGGTTTCTTTTATTCTTTTATTTGGGACGTGTATCTTTGTTTCCCCATTCTGGCTGACTCTCTGTGTTTGTTTTGATGTATTAGGCAGATGCCCTAGAGTTCTTAGTTCTTGCTAGGTTATCTTATGTAGTATGTGTCCTTTGTATTTAACTTGCACTACTTCGTTCTTCTCCTCTGCATGTGCTCCAAAGGTGACTCTTGTGTTGTGTATATTGTCCTGTTCAAGAAGATCTTTAATTGCTTTTTGTTGTTAGTAGGTGGGTTTATCTCCTAGGCTGACTCGTTGTGAGACTTGGGTCTGCCCACTGCAGGGCGTTCTGCTGCGTGAGGGTTGACCACTTAAATGTGGTTTGGCCTCTATGGGCTCTAGTGCCTGCAGAGAATTCCCTCTGGGTGTGTGACTTGTAGGTCAAACCCAGTAGTACTCTGGTTTGGTCTGGAGTTGGCCTCTGGATATGTTGAATCTTTTGCCTCTTAAGCTGGGCCCTGGTAGGGCAGTTTCAGAACAAAGCAAATTACCAAGCACAACAGCAACAACAACAACAAAGAAAAAAATCAAATACATTCAAATGTAAAAACACCCGATAACCCCCACTTGACACAGGCAAAGATATCAAAGATATAAAGACAAAGCAAAACAAAACAAAACAAAGCAAAACAAAAAGCAGTGCCAGTCTTGGCTTAAGCCCACCAAGTAATGTCCAGGTTGTCCTCTACTGTACCAAAGAACCCCCTTCTTATTGCGCAGGCAGAGCTGGTCAACTGTTGCCCAGAGTGTCTTTGGGACTGTAGATTTAAATGCGTGTGCCTGAGTGGTCTGGATGATAGTTTTTACAAAGTCAGTGCAGTTTCTGCCCTTGCCTGCACATATGCACACTGAGAGTAGCACCATCAGCCCTGTGTCCAGTACTCCTGAGTCTTAGGGCACTTCTTATGTGTGTGTGTGTATGGGGGGGTGCGGGCGGGAGATTTCTGAGCTGCTGAAAGCCCAGAACTGCGTCTGCCTTACTGCTGATCCCTAGGAGTGTCTGGGCAGTTGCACCTGCCCCGCCCTAGGTAGGCCAGAAAGGGTGGGGGCTGGGGATGGAGGGGTCTTCTCTCTCCCCACCAAGCCGCGCTTCACACTCTTCCCGTAGCCCAGAAAAGGTGGTGGCTGGGTGTGGTGGAGTCTCTTCTCTCCTAGCCCAGCCAAAATCACACTCTTCAGGCCTCTTCCCTGGTTCAGGGCTGCCTGTCAGGCTTCCCAGAGCCTGAGCACTACTAAAGCTCCTCTGTAATCTGACACTAATCCTCAGTTCAGGGGTCAGTTTAAGTCTCTGGAAGGGCGGCGGAAGGATTGGAACAGCTGGGCGGAGAGGGGTCCAGGTATGGAGTCTGTGTTCTTTGTCCGCCCTAGGGCCCACTCGCCGCCCTCCCGGCGGTAGAAATCAGCCGTGGGACGCAGGGAAAGAGCCCACCTCCTTGTCTCTGTGCTCTCCGTTCCACCCTGAGATCCCGTGCGTGCCTGGTACTGCGGGTGCCACCGTGGTTTTCGCCGCCGCCGCCCCCGCGGGCCGGGATTCCGGCCCGTTGCCGCGAGTTTTCACTCCCCTCCCTTCCTTCCTTCTGCTGCTCGCACAATTAGCGCACCTTCAAGTAATCCTTAGCTTCAAGTAATCCACGAGTCTCTTAGCTGTTCTGTGTGATGAGCAAAGAGTTCTTTGATGGGTTATTGGTCCCGTTTGTAATAAGATCCGGAGGAGAACTCAGAAAGTGCGCCTCGCTGCCGCCATTTCTATGACGTCCTTACTCATATACTTTTGTCTTTTTAACTTTTCTCTGATTCATTTATTTTTTTCTCTTCATACATTAACAATTTAGGAAAGTAAAGAGAACAATTTGACAACTATTTTGATAGTTGCAGGGCATACTTTTTTTCTGCTAGTACATAGATCCTACTAGTATATTTTATTCACAGCACTGTTAATATGCTGCTCTTTATTTGGTGTAAGAACAACACAGCATGTTGGTATATATAACTTTACCAAGAAAAATCAAGTATTTCATGTATTTTCATACTAATAATTTTATAAAGCACTAAAATGTCCTTTTTCTTGACAATGAAATTTGACCTCACCTGGCTTTTTGTATAACATTGAACTTGTTCTTGCAATAATAGAAGCCAATAACTTGACATGTGTGTTTTATCATTGTATGATTTTCAAATTGATACGTCATTTTTAAAAAATGTAGTCATTTCAGTGGATTTTGCGGGAACACACACACACACACACACACACACACAAACACACACACACATGCATTTTGGTAAGGAGACTGATGAGTGTTGGATTTGAGGCTTTAGAGCCAAAGATATAATTGTGAGATACTCTTCCCTTCCGCATATAGAATACCACCAAACCTTATTGCTATGGTGAATTGTAAGAGTATACAGTTCTTTAAAATGTCTAGCAAATTCTTACCTTTACAAAACAATTCATTGTAGAAAACATATTTGAACCAGGTTGACAGAGCACTCTTGCTGCAGGCCACCTACCAGATCATAAACATAATATACAATCCTTTATTATCACAATCTTCAGTATTTTTTTAAAAAGTACATTTGGCTATTTATAATTTCCATTTAAAAAACTCAGTTGGGTAAACAGTGCATTGAAGACAGCAGAGGCTTAATACACGTTTGTACTACCAATGTTAAGAGTATATCTTCCACTGTAATCTTTGACAAGTTTATATGTTTAAAGACGATATCTCTGCTTTAATTTGCATATTTTAGAATACTAATGAGATTGAATATTTTTCTATCTGTTAACCATTTGTAGTTATATATTTATGAATTGTGTGCTCATATCATTTACATATGTCTCTTGCAGATAATTTTTAAAATATGGAGTTTTGGAGGCAAGATTACAATGTTAGTATCATCCTGTTAATATTAGGACAATTACTTAGACTTTCTATTTTTTGTCTTCAAATAGCAGTGCAGAGAAATGCCACAGTATACTTATGTCCAGTTAGACCACCATGACAATGGTTTCAGGAAAACTATCAGATGGTGCTCTTGGAAAAAGTCATTGTTCTCTTTCAGCAAACACAGTTGACTGCTTCACGTATACTTTGTGAAAAATTGATTTTGTGCTCTGTGGTTGGTCATTGTTTAGCAAATAAGAAGTGTCCAGCTGTAGTGGGGTGGGTGGGTGTGGCCTGGTAGAAACATACAGACCTTGAAGGAAAAAGATTTGATTTTTAGAAAGAGAATTGATTAACACATTCTCTCCCATGAATAGTTTTATAGTGTTGAAGAAATGGAACTATTTGGGCACAATTTGTTTGATTCTAACTTAACATGTAAAAGTGAATCAAAATAATTGTTTTAAGAAAAATTAAGAAATTGTTACTGTTACACGACTCTTTTAAAAGTTTATTTGGGTGACAATTGTTAGCAAAAATACATAGATTTCAGGTGTACAATTCTGTATGGCATCATCTATAAATCCCATGGTACGTTCACCACCCAGAATAAGTTCTCCTACCATCACCATATATTTGATCCCCTTTACACTCATCTAACACCCCTTTCCCTCCTTACCCTCTGGTAACCACTAAACTATTGTCTGTGTCTATGAGGTTTTGTTTCTCATTTGTTTTTCTTGTTCTTTTGTTGGTTTTGGTTTATATACCACTGATACAGTGAAATCATATGGTTCTCTGCTTTTTCTGACTGACTTATTTTGCTTAGCATTATACTCTCAAGATCCATCCATGTTGTCACAAATGTTCGTATATCATCTTTTTTTACCACCGAATAGTATTCCATTGTGTATATATACCACAACTTCTTTATCCATTCATCTATCGAAGGACATTTTGGTTGTTTCCATGTCTTGGCCACCGTAAACAAAGCTGCAGTGAACATTGGAGCACATGTGTCTTTATGTATAAATGTTTTCAGATTTTTTGGGTAGATACCAGGAGAGGGATTGCTGGGTCATATGGTAATTCTATTCGTAATTTTTTGAGGAAACTCCACACTGCCTTCCATAACGGCTGCACCAGTCTGCATTCCCACCAACAGTATATGAAGGTTCCTTTTTCTCCACACCCTCTCCAACACTTGTTACTATTTGTCTTGTTGATGATAGCCATTCTGACTGGGGTGAGGTGATATCTCCTTGCGGTTTTTATATGCATTTCTCTAATGATTAGTGATGTTGAGCATTTTTTCATATGCCTATTTGCCATTGGTGTGTCCTCTTTGGAGAAATGGCTCTTCAGGTCCTCTGCCCATTTTTCAGTTGGGTTGTTTGTTTTTTTGTTGTTGAGTTGCATGAGTTCCTTGTATATTTTCGATATTAGCCCCTCATTGGAGGCACTGTTTGCAAAAATCTTCTCCCATTCAGTTGGTTGCCTCTTTATTTTGTCGATGGTTTCTTTTGCTGTGCAGAAGCTTTTAAGTTTCATATAGTCCCATTTGTTTATTTTAGCTTTTACTTCCATTGCCTTTGGAGTCAAATTCATAAAATGTTCTTTGAACCCAAGGTCCATAAGTTTAGTACCAATGTTTTCTTTTATGCAGTATATTGTATCAGGTCTTATGTTTAAGTCTTTGATCTATTTTGAATTAATTTTGGTACATGGTGACAGATAGCAGTCTGTTTCATCTGATATCATTATGGCTACACCTGATTTTCTCTGAATACCATTTGCTGGGAGTGTCAATTTCCACCTTTCAGTTTGAGTCTATGGTTTTTCTCGTAGCTGAGATGTGTCTCTTGAAGACAGCATATAGTTGGGTTTAGTTTTTTGATCCTATCTTCTACTCTGTGCCTTTTTTTGGTGAGTTCAGTCCATTTACATTTCGGGTGATTATTGACTTGTGAGGATTTCCTGTCATTCTATCTTTAGTTTTCTGGTAGGTCTATGTCTCCATTGTTTCTTTGCCTTTTTGGTGATGTCTGTTATTTCTGTGTGGTGGTGTTCTATGATGTTTCCCTCTGTTTTTTCTTTTATTACATTATATATTTCATTTTTTTGAGTGATTACCCTTAAGTTTATTTAACAGAAATTTTGATATTTAGAGTATTTGATTTTCTTCAGCATGCTGAGTTTCTCCATTTCCATATTCCTGTTGAGACATTTACTCTTCCCCTTTTTATGTTTTGGTTGACACAAATTGTCCCTGTTGATGGTGGTCGAATAGCCTCTTGTTGTACTTCTTGTAGTGCAGGTCGTGTATTAGAAAACTCCCTCAGCTTATGTATGTCTGGAAATGTCTTTATTCCTCCTTCATATCTGAAGGATATCTTTGCTGGATATATTATTCTTGTCTCATAATTTCTCTCTTTCAATAGTTTGAATATTTGGTTCTACTCCCTCCTGGCTTGTAGAGTTTCTGCTGAAAAATCTGATGATAATCAAATGGGTTTTCCTTTGTCGCTTACCGTCTTCTTTTCCCTGGCTGCCTTGAGTATTCTTTCTTTGTCGTTGATTTTAGACAGCTTCAATACAATGTGCCTTGGACAAGGCCTGTTGGGATTGAGGTAATTAGGTGTTCTATTTGCTTCTTGGATTGGAGGATCCAGTTCTGTCCACAAGTTTGGGAAGTTCTCATCAACGATTTGTTTGAATATATTCTCTGTTCCCTTCTCTCTTTCTTCTCCTTCTGGTATGCCCATTTTTCTCATATTGCTCTTTCTGATGGAGTCAGAAAGTTCTTGTAGAGTTCTTTCAGTTCTTTTGAGTCTCTTTCTTCTTCCATCCATGTAATTTCCAGGTTTCTATGTTCGATGTCACTGATTCTTTGCTCCATCTGGTCAACTCTACTACCTAAGCTGGTTATTTCATTCTTAATTTCTTCTATTGAGTTCTTAATCTCCAGAAATTCTATTTGGTTCTTTTTAAAATTTCAATCTCTTTCGTAAAATGCTCATGCTATTTTTTTGGTTGTGTTTCTGAGTTCATTAAACTGCCTTTCTGTGTTTTCTTGCAGCTCGTTGAGTTTTTTCAGAACTGCAATCTTGAATTCTCTGTCATTTAAGTCACATATTTCCATATCTTTAAGTTCGTTTTCTGGAGACTTTTCACTTTCTTTCTGAGCTGTCTTGTTGTCTTGGTTATTCATGGCAATTACTGATTTATTAGTTGTCTTCCTAGACATCTACAGGAGTGGCTTCTGCAACAGCTTGATAGGAAGAGGCCTTTCTTTTGTTTTCCAGTACTTGTTGGTAGAATGTTTTATTTTCTCTTCGACTGCAGACTTTTATTTCTCTCTCACACGGTAGTGCTATGTTTTCTCTGCGCTATTCCAGCTTCTCACACAATGTGGGTATTCCCTGGGAGACTGGCTTCTCCTCTGTTAATAGTTCACCTAGGTCACAGTTCACAGTACCCTGTGGGTATGCGAATAGCTTTTGAAGTTCTTAAGCTCTTCCTGCACCAGATTCAGATTCCGTATGTTTCAGCAGTTCTGTTTTACTCCTGCAGGTATCTGTTCACTTAGGTGGGTCCAGGAACAGGGTGAGTTATGATAGGTGGTCCAGAGCAATGGTGGTGATTACCGCCTAAGCCCGTCCTGCTTCCACAGCTTCCTCCCCTTTGCCAGAACTAGTTGGGCTGCGAATCTATATCTGCGGTCCACAGTTCTCAGAACAGCAAATATTCTGTTTTTTTTATCTGATACTCCTACTTTTCCGCTTCTAGCACAGGGCAGGTGGGGGTGTGGCGAGCTGTGGGAAGGTAGGGAGGGGGCAGGTAGTCTCAATGCCTAAGGCTTCCGTTCTCTGCTTGGCAGTGAGGGCATAAACCACCGTTTTCAACCTTTTTCCCTCAGTCTTTCCACCGAGATCTCTGCCGTGAATGTTGGGTTCTGCCGTGTTATATGCTGCCCCCTCAATCCTGTGGGCCATAAACGGAGCCCTAGCTGTCCAAGTTCTTCCCTCTCCCGCAGCTGCGGTAGTTCTGGGATGCAGTGAGCTCGGAGCACTTCGCTAGGTCTGAGTCCTGCTCCCGCGCGGCTCCATCTCCGCACTTCTCTCTTCCCTCCTACCCCCGCTCGCGCGATTCGCCCACCTTTAGGTGAATTTAGTAATGGGCTTCTTCGTCTTGCCTGTCTGCTGTGCAGGGAGTCCTTTGTGGAATTATTGTTGTTCAATTAGTTGTAAATTCTAGGGGAGATTTACAGAGGCTCACCTCATGCCGCCATTTTGATGAGAAAATTCGAAAGTTTTAATGTGTGTCATCCAAATAATTACAGAATCTCATTTCTGTGGATAAGTCCAAAGACATTTGTTAATCATGCAGTGCTTTAAAGAACCATCATTTGTCATTTTATAAAACCACAGATGAAATAGGGACAGGAGTAAAGCTGAAACCACATTGCCTCTATGACATATTCTGGAAATTGCTTTTTTATAAATAACTAAATAAATGAATAAGTAAATAAACAAATAAATAAACTACAGGTAAGAACTTGTTTACTTGTCATTTGTCTCTTGCTGTTAAAACTGAAAAGCAGGAGACGTCATCAAAATTGCGGTGTGAGGTGAGACTGTGTAAATTTTCCCTATAATTTAGAACAAATTGAAAAACTGTAACTCCACAAAGGACTCCCTGCACAGCAGACAGGCAAGACAAAGAGGCTCACTACGAATTCACCTAAAGGTGGGCAAATTCTTCGAGCAGAGGAGGAGGGAAGGGAGAATTGTAGCAACGGGGCTGTGTGGGCCCAGGACACATACCTAGCTCAGTGCTCCAAGCTTGCTGTATCCTGGAACTACCTAAGCTGTGGGAGGTAGAAGAACTCGGACATCTAAGGCTCCATTTATGGCCCACAGGGCTGAGTGGACAGTATATAACACAGCTGAACCCAACACTCACAGCACAGACCTCAGAGAAAAGACTGACAGAGGAAGGCTGAAAATGGTGGTAAAATCCCTGACTGCCATAGAGAACTGAATCCTTAGGCACTGAGAATAGACCCTCTCCCCACCCTCCCAGAGCTCGCCCCACCCCCAACTGCCAAGTACAAGCAGTGAAACAGTAGCAGTGTTAGATCGAAAGAACAGAATATTTACATTTCTGAGAACTGTGGTATGCAGACACAGTTTCGCAGCCCAACTAGTTCCGGAAAAGGGGAGGGAGCTGTGGAAGCAGGACTGGCTGTGGTGGTGGTGGCCTCCATTGCTTTGGTCCACCTCTCAAAACCCACCTGACCCCACTCCCCACCAATCACTGTGGATACCTGCAAGAGTAAACAGAACTGCTAAAACACACGGGCTCTGAATCTGGTGCAGGAAGAGGTTTGGAACTCCAAAAGCTCTTGGCATCCCCACAGTGATGTGGTGCCATATGACCCAGGCGGATTGTTAGCAGAGGAGAAGCCCGCCTTCAACGGAATCTGCCCATTGTGTGAGAATCTGGAATAGTGCAGAGAAAACATAACACTACAGTGTGAGAGAGAATAAAAAGGCTGCAGTGGGAGAGAAAATATAACACTCTACCAACACATACCAGAAAAAAAAAGAAACATCTCTTACTATGAACCTGTTGCAGAACCCACAGCTGTAGATGTCTAGGAAGAGAAATAATAAAATAATTAATTGGCATGAATAAGCAAAGCAGCAAGACAGCTCAGAAAGAAAGTGAAAAGTCTCCAGAAAAGGAACATAAATATATGGAAATATGTAACTTAAACGACAGAGAATTCAAAGTTGCAGTTCTGAAAAAACTCAACAAGATGCAAGAAAACACAGAAAGGCAGTTTAATGAACTCAGAAACACAATAGAAAAACAACATGAGCATTTTACGACAGAGATTGAAAATTTAAAAAAGAACCAAATAGAATTTCTGGAGATTAAGAACTCAATAGAAGAAATGAAGAACGAAATAGCCAGCTTAGGTACTACAGATGACCAGATGGAGGACAGAATCAGTGACATCGAAGATAGAAACCTGAAAAGTATACGGATGGAAGAAGAAAGAGACTTGAGACTCAAAAGAAATGAAGAACTCTATAAGAACTTTCTGACTCCATCAGAAAGAGCAATATAAGAATAATGGTCATACCAGAAGGAGAAGAAAGAGAGAAGGGAACAGAGAATATATTCAAACAAATTGTTGATGAGAACTTCCCAAACTTGTGGACAGAACTGGATCCTCGAATCCAAGAAGCAAATAGAACACCTAATTACCTAAATCCCAACAGGCCTTCTCCAAGGCACATTTTATTGAAGCTGTCTAAAATCAACGACAAAGAAAGAATCTTCAAGGCAGCCAGGGAAAACAAGACAGTCAATTACAAAGAAAGCACATTAGATTATCATCAGATTTTTCAGCAGAAACTCTACAAGCCAGAAGGGAGGCGAACCAAATATTTAAACTATTCAAAGAGAGAATTATGAGCCAAGAATAATGTATCCAGCAAAGATATCCTTCAGATATGAAGGAGGAGTATAGACCTTTCCAGACATACATAAGCTGAGGGAGTTTTCTAATACACGACCTGCACTACAAGAAATACTCAAGGAGACTATTTGAGCACCATCAACAGGGACAATTTGTGTCATCCAAAACATAAAATGGGGGAGAGTAAAAGCCTGAATCCGAATATGGGGATGGAGAAAGTAAACGTGGTGAAGAAAATGGAATACTCTAAATAACAAACTTTCTGTTACATATACTTAAAGGTACCCACTCAAAAAGACCCAGAATAGAAATGTGTACTGTAACAAAAGAAGAAACAGAGGGAAACATCATAGAATACCACCATACAGAAATAACAGACAACAACAAAAGGGCAAAGAACAATGGTGACAGAGCCTTACCAGAAAACTAAAGAAAGAATGACAGGAAATCCTCACATATCAATAATCATGCTAAATGTAAATGGACTGAACTCACCAATAAAAAGGCACAGAGTAGAAGATAGGATCAAAAAACTAAACCCAACCATATGCTGTCTCCAAGAGACACATCTCAGCTACAAGGACACGCGTAGACTCAAGGTGAAAGGGTGGAAATTGACACTCTAGGGAAATGGTACCCAGAGAAAATCAGGTGTATCTATAGTGATATCAGATGAAACAGACTTCAGGGTGAAAAAGATAACAAGAGACAAAGATGGACATTTCATAATGGTAAAGGGGACTATACAACAAGAAGACATAACAGTCATCAATATGCTCCCAATCAGGGAGAACCGAAATATACCAAGAAACTACTAACATAACTGAAGGGAGAAATTGACCAAAACACAATTTTACTAGGGGACTTAAATACATCATTGACAGCTATGTATAGATCATCAAAACAGAAAAGAAATAATGAAATAGCAACCCTTAAAGACACCTTAGAAAAATGGACATAATTGACATATATAGAGCAATTCATCCTAAAACATTAGACTATACATGCTTTTCTAGTGTACATGGAACATTCTCAAGGATAGACCATATATTGGCACATAAAATCAGCCTCAGCAAATTTAAGAAGATTGAAATTATACCAAGCATATTCTCTGATCACAAGGCTTTGAAATTGGATATCAACTGCAAAAAGAAAGTGGGAAAAAACACAAATATATGGAGATGAAACAACATTATTTAAAAGAACGACTGGGTCAAAGAAGAAATTGGAGGAGAGATCAAAAGACACATAGAAAAAATGACAATGAAAATACATCCTACCACAATTCTTGGGATGCAGCGAAAGCAGATTTAAGAGGGAAATTTATATCATTACAGGCCTATCTCAAGAAAGAAGAAAAATCCCAAATAAATAACCTCATGTTACACCTTAAAGAACTGGAACAAGAAGAACAAGTGAAACCCAAGGTCAGCAGAAGAAAGGAAATAACACAAATCAGAGCAGAACTAAATGAAATAGAGAAAAAAAACACAGTACAAAAAATTAATGTGACAAAGAGCTCGTTCTTTGAAAAGATTAACAAAATTGACAAACCCTTGGCTAGACTCACTAAGATAAAAAAGAGAAGACACTGATTAACAAAATCAGAAATGAAAAGGGGAAGTTATCACGGACACCACAGAAATACAAATGATCATCCAAGAATACTATGAAGGACTGACTTTATGCCACCAAATTCAATAACCTAGAAGAAATGCACAAATTCTTAGTAACATTTAGCCTTCCAAGGCTGAACCATGAAAAACTGAAAAATCTAAACAGAAAAATCACCAGTAACAGAATTGAATCAGTCATCCAAAACATTCCCAAAAGCAAAAGTCCTGGACCAGATGGCTTCACTAGTTAATTCTACCAAACCTTCAAAGAGGATCTAACACCAATCCTGCTCAAACTCTTCCAAAAAATTGCAGAAGAGACAGTACTCTCTAACTCATTTTATGTGGCCAACATTACCCTGATACCAAAACCTGGTAAGTACAACACAAAAAAAGAAAACTACAGACCAATATCTCTGATGAATACAGATGCAAAAATCCTAAACAAAATTCTAGCAAATCGAATACAACAATGCATTAAAAAGATCATTCATCACGACCAAGTGGGGTTCATCCCCGGGCACAAGGATGGTTCAACATCCGCAAATCCATCAATGTGATACATCGCATAAACACAATAAAGGACAAAAATCATATGATTATATCAATTGATGCAGAAACAGCATTTGACAAGATGCAACATCCATTTATGATTAAAACACTTAATAAAATAGGCATAGGAGGAAAATACCTTAACATAATGAAGGCCATATATGAGAAGCCCTCAGCTAATCTCATAATTAATGGTGAAAAACTGAAGTCCTTTTTTCTGCGTTCAAGAACACGACAGGGCTGTCACCTATCACTTCTGCTTTTCAACATAGTGTTAGAAGTCACTGACAGAGCAAGCAAGCAAGAGAAAGAAATAAAAGGCATCCACATTAGGAATGAAGAAGTTATCACTCTTTGCAGATGACATGATGCTATATATAGAAAACCCTAAAGACTCCACCAAATAGCTATTAGAAACAATCAACGAATACAGGAACGTTGCCGGCTGCAAAATCAACGTAGAAAAGTCCATTGCATTATTATATACTAACAATGAAATCTCAGAAAAAGAATTACAAAAAACAATTCCTTTTGCAATTGCAGAAAAAAGAATAAAATACCTAGGAATAAACTTAAACAAGGATGTGAAGGACCTATATGCTGAAAACTATAAGACATTTTTGAAAGAAATTGAAGAAGACACAAAGAAATGGAAAGACATTCCATGCTCATGGATTGGAAGAATCAACATAGTTAAAATGGCTATATTACCCAAAGCAATATACAGATCTAATGCAATCCCCATCAAAAACCCAGTGGCATTTTTTAAAGAAATAGAACAAAAATTCATTAGATTTGTTTGGAACCACAAAAGACCCTGAATAGCCAAAGCAATCTTAAGAAAAAGGAACTATACTGGAGGTATCACACTCCCTGACTTTAGCTTGTACTACAGGTATACAAGAATCCAAACAGCATGGTATTGGCAGAAAAACAGACACATAGACTAATGGAATAGAATTGAGAACGCAGAAATAAAACCACATCAATATGGACAGATAATTTTTGACAAAGAAGCTAAAAACATGCAGTGGAGGAAAGACAGCCTCTTCAATAAATGGTGCTGGGAGAACTGTAAAGCCATGTGCAAAAGAATGAAACTGGACCGCTATCTGTCACCATGTACCAAAGTTAATTCAAAATGGATCAAAGACTTAAGCATAAGACCTGACACAATAAACTGCATAGAAGGAAACATAGGTACTAAACTCTTGGACCTTGGGTTCAAAGAGCTTTTTATGAATTTGACTCCAAAGGCAATGGAAGTAAATGCTAAAATAAACGAATGGGACTATATGAAATTTAAAAGCTTCTGCTCAGCAAAGGAAACCATCGACAAAATAAAGAGGCAACCAACTGAATGGACGAAGATTTTTGCAAACTGTGCCTCCGATAAGGGGCTAACATCCAAAATATACAAGGAAGTCATGAAACTCAACAACAAAAAACCAAAAACAAAATTGAAAAATGGGCAGAGGACCTGAAGAAACATTTCTCCAAAGAGGACATACAAATGGCAAATAGACATGAAAAAATGCTCAACATCACTAATCATTAGAGAAATGCAAATAAAAACCACAAGGAGATATCACCTCACCCCAGTCATAATGGCTATCATTAACAAGACAAATATTAACAAGTGTTGGAGAGGCTGTGGAGAAAAAGGAACCCTCATACACTGTTGGTGGGAATGCAGACTGGTGCAGCCGTTATGGAAAGCAGTGTGGAGGTTCCTCAAATAATTACGAATACAATTATCATATGACCCAGCCATCCCTCTCCTGGGTATCTACCCAAATAATCTGAAAACATCTATACATAAAGACATGTGTGCTCCAATGTTCATTGCAGCTTTGTTTATGGTGGCCAAGACATGGAAACAACCAACATGTCCTTCGATAGATGAATGGATAAAGAAGTCGTGGTATATATACACAATGGTATACTATTCAGCAGTAAGAAAAGATGATATAGGAACATTTGTGACAATATGGATGGATCTTGAGAGTATGATGCTATGCGAAATAAGTCAGACAGAAAAAGCAGAGAACCATATGATTTCACTGATATGTGGATTTCACTGATATGTGGTATATATACCCAAAACAACAAAAGAACAAGACAAACAAATGAGAAACAAAAACTCATAGACACAGACAATAGTTTAGTGGTTACCAGAGGGTAAGTGTGGTGGGTGGTGGGAGATGAGGGTAAGGAGGATCAAATATATGGTGATGGAAGGAGAACTCACTCTGGTTGGTGAACACACAATTCGATTTATAGATGATGTAATACAGAATTGTACACCTGAAATCTATGTAATTTTACTAACAATTGTCACCCCAATTAAAAAAAACAAAACAAAATACTTTCATGTGCCAGGTTCTGTGCAGGGAATACAGAAAATAAGAAAGCATTCTGCTTTAATATCCCATTAAAATAATTCTGGGTGAATTGAAATTTTGTGGTTAGTGATACCAGTCGCCATCAATCTATTACTCACTTTTCTTATTGATTCTGTAATTTTAAATGTCTGTCGGGAAAATCTCTTTAAACGTGTGTATGTGTATGCCATATGTAATGTATATAATTGAATTCTTTAAAAGCTATTTTTCAAACTGTTGGAAAGGTACATTTATTTTCTTTTTTAAATTATTCACTTCATGAAATATCCATGAGACTTCAGGAAAACATGGTACTGTAGTACTAATTTATTTTTCATTATATGGTCGCTCTATTATTATTAAGAAAAATTGATATCACCCTTAAGCTCAGAATATTTGCTAATTATTGCCAGTTGGTGTCAGAATGTGAAAAGCAGGATCTTTTTTAAAAGGATATTATAGTTTTAAATCTTTTTTTGGTTAAAACTTATCCACTTAGTTTATAGATATAATAGGGTAAAAAATAGTGAAATCTTTATGGTATGGATAGACCAGAGTTAGCAAACAAGGAAATCAACATTTAGGAAGTTACAGATAAATAGGAAACATACAAAGTTCTAGCATTTAAACATCCATTCTTCCTTCTTCTTTTCTAATGTCCATTTTAGCAGTCTGTATAATGAATGCACAAACCCATTCAGAGCCATGGGTTAGGCAGGTGATTCAGAGACAGTTTTAGCAATGTATACCTAAGGAGACACAAGCCTGACAAGTCTAAGGAATAATGAAAGGTTGTACTATGATGGTCATGGTATAACCTAACTGATGCCCTTTAACTATTTAATATATTGGCATATTCTCTATGGAACTAATTTATCTGTTGAATACAGGTTCTCCCATCTCTTTCATGGCCCCCGAAAAAGTACTGGTATAGTACACATGGGCATAGCTTATATTTATTATTTTTACTATTTATTTCTTTGAAAAGATGGAAATGCCACTAGACTGTAGGTATTTAGCTAAATAATCCCAAACTGATAAGTGAGAGGTTCTGCTAGAAAATGAAATTATTTCATGTGTAAACTTTTTGTTCAGTTGGAGTTAATTAGGACTATAATAATACAAGAGGAAATAGTGTTGTAATATATCATGGTTAATCTTGACTTTTATTTTATTAATGAGGTCTTTGGAGTTTGGAATTAGACTAGAGTTAGATTCAAATCCTGGCCCAACCACTTTAATAACTTTGTGGCCTTAGTTAAGTTATTTTTAACCCTTTTATAGTTCATTTTGCCTACCCCTAATAAAAAGGACGTAATAATAGTACCTATTGCAACGGATTGCTTTACGGATTATATAAGATCATTTGTGTATCTGATACATAGTGACTGTTCAGTAAATGATAAATATTATTTTCAGCTTTCTGAAAGTTGGTGTCCCAAATTAATTTTAACTGAAAATAACACAATTTGATTGTATTGTTACCTACACTTTGAAATACCGAAAGTAATTACTCTGGCACTAAAAAAAAAAAGCAAAACCCTCTGTGATTATGGTTTTGAACCAGATTTTAGCTGATTTCTCAGGTCTCATTTATCTTACTGACTTTGGGAAGCTTTTCACAAATATATACATATCTTCTATAATGTAGAATGATATGGGCCTAAAATACCGTGAAACAAAATTTAGTATATTCCATAGTCAGATGATTGACACTAGTGACTATTTCTCTAAATAATCTCATTATTGTGAATTATATGACAACTTTTAGTTTACCTTTCTTTCTTATTTAAAAAATTTCAGACCTCTCGTGGAAGACGAAGACGAACACATGAAATTGGCCCTTGGAAACAGCGAAATGGGCCTCTCATCCCATTTGCAATCTTCCAAAGCAGGAGGCACACGCATCTTTACCAGCAATACCCACAGTTCTGTGGTCTTGCAGGTAATCTAATCTGTCTTTTTTGTAGTATTTACATGCCTTTAGAAGCAATCTAGGGTTTTTGTGGTATGAGATGTGGTGTGGGACAATAGGGGAGGTTGTTCATGTCTGGGGACAGGGAATATAGGGAAACTCTCTGTACTTTCTACTCAAATTTGCTGTGAACCTAAATCTTCTCTAAAAGAATAAAGTTTACTAACTTTTTTTAAAGAAGAAAACAAACACCAGAGGAGAAAGCTTGAAGGGAAAACTGTATACGTTTGTGATGCTTTTTTAAAAAATCCCCACAGTTCATTCTTTGTTTTGTTTGTGCAAAAGAGGTCTTGCTGTCATGCCACACTTTCTTAGACAGTGTTGTATCTGGCAACATTAACTTTCCATCACGTCTCAGCCAACATAAACATCACAAAATCCCTACACTGCATTCTCTAGTCCCTCACACCCTATTTTACTATCACCTTTATCATGGTTCTAAAAATTGTATTTATTGTCTCGATTCACATTGGCACTAACAGATGCAGGAGTAGGGGTGAGAACTGCTGGATGCAGACACACTGATAGATGTAAGAAGTAATAACTCACATCAAAGGAGAGGACAGAAAAACTATAGAAAGCTAAAAGAACACAAAGAACTGCAATGTGGAGATATTTAGTGTAGGGATAAGGAGTCCAAATATTTCTGACCCTTGTGGACACCTCTGACCTCTGTGGGCATTGCTGAATTAGAGAACAATATAATATTGGATGTCCATAAATGTCTTCTAGATATAGTTAAATTATATCAGTGTTCTCTGTTTAGTAAGATAAGGAAAATAAATCTTCCAAAATGTATTTTTAAAAGAAATCTCCTCAGATAAATTTCATGCATATTCCTGGTCAAGAACCATTATAATAAAGCAGTATAATGTAATAGCATAGCATAGCATTGCATTGCATAGCATATTGCATAGTGAGGGAAGAGGCTTATCTTTGCTGTGTGCTTTACTATCTCATGTACTTTCTCTGGGCTTCATTTTTTCTTATTTCCAAAATATGACTCTTGACTAGGAAAACTCTAAATTCCCTTCTAGTTCCCATTTGTGTGATTCAGTGAAATCACATTATTCCAATGTTTCAGTTTCTAATGGGAGCTGGGTTTTATGGTTCATTGTCCTGTGGGTATCATCAACAGAAATGTCAGGGTCAGGAAGGAAAAGCTTTCCATCCCTGGCATCTTAATTCTGTAAATGTTTTAATTGTTGGTTTTTAAGGCTATGAGAGGAGAGAATGAGGGGTCAAGCAGATAGGAAAAGCATGAGAGGAAGATGTTTTAATTATATTAATGTATTCTCTCTAAAGAAAATGCAAAGAGAGCCACATAACCCTCCACGATATTTCTGCCCTATCCATGACCATAGTCATGTATTTAAGGCAATTTATGTGGTCCTGCTAATTCTAAAAATGTACTTTAATCCAAATAATGATAGCAACTGCAGTGCAGTGAAACAGATTTAGAGCAGTGGTCCTCAAATTTTAGTGTGTATCAGAATCACAAGGAGGAAGGCTGTTAAAACAGTGAGTACTGGGCCCCACCCACAGAGTTTCTTAATCAAAAACTGCGGGTGGGGCCCAGAAATGTGCATTCCCAACAAGTTCCCAAGTGATGCTTCAGATCCAGGGAACATACTTTTAGAACCATTGTTCTAGAGGCAAGGTCCTTCTTCCATCAAGAGAGATGGCCTCTTATTTTCCCCCTTTATGTCATATGGAAATAAGAGGTAGGACAATTAAGTTCACGAACTCATCCTAGAAAAAACTGCTACATGCGTTATTGCTGAATATCACTATGGTCACCTTCAAGGTACTCCCCTTGGGAAGCTGTACACCAACAGCAGCACCTATCCACCCTTCAAAGTAATTTGGAACTCTGTCTGGAGTGGCCATCAGAGCTGTCGTCGTATTACCCTTGATGTTCTGAATGTCATCAAAACGGCTTCCTTTCAATATTTCCTTTATCTTCGAGTAAAGAAAGAAGTAATTGGGGGCAAGATCAGGTGAGTAGGGAGGGTGTTCCAATACAGTTATTTGTTTACTGGCTAAAAGCTCCCTCACAGACAGTGCCCTGTGAACTGGTACGTTGTCATCACACAATGATGAATTATTGGCAAAAAGTTCAGGTCGTCTAACTTTTTCACGCGACCTTTTCAGTACTTCCAAATAGTAAACTTGGTTAATTTAATTGTTTGTCCAGTTGGTACAAATTCATAATTAATAATCCCTCTGATATCAAAACAGGTTAGCAACATCATTGCAACAAGTTCGCGAACTTAATTTTCAGGCCTTGTAAGTTAATGTTATAATGAGAAAAAATGGAAATAGCTTAAATATCATCCATAGGGAAATGGTTATATAAATTATGTTGCATCAACAATGTAATACTGTTTAGTCACTAAAAAGAGAGGTGAGATAGATCTGTATGTATTAAATGGAAAGAATACATTAAATGAAAAAAGTAAGAAGACATATGTGATATATCCACACAATAGAATATTGTTCAGCTACATAAAGCAATGAAGTACTGAAGCATGTTACAACATGGATGGACTTTGAAAACATTATGCTACCGTCTTTCCCCCAAAATAAGACCTAACCGTAAAATAAGCCCTAGCATGTTCAGGATGACATCCCCTGAACATAATCTCTAATGCGTCTTTTGGAGCAAAAATTAATGTAAGACCCAGTCTTATTTTCAGGATAACACGGTATGTGAAAAGATTTAGTGACAAAATACCACATATTGTATGATTCCATTTATATGAAATGTCCAGAATAGGGAAATCTGTAGAGACAGAAAGTAGACTAGTGGTTGCTTAGGGCTAGAGAAAATGTGAGGATACATGGGTGATAGGCAAAGCCTGCAGGTTTTTCTTTTTCACGTAATGAAAATATCCTAAAATTGATTATGGAGATGGTTCCAATATTTTCTGTAAATATACTAAAAACCATTCAATTGTACACTTTTAATGAGTGAATTATATGGTATGTTAGCTACATCTCAATAAAGTTGTTAGAAAAGTAATAGGACAATATGTAATATATAATACCATCTATTTGTAAAAAAAATATACAATAGATGAGGTCGGACAATTAGGTTCACGAACTTGCCACCATGCGCTTACATTGGCAGCACTGTCCAAACAGCTCGGTAAGGTTTCATAACCTTGGTATATCAGTGTCTCACAGCTGTGTTCATGTCGACATGTGGCAGTGTCTTGCTGAGTGGAGTTCATTATTGTTGTTGCGTGTTTTTGTTTGCCATTGTAAGAATGTCTGAACTTGAATTAGAGTAACAAACAAACATTAAATTTCTTGTTAAACTTGGCAAGAGTGGAAGTGAAATCAGGGACATGTTAGTCCAAGTTTATGGGAATAATGCCATGAAGAAAACAGCAGTTTACAAAAGGATTAAATGTTTTTCTGAGGGGAGAGAATGCGTCACTGATGAAGAGAGGTCAGGGCGGCCAGTAACCAGCAGACCTGACAAAAGCATTGTTAAAACTCATAAAATTGTGTGTCAAAATCATTGGCTGACTGTGAGAAGCATAGCAGATCAAGTAAACTTCAATAGAGAAACAGGAAAATCTTAACTGAAAATCTTGGCATGAGAAAGGTATGTGCAAAAATGATCCTGAAGGAACTCACTGATGAACAAAAGCAAAGGAAAGTCATAGTTTGCCAAGACCTTTTGGAGAGGCAAGACGATGTTTTGGGCCATTTTATTACTGGTGATGAAACACAGGTGTACCAATAGGATGCTGAAACAAAGCATCAAAGTGCACAATGGAAGTCAGCCAATTTTCCATGACCAAAAAATTTCTGTCAGTCCAAATCAAGTGTCAAAACGATATCAGAGGGATTATTCATTACTTATTTGTTCCACCTGGGCAAACAGTTAACCAAGTTTACTATTTGGAAGTGCTGAAAAGGCTGCATAAAAAAGTTAGTTGAAGACGTCCTGAACTTTTCGACAGTTCACAGCCCTTGCATCACAACAATACATCATCTCGCATGGCACTGTCTGTGAGGGACTTTTTAGCCAGTAAACAAATCAATGTATTAGGACACCCTTCCTACTCACCTGATGTGGCCCCCAATGACTTCTTTCTTTACCTGAAGATAAAGGAAATGTTGAAAGGAAGACATTTTGATGACATTCAGGACTTCAGGGTAATATGACGACAGCTATGATGGCCATTTCAGAAAAAGAGTTCTAAAATTGCTTTGAAGAGTGGACTAGGTGCTGGTATGAGTGCATAGCTCCCCAAGGAAGTACTTTGAAAATGACTGTAGTGATACTCAGCATTGAGGTATGTAGCACTTTTTCTAGAATGAGTTCGTGAACTTAATTGTCAGTCCTCACATATACATATACATGAATGTAAATACATAACAATAGGTCTGGAAACATTAGGGAGGGTGGTGAATAATGTTTAACACTTTGTGCTCTGTATAACCCTGCACTGTTTATTTATTTGTTTATTTTACAATGGAATCAGTTTTGCATATAATCTGAGTAATTAAAAAAGTATATGTAATGGTTGACAAAACAAGTGTAGCTGGGTCTCAGAACCCTTAGCTCTGTCATGTTTTAGTTCAGTTTTTGTTGGTCCAGGCTGGTGGTAGGAACAAAGATGTGAAAGTAACCTGAGCATTTGTATTAAGTGGAGTTGATCTTTCGTAAACTGATGTTTTTAATGTTATATTTTCTGTGGTGGTGTAGAGCTACCACTCTGTATTGCTTTTGAAAAACTTGGTATGCTCTCTATTTAAAAATCTATTAAAAATTATGTTCTCACAAATGATTTTTAAGTAGAAGCACTAGCAGGGACATTTTTTGTATCTAATCTTACGTGTGTGGTTGTCAAGGGAACAAGCTACAGAAGTGTTTAATGTGTAAATGTTATCATTGTTTTAAAATTAGCAATCTCACAAACTCCAGTTTCAAAATCCATTGAAAGTAGCTGTCAGGGGAACATTTCCATGGGGAGAGGATGTTTTAAGAAGCCTCACTCTGCAGTATTACCCACTGCATAACTGTAATGGGAAGGACATGAGTTTAGGCCAAAACTGCAATCCTAGTTTTACTACTTACTAGCTAGTTATGTGACTCTGGGAAAGTCATTTATCCTCTTTGGGCCAGCACCCTTATCTGTAATAGGGGTAAGAGATGTGAGAATTAAATGTGACAATTTATGGGAAAGTAAGGTGCAAATAAATATCCATTTATTTTTTCCCATTTAGCCAAACAGGGAAGATGTCAGAGAAAATGTAGCTGATCAGAAGTGAAAGGTGTGCTAAATAAAGCATCCATCTGGTGGGCTTGATGTGTTCAAACAGATTAGTTGACTCCATTATATAGGCGTTAGCAAACTAGGCTGTCAAAGAAAGTGTCTAGAAAGAATTTTGATACCTAATAGGCTTGGATTCCTAGAACTTTGAACAAATCCCAGGAGAATCCATGATGAAATTAGCAGTGAAAAAGTCTTTTACTCAAAGAAGGAAGATTAAACAGAATTTGCTTAAGTAGTAACTGGTAAAAACCAAGAATTAGGGATTTCTGGTCAAGATGGCAGAGTAGGTAAACACTGTGCTTACCTCCTTTCATGGCCACATCAAAATTACAACTAAACTACAAAACATCCATCATTGAGAATCACCTGAAGTCTAGTTCAACTGAAGGCCTACAACTAAGGACATACAGAAGAAGCCGCCTCAAGAGTGGTAGGAGGGGCAGAGACGTGGAATGGGCTGGTCCCATATCTGCATGGAGCCATTAAAAATCAGGAGGAATATGTTGGCTGTGGCGGTTCCCACCCCCGCACCGCCAGCGGAATGAAGGGTGCCAAAGTGACACCAGGCTTCCCAGCGCAGGGTTCCAGTGCTGGGGAGAGAAGTCCCTATAACTTCTGGCTGTGAAAACTAGTAGAGATTATGACCAAGTCAGACAAGGGCAGTTGCAGTCCCAGGCACTCCTCTTAAAGGATTCATGCATGAACTCAACTCACTGACAGACACACTCACTCTAAGCTCCAGTGCTGGGGCAGCAGCTTGAAAAGCACCAGAGATATATGGGGAGGAACAGAATTGTACGGCTGAGGGGCAAGGCCTGGAGAAGCAGCTTTCTCCTAGACAGAGGAGCTGGCAGAAGCCTTGTTTCTTTGTTGAGCCCCCCCCCCCCCAGTGTGCAGGCCCAGGCAGACATCATATCTGAGTCTCCATCAACTTGGCTATCATGATTTGTCTGTACCATCCTAGTGATTCCCTGAGATCACACCCCACCTGGCTTGCCAGCCCAACCAAGGCGCCTCTGGTGGCTTTTCTGTACAAATGGCCCATCTTGGCTCAGCTGTGGACATTCCTAAAATCTCTCAAAGGTTCATAAAACCCAAAGAAGTAACATCTGGCTTTGGCATGCACTGTACCTCTGGCTGAAGCAATCCGAAGCCCAGCATTAGTGACAGCGAACTCGGTTGGAGGCTTGGCCTCTCAAGGCACCTCCAGACAATCACTGGTGGCGGCCATCTGCTGATGGCTTTGTGGCTTATGCCTGGTGGCACTGGGCAGGGTACAGGCTGCAGCTGAACTTGGGCTGCAGTGGGTCCCCTCCCAGGGGGACCTGGGGTTGGCACACCCATTGACTAGCTTTGGTCTGAGGGGGAGCATCACGGCTGCCTCCAAGAACAACACACCCAAAGGGAAGACTGGACAGGCACCAGAGCCCTGCTAAAGCAAGTCCTGCAATGTAGGGTCAGTGCCTGCACAACAAGTTCTCCATTGTAGTCACAGCCAGTCTTCACAACCAATCAGATGAGGGTCACTCCCACACACTGATATGCAAACTACAACAAAGGCTCAATAACAATAGGAGGACACACACAACCCACATAAGGGACACACCTGGAGCACCTGGCTTAGGTGACGAGGGAGACTGTGTCATTGGACCCTACAGGATGCCGACTACATAAGACCACTCTACTAAGACCAGTAGACCTAGGAGTCCTACCTAACATATGAAAAAAAACACAAGGTGCCCACCAAAATGGGGAGACAAAGAAACACGTCCCAAATGAAAGAACAGAACAAACCTCCAGGGGAAAAAAAAAAAAAAACTAAAGAAAATGGAGACAAGCAATCTACCACACACAGAGTTTAAAACACTGGTTATAAGGATGCGCAGTGATCTCAGAGAACTTCAACAAAGAGATAGGAAATAAAAATGGAGATAGAAAACATAAAAAAGAACCAGTCAGAAATAAATAATAGAATAACTAAAATGATAATACAATAGAGGGAATCAACAGTAGATTAGATGAAGCAGAGTTTTGAATCAGTGATTAAGAAAGCAAGGTAGCAGGAAACACCCAATTAGAACAGGAAAAAGAAAAAAGGATCCACAAAAATGAGTATGTTTTAAGGGGCCTCTGGGACAACATCAAACATACCAACATTCTCATTATAGGGGTACCAGGAGGAGAAGAGAGAGAACAAAGATTTGAAAACCTGTTTGAAGAAATAATGACTGAAAACTTCCCTAACCTGGCAAAGAAAATAGACATACTATCCCAGGAAGCAAAGAGAGCTTCCCGAACAAGATGTGTCCCAAACCGATACACATTATAATTAAAATGCCAAAGGTTAAAGACAAACAGAGAGTCTTAAAAGCAGCAAGACCTACAAGGGAGCTCCCATGAGATTGTCAGCTGATTTCACAGCCAGAAAGGATTGGCAGGAAATATTTAAAGTGATGAATAGCAAGGGCATGCGGCCAAGATTACTCTACCCAGCAAGGCTATCATTTAGAATTGAAAGACAGATAAAGAGCTTCACAGACAAGAAAAAGCTAAATGAGTTCATCACCACCAAACTTCTTTAAAATGAAAAAAAAAGATCAAAAATATAAATAATAAAATAACAACTACAGGTCTATCAACAATTACTTTACATGTAAATGGATTAAATGCTCCAATCAAAAGATAAGGTGGCTGAATGGATAAGAAAGCAAGATCCCTACATATGCTGCCTACAAGAGACTCCCTTCAGATTGAAAGACACACAGAGACTGAAAGTAAAGGGATAGAAAAAGATATTTCAAGCAAATGCAATAGAATGGAAAACCCAGAAATAAACCCACGTTAATATGGACAGATAATTTTCAACAAAGGAACCAAAAGCATACAGTAGAGAAAGAAAGCCCTTTCAATAAATGGTGCTAAGAAAATTGGAAAGCCACGTGCAAAAGACTGAGGCTATAGTGCTATCTGTCATATACCAAAATTAACTCTTAGTGGATCAAAGACCTAAACATAAGACTTGAAACTATAAACTACATAGAAAAAAGCATAGATACTAAACTTATGGACTGTGGGTTCAAAGAGGATTTTATTAATTTGACCTCAAAAGCAAGGGAAGGAAAAGCTACAATAAGTGAATGGGACTATGTCAAACTAAGAGGGTGTAGTAGATTGGGGGAGGTGGGTTATCACTTTGTGACGGGTATAAATGTCTAACTATTACATTGTTTTGTACACCTGAAACTAAAAACAACAACAACAAAAACCCCAAACAAACAAACAAAAAATGCTTCAGAGAAAAATAAACTAATCAACCTGCAAAAAATTAAAAAATAAAAAGCTTTTGTACAACAAAAGAAACCATCAACAAAACAAAGAAACAACCAACCAAATGGGAGAAGATATTTGCAAACAACGCCTCTGGTCAGAGGCTAATATCCAAAATATACAAGGAATTCTACAACTCAACAACAAAAAGATAAGCAATTCAATTAACAAATGGGCGGAGGACATGAAGAGAAACTTCTCCCAACAAGACATACAAACAGCCAACAGATATATGAAAAAATGCTCAACTTCACTAGCTATTAGGGAAATTCAACTGAAAACCACAATGAGATATCACCTCACACCGGTTAGAATGGCTATCATCAACACGACAAATAATAACAAGTGTTGGAGAGGTTGTGGAGAAAAAGGAACCTCATACACTGCTGGTGGGAATGCAGGTTGGTGCTGTCGCTATGGAAGGCAGTGTGGAGGTTCCTCAAAAAATAAAGAATAGAATTACCGTATGACCTAGCAATCCCTCTCCTGGATATCTACCCAAAAAATCTGAAAACATTTATCTGTTAAGGTGTATGTGCTCCGATGTTCATTGCAGGTGTATTTATGGTGGCCAAGACATGGAAGCAACCAAAGTGTCCTTCAATAGATGATTGCATAAAGAAGATGTGGTATATATACACAATGGAATACTATTCTGCCATAAGAGAAGATGAAATACTGCCATTTGCACGGCGTGGATGTACCTTGAGATGATCATGCTAAGCGAAATAAGTCAGACGGAAAAAGTCGAGAATCATATGACTTCACTGGTATGTGGGATACAATACTGAAAAGAACAAAGGAAAAAGACAAACAAAGAAAGAAACAAAAACTCATAGACACAGACAACAGTTTAGTGGTTAGAGAGTGTAAGGGGGAGGGGGAATGTTATAAGTGGGTAAATGGGGTCAAATATATGGTGATGGAAGGAGAAGTGACTCTGGGTGGTGAGCACACAATGTGATATATAGATGATGTATTATAGAATTGTACACTTGAAACCATGTAATTTTACTGACCATTGTCACCCCCAATAAATTTAATTAAAAAAAAATTTTGTGTAGTGTAGCAATACTTATACCAGACAAAACAGACTTTAAAACAAAGTTTATAAGAAGAGAATAATAAGGACCCAGTAATCCCACTTCTGAGTATTTGTCTGAAGAAAGCCAAAATGCTACTTCGAGGGGATGTGTGCATCCATATGTTCATTGCAGCGTTGTTTACAATTTCCAAGATGTGGAGGTAGCCTGGGTGTCCGTCGATGGAAGAATGGGTAGAGGAGAGGTGGTACCTATATACAATGGACTATTGCTCGGCCATGGAGGGGAAAATGTTCTTGCCATCTTCCATCTGCAGTGTCGTGGAATAACCAGCATGGTATTGTGCTCAGTGGCATATGTCAGACGGAAAGACAGATGCAATATGATTTTGCTTATATGGAGAATCTAAAGAACAAAATAAACAAAGAAGCTCATTGATACAGATAACATTTTGATGTTTTCCAGATGGGAGGAGTTTGGGGGTGAGTGAAAAAGGTAAGGGATTACGAAATATAAATTGGTAGTTACAAAATAGTCATGAGGATGTAAAGTAAAGCCTCGGTATGGTGTCAGGTGAGTACTAGACTAGTCAGGGGGATCACTTCTTAGATTATATAATTATCTAACCACTGTGCTGTACACCTGAAACTAATAGAATGTTGTTTGTTAGCTATATTTTAATAAAAATCTTTTTAAAAAGTCCCAAAACCAAGAATTATTTCATTTTCCTCACTCTTTTCCTACTACTCCATCTGTGTTCACTTCTCATGGAAAACTTCCATCTTTTGACTTCTTTCTGTTATCCCAAGTTGTCAACATCTTTCTTTTACTACTCCATTCTATGGTAATCCCCTTTATCATACCCTTTGTATCATACCCTTTGTAACCCCTTTATTGCTTAAAAATAACAGTTTTATGAAGATGTAATTTACATACCATATGTTCACCCATTTGAAGTGTACAATTTAAAAAATAAAGTGTACAATTCAATGTTTTTCAATGTATTCGTAGAGTCTTGCAAATATCACTACAATCCATTGTACAACATTGTCATCCCCTCAAGAAGAAACCTTGTATCCATTAGCAGTCACTTCCCACTTTCCCTTAACCCTTTCTCCAATCCCAGGAAACCATTAATCTACTTGCTGTCTCTATAGATTTTCTTATTCTTAATATTTCACATAAATTATACAACATGTGGTCTTTTGTGACTGGTTTCTTTTACTTGGCATAATGTTTTCAAGGTTCATCCAGGTTGTAGCATGCATCAGTACTTCTGTCCTTTTTATGACTAATTACTATTTCATTATATGGATATGCCATTTATTTTATCCATTCATCCACTGATGGACATTTGGGTTGTTTTCACTTTTGGGCTATTTCAGTAATGCTGCTGTGAACATTTATGTACAAGTATCCATGGACATGTTTTCATTTATTTTTCATGTGTACCTAGGAGTGGAATTGGTAGATCGTATAGTAATTCTATGTCTAATTTTCTGAAAAATTGCCAGAGTGTTTTTCAAAATGACTGTACCATTTCACATTCCCACAGGCAGTATATGCGGGTGTTAATTTTTCCATATTTTTGCCAACACTTAATATGTCTTTTTGATGATAGCTATACTGGTAAATGTAAATTGGTATCTTGAGGTTTTGATTTGTATCTCCTTGATTGCTAATGCTGTTGAACATCTTTTCATTGTGCTTATAGCCATCCATATCGTCTTTGAAGAACTGTCTGTTTAGATCCTTTGTCCAGTTTTTAGTTAGGTTATTTATCTTTTTATTATTTAGTTGGAAGTGTTTTTTTATATATTCTAGATACAAGTCCCTTATCAGACACATGATTTGCAAGTATTTTCTCCTAGCACCTTTGTTTTATAGTCCCTTGTTGTTCTTCCATAACTCCAAACTTGCCAACGTCCACTCGTTTATCCATTCAGCAATTTAATCGTTGCTTCTGCTTTACCTTAGTAAATTTAATAGGATATATAGTCAAGGCAAATACCTGGAAGACTTGATTTTTCACTATCTCTAAACATACGAGGTGACAATTAAGTTCATGAATTCATCCTAGAAAAAGTGCTACATACCTCATTGCTGAGTATCACGATGGTTACCTTCGAAGTACTCCCTGGACGCTATGCACTCACTCCAGCACCTAGTCCACCCTTCAAAGCAATTTTGAAACTCTTTTTCTGAAGTGGCCATCAGAGCTGTCATCGTATTGCCCTTGATGTCCTGAATGTCATCAAAATGTCTTCCTTTCAATATTTCCTTTATCTTCGGGTAAAGAAAGAAGACATTGGGGGCCAGATCAGGTGAGTACGGAGGGTGTTCCAACACAGTTATTTGTTTACTGGCTAAAAACTCTCTCACCTACAGTGCTGTGTGAGCTGGTGCATTGTCATGATGCACGAGCCATGAATTGTTAGAGAAAAGTTCAGGTCGTCCAACTTTTTCACGTGACCTTTTCAGCACTTCCAAATAGTAAACTTGGTTAACCGTTTGTCCAGTTGGTACAAATTCATAATGAATAATCCCTCTGATATATAAAAAAAAAAGGTTAGCAACAACGTTGCAACAAGTTTGTGAACGTCATTGTCAGACCTCGTATATTATTCTTTCATACTTCAGTTTCTCTGCACCCATTCCCTCTCGTTGAAATGTCCTTATTTTACTTTTTCTGTCTGGCCCCTGTTTATTCATGATGATCCATCTTAAATGGAGAGTGGTAAACTTGGAATTCTAGTTTTGGCTCAATCTCATGACCTTCCTATTACAGTTACGCAGTGGGTAATCCTGCAGAGTGAAACTTAAAACTGTCTCTCCCTATGGCTCCGTTCCCATGACAGTTACCTTTTTTTTTTAATTAGAGTTTATTGGGGTGACAATTGTTAGTAAAGTTACATGGGTTTCAGGTGTACAGTTCTGTATTACATCATCTATATATCACATTGTGTGTTCACCACCAAGTAGTTCTCCTTCCATCACCATATATTTGATTCCTTTTACCCTCATCTACTATCCCCTTTCCCCCACCCTCTGGTGCTCACTAAACTATTGTCTGTGTCTATGAGTTTTTGTTTTTTCATTTGTTTGTCTTGTTCCTTTGTTGTTTTCAGTTTTATATATACATATCAGTGAAATCATATGGTTCTCGACTTTTTCTGTCTGATTTATTTCACGTAGCGTAATATTCTCAAGATCCATCCATGTTGTCACAAACGGCACTGTTTCATCTTTTCTTATGGCAGAATAGACTTCCATTGTGTATATATACCACATCTTCTTTATCCAACCATTCATTGAAGGACACTTTTGTTGTTTCCATGTCTTGGCCACCATAAATAAACCTGCAATGAACATTGGAGCACATATATCTTTATGGATAAATGTTTTCAGATTTCTTGGGTTGATATCCAGGAGAGGGATTGATGAATCATATGGTAATTCTACTTTTAATTTTTTGAGGAATCTCCACTATATCATACTGAAAAGCTTCTGCACAGCAAAAGAAACCATTGACAAAACAAAGAGTGGGGGAAGATTTTTGCAAACAACACCTCCAATAAGGGGCTAATATTCAAAATATATAAGGAACTCATACAACTGAACAACAAAGAAACAATCCAATTAAAAAATGGGTATAGGACCTGAATAGACATTTCTCTAAAGAGGACATACAAATGGCCAATAGACATATGAAAAAATGCTTAGCATCACTAATCACCAGAGAAATGCAAATAAAAACCACGATGAGGTATCACCTCACCCCAGTTAGAATGGCTATCATCAACAAGACAAATAGTAACAAGTATTGGAGAGGCTGTGGAGAGAAAAGAACCCTCATACACTGTTGGTGGGAATGCAGACTGGTGCAGCCGCTATGGAACGCAGTGTGGAGACAGTTACTTTCAATGCCTTTTGAAGCTGGAGTTTGTGTGAACCAGGCAGATTAGTGGCTTCTTAAATTCTTCCCTCTAAGCCCTTGTTAATATCACCTATCTGTGAGATCTGCAAGATCTAGGGTCTAATCTTTTGTTTCTGTATGCCTATGATCAGTGCTGGAGTACACGGTGGATGTTCAATAAATGTCTATGATTATTATTGTTATTTATTGTTGACATTATTATAATTAAAGGAAACAATACTTAAAAAGAGCCTACCCCATTACCTGCCACAGAGGGAGTACTCAATGCTTTTCACAGCTATTGTTGCTGTTATTTGTGGAATAAATGACTTTGGATGGCAGTTGTACATTACTTCCATATACAACCCTCATTGATACTTGTAACAATGTTGTGAGGTAGAAAAGCAAGAATTAGGATCTCCATTTTATAGATTAAGAAAGTGAAGCTCAAGGAGGTTAGGAGGCTTGCCCAAATCACTTAGCCAGTAAGTGAGAAAAAGTAGGACTTGAACACAGGTTTTCTGACAGTAAATTTGTGTTTGTATATCTTCCAGTCTTGCTCTAAACTGTATTGTCTTTTAAATTATAATGTCTACAAACATTAAGTTTTCATTTACTGTAAGTGTAAAAACATGTATTAACAAAGGCTAAAAGATAATTTGGCATGAGTGATATAATAAATTTTTTTGTGAATAGAAATAGCAGAATTAAGCAAAATGTCTTCTTTCCTGTTTACCCTTATTCCTCTCACCTGCCCAAATTCGAAAAAAAAACAAACCAAACAAACAAAACAGAGAGAAAAAATGTTAACTGTCAGTTGGAAGCATCCTTGTTAGGACAAGGAGGCCATAACTAGAAAACCATGTTTCAGATGGTGGCAGCATATATTAATTGTAGAATACTTACCTAGTGGGGAACAAATCATTTCCTGATTGTTGCCTATGCTTACTCAAACCTATAAACCTTGAAAATGCCTCCCTGCTCCGGATGTCTAAGCTCCTAATTGTCATTTTCTCATGTTAAGATTGGTAGTCATCAGGTTACTCTCCCCATATTTTTCTCCATTTTATTTTATCTGTCCAATTTTATTTGTAAAGTCAGTGAAAAGTATCATGTTATAGTCTCAAATTATTGTCAATGTAATAGAATGTTAAAGAAATGGATTATTCCAAAAGCCTACACAAATTAACTTGTGTTGCCTTCCAGTGGGCTAACTTCATGAAATGTTTATCCTAAGGTAAATATTTGGGTTGCTGATCATGTCTTGTTGCTGAACTGCATCAAATTTTAAAACTATGCTCATAAGATAAACAACTTTAAAAATGTATTGTTGCAATATGCAGATGACGTATTATACAATTGTACACTTGAAACTTGCATAATTATTACAGTTATCAACCAATATCACCTCAATAAATTTAATTTTTTAAATGTATTGTTAACATAAGAAAGGGAGGCATAATGATTTTAGGGTAAATTATATTTTATAAAAGAAGAACTCAAATAATCTAGATTGTTGAAGTTTTTCTTGAAATGATACTGTTTATTCATTTCAGTTTCCTGAATGGCAGCTAGAATATAGAGAAATGAGTACATTTTCTTGGGGATAGCTCTCCGGGTACTCGGGTTAGGATACAGTAGGTTATTCTAATACTTCTAATTGATTGTATGTCTTTAAGATATAAATTGAAAGACAGTGTACCACCATTCCTTTTAGACTAGTCTATTGCCTGGCTCTCTCAAATGAGTTTTTTGGTTATCTAGCATGTGTGGAAGTAATAGAGAGGACTACCACACACCAACTGAGAATAAAATGTGCTGTGTAACTTGTAATTTGACTTTCTGATTGTTTGTTACTAATATATTGTAATACAGTTTGTTAATGATTATTGATCTTATATCTTGCAATCTTGATAAACTGACTTACAAGTATTCTAGGAGCCTTTTTTTAGGTTCTGTAGGATTTTCCACATAGAAAATCATTGTGCCTATAAATAAATATACTTTTATTTTTTCATTTCCAATGTGATGTCTTTTATTTCGTTTTCTTGCCTTACTGTACTGGGTAGGAATTCCAGAAAAAAATGTTGAATAGAACTGATTAGAGTATACATTCTTGCTTTGTTCCTGATATTCGGAGGAAAGCATTTATTTTTTCACCATTAAGTATTATGTCGTTTGCCATAGGTTTAAGGAAGTTCCTTTCTGTTCCTAGTTTGCTGAAGAAAAAAATTTTAAAAATCATAAATGGATGTTGGATTTTGTCAAATGCTTTTTTGCACTTATCGAAATGATCTTATCACTTTTTTAATCTGTTAACATTGTGAATTATATTGATTGACTTATTGAATGCTAAAACAACCATGTATTGTAGGGATAAGTCCCACTTGGTCATCATATATTATGCCTTTTATATGTTATTAAATTTAATATGCTAAAATTTTAGGAATTTTTGCACCTATGCTTATGAGGGATTTTGGTCTTTGTTTCCTTATTTTTGTCACCTTCTAGAATGAGTTGGGAGTTGTTCCCTCCTCTTAATTTTCTAGATGTGTTTGTGCAGAATTGGTGTTCTTTCTTTCTTAAATGTTTGGTAGAATTCACCAGTGAAAATTCAGTTTATAATTGACATATGGCTATTTGGTTATTTATTTCTTTTAGAGTAATCTTTGGTAGCTTGTGTCTTTCAGAGAATTTGTCCATTTCAACTAAGTTGTCTAATTTATTGGCATACAGTTTTTGATATTTTCTTATCATCCTTTTAATATCCATACAATCTCTAGTGAGATCACCTCTCTCAGTCTTGGTATTGGTAATTTGTGTTTTCTCTCCTTCCCCCACCCCCAATCAGTCTGGCAAGAATTTTATCAAATTTATAGATCTCAAAGAATGAGCTTTCGGTTTTTCTTTTTCTTTTTTTATGTTTTATACTTCATTAATTCCGCTCTGATCTTTTTTTTTTTTTTTTTGAAGCAATAGTGAAAATTTATTGATTTTTGGAATAGTGGTAGGAGATGATCCATTGTCCAATAATATCTGTTTTTCTCTCATCCTCTTCCTACTCTTGGTTCCAAATCCAGTTGGACTTACAGCAGACAACATCACTACTTATTTGCTCAGAAGCTAGAACAACATCTTAAACCTCCCTGGTGAGCCATAAACATTTGTGGAATGGATGAGTGAATACTGGGGATCTGAAAGGCTGTGCAGATTTGATAGAAGCACATGAAAGTTATTTTGTGTTTCTAAGTGGCCAGAATTTGCTCCATCAAGGTCTATTTCACTGTTTAAAATAGACAGCTAGATTCTGGACATCCACTATTATTTACAAGATAAGGAACATTCGTGAATATTTGACTTATTATGCTAGTTTTGTTTTATTTCAGAAATCAAAAGTCTTTGAGTTTAGGGGGAAAAGGCAATTTTAACTTAGTGTCTACACAGATCAGTAAAGAAGGCAGCACACTACAGTGGAAATAACCCATAGCTAGGAATCAGGAATCCTAGGTTCTTAACTGTGCCTGCCACAAAATATTCAGTGTAAATACCACTAAGTTGTTGAGGTCAATAATACTTTGGTTTCTTAAGTGATATAATGGTTTCCAAAGTAAGAACACAGAAGAAAAAACAAGTGTACTGGAATAAAGATAAATTATGCTCTCAAATCTAGCAAGCCAATTGATTAACAAATACCTGACTCCAAATTAGAAAGGGTTAAAAAATATTAGAGCATGTTTTCTAGATATGTCAGTTTTTCTGACAATAGAACATATTGTAGTGTTTAATTATGGAGAATTTCTTTGCTAATTAAGATTTTACAGGCATAAAATTATGTCATAACAACATAATCATAAACTCAGATTTCCTTTAAAAAAGAGAAAGTCTAAAGACAGAAGAACACTGTGGGGCAGCTTTACAGACCATGAATGAGGCCAATGTTTGAGCTCTGTTTTTTCTTGGCAAAACACAACTTTCTACCTCAAAGAAATAGAACTGACAAAAGCTTATTCTTAAAAAAAGGATCACATGATTTCCTTAAACATCAAATGTCTCTTATAAAACATTTTGGATAGTAAAGTATAAACTAATCAAACACCATAATATTGGATTTCCCTTTTGAAAATAATACAAGACCAGAAAAAGGAAGACCTGAGGTCAACAGTTGTTTTTTTTTATTATTATTTATTTATTTATTTTAATTTATTTTTAATTTATTGGGGTGACAATTGTTAGTAGAATTACATAGATTTCAGGTGTACAATTCTGTATTACATCATCTATAAATCCCATTGTGTGTTCACCACCCAGAGTCAGTTCCCCTTCTATCACCATATATTTGATCCCCCTTACCCTAATTTCCCACCCCCACCCCCCGGACCCTCTGGTAACCACAAAACTATTGTCTGTGTCTATAAGTTTTTGCTTCTCATTTGTTTGTCTTGTCCTTTTGTTGTTTTGGGTTTATATACCACATATCAGTGAAATCATATGGTTCTGTTTTTTCTGTCTGACTTATTTCGCTTAGCATCATACTCTCAAGATCCATCCATGTTGTCACAAATGTTCCTATATCGTCTTTTCTTACCGCCAAAGAAAAGGTAAGAAAAGGTATATTCCACTGTGCATATATACCACAACTTCTTTATTTTTATTTTTTTTATTTTTTTTATTTTTTATTTTTTTATTTTTTAAATTTATTGGGGTGACAATTGTTAGTAAAATTACATAGATTTCAGGTGTGCAATTCTATATCACATCATCTATAAATTACATTGTGTGTTCACCACCCAGAGTCAGTTCTCTTTCCATCACCATATATTTGATCCCCCTTACCCTCATCTCCCACCCCCCCAACCCCTTTACCCTCTGGTAACCACTAAATTACGTTCCCCAGATTAATTATCAAACCCCGTGGCCATCCTGTGGTCACCGACTGCCCTCCAATCCCCTCACCCTCCTCCCCACCCCCACCCCCCTGCCCATCTAGCAACCCTCAGTTTTTCCTCTTTGTCTCCAAAACTGTTTCTGATTAGTACATTCACTCACTCTTTTCTTTAGACTCCGCAGATAAGTGAGATCACAACTTCTTTATCCATTCATCTATCAAAGGACATTTTGGTTGTTACCATGTCTTGGCCACCATAAACAAAGCTGCAATGAACATTGGAGCACATGTGTCTTTATGTGTAGATGTTTTCAGATTTTTTGGGTAGATAACCAGGAGAGGGATTGCAGGGTCATATGGTAATTCTATTCGTAATTTTTTGAGGAACCTCCACACTGCCTTCCATAACGGCTGCACCAGTCTGCATTCCCACCAACAGTGTATGAGGGTTCCTTTTTCTCCACAGCCTCTCCAACACTTGTTACTATTTGTCTTGATGATAGCCATTCTGACTGCGGTGAGGTGATATCTCATTGTGGTTTTTATTTGCATTTCTCTGATGATTAGTGATGTTGAGCATGTTTTCATATGTCTATTTGCCATTTGTATGTCCTCTTTGGAGAAATGTCTCTTCAGGTCCTCTGCCCATGTTTCAATTGGGTTGTTTGTTTTTTTGTTGTTGAGTTTCATGAGTTCCTTGTATATTTTTGATATTAGCCCCTTATCAGAGGCACTGTTTGCAAAAATCTTCTCCCATTCAGTTGGTTGCCTCTATATTTTGTCGATGGTTTCTTTTGCTGTGTAGAAGCTTTTAAGTTTCATATAGTCCCATTTGTTTATTTTAGCTTTTACTTCCATTGCCTTTGCAGTCAAATTCATAAAGTGCTCCTTGAACCCAAGGTGCATAAGTTTAGTACCTATGTTTTCTTCTATGCAGTTTATTGTGTCAGGTCTTATGCTTAAGTCTTTTTGATCCATTTTGAATTAATTTTGGTACATGGTGACAGAGAGCAGTCCAGTTTCATTCTTTTGCACGTGACTTTCCAATTCTCCCAGCACCATTTATTTAAGAGGCTGTCTTTCTTCCATTGTATGTTTTTAGCTTCTTTGTCAAAAATTATCCGTCCATATTTATGTGGTTTTATTTCTGGGTTCTCAGTTCTATTCCATTGGTATATGTGTCTGTTTTTATGCCAACACCATGTTGTTTTGATTATTGTAGCCCTGTAGTACAAGCTAAAGTCAGGGAGTGTGATACCTCCAGTATTGTTCTTTTTTCCTAACATTGCATTGGCTATTCGGGGTCTATTGTGGTTCCAAATAAATCTGATGTTTTTCTGTTCTATTTCTTTAAAAAATGCCATTGGGATTTTGATGGGGACTGCATTAAATCAGTATATTGCTTTGGGTAATATGGCCATTTTAACTATGTTGATTCTTCCAATCCATGAGCACGGAATGTCTTTCCATTTCTTTGTGTCTTCTTCAATTTCTTTCAAAAATGTCTTATAGTTTTCATCATATAGGTCCTTCACATCCTTGGTTAAGTTTATTCCTCGGTATTTTATTCTTTTTGCTACAATTGCAAAAGGAATTCATTTCTGTATTTCTTTTTCTGAGATTTCATTGTTGGTATATAGGAATGCAATGGACTTTTGTACATTGATTTTGTAGCCAGCAACTTTACTGTATTCGTTGATTGTTTCCAATAGCTTTTTGGTGGAGTCTTTAGGGTTTTCTATATATAGCATCATGTCATCTGCAAAGAGTGATAATTTAACTTCTTCATTCCCAATGTGGATGCCTTTTATTTCTTTCTCTTGCCTGATTGCTCTTCCAACTTCCAATTGCTCTTCCTTCCTGATTGCAAGGACTTCCAACACTATGTTGAAAAGCAGAGGTGATAGGGGACAGCCCTGTCGTGTTCCTGAACGTATTCAGTTTTTCACCATTAATTATGAGATTAGCTGAGGGCTTGTCATATATCGCCTTTATTACGTTAAGGTATTTTCCTTCTATACCTATTTTATTAAGTGTTTTAATCATAAATGGATGTTGTATCTTGTCAAATGCTTTTTCTGCATCAATTGATTAATCATATGATTTTTGTCCTTTATTTTGTTTATGTGATGTATCACATTGATGGATTTGCGGATGTTGAACCATCCTGGTGCCCCGGGGATGAACCCCACTTGGTCGTGATGAATAATCTTTTTAATGCATTGTTGTATTCGATTTGCTAGAATTCTGTTTCGGATTTTTGCATCTGTATTCATCAGAGATATTGTTCTGTAGTTTTCTTTTTTTGGGTTGTCCTTACCAAGTTTTGGTATCTGGGTAATGTTGGCCTCATAAAATGAGTAGGGAGTACTGTCTCTTCTTCAAATTTTTGGAAGAGTGTGAGCAGGATTGGTATTAGATCCTCTTTGAAGGTTTGGTAGAATTCACTAGTGAAGCCATCTGGCCCCGGACTTTTGCTTTTGGGAAGGCTTTGGATGACTGATTCAATTTCGTTACTGGTGATCAGTCTGTTTAGATTTTCCAGTTCTTCATGGTTCAGCCTTGGAAGGCTATATGTTTCTAAGAACTTGTCCATTTCTTCTAGGTTATTGAATTTGGTGGCATATCGTCCTTCATAGTATTCTTGGATGCTCCTTTGTATTTCTTTGGTGTCTGTGATACCTTCCCCTTTTTCATTCCTGATTTTGTTAATTAGTGTGTTCTCTCTTTTTATCTTAGTGAGTCTAGTCAAGGGTTTGTCAATGTTGTTAATCTTTTCAAAGAACCAGCTCTTTGTCACATTAATGTTTTCTATTGTCTTTTTGTTCTCTATTTCATTTAGTTCTGCTCTGATTTGTGGTATTTCCTTTCTTCTGCTGACCTTGGGTTTCACTTGTTCTTCTTGTTCTAGTTCTTTTTTTCTTTTTTTTTTTTGCAAGTTTGGTATTAATTTTATTCTATTTTCTGTATAACTTTAAGTACATAAAGGTTTATTTCCACAGGCCTCAGGAAATGGGCAGAAGTCACAGGACAATCTCTCTTCCCACCAAAAAAATGTTGCATATTTTGGTGTTTGTCCTAGAGGGAAAAAGTGAAATTTACATTAGCAATGCTGTGCAAGATTCTTACATAAGACCTAAAAGCAGTCTGCAGTGGAGATTTTAATCCTTTGTGCAGGTGCCTGGACAGAAGCCAAAAGCTGATGAGCATAACAGGGCAAAGGAAACAGTGCAGATGGATGACAGGCACCTAACATGGAAGGAGGAAGGAATGCCAGATTCCTTGGAATGATGTGTTATTTTTTTCTTTTTCAGTCATCTCTGTGGAAGGTGCTGGGCAGGGATCCCAGAGGAAAAAAAGGGTCCAAGACTCCTTTAACTGGTCTGGGTGCAGGGCACTGCCACAGCAGCTGATATAGGAGAACCTACTATCTCAGGTCCAGACAGAGCCAGGATGGAATGCAGAATAAAAGGAATGCTATAGGAAACAATTTTGCTTAGAACGTTAGCTAGATGGCCAAGCTTCAGCCTTTGGTCCAGTGCAACCCTTGTCTCACTTGTCAACAGTGAAAGATTAGTCTGGTTAGAAGAATCAGCTGGAATCACACCAGCTTCTGGTACCTTCATGCTCATTGTTAGAAAAAGAGTGACTTGTGTGAACTTTCTGAGCTGTTAATTCCTAGGGACTGCTTTATTCTTCCCAAAGACTGTTGGTCAAAGGCTGAAAGCTAAAACACACCAGTCCTGCAGTTCCTTAATGGACTGGCAGTGCAGTTGAGCTGATATGGAAAAGCTGCACCTTCCTGCAGAAGATCAACTGACCTGCTATCCCACCCCAAATCTCAGCCTGAGGTATATTTCAGTGAAGGCAGGTAGCTGTGCTTCTCAAAGCAGAGAAGCAGTTTAAGAGCAGAAACATAGAGGAAATCTAGAAAAGAACCGTCTCAATACAGATTTATCCCATGGTGTGAGGGAGAGGGCAAAGAACCCAGTGGCACTTCGCTTATCCAGCTATTTCTGTCACTGTGGTGACCAACTTCTGCCCGTTCCATAGGGTCTTGAACTGCTCTGGGACAGGGAACTCATTAAAGTCACCGCCTTCTGTAGGAATGAGGATATTCATCTCAGAAGATTTGGCACTGACTATCTCACACTCCAGGGAATTCTTACTCAGGTAAACGTGGCAGCCATCTGTTTTGTTGATGGAAATGGTTGGCACTTTGCCCATTACCTGAACTTTGACATCCCTACTATTGATTATGTCCACAATGCCCACCACGTCATCGAATACCAGACCGAGTTTCTTACAGTTATCTACTGTAATGGAGTTAATTTTACCCTTGATTTGCAATGTCGTGTTGACACACTTGTATATGTAAGCCACCTGTTTCAGCTCTGTGCCATCTATCACCAGGTTGGAAACATTCTCCTGATTTTCCACTCTCCACTTCTTGCCCTCTAGTTCAAGTACAGCTGGTTCCTACTTTGTGGTAGGTTTGGGGGATGGGCTGACTCCTGGTTTAGGTTCAGAGAATGGTTTGGGGCCACTTCGCACTGGACCGCTCTGAGCCTTCAGGGCAGGGTTCTTGTGAGTCTTCATGTCATCAGAAACATTTTCAGGGCATGTGTGATGCTCTCCCCCTGGTTAATCTGTGCAAACAGTGCTGAGCGTGAAGCAGAGTCATCTGAGCCTGAACAGGTAGGCATTGGGGGAGGAGGTGGGCCTGGTGGTGGTGGGGGAGGCCCTGATCCAGCAGAGGGTCCAGATGGCAATCCACTCAGTTCTTTTGCCACAGGTCCCGTTTTGCTCCAGGTCAGTCCGGTGGTATGGAACTCCTTAATGTAAGCCTGCAGCTCTGTTCATATACTCAAGTAGGCTTTGACCCAGTCCACATGCTTCTTATCCACATCTTTGTACTCCTTGAGGACTCGATTTGTATAAAACATGGCAGCATCATTCATTTCTTTCACATAAAGACCAGGCTTGGGAGCCATAGCCACCCAACCCAGGGCCTGGATACTTTCACTGACAGCTGACAGGTGATTGAACAACTTGCTGCCGCGGTTCTTCTCCCGAAAGGTTACCACTTCTTGGATCTGCTCTGAGATGGGTGCTAACAAATCAGAAAGCTTATTACCTCCTGGCTGCTGGCACTGAGAGGCTGTAACCAAGAGAGCTCGCTCCAACTTCAGACCGGTGTGGACCATCTCCGCATGTTTCTGCACGTCTCCTCCAATCTCTTTACTGAACTTCAAGTACTCTGCCACAGGACCAGCAAGCAGTGAGTCAAATGCTTGCACAGGGGGAACTACTCCTGCTTTTGCAGCACTGTCTCCGTTCCCACAGTGCATGGCAGAGGCATGGGACACTGCTTCCAGGCGGCCCACTGCCCTCTCCAATCTTTCTACCAGATTTTGCATGTCAGCCATAATGTACCACCTCAGAGTTCTGCCTCACCTCGGGACTGCGAACAGCCGCTCTCCCTCTTCTTGTTCTAGTTCTTTAAAGTGTAACATGAAGTTATTTATTTGGGATTTTTCTTGTTTCTTGAGACAGGCCAGTTATGATATAAATTTCCCTGTTAAAACTGCTTTTGATGCATCCCAAAAATTTTGGTAGGATATATTTTCATTGTCATTTCTTTCTATGTATCTTTTGATCTCTCCTCTAATTTCTTCTTTGATCCAGTCGTTCTTTAAAAGTATGTTGTTTAATCTCCATGTATTTGTGTTTTTTCCTGCTTTCTTTTTGCAGTTGGTATCCAATTTCAAAGCCTTGTGATCGGAGAATATGCTTGGTATGATTTCCATCTTCTTAAATTGCTTATGCTGATTTTATGTCCCAATGTATGGTCTATCCTTGAGAATGTTCCATGTACACTACAAAAGAATGTCTGATGTTTTAGGATGAAGTGCTGTATATATGTAAATTATGTCCATTTCATCTAATGCGTCATTTGGGGCTGCTATTTCGTTATTTATTTTCTGTTTGGATGATCTATCCATAGCTGTCAGTGATGTGTTTAGGTCCCCCACTATAATTGTGTTTTGGTCAATTTCTCCCTTTAGTTCTGTTAGAAGTTACTTGGTATATTTCGGTGCTCCCTGATAGGGGACATAAATATTGATGACTGTTATATCTTCTTGTTGTATAGTCCCCTTTACCATTCTGAAATGTCCATCTTTGTCTCTTGTTATCTTTTTCACCCTGAAGTCTGTTTCATCTGATATCATTATGGCTACACCTGATTTTCTCTGGTTACCATTTGCTTGGAGTGTCAATTTCCACCCTTTCACTTTGTGTCTATGCTTGTCCTTGTAGCAGAGATGTGTCTCTTGGAGACAGCATATGGTTGGGTTTAGTTTTTTGATCCAATCTGCTACTCTCTGCCTTTTTATTGGTGAGTTCAGTCCATTTACATTTAAGGTGATTTTTAATATGTGAGGTATTCCTGTCATTCTATCTTTAGTTTTCTGGTAAGGCTGTGTCTCCATTCTTTGTTTGCCTTTTGGTTGTTGTCTATTATTTCTGTATGGTGGTATTCTATGATGTTTCCTTCTGTTTCTTCTTTTATTACAGTATATATTTCAGTTCTGTATTTTTCTTGAGTGGTTATCCTTAAGTTTAAGTAAAAGAAAGTTTGATATTTAGAGTATTCCATTTTCTTTAGAACGCTTACTTTCTCCATTCCCATATTCCAGTTCAGGTCTTTACTCTCCCCCTTTTTATGTTTTGGTTGCCACAAATTGTCCCTGTTGATGGTGGTCGAATAGCCTCCTTTAGTATTTCTTGTAGTGCAGGTCGTGTATTAGAAAATTCCCTCAGCTTCTGTATGTCTGGAAAGGTCTTTATTCCTCCTTCATATCTAAATGATATCTTTGCTGGATACATTATTCTTGGCTCATAATTTCTCTCTTTCAATAGTTTGAATATTTGGTTCCACTCCCTCCTGGCTTGCAGAGTTTCTGCTGAAAAATCTGATGATAATCTAATGGGCTTTCCTTTGTAGGTTACCGTCTTCTTTTCCCTGGCTGCCTTGAGGATTCTTTCTTTGTCGTTGATTTTAGACAGCTCCAATACAATGTGCCTTGGAGAAGGCCCGTTGGGATTGAGGTAATTAGGTTTTCTATTTGCTTCTTGGATTCGAGGATCCAGTTTTGTCCACAAGTTTGGGAAGTTCTCATCAACAACTTGTTTGAATATATTCTCTGTTTTCTTCTCTCTTTCTTCTCCTTCTGGTATGCCCATTATTCTTATATTGCTCTTTCTGATGGAGTCAGAAAGTTCTTGTAGAGTTCTTTCATTTGTTTTAAGTCTCAAGTCTCTTTCTTCCATCTGTGTAATTTCCAGGTTTCTATCTTCGATGTCACTGATTCTTTCCTCCATCTGGTCAGCTCTACTACCTAAGCTGGTTATTTCATTCTTGATTTCTTCTATTGAGTTCTTAATCTCCAGAAATTCTATTTGGTTCTTTTTAAAATTTCAATCTCTTTCATAAAATGCTCATGTTGTTCTTTGATTGCGTTTCTGAGTTCATTAAACTGCCTTTCTGTGTTTTCTTGCATCTCGTTGAGTTTTTTCAGAATTGCAATCTTGAATTCTCTGTCGTTTAAGTCACATATTTCCATATCTTTAAGTTCCTTTTCTGGAGACTTTTCACTTTCTTTCTGAACTGTTTTGTTGCCTTCGTTATTCATGGTAATTACTGATTTATTATTTATCTTCCTAGACATCTACAGGAGTGGCTTCTGCAACAGGTTGATAGGAAGAGGTCTTTCTTTTGTTTTCCAGTATTTGTTGGTAGAATGTTTTATTTTCTCTCCGACTGTAGCCTTTTATTTCTCTCATACGGTAGTGCTATGTTTTCTCTGCACTATTCCAGCTTCTCACACAATGGGGGGGGGGGGTTTCCTGGGAGATGGGCTTCTCCTCTATTAATAGTCCGCTTGGGTCACAGGGCGCAGTGTCCCTGTGGGTATGTGGAGAGCTTTTGAAATTCCAAAGCTCTTCCTGCTCCAGATTCAGAGCCCGTATGTTTCAGCAGTTCTGTTTACTCCTGCAGGGATCTAACCTGATGTGTGGGGCCAGGGGTGGGGTGAGTTGTGAGAATTGGCCCTTGGCAATGGCGGCAACCACCACCACAGCCTGTCCTGCTTCCACAGCTCCCTCCCCTCTGCCGGAACTAGTTGGTCTGCGAATTTGTGTCTGAGGTCCACAGTTCTCAGAACAGCAAATATTCTGTTCTTTAGATCTGACACTGCTACTGTTCCGCTTCTAGCACTGGGCAGGTGGGGGTGGGGCGAGCTCCAGGAGAGTAGGGAGGAGGTGGCTAGTCTCAGTGCCTAAGGCTTCTGTTCTCTGCTTGGCAGTGAGGGCTTAAACCACTGTTTTAAACCTTCTTCCCTCAGTCTTTTCTCTGAGGTTCCTCCCGTGAGTTTGGGTTCAGCCGTGTTATATGCTGCCCCCTCAGTCTTCTGGGCCATAAGCGGAGCCCCAGTAGTCCGAGTTCTTCCCTCTCCCGCAGCTGAGGTAGTTCCGGGATGCAGGGAGCTCGGAGCTCTGAGCTAGGTCTGTGTCCTGCGCATGCCCGCCCGGCTCCATCTCCGCACTTCTCCCTTCCCTCCTCCCCTGCTCGCGCGATTCGCCCACCTTTCGGTGAATTTAGTAGTGGGCCTGTTAGTCTTGCCTGTCTGCTGTTCAGGGAGTCCTTTGTGGAGTTATCGTTGTTCGATTATTCCAGGGGAGCTTTACAGAAGCTCACCTCACGCCACCATTTTTATGACGTCTCTCGCAATATATTTTTTTAATTTAAACATTCACTGCATTTTTTATCATAACTGACAATTGTGTACATAGGAAAATGAAAGTGCACATGGTAATTTTTTTCAAAATAAGGTAATAGCCAATGGTTGTATAAAAAGTGAATGCATATACTCTCTCCTTATTTGTTCTTAATCTAAATTAGTCTTAATTATTTTCCAAAGTGAATTAAATAAGCATTGTCAAATATCAAGTAAAGTGTTTAGTTTCTTTTTCTTTTAGTGAGTAATTATTCCATTGATTTTATTTTCTAAATGCTGTATTTTGCCATGCATAATGCACTCCCCTATATAATGTGCACCCATGATTTTGGCCCAAACTTTCAGGGCAAAAATCTTTCATTTAAATCTTTTAATGCAAATATTTATTTGTTTACATTTAGGTATTTGTTTTTGCATTATAAAGGAATTTTAGCATTTATTTTTAACATATTATGGTTCAAGAAATTTTATGTAACAAGTAATTACAAAACACAAGAACAGATACAAAGTACAAGAAATGTTATGTACTGGTAACAAATTTATGATATTTACACAACATAGAAGGCCAAGAACTCTTCATCTTTGCTAGTTTATCATAAGTTAAATAAAACCAATCATCGTATACCAGGGTATTATTTTGCATACAGATATCGTTATTGATTTCTAAATTTACACTTTTAAGTCATAAACATAAGTAAAAGAATTAAAAACATTTATATAGATACGGAATTAGTACTACCCATGTGTAATGCACATCCTTATTTTTCCCTCACAAATTTGGGTAGAAAAGTGTGCATTATACATGGCAAAGTACAGTATGTTGCACACACATTAATATGTAAACATACTTTTAGCATGCAGATATTTGTATACCCATTTTGTCTTGATTAGTAGTGCAACTCATATTTTTGTCATAGGGCTTTGACCAGCTTCGACTTGAAGGCTTGCTTTGTGATGTGACCCTGATGCCAGGTGACACAGATGATGCCTTCCCTGTGCATAGAGTCATGATGGCCTCTGCTAGTGATTACTTCAAGGCTATGTTCACAGGTAGGTTGCCTTTTAAACTCTGCATCCACGTTTAAACAATATGAAAAGTACATGTTTAAATCTTTTTATTTCTAAAGTGAATTCAGTTCTTCTTGTCTATGTCTTTACAAGAAGAAACAGTTTCAAAAGGAATATACACCTCGTAAGTGTGATTGTGGGTGGTGCTTTTTTAACATGGGATGTGCACAGCTTTTCTTTTCTTGATACAAATCTTAATGAGCCATCAGAGACTCTGGGTCCCACTACTATAATCTTTAATTCATCAAAAGATACAAAGTGACAGGACAATATTTTGGAAGCACGTGCATCCTATAGACCTCCATTAGTATAGAGATATTCCTTTTTAAGTATTCTGTTTTTTTTTTTAATTTATTTTTAATTTATTGGGGTGACAATTGTTAGTATAATTACATAGATTTCAGGTGTGCAATTCTGTATCACATCATCCATAAGTCACACTGTGTGTTCACCACCCAGAGTCAGCTCCCCTTCCATCACCATACATTTGATCCCCCTCACCCTCATCCCCCCCCCAACCCCCTTACGCTCTGGTAACCACCAAATTACGTTCCCCAGATTAATTTTCAAACCCCGTGGCCATCCTGTGGTCACCGACTGCCCTCCAATCCCCTCACCCTCCCCCCCACCCCCCACCCCTCCCGCCCATCTAGCAACCCTCAGTTTTTCCTCATTGTCTCCCAAACTGTTTCTGATTAGTTCATTCACTTATTCTTTTCTTTAGAATCCGCAAATAAGTGAGATCATATGGTACTTATCTTTCTCTGTCTGACTTATTTCACTTAACATAATGTTCTCTAGATCCATCCATGTTGTTGCAAATGGTAAGATTTCTTTCTTCTTTATGGCTGCATAATACTCCATTGTATAAATGTACCACAGTTTCTTAATCCAGTCATCTACCGATGGGCATTTTGGTTGTTTCCATGTCTTAGCTATTGTGTATAGTGCTGCAATAAACATAGGAGTGCATAAAGATTTTTGAATTGAAGTTTTGGATTTCTCCGGATAGATACCTAGGAGTGGAATTACTGGATCATAAGGTAGTTCCATTTTCAGAATTTTGAGATACCTCCATACTGTTTTCCATAGCGGCTGCACCAGTCTGCAATCCCACCAACAGTGCACAAGCGTTCCCTTTTCTCCACATCCGCGCCAGCACTTGTTGTTTGTTGATTTATTGATGATAGCCATTTTGACTGGGGTGAGGTGGTATCCCATTGTGGTTTTTATTTGCATTTCTCTGATGGTTAGTGAGGTTGAGCATTTCTTCATATGTCTGTTTGCCATCTGTATGTCCTTTTCAGAAAAATGTCTCTTCAAGTCCTCTGCCCATTTTTTAATTGGATCGTTTGTTTTTTTGGAGTTGGGTTGAGTAAGTTTTCCATAGATTTGTGATATTAATCCCTTATCAGATATATCATTGGCAAATATCTTTTCCCATTCAGTAGGATCCCTTCTTGTTTTATTGATGGTTTCCTTTGCTGTGAAGAAACTTTTTAGTTTGATATAATCCCACATGTTTATTTTTTCTCTTAGTTCCCTCGCGCGAGGGTGTATATCAGTAAAAATCTTACTCCGGGTAATGTCTGAGAAGTTTCTTCCTATATTTTCTTCTAGGTATTTATGGTTTCAGACCTTACATTTAAGTCTTTAAGCCATTTTGAATTTATTTTTGTATATGGTGTAAGGAGGTGGTCCACCTTCATTTTTTTGCATGTGTCTGTCCAGGTTTCCCAGCACCATTTATTGAATAGACTGTCATTACTCCATCGTACATTCTTGCTTCCATTGTCGTAGATTAAATGGCCATATAGGCGTGGATTTATTTCTGGACTCTCTATTCTGTTCCATTGATCTATGTGTCTGTTTTTATGCCAGTACCATGCCGTTTTGATTACTGTAGCCTTGTAGTATAATTTGAAGTCAGGTGTTGTTATACCTCCCACTTTGTTCTTATTTCTCAAGATTGCCTTTGCTATTCGGGGTCTTTTATGGTCCCATATAAATTTTAGGATTATATGTTCTATTTCTGTGAAAAACGACGTTGGCAGTTTGATAGGAATTGCATTGAATATGTATATTGCCTTTAGGCAGTATGGACATTTTAACTATATTAATTCTTCCTATCCATGAACATGATATGTGTTTCCATCTATTTATATCTTCCTTCATTCCTTTCTTCAGTGTCTTATAATTTTCTGAGTAAGTATTCTGTTTTAATTGTAAAATATACAGAAGCCTGACTCTGACATGAATACTTACGCAGAATAGAAGTTATCCTTGATTTCATTGTATCTAATTAACAGAAGTGAGTTTGACCTTAATTAGATTATCCACCTTCATTTAATTGAATGTCTTTTTATTTAAGGTGGAATGAAAGAACAAGATTTAATGTGCATTAAGCTTCATGGTGTGAGCAAAGTCGGTTTAAGGAAAATTATTGATTTCATTTATACTGCAAAGCTTTCTCTTAATATGGACAACCTTCAAGACACACTGGAAGCTGCCAGTTTTCTACAGATTCTGCCAGTTTTGGACTTCTGCAAAATATTTCTCATATCTGGGGTAAGATATTTTCGTCTTCAAATCTTTCCTGCAGTAGACTCTGATGTCACCTCTTTAGAATAGACTCATGAATCTATTGTGTAGAAATGGGAAACTTTGGTCATTAGAGAGAGGTGTCCTGTCTGATAGTGTGTGGTTGGTAGCAAGCTGAGAGGATAACAGTACAGGTGCATATTTACAAAACAGAATCATTTAAGGAAAACCTGTGTAATCAAATGACATCAGACAATAAGTGTTTGATAACAATATATATCTTAACCTTTTTGATAGTATCATATATTTTAATCTGGTTGTATTCACCTTAATGATTTTATTCAAGCAGCCTTAACTGGAATTCTATGGAAACGTAATTTGAGCTTCTAGAAGTCTTTTCAAATTGGCTCAGTAATTCTTTTTCTTCCTTTAAATATGAGGGCGAGGTCTTGAAAAGAACTAATATCTAATGTGTAAACCTTTAAGAATAAAAGTTTGAGTTCATAAAAGCACATCACCCACTGAATCATTTTATCCTTCTTTAATAGATAAGAGAGAGCACATAAAACTACCAATTAATGAACTACTTAGCAGTCATCAATTCCTGAAGACATTGCTTTATTTTAGTTGAGAACGTTAAATTTTTCTTCTAGGAAATGAAATGTTTTGGTTGCAAAGAAATGTTGCTAAGATTTCTAGAGCTTTTAGAGCTTGTTTTTGTGATTGAAAATTGTGACAATAGTAAATTTTGATATATTTTCTAATTTATTATATTAGTGGATAATACATTTTTCTATAATTTGCCTTAACACATACCAATTTTAATATTGGTAAATAATTGCTATTAAGCCTTTTAAATTGCGTTTACTAAACATGGAGCTTCATCTTTAAAACTCTGTTTCAAGAGAACATATCCTTAATGAGTTTATTAACAAACTATTCCTTATCTTATAAAGTCAGCCAACAGTTAATGTAAGTTAATTGAAAGTGTGTTTTATTTGCTTATTTCAATTTTAAAGTACTCAGGCTGCTGTCTCATAATTACTTACAAACTTTTAAGCTAACTGCTATTTTTGAGGGTTTTATGGCAGCATGGTGTTATATTGTTGACTGGTATTGTCTTCTCCATTGCGCAAGTAGCCCAAGTGAAGTTTATGTCCCATAATACTGCTTGCTGTCACTACTGAATCTGAGCACTAAACTTAATTTTAGTTTAATCATACAAGGCCCTTCCCCTCAAGAGCTATAAGTATCTTTTCTCTAATTTTATACCATTGACATCATGTAACAAGTTCACTTCAAGAAAAAAAAATAAATGTATTAAATGTATTTTTAAAAAATGTATCAGTCTTATAATTAACTTCGTAATAACACTTGATGCTTACACATATAGACTCTCAACATTGCTTTACACTGATCCTAGCAACATATGGTCATCCTGAGTCAAACTAGGGGCAGTGTCATGATTTATTTGGAATGAATCATTAACTTCCAAATCATTTATTTGGAAGTGACATTAGTAACCTGTGCTCTCTCTAATGCAAAAGTTTAGTTCTTACAACTTTATATATTGGTTGAGGTCAGATCCTTGAAAGAAAAAGACCAAACTAGATACGTAAAGCACAATTTATGAAAAGTTATAAAAGTACACAATTGTCAAAATAACTGTATTAGAAAAATAATTTTGTTCTAGATAGCTCTATATAAGCAAGGTTATTTAAAGATGATATCACAGTAATTTTCTAATATTGACAAATTTCCTGTAATTAGAATGTTGGTTCCTTAACCTATTTGAAGCGTTTATTGTAACTCTCTGTTTTACCCATTTGGAAATATCTTTGTTTTTAATAAACAGTATTGTCTTAAAAATTATATTCTTTTTTTAAAAAATTATATTTTTCATTCCTAGTGTCCTCTGCAGAAATCCCAAAACTCATTTCTAATAGAGAAGAGGCTTGTCCCTGACAAAGCTTATTTGTGGTATAGTTTATTATCTGTCTTGGCTTTAGGACATTCTTGCCTATGTGCTTTGAGGAAACATCTTTATTCTGCACACCATTCTATTTATTTTTATCCTACCTGCTGAGAATATATGTGATTTTATTGTAGAAATCTTCCCTCTCAGAATGCATGATGATTTCTGAGAATAGTTAGTAGATTATTAGTTTAAGGATTGTTTAAAATTCAATTTTACCTTTATCTTTCTTTTATGCATTCCATTTATTAGTTAAACGTACAACCTTATTCTATTTATTTCCCCTTTCCTTTTAGCCATCAAGTGATTCAGGAAAAAAAGTAGCCCTGGATGCCTTTTCTACTTATAAGAACTGAAAGTTTCAAGATAATATATTTTTCAAAAGTATATATACACATCTTCTTTATCCAGTCATCTATTGAAGGATACTTTGATTGTTTCCATGTCGTGGCCACTGTAAATAATGCTGCAATGAAAATCAGAGCACATATATCTTTACGGATAAATATTTTCAGATTTTTTGGGTAGATACCCAGGAGAGGGATTGCTGGGTCTTATGGTAATTCTATTGTTAATTTTTTTGAGGAACCTCCACACTGCCTTCCATAGCGGCTGCACTAGTCTGCATTCCCACCAACAGTGTATGAGGGTTCCTTTTTCTCCACAGCCTCTCTGACACTTATTACTATTTGTCTTGTTGATGATAGCCATTCTGACTGGGGTGAGGTGATATCTCATTGTGGTTTTTATTTGCATTTCTCTGATGATTAATGATGTTGAACATTTTTTCATATGTCTACTGGCCATCTGTATGTATGCATGTATGTATGTATGTATGGAGAACTGTCTATTCAAGTCATCTGCAACAAAAGAACAAGACAAACAAATGAAGAAACAAAAACTCATAGACACAGACAATAGTTTAGTGGTTACCAGAGGGGAAGGGGGAAGAGGCTGGTAGATGAGGGTAAAGAGGAGCAAATACAAGGTGATGGAGGGAGAACTGACTCTAGGTGGTGAACACACAATGTGATATATAGATGAAGTATTACAGAATTGTATACCTGAAATCTATGTAACTTTACTAACAATTGTCACTCCAACAAACTTTAATTTTTTTAGAAAAAGTAGATTTGTTTTTAGTTCTCTGACAAGCTAAGCTATTATAGATAATTTTTAAATGCATCAATCTCATATTTTAAGAATTGAGTGCTTAAACCAAATGTTTTGAGGAAACAAGTTTATATTTTAAAGACAGCATGTGATTATAGTTCACATAACTGAAATACTACTTGGATTTGAGCTTTTAGAAAGGAAAATAACGATAATGCAATAACGTTATAGAATAACGATAATTCTATTCCATTCTTTTTTTTGACATTCAGTATTATTTTATATTAATTTCAGGTGTACAGCATAGTTATTAGACTTTATATAATTTAAGAAGTAACCTGACTGCTCTAGTACCCACCTGGCACTATACAGTTATTCCCATATCATTGACTGTATTCCCTATGCTTTACTTTACATCCCCCTATTTTGTAATTATGAATTTCTACTTCCTAATCCCTTCACCTTTTCACCCTGCCCCTCAAACCCCCTCCCATCTATCACCCTGATAAATCTAGTACCCATCTGACACTATACATAGTTATTACAAAATTATTGACTATATTCCTTGTGCTATAACCTACATCCCCATGACTAATTTGTAATAACCAATTTGTATTTCTTAATCCTTTCACCTTTTCAACCCACACCCCAAATCCCCCTCCCAGCTAGCAACCATTAAAATGTTGTATTTATCTATGAATTTGTTTCACTTTTGTTTGTTCATTTTGTTCTTTAGATTCCACATATAAGTGAAATCACATTGCATATGTCTTTGTCTGTCTGACATACTCCACTCAACACGTTACCCTCCAGGTCCATCCATGCCGCCACAGATGGCAAGAACCCTTTCCCTTCATGGCCAAGCAATAGTCCATTGTATATATGTATTACCTCCTTTTTATCCGTTCATCCATGGACAGACACCCAGGCTGCCTCCACATTTTGGGCATTGTAAACAATGCTGCAACGACCATATAGGTGCACATATCCCCTTGAAGTAGTGTTTTGGGTTTCTACAGACAAATATGTATCCATCGGATTACTGGGTGTTTCTTTGTCTTTTGTTACTGTATTTGTTTTAAGGTCTATTTTGTCTGGGATAAGTATTGCTACCCAGCTTTTTTTGTTTGTTTCTATTTTCATAAAATATCTTTTACCATCCTAAAGGATGGACACACAGTCTCTGTGTGTCCTTCAATCTGAAGTGAGTCTCTGGTAGGCAGCATATGTAAGGATTTTGTTTTCTTATCCATTCAGCCACTTATCTTTTGATTGGAGCATTTAATCCATTTAGATTTAAAGTAATTATTGATAGGTACATAATTATTGCCATTTTATTATTCATAATTTTTATCTTTTTTTCATCTTAAAGAAGTCCCTTTAAGATTCCTTGTAATACTGCATTAGTGGTGATGAACTCCTTTAGCTTTGTCTTGTCTGGAAAGCTCTTTATCTGTCCTTCAATTTTAAATGATAGCATTGCAGGGTAGAGTAATCTTAGTTGTAGGTCCTAAGTTTTCATCCCTTTGAATATTTCCTGTCAATCCCTCTGGCCTGCAAAGTTTCTGTTGAGAAATCAGCTGACAGTCTTATGGGAGCTCCCTTGTAGATAACTAACTGCTTTTCTCTTGCTGCTTTTAATATTCTCTGTTTGTCTTTAATCTTTGGCATTTTAATTATGATGTGTCTTGGTGTGGGACTCTTTGGGTTTATCTTGTTTGGGACTCTCTGAGCTTCTGGGCTGTATGCCTATTTCCTTTGCCAGGTTAGGGAAGCTTTTCATCATTGCTTCTTCAAATAGGTTTTCAATTCATTTCTCTTTCTCCTCCTTCTGGTACCCCTGTGATGTGAATATTGGTATGCTCGATGTCCCACAGGCTCCTTAAAATATCCTCATTTATTATTATTTTTTTTTCATTTTGCTGTTCTGATTAGTGTTTTCTGCTACCTTATATTTATTCCAAATTGCTGATTTTATCCTCTGCTTCTACTGTTGATTCCCTGTATTTTATTCATCATTTCAGTTATTATATTCTTTATTTCTGCCTGGTTCTTTTTCATATCTATTTTTATGTTTCCTATGTCTTTGTTGAAGTTTTTCCCGAGATCATTGAGTATGCTTATAACCAGTGTTTTGAACTCTATGGCTGGTAGATTGCTTGTCTCCATTTTCTTTAGTTCTTTTTCTGGAGGTTTGTTCTGTTCTTTCATTTGGGACATGTTTCTTTGTCTCCTATTTTGGCTACCTCCCTGTGTTTGTTTCTATGTATTCAGTCTTCTAGTCTTAGTAGAGTGAGCTTATATAGTAGGTGTCCTATGGAGTCCAGTTGCATAGTCTCCCCGGTCACCAGAGTCTGGAGCTCCAGGTGTTTCCCTTGCTTGAGTTGTATGTTTTCCTTGTGTGGGTTGTACAACTCCTGCTGTAGCTGAGCCTTGGTTGCTGCTTGCACATCAATGGAAGGGATTGAATCTTGGGGTGATTGGTTGGGAGTGACTATAGTGAGGAGCTGTTGTGCAGAGACTGACCCTACAGAGCAGGATTCACTTGAGCAGGGCTCTGGTGCCTGCCCTGTCTGCCATTTGGGTGTGTCATTCTTGGAAGCAGCCGGGTGATGCTCTGGTTCAGTCCTGGCCACCAGGCACGAAGCTGGCCACCAGGCGTGTCAATTCCTGGGGCCTCCTGGGAGGGAATCCACCACAGGCCAAGTGCATCCACAGCCTGCACCTTGCACAGGGCCCCATGGCATGAGCCACAATGCAATCCACAGATGGCTGCCACCCATGCTGGACTTGGAGGTATCTCAAGAAGCCCCAGTCATGAACCAAGACTGGCTATGGCTAGTTCCAGGTTTAGGGCTGCTCAGCAAGAAGTATAGAACATGCTGAAGACAGATGCTGTGTGTTTGGGTTTTGTGAACCTTTCAGAGATTTTGGGAAAATCAGCAGCATGATCCAAGACAGGCTGTTTTTATGGAAAAGCCACTGGAAATGGCTTGGGTTTGCCCAAAAGTTGGGTGCGGCAGGGTCTCAGGGAATCAGGGCCAATGAACAGTGTTATCCAGGTTGATGGAGACTTAGATATGGTGGCCACCTTCATCCCCACACCAGGAGAGGGAGGGCTCAACAAAGAAACAATGGCTTCTGCCAGCTCCTCTGATTGGTGAAAAACTGCCCTTCCAGCTTTTTCTCTGAAACCAGTCAATTCAGTTCCTTCTCGTATGTCCATGGCACCTTTCGAGCTGCTGCCCCAGCGCTGGAGCTGAGGGTGAGTCGGTCCATCAGCAAGTAAGTCTGTGCATGGGCCCTTTAAGAAGATTGCCTGGGATTGTACCTCTCCTCATCTCACTCAGCCACAATTTCTGCTGGTTTTCACAGCCAAAAATTATGAGGACTTCTCTCCCTGGCATTGGAACCCTGGGCTGGGGAACCTGGTGTTGGGCTGGGACCCCTCGCTCCTCTGGGGGGGGGGACCTCTGCAGCCGAGATATCTCTCCCAGTTTTTAATGGTCACAGGCGGGTGTGGCACTGGCCCGTTCCATGTCTCTACCCACCTCCTACCAGTCTTGACGTGGCTTCTTGTATATGTCCTTAGTTTTAGGGGATTCTATTCCATTCTGAATCATTTGTGTGGGTGATGAGGAGCACTGGTACATTAAGTGTGACTCAGCAAATAACATTCAAAGCATTTACATGTCAGTTTTGAACGATAACTTTAAATACGATAATAAAGCCACACTTGCCTTTGGTGGGATACAGACATTAATTTTCTGTAACAGACATTAATTTTCTATATCAGGCTCAATAAAACAAGAACCACTTTCCTCCTAACTTTGCCATCCTTTGCAGTAATACTTTTAAGGTGATAATTAGTATTATAGTTTATAGGATCTGTCACTTTTGTTCTTGCTATATTATATTCTTGGTAATTATAGAAAAGAGGACTATGAAATGAATGCAAAAGGATGGCAATGAATGATATAAAGCAGAGTTGTTAAATTTTTCTATAAAACTAAAAACACTTTCATATAACATGGAGATAATGGAAAATTACCTATATTTAGTTATATACCTATAAAAATTGCATTAGTTTTTTTGTCCCTATGATATTCCATAACTATAGCATGCTAAATACCATGCAGCTGTTTCCTAATTTATAAACAGGTTGTAGTTGCATTTTTTTTTGTCTTTCATTATATATTTTTGCAAGTTGGAATATACAACATCTAGCCTTTGCCCCCACAGAGTTACTGTTATGGAGGATTACAGGCTAACTCACAAAACCCAATTTAATGTAAAGTTGCTGGAATAGGACATTTGTAATTGAACTGGAAATATTACAATTTAAATATATAATTATACAGAATAAATAATACCGAATGAAGGTGAGCAAGAAACCATTTTATTTTCATATAAAAGCATGTTTAACCAGAGAATAAGATGCTTTGGGTTTTCGACTTAGTGATAGTCTTTCTTTAAACTCATTTTAAAAAGTTGTGTTTATTTATTTTTTTCTTGACACAGGTATATCATTGGTTCCACCAATGATTTATTGTCACCGATTTGTGTGGGGAACTCAGAGTGAAATGTAGAGGAATGTTATTGAGGTGACAAGGGGTAATAAAAAGTTGGAGATGCTGGTAAACAAAGAAGGTGTGTAATGTGGGAGAGAGGCAAAAGGCAGAGGGAAAAATAAAGGGAATCAGAAGAAGTTATTGAAAAAGACAGTTTATTTTGGTATTTGGTCATGATATCTGCAGTAAGCTTTGGGAACGTTCTTTTTTATATATTACCAATATAGGAAATTTTCCATTATCTCCATGTTATATGAAAGTGTTTTTAGTTTTATAGAAAAATTTAACAACTCTGCTTTATATCATTCATTGCCATACTTTTGCATTCATTTCTATAATTTCTATCCTCTTTACTATAATTACCAAGGATATCCTATATGGTATATATATTTCACATTCCTTATTTAATCTAAATTGCGTTTACTGTGTTTCCCCGAAAATAAGACCTAGCTGGACAATCAGCTCTAATGCGTCTTTTGGAGCAAAAATTAATATAAGACCTGACATTGTATTATATGGTATGAGATGAGATGATATGATATGATATGATATGATATGATATGATATGATATTATAGACTCAGTCTTCTATTATAGTAAAGTAAGACCAGGTCTTATATTAATTTTTGCTCTGAAAGACGCATTAAAGCTGATTGTCTGGCTAGGTCTTATTTTCAGGGAAACATGGTATCCATAAAAATTTAAGAAACATGTCTTTATATACATATATATACATATATATATATATATATGTGTGTGTATATATATATATATATATATATATATATATATATATATAGTCTTTGAAGAGGTTCAATGCCAATTGGAGAGAAAATTGTATGGATAATTTTACAATAAATCAAAATTTTTTCCTCCCAACCAAACCAAGCTTGACTTCCTTATTGCCAAGGCAGATATTTAGCAAGTAGTACCCAGATACCGCTTGTTTATGGCTGAGCATCTATTCGGATTAGTTGGTAGCCAGACTGTGCTGGTTATTAAATAATATCTCTGCCTATAACTTTCACCACTGCTTTCTTGCCCATCTGCCATTAGGGACTCTGTAGTCAAAGAAGACACCCAGCCAGGGTTCAAACCAATTAATTTCCCACCCCCCAAAGACCTTTGTAATATCTAATATTGCACCCAATAAGGGAAATCCATTCAAAGTGCAAAGGAATAAGGTAATTGGATTCTCCAAGCTGGACACACCATCAGTATTCACCTCAATGGGAATTAGAATGTGAAGTGAGACAAAGACTGAGAGAAGGTTTTTTGTTTTTAAATCACCTCTTTGTTCTTCTTACCAAAAAGTCCCTTCCCTATGTCCTGGGATGTTCTCACCTCTGAAAGGCGGCTCCAGAGGAGATATCCTCTGCCCCCCAAAGTAGTTTGTTTGATTTCTTCCCAGTCTTTTTCTGTGGACATGTGTTCTCCCTCTGCATTGGAGGTACTTGATGTCAGGCTGTCATTTTAACAAACTGTATAGCACCAAGGAGAATTTGGTGCATTCAATTTCTGAGGAGTCCCCCAAAATTTGCCAGCTAATTTCTTACTTAGTCTTTGCATTTCCCATGAGACGACAGAAACAGATTTGCTTTTGCTTTGTGGATTTTTATTGCTAAATGGGAATTTATTTGTATAAGGTACTGATCTTCAACAAAATAACATCACAAATTTCTGATGAAACCTGTCATTAAAATATCAAATTATGTTAATGAGAATATTTGGATGCATCAGGTATAATTTGAATTTTAATTTAGGGTACTTAAATTTAATTTAAGGTATTTTAAAATTCATTAAATTTAAATTTAATATAGCAGCAGAGAGTACCAGTACATTAATGAAAATGACAACTTTGAAAATTATGATTCTTGGAACTGCCTTTACGATGACCATGAAAGTTATTTGATTCTAATAGCATAATTTCTATTAAGGAAACTTAAATGTGCACTTGATTATTTTCTTTTTTTTTCTTAAATTTATTGGGTTGACAATTGTTAGCAAAATTACATAGATTTCAGGTGTACAATTCTGTATTACATCATCTATAAATCCCATTGTGTATTCACCAGCCAGAGTCAGTTCTCTTTCCATCACCATACACTTGAACCCCCATACCCTCATCTCCCACCCTCCACCCCACTTACCCTCTGGTAACCACTAAACTATTGTCTGTGTCTATGAGTTTTTGTTTCACACTTGTCTTGTTCTTTTGTTGTTTTTGGTTTATATACCACATATCAGTGAAATCATATGGTTCTCTGCTTTTTCTGTCTGACTTATTACACTTAGAATTATACTCTCAAGATCCATCCACGTGGTCACAAATGTTCCTATATCATCTTTTCTTATCGCCGAATAGTATTCCATTGTGTATACATACCACAACTGCTTTATCCATTCATCTATCGAAGGACATTTTGGTTGTTTCCATGTCTTGGCCACTGTAAACAAAGCTGCAATGATCATTGGAGCACACGTGTCTTTATGTATAAATGTTTTCAGATTTTTTTGGTAGATACCCAGGAGAAGGATTGCAGGGTCATATGGCAATTCTATTCGTAATGTTTTGAGGAACCTCCACACTGCTTTCCATAACGGCTGCACCAGTCTGCATTCCCACCAACAGTGTATGAGGGTTCCTTTTTCTCCACAGCCTCTCCAACACTTGTTACTATTTGTCTTGTTGATGATAGCCATTCTGACTGGGGTGAGGTGATATCTCATTGTGGTTTTTATTTGCATTTCTCTGATGATTAGTGATGTTGAGCATTTTTCCATATGTCTATTTGCCATTTGTATGTCCTCTTTGGAGAAATGTCTTTTCAGGTCATCTGCCCATTTTTCAATTGGGTTGTTTGTTTTTTTGTTGTTGAGTTGCATAAGTTCCTTGTATATTTTGGATATTAACCCCTTATCAGAGGCACTGTTTGCAAAAATCTTCTCCCATTCAGTTGGTTGCCTCTTTCTTTTGTCGATGGTTTCTTTTGCTGTGCAGAAGCTTTTAAGTTTCATATAGTCCCATTCGTTTATTTTAGCTTTTACTTCCATTGCCTTTGGAGTCAAATTCATAAAGTGCTCCTTGAACCCAAGGTGCATAAGTTTAGTACCTATGTTTTCTTCTATGCAGTTCATTATATCAGGTCTTATGCTTAAGTCTTTGATCCATTTTGAATTAATTTTGGTACATGGTGACAGATAGCAGTCCAGTTTCATTCTTTTGCACGTGGCTATCCAATTCTCCCAGCACCATTTATTGAAGAGGCTGTCTTTACTCCATTGTATGTTTTTAGCTTCTGTGTCAAAAATTACCTGTCCATATTTATGTGGTTTTATTTGTGGGTTCTCAATTCTATTCCATTGGTCTATGTGTCTGTTTTTCTGCCAATACCATGCTGTTTTGATTATTGTAGCCCTGTAGTACCAGCTAAAGTCAGGGAGTGTGATACCTCCAGTATTGTTCTTTTTTCTTAAGATTGCTTTGGCTATTTGGGGTCTTTTGTGGTTCCAAATAAATCGGATAATTTTTTGTTCTATTTCTTTAAAAAAAACGCCATTGGGATTTTGATGGGGATTGCATTAAATCTGTATATTGCTTTGGGTAACATGGCCATGTTAACTATGTTGATTCTTCCAATCCATGGGCATGGAATGTTTTTCCATTTCTTTGTGTCTTCTTCAATTTCTTTCAAAAATGTCTTATAGTTTTCAGTATATAGGTTCTTCACATCCTTGGTTAAGTTTATTCCTAGGTATTTTATTCTATTTGCCGCAATTGCAAAAGGAATTGTTTTTTGTATTTCTTTTTCTGAGATTTCATTGTTAGTATATAGAAATGCAATGGACTTTTGTACCTTGATTTTGTAGCCAGAAACTTTACTGTATTCATTGATTGTTTCTAATAGCTTTTTGGGAATCTTTAGGGTTTTCTATATATAGCATCATGTCATCTGCAAAGAGTGATAATTTAACTTCTTTATTCGCAATGTGGATGCCTTTTGTTTCTTTCTCTTGCCTGATTGCTCTGGCAAGGACTTCCAACACTATGTTGAAAAGCAGAGGTGATAGGGGACAGCCCTGTCGTGTTCCTGAACGTAGAGAACAGGGCTTCAGTTTTTCCCAATTAATTATGAGATTAGCTGAGGGCTTGTCATATATGGCCTTTATTATGTTAAGATATTTTCCTTCTATACCTGTTTTATTAAGCGTTTTAATCATAAATCGATATTGTATCTTGTCAAATGCTTTTTCTGAATCAATTGATGTAATCATATGATTTTTGTCCTTTATTTTGTTTATGTGATGTATCACATTGACAGATTTGTGGATGTTGAACCATCCTTGTGCTGCTGGGATGAACCCCACTTGGTCGTGTTGAATAATCTTTTTAATGCATTGTTGTATTCGATTTGCTAAATTTTGTTTAGGATTTCTGCATCTGTATTCATCAAAGATATTGGTCTGTAGTTTTCTTTTTTTGTGTTATCCTTACCAGGTTTTGGTATCAGGATAATGTTGGCCTCATAAAATGAGTTAGGGAGTACTGTCTCTTCTTCAATTTTTTGGAAGAGTGTGAGCAGGATTGGTATTAGATCCTCTTTGAAGGTTTGGTAGAATTCACTAGTGAAGCCATCTGATCCTGGGCTTTTGCTTTTGGGAAGGTTTTACATGACTGATTCTATTTCATTACTGGTGATCGATCTGTTTAGATTTTCCACTTCTTCATGGTTCAGCCTTGGAAGGTTATATGTTTCTAAGAACTTGTCTGTTTCTTCTAAGTTATTGAATTTGGTGGCATATCGTCCTTCGTAGTATTCTTGGATGCTCCTTTGTATTTCTTTGGTGTCTGTGATACCTTCCCCTTTTTCATTTCTGATTTTGTTAATTAGTGTCTTCTCTCTTTTTATCTTAGTGAGTCTAGTCAAGGGTTTGTCAATGTTGTTAATCTTTTCAAAGAACCAGCTCTTTGTCACATTAATTTTTCTATTGTCTTTTTGTTCTCTATTTCATTTAGTTCTGCTCTGATTTTTGTTATTTCCTTTCTTCTGCTGACCTTGGGTTTCACTTGTTCTTCTTTTTCTAATTCTTTAAGTTGTAACATGAGGTTATTTATTTGGGATTTTTCTTGTTTCTTGAGATAGGCCTGTAATGATATAAATTTCCCTCTTAAAACTGCTTTCGCTGCATCCCAGAAGTTTTGGTAAGATGTATTTTCATTGTCATTTGTTTCTATGTATCTTTTGATCTCTCCTCTAAATTCTTCTTTGACCCAGTCGTTCTTTAAATGTATGTTGTTTAATCTCCATGTATTTGTGTTTTTTCCTGCTTTCTTTTTGCAGTTGATATCCAATTTCAAACCCTTGTGATCAGAGAATATGCTTGGTATGATTTCAATCTTCTTAAATTTGCTGAGGCTGATTTTACGTCCCAATATATGGTCTATCCTTGAGAATGTTCCATGTACACTAGAAAAGAATGTATAGTCTGATGTTTTAGGATGAAGTGTTGGATATATGTCAATTATGTCCATTTCATCTAACGTGTCATTTGGGGCTGCTATTTCGTTATCTATTTTCTGTTTGGATGATCTATTCATAGCTGTCAGTGATATATTTAGGTCCCCTAGTATAATTGTGTTTTGGTCAATTTCTCCCTTTAGATCTGTTAGTAGTTGCTTGGTATATTTCGCTGCTCCCTGTTTGGGGGCATAAATATTGATGACTGTTATGTCTTCTTGTTGTATAGTCCCCTTTACCATTCTGAAATGTCCATCTTTGTCTCTTGTTATCTTTTTCACCCAGAAGTCTGTTTCATCTAATATCATTATGGCTACACCTGATTTTCTCTGGGTATCGTTTGCCTGGAGTGTCAATTTCTACCCTTTCACTTTGAGTCTATGCTTGTCCTTGTAGCTGAGATGTGTCTTCTGGAGACAGCATATAGTTGGGTTTAATTTTTTGATCCAGTCTGCTACTCTGTGCCTTTTTATTGGTGAGTTCAGTCCATTTACATTTAGGGTGATTATTAATATGTGACGATTTCCTGTCATTCTATCTTTAGTTTTCTGGTAAGGCTGTGTCTCCATTGTGTCTTTGCCTTTTTGTTGTTGTCTAATATTTCTGTATGGTGGTATTCTATGATGTTTCCCTCTGTTTCTTCTTTTATTACAGTATATATTTCAGTTCTGGATTTTTCTTGAGTGGTTACCCTTAAGTTTAAGTAAGATAAAGTTTGATATTTAGAGTATTCCATTATGTTCAGCACACTTACTTTCTCTATTCCCATATTCCGGTTCAGGCCTTTACTCTCCCCCTTTTTATGTTTTGGTTACCACAAATTGTCCCTGTTGATGGTGGTCAAATAGTCTCCTTTAGTATTTCTTGTAGTGCAGGTTTTGTATTAGAAAATTCCCTCAGCTTCTGTATGTCTGGAAAGGTCTTTATTCCTCCTTCATATCTAAAGGATATCTTTGCTGGATATAGTATTCTTGCCTGATAATTTTTCTCTTTCAATTGTTTGAATATTTGGTTCCACTCCCTCATGGCTAGTAGGGTTTCTGCTGAAAAATTTGATGATAATCAAATGGGCTTTCCTTTGTAGGTTACCGTCTTCTTTTCCCTGGCTGCCTTGAGGATTCTATCTTTGTCATTGATTTTAGACAGCTTCAATATAATGTGCCTTGGAGAAGGCCTGTTGGGATTGCGGTAATTAGGTGTTCTATTTGCTTCTTGGATTCAAGGATCCAGTTTTGTCCACAAGTTTGGGAAGTTCTGATCAACAATTTGTTTGAATATATTCTCTGTTTTCTTCTCTCTTTCTTCTCCTTCTGGTATGCCCATTATTCTTGTATTGCTCTTTCTGATGGAGTCAGAAAGTTCTTGTAGAGTTCTTTCATTTATTTTAAGTCTCAAGTCTCTTTCTTCTTCCATCTGTGTAATTTCAAGGTTTCTATCTTCGATGTCACTGATTCTTTCCTCCATCTGGTCAACTCTACTACCTAAGCTGGGTATTTCATTCTTAATTTCTTCTATTGAGTTCTTAATCTCCAGAAATTCTATTTGGTTCTTTTTTAAAATTTGAATCTCTTTCGTAAAATGCTCATGTTGTTCTTTGATTGCGTTTCTGAGTTCATTAAACTGCCTTTCTGTGTTTTCTTGCATCTCATTGAGTTTTTCCAGAACTGCAATCTTGAATTCTTTGTCGTTTAAGTCACTATTTCCATATCTTTAAGTTTGTTTTCTGGAGACTTTTCACTTTCTTTCTGAGCTGTCTTGTTGCCTTGCTTATTCATGGCAATTACTGATTTATTATTTCTCTTCCTAGACATCTACAGGAGTGGCCTCTGCAACAGGTTGATACGGAGAGTTCTTTCTTTTATTTTCCAGTATTTGTTGGTAGAATGTTTTATTTTCTCTCCGACTGCAGCCTTTTATTTCTCTCACACAGTAGTGCTGTGTTTTCTCTGCACTAGTCCAGCTTCTCACACAATGGGAGGATTCCCTGGGATACGGGTTTCTCCTGTGTTTATAGTTCTTTGGTCACAGGGCACAGTGTCCGTGTGGGTATGCAGAGAGCTTCTGAAGTTCCAAAGCTCTTTCTGCACCAGATTCAGAGCCCGTATGTTTTAGCCGTTCTGTTTACTCCTGCAGGGATCCGCCCAGATAAGTGGGGCAGGGGCAGGGTGCGTTGTGAGAGGTGGCCCAGAGCAATGGCAGCGACCATCACCACAGCTGTTCCTGCTTCCACAGCTCTCTCCCCTCTGCTGGAACTAGTTCAGCTGCGTATCTGTGTCTGTTGTCCACAGTTCTCAGAACAGCAAATATTCTGTTCTTTTTATGTTACACTGCTACTGTTTAGCTTCTAGCACCGGGCAGGTGGGGGCGGAGCGAGTTCTGGGAGGGTATGGAGCGGCCGGCTAGTCTCAGTGCCTAAGGCTTCCGTTCTCTGTTCCGCAGTGAGGGCTTAAACCTCCATTTTCAGCCTGCTTCCCTCAGTCTTTTCTCCAAGTTCTCTGCTGTGAGCGTTGGTTTCAGCCATATTATGTGCTGCTCCCTCAGCCCTGTGGGCCATAAGCAGAGCCCCAGCAGTCCAAGTTCTTCCCTCTCCCGCAGCTGTGGTAGTTCCAGGATGCAGCGAGCTCGGAGTACTGAGCTAGATCTGTGTCCTGCGCCCACCCACGCTGCTCCGTCTCCCCACTTCTCCTTTCCCTCCTCACCCGGCTCGCGCAATTCGCCCACCTTTAGGTAAATTCAGTAGTGCGCCTGTTCATCTTGCCTGTCTGCTGTGCAGGGAGTCTTTTGTGAAGTTATTGTTGTTCGATTAGTTGTAAATTCCAGGGGAGCTTTACAGAGGCTCACCTCACACCGCCATTTTGATCGACTCCCAATTTAAAATTTTAAGAGACAAAAACAAGCCACTCCTAAAGTTGGATTAATGTACTTTTAATTAACCACATTAGAAATCCAAGATATTGAATAGTGTTAAACTAACGGTATTTAAAAAGTTCCATAATTTGTTTATTTTTGTCCATGTTCTTTTGTGTTACAATTATGTTTTAGGTATTTTTCAATACATAGCTATTAAATATAACAAGCAATGAAAACTTTTTGGTGATTTCTGTAAAGAAAATCAGTTGCTTAGAAGAGTTCAAATTCTGGAACAATAAATCAATCTATGAATTGTGTGGTGTATTGTCCTTAGTGCTTTCAGTGTTATTATATCTTAACTGGCTATTATTTCAACTAGAGTAGTAAATATTTTGGTTTCATTTCAGCTTTTAAATAAAAAGGATACTAGAAGGATTAGCCAATTTTCTCTTAATCATCTGCCAATTTGTTAACCACTCAGTTGCATCATTGAGGTTTATGTGGTATTTTTGAACACACACCCTGAGTAAATTGAGAAAAATTATTTGAGTCCTTTGCCTGTATTCTGTTTTAGTGTTTGTATATATACCCAGACATTTGTATGGTAGACTTGCTTTTGTAAGTTCTTTCTTGCATAATATTTGCTGATGTGATTTTCCTCTTTTCAGTTTTGACCAATCAGTTATTAGAGCATTGAAAAAAGCTCCTGCCAAAGAAAAGCCTTTCCATAGCTTCTTTCCTTTTCCTGGTTTCCATTTTTGGTATAATTTACTCCATGCTGGGGAGATTTTTCTGGGCTCATTTTGACCCAAGGCATAACTAGAGTATGCTAAGAGTAAGACAGCAGCTGAGGAAAACTATGTTGTATGTAATAGATATCAGAAACTAACTAAACTCCATGAGTAATTTGATGTAGACACAACTACTCCAACTTTCCTGAAATTGATTCACTTGCTTATATTTCAAGATAAGTAATGTGGAAAATAACTTAGCCCTAGGAATAATTGTCCTATTGAGTTATTTTACCATAAGCAATAACTTTTGAAGGAATCAAAATGAATCATAGTAATGAATGATGTCTATTTACATGAAAGAGAAATCTAGGAATCCTGTGTTAGAACTTTTCTGTTAGTGGCCCTGCTAGCTGAGTTACTTTTAAGAATCATGACTTAGAAAAGGATTGAGATAAACCATAATAGAATAACCCTCTATTTTTCCAAAATTTCTATCTGGCCAGAATTTTGTTAGTATATTTTGGGGGAGGGAGAGAAAACACAGATTTTTAAGGAGACAAAAGTACAGCAGGTCCTTGAATGTTGTAATTTCATTATAAAGTTGATGAGATATAGTAGGAACTCTTGTTTATATCACTTTCATTATATGTCATTCAGCCACAATTCCAAGAATGTATGACGATACGGAGGACTTACTGCGATTATTTTGACCACAGTCAAGTAATAACCCTGTTTCTTAGAGTAACTTCTAAACTACTGACTGAATGATCATTTTGTTCTAGTCTCCTTTCTACTGGAGTAGGTAAAGATGGTTTGTGAATTCTGTTTAGATCATTAATACACTTAGATAAGAATCTTTATTGTATCTATATGGACAGTAAAAAGCAGCATTTACTTTTATTCTAGAACAGGAACTTACGTTATCCAGATGTGAGTGTAATGAAAGTAGTCATGTTTTAATTTGTTTTTTATTGGCTTAATAGGTTACTCTAGAAAATTGTGTCGAAGTTGGGCGAATTGCCAACACCTACAATCTGACAGAAGTGGATAAATACATTAACAGCTTTGTCTTGAAGAATTTTCCTGCATTGCTGGGCACTGGGGAATTCTTGAAACTCCCTTTTGAGCGGCTTGCCTTTGTGCTTTCCAGTAATAGCCTTAAGCACTGCACTGAACTTGAGCTCTTTAAGGCTACCTGTCGCTGGTTACGCCTGGAAGAGCCTCGGATGGACTTTGCTGCAAAATTAATGAAGAACATACGATTTCCACTGATGACACCACAAGAGCTCATTAATTACGTGCAAACCGTGGATTTCATGAGAACTGACAATACTTGTGTGAATCTCCTTTTAGAAGCCAGCAATTACCAAATGTTGCCATATATGCAGCCAGTTATGCAGTCAGACAGGACTGCTATTCGGTCTGACACCACTCATTTAGTTACATTAGGAGGAGTGCTGAGGCAGCAGCTGGTTGTCAGCAAGGAATTGCGCATGTATGATGAAAAGGAGCATGAATGGAAATCATTAGCCCCCATGGATGCCCCAAGGTACCAGCATGGCATTGCTGTCATTGGAAACTTTCTCTATGTCGTTGGTGGACAGAGTAATTATGACACAAAAGGAAAAACAGCGGTTGATACAGTCTTTAGATTTGATCCTCGGTACAATAAATGGATGCAAGTTGCATCTTTAAATGAAAAGCGCACCTTCTTCCACCTAAGTGCCCTCAAGGGATATCTGTATGCAGTTGGTGGGCGAAATGCAGCTGGTGAATTACGTAAGTGTGTGCATTTATATTAAGCATAGAGACTAATTTCTTTACCCTGAAATTCTTGTTAACTCATAAAATAAGCCATTCTGTAAAATAAAAGACAAAAAATGTAACTAGAGTTTCATTTTAAACTTTTTCCTAGAGACAGTGTGCCTTATCTGGGCATATACTGTGTTTCCCTGGAAATAAGACCTAACTGGAAAATAAGCCCTAGAATGATTTTTCAGTATGACATCCCCTGAACATAAACCCTAATGCATCTTTTGGAGCAAAAATTAATATAAGACCTGGTCTTATTTTCGGGGAAACATGGTATTGTTGGCTATGGTACAAGTTATATCTCACAAAAGCAATATGTTGCACAATATTTTATTTGTGCAGTATGTATGGCTTTCATATTGAGGGTTCAACAATAAAGTGTATTCGGCTAATTTAAATTCTAACAGAATCTTGGACAGAATTTTGGCATGTTTCCTCATTTTTCGTTTTACAAGCCCACGTAGTATTTTACTGAACAGGTTAAAATTCTTCCTTACAAAGCACTGACTTTTATTGTTTTTTCTTTTACATAATCTGATACCTATTAGAGGCCACAAAGTCCTATTCTTTTCTTTTTTTTTTTTAAATTTAAGGGGGTGACAATTGTTAGTAAAATTACATAGATTTCAGGTGTACAATTCTGTATTACATCATCTATAAATCCCATTGTGTGTTCACCACCCAGAGACAGTTCTCCTTCCATCACCATATATTTGATCCCCCTTACCTCACCCCCCAGCCCCCACCCACTTAGCCTCTGATAACCACTAAACTATTGTCTGTGTCTATGAGTTCTTCTTTCTCATTTGTTCGTCTTGTTCTTTTGTTGTTTTTGGTTTATATACCACATATCATTGAGATCATATGGTTCTCTGCTTTTTCTGTCTGACTTATTTCGCTTAGAATTATACTCTCAAGATCCATCCACGTGCTCACAAATGTTCCTATATCATCTTTTCTTACCGCTGAATAGTATTCCATTGTGTATATCTACCACAACTTCTTTATCCATTCATCTATTGAAGGACATTTTGGTTGTTTCCATGTCTTGGCCACTGTAAACAAAGCTGCAATGAACATTGGAGCACACGTGTCTTTATGTATAAATGTTTTCAGATGTTTTGGGTAGATACCCAGGAGAGGGATTGCAGGGTCATATGGTAATTCTATTCGTAATTTTTTGAGGAACCTCCACACTGCTTTCCATAACGGCTGCACCAGTCTGCATTCCCGCCAACAGTGTATGAGGGTTCCTTTTTCTCCACAGCCTCTCCAACACTTGTTACTTTTTGTCTTGTTGATGATAGCCATTCTAATTGGGGTGAGGTGATATCTCATTATGGTTTTTATTTGCATTTCTCTGATGATAAGTGATGTTGAGCATGTTTCCATATGTCTATTTGCCATTTGTATGTCCTCTTTGGAGAAATGTCTCTTCAGGTCATCTGCCCATTTTTCAATTGGGTTGTTTGTTTTTTCGTTGTTGAGTTGCATGAGTTCCTTCTATATTTTGGATATTAACCCCTTATCAGAGGCACTGTTTGCAAAAATCTTCTCCCATTCAGTTGGTTGCCTCTTTATTTTGTCGATGGTTTCTTTTGCTGTGTGGAAGCTTTTAAGTTTCATATAGTCCCATTCGTTTATTTTAGCTTTTACTTCCATTGCCTTTGGAGTCAAATTCATAAAATTCTCCTTGAACCCAAGGTGCATAAGTTTAGTACCTATGTTTTCTTCTATGCAGTTCATTATGTCAGGTCTTATGCTTAAGTCTTTGATCCATTTTGAATTAATTTTGGTACATGGTGACAGATAGCAATCCAGTTTCATTGTTTTGCACGTGGCTATCCAATTCTCGCAGCACCATTTATTGAAGGGGCTGTCTTTACTCCATTGTATGTTTTTAGCTTCTTTGTCAAAAATTATCCGTCCATATTTATGTGGTTTTATTTCTGGGTTCTCAATTCTATTCCATTGGTCTATGTGTCTGTTTTTCTGCCAATACCATGCTGTTTTGATTATTGTAGCCCTGTAGTACAAGCTGAAGTCAGGGAGTGTGATACCTCCAGTATTGTTCTTTTTTCTTAAGATTGCTTTGGCTATTCGGGGTCTTTTGTGGTTCCAAATAAATCGGATAATTTTTTGTTCTATTTCTTTAAAAAACGCCATTAGGATTTTGATGGGGATTGCATTAAATCTCTATATTGCTTTGTGTAATATGGCCATTTTAACTATGTTGGTTCTTCCAATCCATGAGCACGGAATGTCTTTCCATTTCTTTGTGTCTTCTTCAATTTCTTTAAAAAATGTCTTATAGTTTTCAGCATATAGGTCCTTCACATCTTTGGTTAAGTTTATTCCTCGGTATTTTATTCTTTTTGCTGCAATTGCAAAAGGAATTGTTTTTTCTATTTCTTTCTCTGAGGTTTTATTGTTATTATATAGGAATGCAATGGAATTTTGTACGTTGATTTTGTAGCCAGCAACTTTACTGTATTCGTTGATTGTTTCCAATAGCTTTTTGGTGGAGTCTTTAGGGTTTTCTATATATAGCATCATGTCATCTGCAAAGAGTGATAATTTAACTTCTTCATTCCCAATGTGGATGCCTTTTATTTCTTTCTCTTGCCTGATTGCTCTGGCAAGGACTTCCAACACTATGTTGAAAAGCGGAGGTGATAGGGGACAGCCCTGTCGTGTTCCTGAATGTAGAGCACAGTGCTTCAGTTTTTCACCATTAATTATGAGATTAGCTGAGGGCTTGTCATATATGGCCTTTATTATGTTAAGGTATTTTCCTTCTATACCTATTTTATTAAGTGTTTTAATCATAAATGGATGTTGTATCTTGTCAAATGCTTTTTCTGCATCAATGATGTAATCATATCATTTTTGTCCTTTATTTTGTTTATGTGATGTATCACATTGATGGATTTGTGGATGTTGAACCATCCTTGTGTCCCGGGGATGAACCCCACTTGGTCGTGATGAATAATCTTTTAATGCATTTTTCTATTCGATTTGCTAGAATTTTGTTTAGGATTTTTTCATCTGTATTCATCAGAGATATTGGTGTGTAGTTTTCTTTTTTTGTATCGTCCTTATCACGTTTTGGTATGAGGGTAATGTTGGCCTCATAAAACTAGCTAGGGAGTCCTGTCTCTTCTTCAATTTTTTGGAAGAGTTTGAGCAGGATTGGTATTAGATCCTCTTTGAAGGTTTGGTAGAATTCACTAGTGAAGCCATGTGGTCCCGGACTTTTGCTTTTGGGAAGGTTGTGTATGACTGATTCAATTTGATTACTGGTGATCGGTCTGTTTAGATTTTCCAGTTCTTCATGGTTCAGCCTTGGAAGGTTATATGTTTCTAAGAACTTGTCCGTTTCTTCTAGGTTATTTAATTTGTTGGCATATAGTCCTTCATAGTATTCTTGGATGATCCTTTGTATTTCTGTGGTGTCTGTGATAACTTCCCCTTTTTCATTTCTGATTTTGTTAATTAGTGTCTTTTCTCTTTTTATCTTAGTGAGTCTAGTCAAGGGTTTGTCAATTTTGTTAATCTTTTCAAAGAACCATCTCTTTGTCACATTAATTTTTTCTATTGTCTTTTTGTTCTCTATTTCATTTAGTTCTGCTCTGATTTTTGTTATTTCCTTTCTTCTGCTGACCTTGGGTTTCACTTGTTCTTCTTGTTCTAGTTCTTTAAGGTGTAACATGAAGTTATTTATTTGGGATTTTTCTTGTTTCTTTTTGGTTCTTTTTTAAAATTTCAATCTCTTTCGTAAAATGCTCATGTTGTTCTTTGATTTTGTTTCTGAGTTGATTAAAGTGCCTTTCTGTGTTTTCTTGCATCTCGTTGAGTTTTTACAGAACTGCAATCTTGAATTTTCTGTCATTGAAGTCTCATATTTCCATATGTTTAACTTTCTTTTCTGGAGACCTTTCAGTTTCTTTCTGAGCTGTCTTGTTGCCTTGGTTATTCCTGGCAATTACTGATTTATTATTTCTCTTTCTAGACATCTACAGGAGTGCCTTCTGCAACAGGTTGATAGGAAGTGGTCTTTCTTTTGTTTTCCAGTACTTGTTGGTGTAATGTTTTATTTTCTCTCCAACTGCAGCCTTTTTTTTCTCTCACACAATGTAGTGCTATGTTTTCTCTGCACTATTCCAGCTTCTCACACAATGGGGGGATTCCCTGGGAGACGGCCTTCTCCTCTGTTAATAGTTCTCCTGGGTCAGAGGGCACCGTGTCCTTGTGGGGATGTGGAGAGCTTTTGAAGTTCCAAAGCTCTTCCTGCCCCAGATTCAGAGCCTGTATATTTCAGCAGTTCTGCTTCCTCTGCAGGGATCCGCCCAGATAAGTAGGGATATGGGCATGGTTAGTTGTGAGAGGTTGCCCAGAGCAATGGTGGCGACCACCACCATTAGCCAGTCCTCCTTCCACAACTCTCTCCTCTCTGCCGGAACTAGTTGTGCTGCAGAATCTGTGTCTGTGGAACACAGTTCTCAGAACTGCAAGTATTCTGTTCTTTTGATCTGACACTGCTACTGTTCTGCTACTAGCACCGTGAAGGTTGGAGCGGGGTGAGCTCTGGGTTAGGGTGGGGAGGGGGCGTGTAGTCGCAGTGCCTAAGGCTTCTGTTCTCTGCTCGGTAGTGAGGGCTTAAACCATCGTTTTCCGCCTTCTTCCCTTAGTCTTTTCTCTGCGGTCTCTGCCGTGAGCATTGGGTTCAGCCATGTTATATGCTGCCCCCTCAGCCCTGTGGGCCATGAGCAGAACCCTAACAGTCCGAGTTCTTCCCTCTCCCACAGCTGTGGTAGTTCTGGGATGCAGCGAGCTCAGAGCACTGAGCTAGGTCTGCGTCCTGTGCCCACGTGGCTCCGTCTCCGCACTTCTCCCTTCCCTCTCCGCTGCTCGCGCGATTCGCCCACCTTTAGGGGAATTCAGTAGTGGGCCTCTTCGTCTTGCCTGTCTGCTGTGCAGGGAGTCCTTTATGGAGTTATAGCTGTTTAATTTGTTGTAAATTCCAGGGGAGCTTTACAGCGGCTTACCTTACGCCGCCATTTTGATGACTTCCTCTATTGTTTTCTTTGTTGGTTAAATGTACAAAGTTTAATATTATCCAAAGTTTATTACTCTGAGTAGTATGATCTGTGGCTATTAGTTTTAAAAAAACATTCTCTCTTGGTGAAATACCAAACAGTTTTCTTCAATGTAGGCTGTGCTGGTAAGCTTTATTGGATGGTCACTTTTTTTGTCCTAATCTAAGATTGATCACATGTACAGTTAACATAGCAATACTTTGGCTATACAGATTAACCCTAGAAAATACAATTCTATTATTTTAGAAAAATTGGAATGAGATAGCTGTCCAAAAGGGAAATCAGGAAGACCACATTTTATATCATGCCCTATTTATCTGTCATTACAATCATTGTTTGGCCTTTTTTCCACCACTATTCTTTTATTCTCTGTTGTAGAGTCCTTGTAGTTGTCCAGAAAGCTGGGGAAGTTTAAAATATTGATATTAGCTTGGATAAATTCAGAGTAATTATCAGAATAATTTTCTTTAGTATGCTAAGAAATAAATGGTAGTTTAATGGATTTGAGAATAAGCTATTTGTAGGAGAGAAAAATAACTGCTCTTAGCTCTTACACTTTTCAGCTTATCAAGCCCTTTCTTGTTAGTGACATGATCTTAATGTTACTGATCTTTGCTACCCACAATTTTTCTCCTTTGTTGTCACAATGATATTTTTTTTCCTAAGACTAGACTTTCCAGATTGTTGGACTAAGTGTCATGATTACGAAACACACAGGTTTCCCAATATATTTTAATATTCAGACTTTTAAAAGCATTTGAGGTATTAATACTTTTAATATATAATTACCATTTCAGGTCTCTTCAGTCAATCCACACATGTTATTTTCATGGTATACTATCTTAAATTTATGGTGTCTGGATATACCCACAAGCTGCAACTAGTGACTTGGCGCTTTCTTAAGAAAACCATTTGTGTTAGATCATCTTCACTAGTTTACAAATTATAGATTATCAACCCTGGCAGTCAATGGTCACTTTGAATTTTTTTTTTCTCAAAGGAAATAGCTATATTTTTCATCCCTGGCTTGCTTGTTGATTTTATCATCCCTGTTAATATGTAGCTCTTAAGTTCAATATATGTTCCTCATATTGGTTAGAGTTCTAATTCTTCTGAGAATTTATAATCTTCAGGCCAAGGACAGGCATTGCATACAACCTAGAAGTTAGAGGTTTTCTTTTCTGACTTGATCCCCACCTAGTTTGAGCCCTTCACATATTACATTCAATTGGGAACAAGAAGAAGACTACTCCATTGGTCAAGGGGCTAGCTTCCTTGCTCAGGACATTCAGAAATCACCTCCATCTCTTATTAAAAACAGTCTTCTGTATTTCAGCTTGAAAGTGAAAAGAAACATTTAAAGGCCAACTATTTGATATTCTTTCCCTTTGAAATTATCTTTTTAAATCTGTAAGTAGCTAAACTATTATAGAAAATGATTGCTTCCCTTAAAATCAACATATCCAGCAAATCCAATCTGTAGTAATTATTTTAAGTTAAAATATATTGTAAGTTTGTTTTAAAAATTATATGATTGACTTATTAAGTGCACTCAAAGTGAAAGTCTTGACTCCAGGAGAACCTTCAGGCCAAAAGGAGTCATTACATAAAACCAAGAAATGAGGAGCTTCAATTTTTTTTCAGACGCAGCCTCACTCCCTTAGAGTTCCTCCTATGTTGAATCCAAATGGGAGCAAGAAGTCAACTGTCCCATCTTGTCACATTCTTTATTGTTGAGATAACCAAGCCTGCTATAACCTGCCCTGATTACCTCCCAAAAGAATAATATCAATGAGTTCTTCTGAATTTTATCTGTTAATGTTTCTCTGTGTAAATAAGAAAAGTATATGTGTCACTTGCCCTTTCCAGGTTTCTAGGGCCCACTGTTTCTGCATAATAGCAGGTTTTGGTTCTAAAGAAACTCTTGCTTTTATTTCTGAATATTCCAGCCAGAGGCTGGGTTTTTAACTTTTCTCGTGCTCCATAAGCATTGCTTTTTTTTTTTTTTAATGGAAACCAACCCCTCCACACACATACAAACACACACACACACACACACACACACACACACACACACACATTTGTTGTAATAACTTAATATTCCCATCTTAACTGATTACGATGACATATTAACATGCTTCTGTAAATAAAGAAGAGGGTAGGAATGGGTGTCAGGAAAAGGGGATTGATGGGAGAGCCTTTTAATAATTTCATAGGTTCATTACGTTAGTGCCAGTACATCATTTATTCTTCATACACCCAATAACCATTGCCTATATATAATTATGAAAGAAAACAGTGGCAGCCTTTGCAAGACATTTTAGATCATTTTAATGCATTTGGCCTTTTAAAATCCTTTCATGGAGTGCTTGGACCCAAGCCCATAATAAATCAAAATGATACTACTAGTGTGTGTGTGTGTGTGTGTGTGTGTGTGTGTGTATGAGCCTGGCATATTGATGAAATATAATTCCTTAGAAACGTTGCTTTACTTTGACACCAGGTACAATGGGAACCTAGGGGAAGCTTAGAGTAGCTGTCACTTAAGTAAAAAGGAGTCAGTTATTTTTGGCATCTTTCAAAGTTACGTCATAAGCAATCGATCTTCCATTGAGGTTTTCTATATTGAAGATAAATATGACAGCTAGGATATCTTTCACTTCAGTTAAATATTAATAAATCAAGTTTGCAAATAATGAAATAACTTATAGAAAACAACTTAGATTTTTTTCAAATAAATGTACAATAAACTTGCTGAAATTTATCAAATACCTCCATATCCCTTAATGGATTTGGGGTATTATTTAATAAGCAGCACATCACCAACTAGCACTTTAGGATTCTAGAGCCCATTTACCTTCTGTAGGAGCCATCATTGTCCAAATGGTTTTCTTCAGGCCTAATCTCTTTCCCAATCTCAAAGAACGAGTAAGTTTTACATCATCCCTTGGGACTGATGCTGGACTCAAGTGGACTCATCCAAGAAAATAAGATTCCTGGTGAAATATGTGAAACAACCAACCTAAGTGTAATTATTAAATTGGAGAGTGCCCCTAATTTAAATACCAGGCCACCAGACTACTGAAGATGATTTTCTAGAGTAGGGGTCAGCAAAATTCTGTAAAGAGCCAGAAAGTAAATATTTTCAGTTATGAAGATCTCTTCATAACTAAGCAAAAACAACTATAGGAAACTTATTTAAAAAATGGGTGAAGCTGTGTTCCAATAAAGCTTTATATGAACATTGAAATTTAAAATGCATCTAATTTTCATATGTCACAAAATATTCTTTGATTTCCCCCCCAACTCTTTAAAAATGTAAAAACCATTCATATTTTTTACCTTCAGTGCCATACAGAAGATTGCATACTGGATTTGACTTTCTGACTATAGTTTGCCTGACTCTTGCTCTAGATTTTCCCAGTTACCTCATTACAGTGCCCACCGCTCTTAGACAATAATGAAACCACTGCTTTGTGGGTACAACTCCCTGCCTTGCATCACCCCTTGTCCCCTCCCACTATCAAAATTGTTGGCACTATTCTTGTAAATATGGAAAACAGAAATAAGGGCATGAATACCAGGTATGACAATTAAGTTCACAACCTCATCCTAGAAAAAATGCTACACACCTCATTGCTGAATATCACTATAGTCACCTTCGAAGTACTCCCCTTGGGAACCTATGCACCAACACTAATGCCTAGTCCACCCTTCAAAGCATGTTAATTTTTTTAATTGAAGTTTATTGGGGTGACCATTGTTAATAAAGTTACATAGATTTCAGGTGTACAACTCTGTAATACATCATCTATATTCTGTAATACATCATCTCACATTGTATGTTCACCACCCAGAGTCAGTTCTCCTTCCATCACCATATATTTGATTCCCTTTACCCTTATCACCATATATTTGATTCCCTTTACCCTTTAGTGGTTACTGGTAACCACTAAACTATTGTTTGTGTCTATGAGTTTTTGTTTCTCGTTTGTTTGTCTTGTTCTTTTGTTGTTTTCAGTTTTATATTCCACATATCAGTGAAATTATATGGTTCACAACATTTTCTGTCTGACTTATTTCACTTAGCATTATAATCTCAAGATCCATTCATGTTGTCACAAGTGGTACTACTTCATCTTTTCTTATGGCAGAATAGTATTCCATTGGGTATACATACCACGACTTCTTTATCCATTTTTAATAGGAAACTGGGTTGAACGGATGATTCATCAGTCAGAATTGTGTTTGGCTGCAGGTAGCAAAACCTTATTCCCATGGATTGATCAAATCGCCACACCCAGTAGACTTCTCCTTCCATTTCTTTGCCTAGAAGTATATTATGGTCAACTCCAGCTTCAAGGGAATCTGCTAATTTCAATTTTATTTTGTTTGGCACAGCACTTACCTGAGCAGTGTTGTGGTTCTCTTAGTAAGGAAAAAAGCAGGATTGGGAAAAACAAGAAATTAGGTTGGCACCTGGTAGTGTCTGCAATAAATTGTATAAATTTTTCAAGTTTATCTAAACTTCGTGCTTTTAACCAGAGTTCTCATAACAGTCTTATATCTGTCTGCCTTTCTAAAAAGGCTCACAGTCTGGACAGTTATTGTTATATTATTGAGGTTATAATAAATTTATATTTAAATAAGTTGATGTCACGTCTCCAAAGCATTTTGTTAAAGATGATAAATTACTGAGAGCAGTACCCCTAATAAAAATCTTAACTTCATATTATGCTGCTAATCATCTCAAATTAAGAGAAGTACTGGCTTCAACAATGTTGGGTGTGTACAGACTATTGGCTTTAATGTACAGATGTAGAAAAATTATTGTTAGTGTCTTGTTTGTAGTATGTGTATGAAATAAAGCAATATGCATTAGAACATACACAGGTGGTGTGCATACTTTCATTTTCAACTTAAAATTTTGCTTCACATTTAGTAACCTTTTTTCTTATATAGTGTATTAACATGAAAATCTAAAATTGAAATGTTTTTCTTCCTTGCGATTTTTTCATCTTTTCTTCCCACACTTTTGGAGTAAAAAATGGGAGAAAGGTCATATTATAAAGGTGTAATAAAATACAGGAAGAAAAGAAATCCTAGTGATTTCTGCACTGGCAAAAATGTGTTGCATTATTGCATTAAGTATCTAGTCCAATGTAGCATGCATTAAAGGCTCAAATTACTATAATCTCAATAATTAATGTTAGACCCCCAGAAAATGTCCCGTATCTACAATAGATATGCTTCAGTTATTTGGATATTACTATTGTTCTACTTAAAAGGAAAAATAATTAATTGCTAAAGTTGAAATTATGAATCATTTTCTTTTCTATTCTTTCTTTTTTTTCCTATTCTTTCTTTCTTTTAACAACAGCTACTGTAGAATGTTACAATCCAAGAACAAATGAATGGACCTATGTAGCCAAAATGAGTGAGCCCCACTATGGCCATGCTGGAACTGTGTATGGAGGAGTAATGTATATTTCAGGTAAACAATTTGATGTCAATACAATTAATATAATACATAAACTTTTAACTATGTAACTATCTTTCTATATAGTGTTGATAAAAATAACCCATGAAATAGATAATCAAAATATAATTTTTGATGATTTTAGAAGATGTATTGTGTGTATACATTTCTATATGAGTATTTTGGTAATCTGTAATTTCATAAGACTAGCAGCAAACTAATCCTACTGAATATACATAACTTAGAAGAAATGGGAAATTGTTCAGTTTCGATTACAGCGTATGAATGTCGGCATGAGGTGAGCCTCTTGAAATCTCCCCTGGAATTTGCAACAAACTGAAGAAGTATAATTCCACAAAGGACTCCCTGCATAGCAGACAAGCAATACTAATAAGTACCCAACTGAAATCATCTAAATGTGGGCAAATTGGGCGAGTAGGGGAAGAGGGAAGTGGGAAGAGGGAAGTGCAGAGATGCGGGCTGCGCGGGTTCAGGACACAGACCAGAGCTCAGAGCTCCGAGCTCGTTGCACTCCGGCACTACCGCAGTAGTAGGAGGGGGAAGAACTCAGACTGCTAGCTCTCTGTTTATGGCCCAAAGTCCCGTCTGAGGGATCAGCATATAAAACGGCTGAAGCAAACGCTCTCAGCAGAGACCTCAGAGCAAAGACTGAGGGAAGAAGGTGAAAATGGCGGTTTGAGCCCTCACTGCCAAGCAGAGGATGGAAGGCTTAGGCACTGAGCCTAGCCGCCCCCACCCCAACTCCCAGTGCTAGAAGCAGAACAGTACCAGTGTCAGGCCAAAAGGACAGAACATTTGGAGTTCTGAGAACTGTGGCCCACAGCCACAGACTCACAGTCCAACTAGTTCCAGCAAAGGGGAGGGAGCCTTGGGTAAAGGACTGGCTGTGGTGGTGGTCACCGCCATTGCTCTGGGCCACCTCTCACAACCCACCCCACCCCTGTCCGAGCCTATCTAGGGGATCTCTGGAGGAGGAAACAGAGCAGCTGAAACACACAGGTTCTGACTCGGGTGCAGGAAAAGATTTGGATCTTCAGACACTCTCCAAATCCCCCCACAGAGGTGATGCTGTATGATACAGGCAAACTGTTTACAGAGGAGAAGCCCACCTTCCAGGTACCACCCCCATTGTGTAAAAAGCTGAAACAGTGCAGAGAAAATATAACACTACAGTGTGAGAGAGAATAAAAGGCTGCAGTCGGAGAGAAAATAAAACATTCTACCAACACCACTAGAAAACAAAAGAAAGACCTCTTTCTATCAACCTGTTGCAGAACCCATTCCGTAGATGCCTGGGAAGAAAATAATAATTCATTAATTGCCATGAATAACCAAGGTAACAAGACAGCTTGGAAAGAAAATGAAAATTTTCCAGAAAATTTTCCAGACATGGAAATATGTGACTTCAATGACAGAGAATTCAAGATTGCAGTTCTGAAAAACCTCAACGAAATGCAAGAAAACACATTCATCCAGGTTAATGAACTCAGAAACACAATCAAAGAACAAAATGAATATTTTCCCAAAGAGATTGAAATTTTAAAAAAGAACCAAATAGAATTTCTGGAGATTAAGAACTCAATAAAAGAAATGAAAAATGAAATAGCCTGCTTAGGTAGTAGAGTTGACGAGATGGAGGAATCAGCGACATCAAATACAGAAATCTGGAAATGACACAGATGGAAGAAGAGAGAGACTTGAGAGTTAAAAGAAATGGGAGAAATCTACAAGAACTTTCTGACTCCATCAGAAAGAGAAATATAAGAATAATGGGCATACCAGAAAGAGAATAAAAGGGAGAAAGGAACAGAAAGTATATTCAAACAGTCTACGAGAACTTTCATAAATGTGGAAAGAACTGGATCCTCAAATCCAAGAAGCAAAAAGAATACCTAATTACCTCAATCCCAACAGGCCTTCTCCAAGGCACATTGTAATGAAACCGTCAAAAATTAACAACAAAGAAAGAATCCTCAAGGCAGCCAGGAAAAATATAATAGTAACCTACAAAGAAAAGCCCATTGGATTATCATCAGTTTTTTCAGCAGAAACTCTACAATCAGGAGGAAATGGACTCAAATATTCAAACTATTGAAAGAGAAAAATTATGAGCCAAGAATAATATATCCAGCAAAGATATCATTTAGAAATGAAGGAGGAAAAATGACCTTTCAAGACATACAAAAGCTGAGGAAATTTTCTAATACACGACCTGCACTACAAGAAATACTGAAGTGGACTGTGCGACCAGCATAAGTAGGGATAATATTTGACAACAAAAACATAAAACAGGGGGAGTAAAGGCCTGAATCGGAATATGGGGATGGAGAAAAAATGCTTATTCTGAAGAAAATGGAATACTCTAAATATGAAACGGGCTTTTACATAAACTTAATGGTAACCGCATAAAAAACACCCAGAACTGAAATACATAACATAATAAAAGAAGAAACACAGGGGGAAATCATAGAATACCACCACACTGAAATAATAGACAGCAACAAAAAGGGAAAGAAACAATGGAGACACAGACTTACCAGAAAACCAAAGATAGAATGATAGGAAATCCTCACATGTCAATAATCACTTGATATGTAAACGGACTGAACTCACCAATATAAAGGCACAGAATAGCAGATTGGATCAAAAAACTAAATCCAATCATATGCTACCTCCAAGAGACACATCTCAGCTAGAAGTACAAATAGAGACTCAAAGTGAAAGGGTGGAAATGGACACTCCAAGCAAATGGTACCCAGAGAAAATCAGGTGTAACCATACTGATATCAGATAAAACAGACTTCAGGGTGAAAAGGTACCAAGAGACAAAGATGGACATTTCCTAATGGTAAAGGGGACTATACAACAAGAAGACATAACATTCATCAATATTTATGCCCCCAATCAGGGAGCAGCGAAATATACCAAGCAACTAGTAACAGCACTAAAAGGGGAAATTGACCAAAACACAATTACAGTAAGGGACCTAAATACATCATTGACAGCTATAGATAGATCATCCAAACAGAAAATAAATAACGAAATAGCCGCCCTAAATGACACATTACATGAAATGGACGTAATTGACATTATAGAGCACTTTATCCTAAAACATCAGACTATACTTTTTTTTCTAGTGTACATGGAACATTCTCAAGGATAGACCATACATTGAGACATAAAACTAGCCTCAGCAAATTTAAGAAGATTGAAATCATATCAAGCATTTTCTCTGATAACAAGGCTGATAACAAGTAGATATCGAAATTGGATATCTACTGCAAAAAGAAACCAGAAAGAATCACAAATATGTGGAGACTAAACAACATAATTTTAAAGACTGACTAGCTCAAAGAAGATATAAGAGGAGTGTCAAAAGATACATAGAAAGAAATGAGAAAGAAAATACATCCTACCAAAATATTTGGGATGCAATAGAGGCAGTTTTAAGAGGGAAATTTGTATCATTACAGGCCTATTTGAAGAAAGAAGAAAAATCCCAGATAAATAACCTCACGTTACACCTTGAAGAACTAGAAAAAGAAGAACAAATGAAACCCAAATTCAGCAGAAGGAAGAAAATAATAAAAATCAGAGCAAAACTAAATGAAATAGAGAACAAAAAGGCAAAGAGGCTCTGGGTGGTGAACACATAAAGTGCGATATAGATGATGTATTACAGAATTGTACACCTGACATCTATGTGACTTTACTAACAATTGTCACCTTAATAAACTTTAATTAAAAAAAAGGAAATTATTTCATTTCTCTAACTTGCCTTTCCATGCTCATGCTCCGTACTCAAATTCTGTACTCTTATAATCACCATCATATTCTTTTAGCAACCCTTAATTCATTTTTATTTAAAATGTAGCTAATATCTTTGAGGAAATATATCATTATTAACATATAAGTTCTATTGTGCATAAACTTGCTTTTCGTATACTCATACATATAATACAGAATAATATTCATTCTCTTATTTAGTGCAACTTATGTTTCCCTGTTCCTTAGCATTATAATGAGATTCTATCATTGCATGGTGTCATTGCATGAATAATTCTGTGCTGTTATCCTATATTTTGGCCAGATGCACATATATTTTTCTAATAAAGTCTGAAAGGACTATAGTTTGCTCCCAGTGTCCCAATAATAACTTTCATTCTCAAACTTTTGGTGTTTAAATCATCCTTCTGTTGAATTTAGAAAGGAGACCTATTTTCCTGTAATGTTTACCTCTGTTATTGAAATTTCCCTTTGGTAGGTAGTTTCTTATCATTCGGGCCTGACACAGTCTGCCTCTGGCAGTGTGTTCCCCTTTTGAAGGCCTGCCTGTGCCAGGCCAGCAGTTACATTATTAGAGAACAAAGGCATTAAGGTGACATTTGTGGTCTGAATCTCTGAACACTGCTTTATGAAATCTGTAATCAAAAAGGATCAGTGAAAAGCCTATAGTATGTGATTGTTAGGTTTCTGGTGTTAAATTTATGAGCAACTATGGGATGTCTTATATTGAAAGAGCCATCCTGAATATCATATGCTCCAGTAGTCAATGATTTATACCATCTACTTATTTTCTGTCTGTAGATGCTATGTAATTATAATGAGAGCTCCAAATCCTCTGGGGGGGGAAAGGGGGAGATGACATCTGAATTGTTAGTGGTACTTTAGCATAACTAGCACATATTGTACAAATGACCTTCACAATCAAGAGTAGGATAGGAACCATAGCTGATTTTCAAATCAAAGAACACTGTTTTGCTTTCTGGGAATTCTGTAAAGCACAGGAAAAAATATAAAAAAGCAGAAGAAAAAACAGTGATTTTCATCTGGCACCAGATAATAGAGCTTTGAATGACACCATTGAAAATTAGTTTAGATCTCTCCTTAATCTGCAGAACATGTAGTCTGATTCTTTTAATGTAGAGACTAATTTATTTGTGTTCTAAAAATACACTTTGTAGATGGTATAGACACAATAGATCAACAACCGATTGCTGCACATATAGAATTCCATATATATTCAGCATTTTAATTTTTTAGCTTTTTAAATACCCATGCTGATAGAAGACATTACCCATCCTTACCTCATCCACCCAAAACTCTACAAAAAGAAACAATTCTGAATATTCTTATAAGCTTGTTTATTTGCATAACACTTTCAACTTTTCCAAAGTATTTTGATTTATTTCAACTCATAGTCATAGTCACACTTCTAATGAAATAACTAGAGTAGATATTCTTCTTCAGCAAGTGAGGAAATGGGCACCTAGAATTTAAAGTGCCTTAGCCCTGTGCTCAGCACCCAGAGGGTACCTGCTAAAAAGCAGTGGCAGTGAATGATGCTTTGTAGTTGGGATTTACTGAAGACCCAACTCAAAAAGTGACCAAAATATGTTTTCATTCAGTTAAGCCTATTAAATCCCATAGGTCTCTGAGAAAGTCATTGCAATGATATAAACTATATTTTTGTCCTTTAAGAAGATGAAAATGTTATTTTCTTTATTTTTAATTCAGGGAAAGTATTTATAGAAAGTAGACATTTCTAAAAATACTATTGATAAACTAAAATATCATAATTGTGGCTAGAAGTTAATTATCTGTGACAGAGAGCCTTTTATTTACTCTTGCATTTTTATGATGATCTGTTTAGCTCATGCCTATTATTTTCATTCTTTAGGAGGAATTACTCATGACACTTTCCAAAAGGAGCTCATGTGCTTTGACCCTGATGCTGACAAATGGATCCAGAAGGCGCCGATGACCACTGTCAGAGGTCTGCATTGCATGTGTACAGTGGGAGAAAGGCTCTATGTCATTGGTGGCAATCACTTCAGAGGAACAAGTGATTATGATGATGTCCTAAGCTGTGAATACTACTCACCTATCCTTGACCAGTGGACCCCAATTGCTGCCATGTTAAGAGGGCAGAGTGATGTTGGAGTTGCTGTCTTTGAAAATAAAATCTATGTGGTTGGTGGGTATTCCTGGAATAATCGTTGTATGGTAGAGATAGTGCAGAAATATGATCCAGATAAAGATGAATGGCATAAGGTTTTTGATCTCCCTGAGTCCCTGGGTGGCATCCGAGCTTGCACACTCATGGTTTTTCCACCTGAAGAAACAACACCATCACCTTCTAGAGAGTCCCCTCTTTCTGCACCATAAGATCACCCCTACAACTAAGATGCTGTAGTCCTATATTTGCAATGTTTCTTGGATTCTTCTCTTTTGCCACTCCCTCTTAATTAGTGTATGTTAAGATTAGCCTTCAATAATTGATATAGATATTGGAAAAAAGCAACATTGATGTTATTTGTGCTGTTTGATTGGCCTAGAGGGTTAATAAGTGGTAACAAAACCATTCTGGAAATGTATCCCATAGAAGCTGATGTTTAACATACAAAAAAACAATACGAAAAAAAGCCAACCAAGGTATTGTCTTTAAAATGTTTCTTCAGTACTTTTTTGATGCTGTGTACTGAGTATAACGTATTTGTCATCTTACATTAGAAAGCCCAACCAAGTTGAAGGTGGATTATAGTAAATGTACAACTGTGCTAACTAGGCTTCAAAGTAAAAAGTATTCCTTTCATCTTCACAGTAAGGTGTCAAAAGGAGGCAGCCTGCTCCCACAGAAAACAATAGACAAAAGGTTGCCAACACGCATGAGCTACCTTACTCATTTCATAAAGTATTTTTGACATATAGTGTCAACCCACCTGTGTGGGTGCATTGAGAACACATGAAGTTTCTTAGATGCACAGAAGAAATAATAACTAAAATTCACCAATATTATTTTTTTAAAGCAGCATGACCCCTGTATTTATAAACAAGGGTTTTAAAGTGTGTATAAATACATAAACACACATACAAATATCAAATACAAAATTTAAAAAATTGAGTGGCATGTCAAATAGATGTAAAAAAAATAAATTTATTCCAAAATGCAGCTTCATTTAAAATGGGAATTCAGTATGTACTGAATGCACGTATGTGGAATCATACTGAATTAAGTGGATAAGGGCTTGAAATTTTGAACAACTAAATGTGTCACTTGACCAAATTTTACCTTCCCAAAGTATAAACTACACCTTCTCCCTTGCTGTTGAGGTAACTTCCATACTATATGTCTTCTGTATACTCTCAGTTTATAAGGTTATTTAGCACAAAGTATAGCAGCTTCACCTGGCAAGCTGCTTTTGCCCAGTGAATTCAACTTCCATGTTTTATCTTTTTGTTCAATAAAAAGCATTTAATGCCATTTTGGTCTGAAGCATCCCATTACTGTCTAATTTGACACCCTTTTATTAATATATTTTTGGGTGGTTTAGCAAAATTCAAGTGAGTAGAACCTGGAGCACTGAACAACTTGGATTAATTCATATTAATGAGTTTCATTCAAGGAAAAAAAGAATTTGACCAGGTCTAACCTAATTGGTTAAAACTTATTGCTGGTTGGTTGTCTTTGAGGAATTTGTTCATGGAGAATGCTAATTGGCTCTTCTTCATTCCTACAGAAGAGCTGCTAGACATTTCTAAACCATAAGGTCAGTTTTTCAGATCTTCAAGAATATCCATCTTCCCTAATGAGAAAGGATTGTGTAAAATGACTTAAGATATTTGTTCTGGAGCTAGGATCACACACAAAAACAATGTTTTTGTAAAAGATTGTTTGAGAAGTATGTTAGGGCATCTGCATGATCTTTTCTACTTTATCTGCAAATGACCAGATTAAATCTGAACCCAAAATTTCCAGCTATAATATAACAACTAGAGTGTCACCAGATTTCGTCACCAGTGGTTAATTATCAGTACAGGTGTCATTACCTCTGTCTTGAGTTAAGTAAAATGAAGAAAATGATTTTCCCATCAGTGGTATTTTGAATGTTGGAAGAAGACTGTTGTGAATTTGAAAGACCTCCTTTGGCAAGTTAATTTTGAAGGAAGGGCAACTGGTCAAGTGACTTCAGTTCTCTGCTTATAGGCAGAGCAGATTTAGCCATTTGCACATAATGAACCTGCCTAAACATGGGAGACTACACAGGACAGAATAATGGTCCTGCCACAGTCCAGTATGGGTGTTCTTGGCCAGGCAACTCTCCTCCAAGTGGTGGTTGTTCTTTCCGTTTTGTGGCCTCTTCCACCTCTTAGGTCCTCAGCATCGTCTCCATTCAATCAGCAGAAGAAAAATGGAGCATTGCAGGTATCAGGGCTGTAGGGGTCAGGCGTGAAAGAGGCACATCACTCCTATCCACATTCCACTGGCCAGAAGTCCTGTGGCATATATAAACAGAGGGGACAGAAAAATACCACGAAGCTGTGTGCCTAGAAAAAAAGAAGAAATAGGGTTGGTGATCTGTTAGCAGCAGTTTGCCACAGGGAATACCACAGAGCATGCACAGTTCTCTTTGACAGCTTATCTTTTATGCCTCTGTGCCATATGTTATTTAGAATAACAATTAATGTCACATGAGTGCTGTTATTAAACAATTCCAACAGCTAGTAAGTTATTCCACATTTTCTTTCACAGCAAATTAACTATTTTTCTTTATAAAAGATATCTGCCAGTCATTGGCTTTACAAACAATCTCACATTTGCCTTCTTCAGTTCTTGATCTACTTAAAAAAGGAGTTATGGAATACCTTAAATATCAAAAGTTCCTACAAGGGCCCAGCTTAAGAGGCACAAGATTCAACATATCCAGAGGACAACTCCAGACCAAACCAGAGTACTACCGGGTTTGACCTACAAGTCACACACCCAGAGGGAATTCTCTGCAGGCACTAGAGCCCATAGAGGCCAAACCACATTTAAGTGGTCAACCCTCACGCAGCAGAGCACCCTGCGGTGGGCAGAGCCAAGTCTCACAACGAGTCAGCCTAGGAGTTAACCCCACCAACTCACAAGCAAAAAGCAATTAAAGATCTTCTTGAACAGGACAATATACACAACACAAGAGTCACCTTTGGAGCACACGCAGAGGAGAAGAATGAAGTAGTGCAAGTCAAATATAAAGGACACATACTACATAAGATAACCCAGCAAGAAATAAGAATTCTAGGGGATCTACCTAATACATCAAAGCAAACACAGAGAGTCAGCCAGAATGGGGAAACAAAGATACACGACCCAAATAAAAGAAGAGAAGAAACCTCCACTACTGGAACCAAATGAAGCAGAGCTAACCAACCTTTCAGAAACAGAGTTCAGAACACTGGTGATAAAAATGTTTAAGGAGCTTAGAGAAGACATAAAGAAGGATTTAGAAATCATAACAAACAACCAGTTAGAACTAAAGAACATAATTAGCAAAATTAAGAACTCACTTGAAGGACTTACCAGCAGGTTAGATGAAGCAGAGGATCGAATCAGCGACTTAGAAGACAGTGTAGCAGAGATCACCCAAATGGAACAACAGAAAGAAAAAAGAATAAAAAACAATGAGGATGGCTTAAGAGACCTCTGGGATAACATCAAGTGCAATAACATGTGCATCATAGGAATACCAGAAGGTGAAGAGAGGAAGCAAGGCATTGAGAACATATTTGAAGTAATAATGTCTGAAAACTTCCCCAACGTGATGAAGGAAACCATTATACAAGCCCAGGAAGTGCAGAGAGTTCCAACCAGGATAAAGCCAAACAGGTCCACACCCAGACACATTATAATTAAAATGGCAAAGCTTAAAGACAAAGAGAGAATCCTAAAAGCAGCAAGAGAAAGACAGAGGGTTACATACAAGGGAACTCCCATAAGACTATCGAATGACTTTTCTACAGAAGCCTTGAAGGCCAGGAGGGAGTGGCAGGAGATACTCAAAGTGATGGAAAACAAAGGCCTACAACCTAGATTGATTTATCCAGCAAGGCTATCATTTAAAGTTGATGGAGAGATAAAGAGCTTCCCAGAAAAGAATAAGCTAAAGGAATTTATTACCACCAAGCCAGCATTGCAAGAAATACTAAAAGGACTTCTGTAAATAGAAGGAAGATCAAAACAACCTAACTACAAATTTAAAAATGGCAATAACTATGTACCTATCAATAATCACTTGAAATGTAAACAGATTAAATGCTCCAATCAAGAGACATATGGTGGCTGACTGGATAAGAAAGCAAGACCCTTATATATGCTGTATACAAGAGACTCACTTCAGAAAAAAAGACACACACAGGCTGAAAGTGAAGGGTTGGAGTAAGATATTTCATGCAAATGGAAATGAGAAAAAAGCTGGAGTTGCAATACTTATATCTGACAAAATAGACTTTAAAATGAAGAACATATTAAAAGATAAAGATGGGCACTATATAATAATAAAGGGATCGATCTGACAAGAGGACATAACCCTGGTATACATCTATGCACCCAACATAGGAGCACCTAAATATATAAAACAGGTACTGACTGACATAAAGACAGAGATCAACAGTAACACTATCATGGTAGGGGACTTCAACACACCTCTGACAACAAGGGACAGGTCTTCCAGACAGAAAATCCATATGGAAACAACAGCCTTAAATGATACATTGGACCACTTGGATTTAATCGATATTTTCAGAGCATTTCACACCAATGCTGCAAAATACACGTTTTTCTCAAGCGCACATGGAACATTTTCCAAGATAGACCATATGTTAGGCCACAAAACAAGTCTTGATAAATTTAAGAAAATTGAAATCATACCAATTGTCTTCTCTGATCACATATGAAATTAGAAATGAACTACAGGAAAAAAACTGGAAGACACACCAATTCATGGAGGCTGAATAACTTATTACTAAATAATGAATGGGTCAAGCAGGAGATCAAGGAAGAAATCAAAAGATATCTCGAGACAAACGAAAATGAAACCACGACGAACCAAAATCTATGGGATGCCGCGAAAGCAGTCCTAAGAGGGAAATTCATAGCTTTGCAAGTCTCCCTAAGGAAACAAGAAACATCACTAATCAACAGTTTATCTTCACACTTAAGGGATCTGGAAAAAGAACAGCAAAATAAGCCCAAAGGGAGCACAAGGAAGGAGATAATAAAGATCAGAGCAGAAATAAATGAAATAGAAACCAGAAGAACAATACAAAAGATCAGTGAATCCAAGAGTTTGTTCTTAGAGAAGATAAACAAAATTGACAAACCTTTAGCCAGACTCATTAAAAAAAAAGAGAGAGAGGACCCAAATTAATAAAATCAGAAACGAAAGAGGAGAAGTGACAACGGACACTGCAGAAATACAAAAAGTTTTAAGAAATTACTATGAGCAACTATATGCCAACAAATTTGACAATCTGGAAGAAATGGACAATTTTCTAGAGGCATACAACCTTCCAAGGCTAACTCAAGAAGAAACAGAAAACCTGAATAGACTGATTACCACCAGGGAAATTGAATCAGTAATCAACAATCTCACAACAAACAAAAGCCCTGGACCAGATGGCTTCACAGGTGAATTTTACAAAGCGTTCAAAAAAGAATTATCACCTATTCTCCTCATGCCCTTCCAAAAAATCCAGAAGGAGGTAAGACTCTCAAACACTTTTTATGAAGCCACTATCACCCTGATCCCAAAATCAGACAAAGACACTACAAAAAAAGAAAACTATAGGCCGATATCTCTAATGAACATAGATGCAAAAATCCTCAACAAAATATAAGCGAACAGAATTCAGCAATACATTAAAAAGATCATACACCATGATCAAGTGGGATTCATCCCTGGTATGCAAGTGTGGTTCAACATCCGCAAATCAATTAATGTGATACACCACATTAACAAAATGAAAAATAAAAATCACATGATCATATCAATAGATGCAGAAAAAGCATTTGATAAAATCCAACAGCCATTTATGATAAAAACCCTTAAGAAAGTGGTAATAGAGGAATCATGTCTCAACATAATAAAGGCCATATATGACAAACCCACAGCTAACATCATACTCAATGGGGAAAAGCTAAAACCATTCCCCCTAAGATCAGGAACAAGGCAAGTTTGCCCACTATCTCCGCTTCTATTCAACATAGTGCTGGAAGTTCTAGCCACAGCAATCAGACAAGAAAAAGAAATAAAAGGCATCCAAATTGGTAAGGAGGAAGTAAAATTATCATTATATGCAGATGATATGATACTATATATAGAGAACCCTAAAGACTCCACCAAGAAGCTATTAGAGCTGATAGATGAATTTAGTAAAGTAGCAGGATACAAAATTAATATTCAGAAATCAGTTGCATTTGTATATACCAATAATAAAACATCAGAAGGAGAAATTAAAAAAACAATCCCATTTACAATTGCTCCAAAGACTATAAAATACTTGGGAATAAATTTAACCAAAGAAGTAAAAGATCTGTACTCAGAAAATTATAAGACACTGAAGAAAGGAATGAAAGAAGATATAAATAGATGGAAACACATATGATGTTCATCGATAGTAAGAATTAATATAGTTAAAATGTCCATACTGCCTAAGGCAATATACATATTCAACGCAATTCCTATCAAACTACCAACGACGTTTTTCACAGAAATAAAACAGATAATCCTAAAATTTATATGGGACCCTAAAAGACCCCGAATATCCTCAGCAATCTGGAGAAATAAGAACAAAGTGGGAGGTTTAACAATACCTGACTTCAAATTATACTACAAGGCTATAGTAATCAAAACAGCATGGTACTGGCATAAAAACAGACATATAGGTCAATGGAAAAGAAGAGTCCAGAAATAAATCCATGCCTATATGGCCATTTAATCTATGACAATGGAAGCAAGAATGTACAATGGGGTAAAGACAGTCTATTCAATAAATGGTGCTGGGAAACCTGGAGAGACACATGCAAAAAAATGAAGCTGGACCACCTTCTTACACCATATACAAAAATAAATTCAAAATGGCTTAAAGACTTAAATGTAAGATCTGAAACCATAAAATACCTAGAAGAAAATATAGGAAGAAATATCACAGACATTACCCGGAGTAAGATTTTTACTGATATATCCCCTCACGCGAGGGAAGTAAGAGAAAAAATAAACATGTGGGATTATATCAAACTAAAAAGTTTTTTCACAGCAAAGGAAACCATCAATAAAACAAAAAGGGATCCTACTGAATGGGAAAAGATATTTGCCAATGATATATCTGATAAGGGATTAATATCACAAATCTATAAAAAAACTCACTCAACTCCAAAAAAACAAAAGACCCAATTAAAAAATGGGCAGAGGACTTGAAGAGACATTTTTCTAAAAAGGACATACATATTGCATACAGACATATGAAGAAATGCTCAACCTCACTAACCGTCCGAGAAATGCAAATAAAAACCACAATGAGATACCACCTCACCCCAGTCAAAATGGCTATCATCAATAAATGAACAAACAACAAGTGCTGGCGCGGATGTGGAGAAAAGGGAACCCTTGTGCACTGTTGGTGGGATTGCAGATTGGTGCAGCCACTATGGAAAACAGTATGGAGGTATCTCAAAAATCTGAAAATGGAACTGCCTTATGATCCAGTAATTCCACTCCTAGGTATCTATCCAGAGAAATTCAAAACTCCAATTCAAAAATCTTTATGCACCCCTATGTTTATTGCAGCACTATACACAATAGCTATGACATAGAAACAACTGAAATGCCCATTGGTAGATGACTGGATTAAGAAACTGTGGTACATTTATACAATGGAGTACTACGCAGCCATAAAGAAGAAAGAAATCTTACCATTTGCAACAACATGGATGGACCTAGAGAACAGTATGTTAAGTGAAATAAGTCAGACAGAGAAAGACAAATACCATATGATCTCACTTATATGTGGAATCTAAAGAAAAGAATAAGTGAATGAACTAATCAGAAACGGTTTGGAGACAAAGAGGAAAATTTGAGGGTTGCTAGATGGGCGGGGGGAATGGGGGTAAGGGCGAAGGTGAGGGGATTATAAAACAATCAGTAACCACAAGATGGCCATGGGGTTTTGAAAATTAATCTGGGGAACGTAATCAATAATGTTGTAAAGATTTTGTAGGATATCCGATAGACATGCGTCCCATTTCGGAGACCATCTCAGGGAAGATGTAGATGCCTGATCACTGCACTGTACACTTGAAGCTGAACAATAATGAATGCCAACTATAATATTATTTATATATATATATATATATATATATATATATATATATATATATATATATATATGTATGTATGTATATATTGGTATGTATACATTTACAAGAGGCAGAGTACAGCATTGGGAGTGGAGATAGTGGAAATGGGATGGCTCGGTGCGATGTTAGAGATATAGTGGATGGGGGAGGGGAGTCCACAGAGTGAGGGATATAAATGATAAACGTCTAAGGAAAAAAAAAAAAAACCTCATAGACAAGACAGACAATAGTTTAGTGGTTACCAGAGGGTAAGGGGAGTGGGGGGTGGGAGATGAGGGTAAGGGGGATCAAATATATGGTGATGGAAGGAGAACTGTCTCTGGCTGGTGAACACACAATGTAATTTATAGATGATGTGATACAGAATTGTACACCTGAAATCTATGTAATTTTACTAACAATTTTCACCCCAATAAATTTAAAAAAAAGAAAAAAGGAAAAAAAAACATTATGAATCTAAAATATTATGAGGTTATTTCCACGTTGTGCTCATTAAAACTTAAAATTAAAAAAAATTACAACTAATCTACAAAACAACCATTATTGAGAATCGCCTAAAGTCTTGTTTAACTGAAGCCTTTCAACTAAGGACAGGCAGAAGAAGCCTGGTAGGAGGGGTAGAGATGCCGAACAGGCTGGTCCCACACCTGTGTATGACCATTAAAGATCGAGAGGGATAGTTCAGCTGTGGGGGTCCCCCAACCCCCAGAGAAGTGAGAGGTCCCAGCCCCTCCCTCCCCCCCATCCCAGGTTTGCAGTGCTGAGGAGTGAAGTCCCCCTAATTTCTGGTTGTGAAAACCAGCGAAGATTTTGACTGCGTGAGACTGAGTGCAGCTGCACTCACTGGTGCTCCCCTTAAAGGCACTCTGCATGGACTTACCCACCAATGGACACTCACTCTGAGCTCCAGTGCTGGGCAACAGCTGGAAAGGCAGCAGGAACATATGATGGGGAACTGAGTTGTCTGGCTTGGGACGGGGGCTGGTGAAGTAGCTTTCTCCTGGACGGAGGACCTGGTGGAGGCCATTGTTTCTTTGCTGAGCCCTCCCCCTTCAATACGTGCAGATGCAGGCGGCCACCATATCTGAGTCTCCACTGTTCTTTTGCAATGACCTGGAGAATCAAGACCCAGCTCCGCCCAACTTTCGAGCACACACAGATTGCTTCCAGTGGCTTTTTCCCACAGACCACCTTCTGACAGTCTGCAGCTTAAGCTGCAGAGTTTCCTAGAGTATCTTAAAGGTTTGTGGAACACAGACAAGCAGCATCTGGCTTGAGCATGTCCTGTACCACTCGCTGAGCAGCTATAAGAGCGGCACTAGAGGCAGCCAGCCTTGGTTCTCAGCGTGGCCTCTCAAGGCACTTCCAAGCACAGCTCAGGCATCAGCCAACTTCAAATTTCTTTGTGGCTCCTGCCAAATGGCCCTAGGTGGGGCAAGGTCTGTGGCTGAACTTGACCTACAGCAGGTCCCCTCCAAGGAGGTCCTGGGGCTGGCACCCTCAGTGGCCAGCTTCAAAAAGAGCTGGAGCATTGTCCAGCTGCCTCCAGGTATGACAAACCCAAGAAGCAGGCACCAGAGTCCTGCTGAGGCAGATCCTCCTCTGTAGGATCAGCCCCTGTACAACAACTCCTCCACTGTAGTCAAGGCCAGTCCTCACAACAAGTGAGCCCAAGGGTCAGTCCCTCACATTGATGTACAATTGTCAACCAAGGCTCAACTACAATAGGGTGGTACACACAACCCTCACAAGGGACACACATGGAGCGCATGGCTCAGGTGACCAGAAAGACGAGCCACTGAACTCCACAGCACACCTACTACATAAGGCCACTCTACTAAGACTGGAAAACATAGCAGCCCTACCTAATACATAGAAACAAACACAGGGAGTCAGCCAAAATGGGGATACAAAGAAACATGTCCCAAATAAAAGAACAGAACAAAGCTCCAGAAAAAGAACTAAGAGAAATGGAGATAAGCAATCTATCAGATGCAGAGTTCCAAACACTGGTTATAAGAATGCTCAATTATCTCAGGGAGAACTTCAACAGAGAGATAGGAAGCATAAAAATGGAGATGGAAACCATAAAAAAGAACCAGTCATATATAATGGATACAATAATGAAAATGAAGAATATATTATATGGAATCAACAGTAGATTAGATGAAGCAGAGGATCCAACTAGCAATGTACAAGATAAGGTAACAGAAAGCATCCAACCAGAACAAAAAGAGAAAAAGAATCCAAAAAAATTGAGGAAAATTTAAGGGGACCCCAGGACAATATCAAGTGTACCAACATTCACATTAGAGGGGTACCAGAAGAAGAAGAGAGAAAACAAGGAATTGAAAACTTATTTGAAGAAATAATAATGGAAAACTTCCCTATCCTGGTTAAGGAAATAGACAGACAAGTCCAGGTAGCACAGAGAGTCCCAAACAAGATAAACCCAAATAGGCCAACACTAAGACACATCATAATTAAAATGCCAAAGTTAAATACAAAGAGAGAATCTTAAAAGCAGCAGGAGAAAAGCAGTTAGTTACCTACATGGGAGCCACCATAAGACTGCCAGCTGATTTTTCAACAGAAACTTTGCAGGAAAGAAGGGAATGGTGAAATATTCCAAGTGATGAAAAGCAACGACATACAACCAAGATTGCTCTACCCAGGAAGGCTGTCATGTAGAATTGAAGGACAGATAAGGAGCTTCCCACACAAGAAAAAGCTGAAGGAGTTCATCATCACCAAACCAGTATTACAAGGAATCTTAGAGGGACTTCTTTAAAATGGGAGGGGGGTAAGGATGGGTGAAAGGGGAAGGGATGAAGAAGTACAAATTGGGTGTTATATAGTAGTCATGGGGATGTAGAGTATAGCATAAGAAATATAGTCAATAATATTGTAATAACTAGGTATGGTGCCAGATAGGTACTAGATCTATCAGAGGGTGATAGATGTGAATGGGGTGGGGGAAAAGGGTGAAAAAGGTGAATACATTAAGAAATACAAATTGATAGTTAATACGGTATGGGAAATATAATCAACAATGTTGTAAAGATCATGTAAAGTGCCAGATAGGCACTGGACTTATCAGGAAGATCACATCATAGACTTTGTAAATGTCTGACCGATGCATTATACACACGAAACTGAAGTAGAATAATATTGAATGTCAACTATATAACTAAATATATAAGCATATATGGTCATGGGATGTGGAATACAACATAAGAAAGATAGTTGATGGTATTGTAACAGCTATATAAGATGTCATAGAGGTAGTAGCTTGGGAGGGTGGGTTATTACTTCATGAGGGGTTTAAATCTCTATTACATTGCTTTGTACACTTGAAACTAATAAAAAATGTTTTGGACAGCTGATTCAGGAGTGAGATGTTTCCAAGGACATACATGGCAATGTCAGTTGGTGTGGTGGTGGGACATCAGTAACCTGATCCTGTGCAGAGTGTATGGGAGGTCACACCAGGGATCTGTTCTTCAGGTACCTGAAATCAATGAGCTGGCAAGAAGTGTTGCCTTATGTACACACGCTGTTAGGGAGCACCCCATCGGCTACCTTCTTCCTCTTGCTGAGTGTTTGGGACAACATGAGTCCTATATATTCCACATAGTCCTGAATAAATTTGGGAAGGGCAAGGTCAGAGTCATCAGGGCGTGGCAGGAGAGGGAGACTAGATTGCTGTGTCTTTCCTCTTATTTGAATAAATCATTGTGTCTGATATGCTAGGGTGAGGCCAAAAGTAAAATGATTATAATCAAAAGATAAGCATTGTATTTTTCTTTCAAACTCAATTGTGCAAGGAAGTCTTCAACTTGAGAGCTGTTTACAAGGAATGAAGACTTCCGTTTACATTTCATTTTTAATATTTCAAATGTACTGATATGTAGACAGAATTGTTTAATGAACACCTGCATACCCATTACTTATATGTAACAATTGTAAACAAATTTTGTCATATTTGCTTCATCTAACTTTTTTGTTAAAATGTTTTAAAGTATGGATATTATGATGTTTCTCCTCTAAAGACTTCAGTACGTATATTTAAAGCTAAGGGATTTTTTTTTCCTTCTCAACACTGTTTGCTGCCTAATAAAATTCATAATTCCTCACTCAGTATTCATTTAAATACCATCTAGATCTTTAAATATCCCCAGTTGTTCCCCAACTATTCCTTATTTCCTTGTCCAAGCCAGGACAGAAGAGGGTTTTGTGACACAATAACATTCCTTTAGAATGTTGGCCAGTGAGACAGTAAGAAAGGTAAGCACCACCTATACATGCAGTTCCTATCCAGTCCCTGGACATGCTGGGCATATGGCAGAGGGAGGGGGTGCCCTGACCCAATGGCCCCAAAAGACTAATGATCATCATCAGTGAAAAATTTTCCAAAAGCAAAACTTTTCATCAGGGATTCAGAAGTGTAACATTTTTTTCAGAGCTCTCAAGAGCAGGCCCAGAAGCCTGAAAAACATACGTAGGACATCTATGGATACAGAACTGAACAAAGGTAAGCTTTTAAAAATTATTTCTTATGGTAAGCTAAACTTCTGCAACAAATAGACCCCCAAATGATGATGACTCAAACGAAACATGTTACTTCTTATCCATATAGTTCTCAAGCATAGTGTTCCAGGTCTGAGGGTAGCTATCCTCCATCCAGTCACTCGGGAACCAGGTCTTCCACATATGACTTCCCTAACAACCAAGATCATCTCCATCCCAGTGAGCAAATATGCGGGAAGAGGGAATAACTCAGGAATAAGTGAAAGGATTTGAGGAGCAGATCTAGATGTGGTACACAGAACTTCCCACACTACTTTCAAGTAGTCTAGGAAATACAGTCTAAGGTTAAACTGTGAAGAAAGAACAAGTATAAAGCATTAGCAGATGCTGCCACAGTGGAAGAATTTCATCTGTTTGATTTAAGAGGCAACATGTGTCCATGCCAGAATCTCATACTGGGTCTGTCAGTCAAAAAGATCTCATGGGGCAAAAAATCTTGTAGTCCGAAAGAGAACAAGAATAGATTGTTTCTGCAGGTACCAATGAGGAAGCCCCATCTGCTATTACTTCATACTGAGAGATGAGGGTGGCAACTGTGAGAACACCTCATGAATTTTACTCCTACTATTTAATCTTTGGTGTTCCTGAAGCACGGCTGCATAGCATCAATATCAGGGAAATGTAGGCTCTGCCCATTTAGCTTGAACTGTGAACCTCTTTTGTTAAGTGGAGAATCAAAAGCAAAATACAGGGAGAAACTGAGTCACAACCTTGAAGCATGGTTTGCTTCCTTTTTAAATTAGAGCATGATTAAAGCCTGGCAACCGGGGGAAAGAGAAGTAGCAGTGACAGGAATAGTTACAGGAAAAGGGCCTCTGCAATAGCACAAAAGATAGGGGCCCTGTTGGGAATGGTGACTAACTGAAAACTTGGGTCCCCTCCACTCTTAAGAGGTGGGGGGAGAGACAGTGAAATATTATCTGTTCTTACGATTGTTTTCAGGCTTGTCCAAGTTAGCATATATGTGACCCCATGAGTCTGGATAAAGACAAGAAAACAGTGAAATCGCATCTGTGTCTGCTGTTCTTTCTGTGAGTCCAACGAAGAACGTGCGTAGTCTCTGACCAAAAGAATAAAAAGTCAGGCGAGTTGCCTGAAGCCTGAAAAGTTGGCCACACATAACAAGGGTGCCTGTCACCGCCTGTGACCCTCAGTGTTTAAGAAAGATCCAGGAGTCAGTGGATTTGAGCCATGGAAGAAATGAAGTGAAAGATGAATCAAGAGGTAGATAGGCAGCCTAGGCTGGACCGTCCTGTGTGCAGGAGGCCAGGAACTCTCAGAGAGGCTTACCAAGGAATCCTGGAAGTAGAGAAAAGGTTCTTTGTCCTAGTACGTTAGGAAAGCAGAGAGCATATACCAATCAGTAGGAATTCATGTCCAGTCCATCTGCACCAGCTGCTGAGGAGTCCACCTCACACTCCTCTGCCTAAGAAACAGACTTCAAGGAGGTCAGGGCACGTGACTCATGCCTATGCCCAAAAATGAGGAAACATCAACTCCTGTGTGGCTGAGGAGGCCTTAGGATGCCTGTGCCGTTCAATATTCTTTCTTTTTTTAAAACTGAAGTCTTTTGGAGTGACAATTGTTAGTAAAGTTACATAGGTTTCAGGTGCACAATTCTGTAATACATCATTTTATATATCAAATTGTGTGTTCACCACCCAGAGTCAGTTCTCCTTCCTTTACCATATATTTGATCCTTTTACCCTCACTAACCGCTCCCCTCCCACCGAACCCTCTGGTAACCACTAAACTATTGTCTGTGTCTATGACTTTTTGTTTCATTTGTCTTGTTCCACTGTTGTTTTCAGTTTTATATACCACATATCAGTGAAATCATATGGTTCTCAACTTTACTGTCTGACATACTTCACTTAGCATAATAATCTCAAGATCCATCCATGTTGTCACAAATGGCACTATTTCTTCTTTTCTTATGGTAGAATAATATTCCATTGTGTATGTATACCACAAATTCTTTATCCAATTATCTATGGAAGGACATTTTGGTTGTTTCCATGTCTTGGCCACTGTAAATAAAACTGCAATGAACATTGGAGCACACTTGTCTTTATGGATAAATGTTTTCAGATTTTTTGTGTAGATACCCAGGAGAGGGATTGCTGGGTCACATGGTAATTATATTCGTAATTTTTTGAGGAACCTCCACACTGCCTTGCATACTTGCTGCACCAGTCTGCGTTCCCACCAACAGTGTATGAGGGTTCCTTTTTCTTCATAGCCTTTCCAACACTTCAACTCTTGTTACTATTTGTCTTCTTGTCATTCTAACTGGTGTGAGGTGATATCTCATTGTGGTTTTTATTTGCATTTCTCTGCTGATTAGTGATGTTGAGCATTTTTTTCATGTCTATTGGCCATCTGTATGTCCTCTTTGGAGAAATGCATATTCAGGTCCTCTGCCCATTTTTTAATTGGATTGTTGGTTTTTTGGTTGTTGAGTTATATATTTGTATATGACCCCTTATATATTCAGATATGACTCCTTATTGAAGACGCTTTTCGCAAAAATCTTCTCCGATTGGGTTGGTTGCCTCTTTGTTTTGTCGATGGTTCCCCCCATATATATATATATATATATATATATATATATATATATATATATATATATATATATATATATTAATTTACTGGGGTGACAGTTGTTAATAAAATTACATAGATTTCAGGTGTACAATTCTGTATTACAGCATCTATAAATCTCATTGTGTGTTCACCACCCGGAGTCAGTTCTCCTCCCAATGGTTTCTTTTGCTGTGGAGAAGCTTTGAGTTTGATATAGTCCCATTCATTTATTTTAGCTTTTACTTCCATTGCCTTTGGAGTCAAATTCATAAAATGCTCTTTGAACCCAAGGTCCATAAGTTTAGTACCTATGTTTTCTTCTATGCAGTTTATTGTGTTAGGTCGTATGCTTAAGTCTTTGATCCATTTTTAATTAATTTTGGTTCATGGTGACAGATAGCAGTCCAGTTTCATTCTTTTGCACGTGGCTTTCCAACTGCCAGCACCATTTATTGAAGAGGCTGTTTTTTCTCCATTGTATGTGTTTGTCTTCTTTGTCAAAAATTATCTGTCCTTATTTAGGTGGGATTATTTCCGGGTTCTCAATTCTATTCCATTGCTCTGATTGCCTATTTTTCTGCCAATGCCATACTGTTTTGGTTATTATTGCCCTGTAGTATAAGCTGAAGTCAGGGAGTGTGATACCTCCAGCATTGTTCTTTTTTCTTAGGATTGCTTTGGCTATCAGGGGTCTTTTGTTGTCCATACAAATCTGATGATTTTTTGTTTGATTTCTTTAAAAAATGCCATTAGGATTTTGATGGAAATTGCATTAAATCTGTATATTGCTTTGGGTAACATGTCCATTTTAACTATGTTGATTCTTCCAATCCATGAACATGGAATGTCTTTCCATTTCTTTGTGGTTTCTTCAATTTTTTTTTTTTTTAATGTCTTACAGTTTTCAGTGTTTAGGTCTTTCACATCCCTGGTTAAGTTTATTCCTAGGTATTTTATTCTTTTTGTTGCAATTGCAAAAGGAATTGTTTTTCTTCTTTTCTTTTTCTGAGACTTCATTGTTAGTACATAGGAAAGCAATGGACTTTTGCATGTTGAGATTGTAGCCTGCAACTCTACGGTATTCATTTCTTGTTTCTAACAACTTTTTGGTTGAGTCTTTAGGGTTTTCCAAATAAAGAATCATGTCATCTGCAAAAAGCGACATTTAACCTCTACATTCCCAATTCAGATGCCTTTTTTTCTTTCTCTTGCCTGATTGCTCTGGCTAGGACTTCCAATACTACTGTGTTTCCCTAAAAATAAAACCTAGCTGGAAATCAGGTCTAATGCATCTTTTGGAGCAAAAATTAATATGATTACATTAATTAAATTAATAATAAAATGAATAGTAATGTATTATATTATGTGATGTGATGCAACGTGATATGATATGACATAAGACCATGTCTTACGTTGTAGTAACATAAGACCCAGTATTATATCATATCATATCATATCATACCATATCATATCATATCATATTATACTATAAGACCTGCTCTTATATTATAGTAAAATAAGACTGGCTCTTATATTAATTTTTGCTACAAAAGACGCATTAGAGCTGATTGTCTGGCTAGGTCTTACTTTCAGGGAAACACGGTATATTGAAAAGCAGAGGTGATAGGGGACAGCCCTGTCGTGTTCCTGAACATAGAGCAAAGGGCTTCAGTTTTTCAAACTTAATTGTGATATTAGATGAGTGTTTGTCATATATGGCCTTTATTATGTTCAGGAATTTTCCTTCTTTACCCATTTTACTAAGTGTTTTAATAATAAATGGATATTGTATCTTGTCAAACACTTTTTGTGTATTTATTGATATAATCGTATGATTTTTGTGCTTTATTTTGTTTATGTGGTAAATCACATTGGTGGATTTGTGTATATTGAACCATCCTTGTGGCCCTGGGAAGAACCCCATTTGGTCGTGATGTATAATCCTTTTAATGCATTGTTGCATTTGATTCAACAGACTTTTGGTTAGGATTTTTGCATTTGTATGCATGAGAGGTATTGGTCTGTGATTTTCTCTTTTTGTGTTATCTTTACCATGTTTTGGTATCATGGTAATATTGGTCTCATAAAATGAGTTAGGGAGTATTCTCTGTCCTTCAATTTTTTGAAAAAGTTTGAGTACGACAGGTATTAGATTCTCTTTGACTCTTTGGTAGAATTCACTAGTGAAGCCATGTGGTCCTGGTCTTTTGCTTTTGGGAAGATTTCATATGACTGATTCAATTTCCGTACTGGTGACCGGTCTATTTAGGTTTTCCAATTCTTCATGATTCAGCCTAGGAAGGCTATATGTTTCTAAGAACTTGTTCATTTCTTCTAGGTTACTGAATTTGGTGGCACATAGTTCTCATAGTATTCTTGGATGATCCTTTGTATTTCTGTGGCATCCGTGATAATTTCCCCTCTTTCATTTCTGATTTTGTTTATTTGTGTCTTTTCTCTTTTTATCTTAGGGAGTCTAGCCAAGAGTTTCTCAATTTATTAATCTTTTCAAAGAACCAGCACTTTGTTGCATTAATTTTTTCTATTGTTCTTTTATTCTTTATTTAATTTAGTTCTGCTCTGATTTTCATTATTTCCTTCTTTCTGCTGACTTCGGGTTTCATTTGTCCTTATTTTTCCAGTTCTTTAAGGTGTAACGTGAGGTTATTTATCTGGGATTTTTCTTCTTTCTTGAGATAGGCCTGTAATGATATAAATTTCACTCTTATTACTTCTTTCAATGCATCCCAATAATATTGATAGGATGTGTTTTCATTCTCATTTGTATATTTCATTCTCATTTGTATATCTCTATATATATTTTGATCTCTCCTCTTATTTCTTCTTTGATCCAGTCCTTCCTTAAAATTATGTTGTTTAATCTCCACATATTTGTGGATTTTCCTGCTATCTTTTTGCAGGTGTCATCGAATTTCAAAGCCTTGTGCTCAGAGAATATGCTTGGGATGTGTCCAATCTTCTTAAATTTTCTGAGGCTAGTTTTCTGTCCTAATATATTGTCTATTCTTGAAAATGTTCCATGTACACTAGAAAAGAATATATAGTCTGATGTTCTAGGATGAAGTGCTCTATAAATGTCAGTTATGTCTATTTCATCTAATGTTTCATTTAAGGCTGTTATTTCTGTATTTATTTTATTTATTTTATTTTTGGGTGATCTATCCATAGCTGTCAATGATGTATTTAGGTTCCATACTATAATTGTGTTTTGGTTAATTTCTCATTTTAGTTCTGTTAGTAATTACTTGGTATATTTCAGTGCTCCCTGATTGGGGGTATAAATATTGATTACTGTTATGTCTTCTTGTTGTATATTTCCCTTTATTATTATGAAATGTCCATCTTTTTTTCTTCTTACCTTTTTTATACAAAAGACTGTTTCATCTGGTATCAGTATAGATACACCTGATTTTGTCTGAATGCCATTTGCTTGGAGTATCAATTTCAACCCTTTCACTTTGAATCTATATTTGTCCTTGTAGCTGAGATGTGTCTCTTTGAGGCAGCATGTGGTTGGGTTTAGTTTTTTGATTCAATTTGCTACACTTTGTCTTTTTATTGGTGATTTCAGTCCATTACATTTAGGGTGATTATTGATGTATGAGGATTTCCTATCATTCTATCTCTGGTTTTCTTGTAGGACTGTGTCTCCATTGTTTCTTTGCATTTTTGTTGCTGTCTGTTATTTCACTGTGGTGGTGTCCATGGTTTTCCCTCTGTTTATTCTTTTTATAATGTTACATATTACAGTTCTGGATTTTTTTGAGTGTTTACCGTTAAGTTTAAGTAGAACAAAGTTTCATATTTCGAGTATTCCGTTTTCTTCAGCATGCTTCCTTTCTCCATTCCGTTTTGCCAGTTCAGCCCTTTACTCTCTCGCCTTTGAAAGTTTCATTGTCACAAATTATCACTATATATGATTTCTGTGCTGCAGTACCACCTAAGTTGTCTTTTTTCTCTTTTTTTAAGTGTTTTTTTTTCCTTCTTTGCCCTTTATTTTATGTTTAAGTGTATAGTGTCCTCTTTGGTGTAGGGGTTGCTATTTTCTGCTTCTGTCTGTGTGTTCATAATACTACTCTTGGGTTTGTATTCTTTTGCCTTTTTGTTTCAGGTCGAATAACCTGCTTCAGTATTTCTTGTAGTGCAGGTCATGTGTTAGAAAATTCCCTCAGCTTCTGTATGTCCGGAAAGGTCTTTATTCCTCCTTCATATCTAGAGGATATCTTTGCTGGATATATTATTCTTGGCTCATAATTTCTCTCTTTCAATAGTTTGCATATTTGAGTCCACTGCCTCCTGACTTGTATTGTTCTGCTGAAAAATCTGACGATAACCTGATGGGCTTTCCTTTGTAGGTTGCCATCTCCTTTTTCCTGGCTTCCTTGAGGATTCTTTCTTTGTTATTAATTTTTGACAGATTCAATTCAATGTGCCTTGGAGAAGGCCTGTTAAGATTGAGGTAATTAGGCGCTCTATTTGCTTATTGGATTTGAGGATCCAGTTTTTTCCACAAATTTGGGAAGTTGTCATAGACTATTTGTTTGAATATACTCTCTGTTCCCTTCTCCCTTTCTTCTCCTTCTTGTATACCATTCATTCTTATATTTTTCTTTCTGATAGAGTAAAAAATTCTTGTAGGGTTCTTTCATTTCTTTTTTTTTTCTTTCAATCACATGATACTTTTTTTTTATTTAAATTTATTGGGGTGACAATTGTTGTTAAAATTACATAGATTTCAGGTGTGCAATTCTATATCACATCATCTATAAATTACATTGTGTGTTCACCACCCAGAGTCAGTTCTCCTTCCATCACCGTATATTTGATCCCCCTTACCCTCACCTCCCACCCCAACCCCTTTACCCTCTGGTAACCGCTAAATTACGTTCCCCAGATTAATTTTCAAACCCCGTGGCCATCCTGTGGTCACCGACTGCCCTTCAATCCCTTCACCCCCCCCCCCGCCCATCTAGCAATCCTCAGTTTTTCCTCTTTGTCTCCAACACTGTTTCTGGTTAGTTCATTCACTTATTCTTTTCTTTAGATTCCGCAAATAAGTGAGATCATATGGTACTTATCTTTCTCTGTCTGACTTATTTCACTTAACATAATGTTCTCTAGGTCCATCCATGTTGTTGCAAATGGTAAGATTTCTTTCTTCTTTATGGCTGCGTAATACTCCATTGTATAAATGTACCACAGTTTCTTAATCCAGTCATCTACTGATGGGCATTTTGGTTGTTTCCATGTCTTGGCTATTGGGTATAGTGCTGCAATAAACATAGGAGTGCATAAAGATTTTTGAATTGGAGTTTTGGATTTCTCCGGATAGATACCTAGAAGTGGGATTACTGGATCATAGGGTAGTTCCATTTTCAGATTTTTGAGATACCTCCATACTGTTTTCCATAGTGGCTGCACCAATCTGCAATCCCACCAACAGTGCACAAGCGTTCCCTTTCTCCACATCCGCGCCAGCACTTGTTTTTTGTTGATTTATTGATGATAGCCATTTTGACTGGGGTGAGGTGGTATCTCATTGTGGTTTTTATTTGCATTTCTCTGATGGTTAGTGAGGTTGAGCATTTCTTCATATGTCTGTTTGCCATCTGTATGTCCTTTTTAGAAAAATGTCTCTTCAAGTCCTCTGCCCATTTTTTAATTGGGTCGTTTGTTTTTTTGGAGTTGAGTTGAGTGAGTTTTTCATAGATTTGTGATATTAATCCCTTATCAGATATATCATTGGCAAATATCTTTTCCCATTCAGTAGGATGCCTTTTTGTTTTATTGATGGTTTCCTTTGCTGTGAAGAAACTTTTTAGTTTGATATAATCCCACATGTTTATTTTTTCTCTTAGTTCCCTTGGGCGAGGGTATATATCAGTAAAAATCTTACTCCGGGTAATGTCTGAAAAGTTTCTTCCTATGTTTTCTTCTAGGTATTTTATGGTTTCAGATCTTACATTTAAGTCTTTAAGCCATTTTGAATTTATTTTTGTATATGGTGTAAGGAGGTGGTCCAGCTTCATTTTTTTGCATGTGTCTGTCCAGGTTTCCCAGCACCATTTATTGAATAGACTGTCTTTACTCCATTGTACATTCTTGCTTCCATTCTCGTAGATTAAATGGCCATATAGGTGTGGATTTATTTCTGGACTCTCTATTCTGTTCCATTGTTCTATGTGTCTGTTTTTATGCCAGTACCATGCTGTTTTGATTACTGTAGCCTTGTAGTATAATTTGAAGTCAGGTATTGTTATACCTCCCACTTTGTTCTTATTTCTCAAGATTGCCTTTGCTATTCGGGGTCTTTTATGGTCCCATATAAATTTTAGGATTATATGTTCTATTTCTGTGAAAAACGACGTTGGTAGTTTGATAGGAATTGCGTTGAATATGTATATTGCCTTAGGCAGTATGGACATTTTAACTATATTAATTCTTCCTATCCATGAACATGATATGTTTTTCCATCTATTTATATCTTCCTTCGTTCCTTTCTTCAGTGTCTTAAAATTTTCTGAGTACAGATCTTTTACTTCTTTGGTTAAATTTATTCCCAGGTATTTTATAGTCTTTGGAGCGATTGTAAATGGGATTGTTTTTTTAATTTCTCCTTCTGATGTTTTATTATTGGTATGTACAAATGCAACTGATTTCTGAATATTAATTTTGTATCCTGCTACTTTACTAAATTCATCTATCAGCTCTAATAGTTTCTTAGTGGAGTCTTTAGGGTTCTCTATATATAGTATCATATCATCTGCATACAATGATAATTTTACTTCCTCCTTACCAATTTGAATGCCTTTTATTTCTTTTTCTTGTCTGATTGCTGTGGCCAGAACTTCCAGCAGTATGTTGAATAGAAGCGGAGAAAGTGGGCAACCGTGCCTTGTTCCTGATCTTAGGGGGAATGGTTTTAGCTTTTCCCCATTGAGTATGATGTTAGCTGTGGGTTTGTCATATATGGCCTTTATTATGTTGAGACATGATCCCTCTATTCCCACTTTCTTAAGGGTTTTTATCATAAATGGCTGTTGGATTTTATCAAATGCTTTTTCTGCATCTATTGATATGATCATGTGATTTTTATTTTTCATTTTGTTAATGTGGTGTATCACATTAATTGATTTACGGATGTTGAACCACCGTTACATATCAGGGATGATTCCCACTTGATCATGGTGTATGATCTTTTTAATGTATTGCTGAATTCTGTTCGCTAATATTTTGTTGAGGATTTTTGCATCTATGTTCATTAGAGATATCGGCCTGTAGTTTTCTTTTTTTGTGGTGTCTTTGTCTGATTTTGGGATCAGGGTGATAGTGGCTTCGTAATAAGTGTTTGGGGGTCTTCCTTCCTTCTGGATTTTTTGGAAGAGCTTGAGGAGAATAGGTGATAATTCTTTTTTGAACGTTTTGTAAAATTCACCTGTAAAGCCATCTGGTCCAGGGCTTTTGTTTGTTGGGAGACTGTTGATTACTGATTCAATTTCCGTGGTGGTAATCAGTCTATTCAGGTTTTCTGTTTCTTTTTGAGTTAGCCTTGGAAGGTTGTATGCCTCTAGAAAATTGTCCATTTCTTCCAAATTGTCAAATTTGTTGGCATATAGTTGCTCATAGTAACTTCTTACAACTTTTTGTATTTCTGCAGTGTCCGTTGTCACTTCCCCTCTTTCATTTCTGATTTTATTAATTTGGGTCCTCTCTCTCTTTTTTTTAATGAGTCTGGCTAAAGGTTTGTCGATTTTTTTTTATCTTCTCTAAGAACCAACTCTTGGATTCATTGATCTTTTGTATTGTTTTTCTGGTTTCTATTTCATTTATTTCTGCTCTGATCTTTATTATCTCCTTCCTTGTGCTCCCTTTGGGCTTATTTTGCTGTTCTTTTTCCAAATCCCTTAAATGTGAAGATAAACTGTTGATTAGTGATGTTTCTTGTTTCTTTAGGTAGGCCTGCAAAGCTATGTATTTCCCTCTTAGGACTGCTTTCACGGCATCCCATAGATTTTGGGTCGTCGTGTTTTCATTTTCGTTTCTCTCGAGATATGTTTTGACTTCTTCCTTGATCTCCTGCTTGACCCATTCATTATTTAGTAAAAAGTTATTCAGCCTTCATGAATTGGTGTGTCTTCCCGTTTTTTTCCTGTAGTTCATTTCTAATTTCATAGCATTGTGATCAGAGAAGACAATTGGTATGATTTCAATTTTCTTAAATTTATCAAGACTTGTTTTGTGGCCTAACATGTGGTCTATCTTGGAAAATGTTCCATGTGCACTTGAGAAAAACGTGTATTTTGCAGCATTGGGGTGAAATGTTCTGAAAATATCGATTAAATCCAAGTGGTCCAATGTATGATTTAAGGCTGTTGTTTCCATATTGATTTTCTGTCTGGAAGACCTGTCCCTTGTTGTCAGAGGTGTGTTGAAGTCAGCGACTATAATAGTGTTACTGTTGATCTCTGCCTTTATGTCAGTCAGTACCTGTTTTATATATTTAGGTGCTCCTATGTTGGGTGCATAGATGTTTACTAGGGTTATGTCCTCTTGTCGGATCGATCCCTTTATTATTATATAGTGTCCATCTTTATCTTTTAGTATGTTCTTCATTTTAAAGTCTATTTTGTCAGATATAAGTATTGCAACTCCAGCTTTTTTCTCGTTTCCATTTGCATGAAATATCTTACTCCAGCCCTTCACTTTCAGCCTGTGTGTGTCTTTTGTTCTGAGGTGAGTCTCTTGTATACAGCATATACAAGGGTCTTGCTTTCTTATCCAGTCAGCCACCCTATGTCTCTTGATTGGAGCATTTAATCCATTTACATTTAAAGTGATTATTGATAGGTACATAGCTATTGCCATTTTTAAATTTGTAGTTAGGTTGTTTTGATCTGTCTTCTATTTATAGAAGTCCTTTTGGTATTTCTTGCAATGCTGGCTTGGTTGTAATAAATTCCTTTAGCTTATTTTTTTCTGGAAAGCTCTTTATCTCTCCATCAACTTTAAGTGATAGCCTTGCTGGATAAAGCAATCTAGGTTGTAGGCCTTTGTTTTCCATCACTTTGAGTATCTCCTGCCACTCCCTCCTGGCCTTCAATGTTTCTGTAGAAAAACCATTTGATAGTCTTATGGGAGTTCCCTTGTATGTAACCATCCGTCTTTCTCTTGCTGCTTTTAGGATTCTCTCCTTGTCTTTAAGCTTTGCCATTTTAACTATAATGTGTCTTGGTGTGGACCTGTTTGGGTTAATCTTGGTTGGAACTCTCTGCACTTCCTGGGCTTGTATGTTGGTTTCCTTCATCAGGTTGGGGAAGTTTTCAGACATTATTACTTCGAATATGTTCTCAATCCCTTGCTTACTCTCTTCACCTTCTGGTATTCCTATCATGTGCATATTGCGCTTGATGTTATCCCAGAGGTCTCTTAAGCCATCCTCATTGTTTTTTATTCTTTTTTCTTTCTGTTGTTCCGTTTGGGTGATCTCTGCTACCTTGTCTTCTAAGTCGCTGATTCGATCCTCTGCTTCATCTAGCCTGCTGGTAATTCCTTCAAGTGAGTTCTTAATTTCGGTAATTGTGTTCTTTAGTTCTAACTGGTTGTTCGTTATGATTTCTACATCCTTCTTTATGTTTTCTCTAAGCTCCTTAAACATTCTTATCACCAGTGTTCTGAACTCTGTCTCTGAAAGGTTGGTTACGTCTGCTTCATTTGGTTCCAGATGTGGAGGCTTCTTCTGTTCTTTTATTTGGGACGTGTATCTTTGTTTCCCCATTCTGGCTGACTGTGTTTATTTTGATATATTAGGTAGATCCCCTAGAGTTCTTAGTTCTTGCTAGGTTATCTTATGTAGTATGTGTCCTTTATATTTGACTCGCACTGCGTCGTCCTCCTCTGCGTGTGCTCCAAAGGTGACTCTTGTGTTGTGTACACTGTCCCGTTCAAGAAGATCTTTAATTGCTTTTTGCTTGTGAGTAGGTGGGGTTAACTCCTGGGCTGACCCGTAGTGAGACTTGGCTCTGCCCCCCGCAGGGCGCTCTGCTGCGTGAGGTTTGACCACCCAAATGTGGTTTGGCCTCTATGGGTTCCAGTGCCTGCAGAGAACCCCCTCTGGGTGTGTGACCTGGAGGTCAAACCCGGCAGCATTCCGGTTTGGTCTGGAGTTGGCCCCTGGATATTCTGAATCCCGTGCCTCTCAAGCTGGGCCCCAGCAGGACAGTTTCAGCACAAAGCAAATCACCAAGCACAACAACAATGACAACAGCAAAGAAAAAAATCAAATACATTTACATGCAAAAAACAGCCGATAACCCCCACTCGTCACAGGCAAAGATATCAAAGATATAAAGACAAAGCAAAACAACACAAACCAAAGCAAATCAAAAAGCAGCGACAGTCTCGGCCTGAGCCCACCAAGCAATGTCCAGGATGTTCTCTGCTGTACCAAAGAGCCCCCTGCTTATTGCGCAGGCAGAGCCGGTCACCTGGTGCCCAGAGTGACTTTGGTACTGCAGACTTAAATGCGTGGGCCTGAGGTGTCTGGATGATAGTTTTTACACAGTCAGTGCCGTTTCTGCCCTTGTCTGCACGTATGCACACTGAGAGTAGTCCTACCAGCCCCTGGTCCAGTACTCCTGAGTCTCAGAGCACTTCTTCAGTGTGTGTGTGTATGGGTGCGGGCGGGAGATTTCTGATCTGCTGACCGTGCCTCACAAGCTGAGCCCCGGCAGGGCAGTTTCAGAACAAAGCAAATCACCAAGCACAACAACAACGACAACAACAAAGAAAAAAAGTCAAATACATTCACATGGAAAACCACCAGATAACCCCTACTCGTCACAGGCACAGATATCGAAGATATAAAGACAAAGCAAAACAAAAGAAAACAAAGCAAAACAAGAAGCAGCGACAGTCCAGGCCTAAGCCCACCAAGCAATGTCCAGGTTGTCCTCTGCTGTACCAAAGAGCCCCCTGCTTATTGCGCAGGCAGAGCCGGTCACCTGGTGCCCAGAGAGACTTTGGGACTGCAGACTTAAAAGCGTGGGCCCGAGGGGTCAGGATGATAGTTTTTACAAAATCAGTGCAGTTTCTGCCCTTGCCTGTACATATGCAAACTGAGAGTGGCACCACCGGCCCCGTGTCCAGAACTCCTGAGACTTAAGGCCCTTCTTCAGTGTGCTTGTGTGTGAGTGCGGGCAGGAGATTTCTGATCTGCTGAAAACCCAGAGCTGCGCCTGCCTCACTGCTGATCTACGGGTGTGTCTCTGCAGCTGCACCCGCCCCGCCCTAGGCAGGCCAGAAAGGGTGGGGGCTGGGGATGGAGGGGTCTTCACTCTCCCAATCCAGCCGCGTGTCGCCCTCTTCCTGCAGGCCAGAAAAGGTGGTGGTTGGGGGTGGAAGAGTCTCTTCTCTCCCAGCGCAGCCAAAATCACACACACTTCCCAGTCTCCCTGGGCCAGGGCTGCCCGCCAAGCCTCCCAGAGTCTGAGCTTCACGGCTCCTCTGCAATCTGCCGCCACTCCTCAGTTCAGGGGCCGGCTCAAGTCTCTGGAAGGGCGGGTAGGACTGGAAGAGCGGGGCGGGGGAGGGGCCCAGGTATGGAGACTGTGTTCTTTGTCTGCCCTCGGGCGACTCCGTCCGCCCTCCCGGCGGGAGAGATCAGCCATGGGACGCAGGGAAAGAGCCCACCTCCCGGTCTCTGCGCTCTCCGCTCCGCCCTGGGCTCCCGTGCGTGCCCGGCCCAGCGGGTTTTGCCACCGCGGCTTCCAGTCCAAGTCTCTGGAAGGGCAGGGTAGGACTGGAAGAGCGGGGCGGGGGAGGGGCCCAGGTGTGGAGGCTGTGTTCTTTGTCTGCCCTCGGGCGACTCCCTCCGCCCTCCCGGCGGGAGACATCAGCCGTGGGACACAGGGAAAGAGCCCACCTCCCGGTCTCTGCGCTCTCCGCTCCGCCCTGGGCTCCTGTGCGTGCCCGGCACAGAGGGTCTCACCTCGGTTCTTGGTTTTCGCCCCCGCCAGCCGAGGCTCCGTTGCGGGCTGGGATCTCCCGCCGCTGCCGGCCGGGCGCTTTCACTCTGCTCCTCTTTTTCCTTCCCCTGCTCGCCCTATTAGCGCAACTTCAAGTATTCCTTAGCTTCAAGTAAACCACGAATCTCCCCGGTGTTCTGTGCGATGAGCAAAAAGTTCCTTGATGGGTTATAGGTCTTGTTTGCAAGAAGATCCGGAGGAGAACTCAGAAAGTGCGCCCTGCTGCTGCCATTCCTATGACATCACCCCCTCTGTTGTATCTTTTCATCTGAAGTGAGTCCTTTGTAGGCAGCATATGTAAGGATTTTGTTTTTGTATTCATTCAGCCTCCCTATGTTTTTTGTTGGAGCATGTAATCCATTTACATTTAAAGTAATTGTTGATAGATATGTAGTTATTGACATTTTATCCATACTTTTTTATCTTTTCTTTTTTCCATCTTAAATTAGCCCCTCTAACATTCCTTGATACTGGTTTGGTGGTGATGAACTCCTTTAGCTTATTCTTGTCTTGGAAACCATTTATCTGTACTTAAATTCTAAATGATAGCTTTGCTGGGTGGAGTAATCTTGGCTGTAGGTCACTGCTTTTCATCACCTTGAATATTTCGTGCCAATCCCTTCTGACTTGCAAAATTTTTCTTGAGAAATCAGTTGACAATCTTATGAGAACTGCTTTGTAGGTAACTAACTGCTTTTCACTTGCTGCTTTTAGGATTCTCTCTTTGTCTTTAACTTTTGCCATTTTAATTATAATGTGTCTTGGTGTGGGCCTGTTTGGGTTAATCTTGTTTGGGACTCTCTGCACTTCCTGGGCTTGTGTGTCTATTTCTTTTGTCAGGTTAGGAATGTTTTCAGTTGTTATTTCTTCAAATAGATTCTCAATCTCTTGCTTTTTTTATTCTCCTCCTGGTACCCCTATTATGTAAAATGTTGTTATCCTTGATGTTGTCCCAGAGGTCTCTTAAACTAGCCTCAATTTTTTTGGATTCTTTTTTTTTTTTTTTTTTGCTCTTCCAATTGGGTGTTTTCTGTTACCTTGTGTTCCAAATCGCTTCTGCTTCATCTAGTCTGCTGGTGATTCCTTCTAGTGCATTCTTCATTTCAGTTATTGTTTTATTCACTTCTGACTTGTTCTTTTTTATGGTTTCTATGTCCTTTTTTATGCTTGCCATCTCTCTGTTGAAGTTCTCACTAAGTTCCTTGAGCATCCTTATAATCATTGTTTTAAACTCTGTCTCTGGAAGGTTGCTTCCCTCCATTTCGTTTAGTTCTTTTTCTGGAGTTTTCTCCTGTTCTTTCACTTAGAATGTATTTCTTTGTTTCTTCGTTTTGCCTGCCTCCCTGTTTTTGTTTCTATGTATCAGGTAGATCTGCTATGTCTGCCAGTCTTGCCAAGTGGCCTTAGGTTGTAGGTGTCCTTTGGTTGCCCAGTGGCACAGACTCCCTGGTCCGCTGAGTGGGGTGATCCAGGAGTGTCCTTTGTGTGAGTTGTGTGTGCCCTCCTGTTATAGTTGAACCTTGATTGCTGTTGGCATATCTGTGGGTGGTGTTAACCCTCAGGCTAACTGTCTGTGGGGTCTGGCCTCATCCGCAGCTGACAGGCTGCTGTGCAGGGGGCTTAACCATGGAATGGGATTCACCCCGGTGGGCTCTGGTGCCTGTTGAGATTGCCCTCTGGGTGTTCCACTTGTGGAGCTAATTGGATGGTGCTCTGCTGTGGTTTGAAGAATCAATTATATTGGTTATGGGACCTCTTGGGAGGGGCCAATGAAGGCCTAGGTCACCCACTCCCTGTGACTGGCCAGGGACTACCTGGTAAGTGCTACAAAGTGATCCATGGTTGATCACTGCCTTTGCTGTACTTGGAGGCCCGTGGGAGAGGCCACGCTGTGAATTGAGGATGGCTGCCACCAGTACTGGGTCTGGAGCAGCTCCACAAAGAGCCAGGACCCTCCAAGGCCCGCTGCCACCTGCAAGCTCCTGTAAGGTTTAGGTGCTGATAAAGCTTCCTGCGTACAGAGCTGGATGTGGCAGGGTCTCAGTGAGTCACCTGGGTGGAGTGAGCAGAGCTCACCAGACCAATTCAGATTCAGATTTGGCCATTAGCATGGGGAAGGGGCTCACCACAGGAAAGATGGCACTAACCTGCCAGCTGCATGGGAGGAGGGTTTCACACAGTGAAAATGGTGACTGTCCCTCTAGTCATCACATCGAAGTTACATAACTCAGTCTCTCCTCATGTCTCCAACATCCTCTGAGTCACTGTACCTCTACCAGAGCCCATGATGAGTGCCTGTGCATGCCCTTTAAGAGGATTCTGCACTGCACACCTGAAGCTGAAACTGAACAATAATGAATGTCAACTACAATTTTACATATATATATATATATATATATATATATATATATATATATATATATATTTACAAGAAACAGAGTACAGCATTAGGAATAGAGACAGTGGAAATGTAATGGCTGTATGCAATGTCAGAGGGGTAGTAGATGGGGAAAGGGGGTTATCACTGTGTGAGGGATATAAATGATAAATATCTAACTATTACATTGTTTTGTACACCTGAAACTAATTTAAAAAATCATAAAATAAAATTAAAAAAAAAAAGGATTCTGCATTTCCCTTAGCCTTCCATCCCATCTGGGGAGTCGGAATTCCTACTGTTTTTCTCAACCAGATGTTGTGGGGATGTCTCTTCCCAATACCAATACTCTGGGCTGGGGAGCCTGCTGTAGGTTTGGGTTCCCTTGCTTCTATGTGGGGAACCTCATTGGTTGAGATATCTCTCCCAATTTTCAACTGCCATACATGGGTGTGGGGCCAGCCCATTTTGCATCTCTGCCTCTACTACTAGTCTCGAAGTGGCTTCTTTGTTATATCCTTTATTATAAAACTTCTGTTCAGCTGGACTTCAGATGGTTCTCCAGGTTGATTGTTCTATAATTTAGTCGTAATTTTAATGTGTTCATGGGATGAGGCAAGCACAGCATTTGTCTACTTTACAATCTTGGATTTCAACCAGGAATACTTTTCCTGAGATGTGTGTAAAATGTCTTTTCAGGCATCAGCCTTTTAGTGAATGAACTTTGAAGTAAAATTAGCTGTTATGGGAGTAGTTGTCTGTATGCTACTTGAGAGATACTGGAAAAGCCATCTGGAAATTGACTCTGGCTGGCACTTGACTGGGGAATATAGAATTGAATTTTAGTCTTTGGGTGACTTTATCTCATGCTCCAGGCACACCTTTGTTGGGACTAATTAATTAAAAGAACAGTGTTATTGTTGTGTAGTTATAATTATAAATCTCATTACCTGAGTCTTTACAAGTGATGCAGGCATAGCTTATATTGAGTTATATAGTCTTTGAAGTGGTCAGTGCTCTCACCACATCTCAAGGTTCAGTCCCATATGCTGTGTGATTTTCTGTATATGGTCGTCATTATGTACTTTTTACGTATCCTCAGTATGTAGCACCAGTACCCAACACATGAGAGGTTCTTAAATCCCTGAGGAATGAGTGAATAAATGAATGGAGGAATTAGTGAATGAACAAATAGATGCCTAGATGGTAGTTTCACTTATCAGCAAGGGGAACATTTGTAAGTTCTTATTGCACTTGTGGAAGAAGTATCTTTTAAAATAAGAAAAGGAGTGAACCATGAGGGACAATGGGCCACCCTGGGCTTTGAGGTTATACTTCATCCATAGGGAAGTTGTGCTGACAATATAATGAGTAGCCAGAGTTGATTGGTTGAATCAGTTTCTAAGACTCAGAATTCCATAGACCATTCCCTGAGTACTTCTCAAATTTTAGTGTACAAGAGAAGCAGCTGGAGGGCTTGTGAAAACACATTGTATGGCCCCACCCTCAGAGTTTTGATTCATTATATCTGGGGTGAGGCCCAAGAATTGGAATTTCTAAGAAGTTACCAGGTAATGGTAATAATGCTGCTGGCCTGGGGACCACTTTTTGAGAACCACTAATACATAACCAGTGCTAATAGAATTGACAATGGAGTGGTTAAGCACGTGTGCTCTGACCAGTGGTCGAATCCCAGTTCTATCCCTTACTGTGTGGCCCTGGCCATGTTTCATCACCTTTCTGATCTGTAAATGGGACTATTAGTGCTCACTTTCTAAGATTGTTGTGCAAACAAGATAATGCACACAGAGAGATCAGTACAGCACCTGGAACTGAATAAATGTCAACTACTATTATCATTGCTTTGTATCACTATATAGCTTGGTACATAGTAGACTCTCAAATGTCTGAATGATGAAGCAGGTGTTAGTTGGGGGGGCTAAAAAAGAAAAGACAACTTTGAGTTTAAAAACATTCAAAAAATTTTTACCTTTAATATTCAAATTAAGGTTGAGGCAGATACCTTAATGCTGCTGCAGGTGACATGTTGATGCTAGCACAGCACAAATTATTTGCTGGTATTTTTCTGAACCCAAGTATGTCTTGACAGGCATCCAATGTATTAGAATCTGCAAGAGAACCAAGAGCCAAGAGTTGGTGGGGATGTTGCAGTTTGTGCGTGAGACCTGCAAACATCGTGTCAAATGTCCTCAGTTTAACATTGCACGCCATCTCTAGGCCAGTGGGCAAGCTAAATCCAGGATTTAAAGTACTTTTGTGGTTTTGTTTACAATCCACATTCTGCAGAAAGACCTAATGGGCTTGTTTGAAATAAGGAATTTCTCTTTTGTTTTCTGTGAATACACATGGCAGTATTTTCCAAAGTTTGGTCCATAGGCCATTTGCATCAACCTGGGGTGCTTGGTGAAAATGGAGATTCCTAATCTAGAACTAATGAATTAGAATCTGTAGATGTGGGGTCAGAAAATCTGCATTTGAAAAAGAATCCTCCTATTCTGGTGCACATTAAAGCTTGAAAAATACCACCACAGAAGTCTATCCATCTTGTATGACAGCAAGACTGGTTATATTTGTCAATGGTAATTAATAATTAGAGGAGTTTATAATATTGACTCCAGGATCCCCAGTAGCTCCATAAAGTTCATTCCAAGGCCACACATATTTTGGAGCTTGGCTTATGCCACCCAGTTCCAATATTCAGCCTGTGTACAATAAAGAACAGCTAGGAATAAAATGTAATTCAACAACGATTTATTGATAATTATCACTATAGTTGTTTTGATATGTGCAGAGATGAATGCTTTGAGGATATAAATTGGAAAACAGTGTGATTCCTGATTTCAGGTGACTCTCATTGTAGTGAATTGGTTCAACCAAGAGCCTCACTCCTGTGTGTCTTTTTTGCAAAATTGAATGAGTGCTCCTGGAGTCTATTCTCTGGGTTAAAGCAAATCACATGTTCCACTCTGTTATCTCTTTGGTTCTAAGTCCATAGCCAGTAAGCCCAGATGTACTTCATTAATTGGGAGAGACAGAAATTAATAGCTAGAATTCAAATAAGCCAAGATCAGTGCCCAACCTATGGAAGGGCATCAATGACTGAGAGCAGTTAAGATTCTGTGCTAGGTGTCTGTATATGGCTCTATCTTGTTAGTCAACTCAGTAGTGCTCAGAGCTCCTCCCCACTCCACCTGTCTGACTTGGCCTGGCCAAATGACTCTGTTTTCTATTTTTGGCCTTCCTTTGGCACCTTACTCTGTCATCTCCTGTTTCTAATCCTGACCCGGTAACCTATGCTCATCCAGAATCTTTTACTGCATCTGCCACCTTCTTACCAACTCTGCTTATCCACAAAGGATAAATGACTTCAGGGCCTCTATGAAGAAAGAACCAGCATCTTCTCTCTGTGCTGCATAGGTCTATAAACAGCACACCCATTGTGCTCATTGGCACACTATGATAACTTGCTATTGAAATACTACAAGCATTGGTTACCCTTGTGTTCAATCATTTAGTCAATCTCTTTGAAGAGCATGTTGAAGAATAAACACTAATATCTGCACCATGAAGAAAAAGCAGCAAATCCTTTAATGATAACCTCATCTATGACTTTGTAGAGAGCAAGTAAACCTATACAACTTGACTTTTGGTGTCAGAACATTAAAATTTTGCCCTGTTATGAACGGGAATAAAGAAGGCTAATATTTATTGAGCACCGACAATCTGTAACTTACACAGGTTGACAAGAGGCCCGGATGGGATTTGAGCAGAGGTCTATCTGATATTATGCTAGATTTTGGTAATTCAAATATTTCCATTTTCTCATGGCCACAAATGACCTCCTCCCAGGAAAACCTTACTTTAACAATTAATTATCTAGGGCAACAGCAGTATATGTGGAATGTCATCTGATAAACGTGTTTGTCCTTGATTATGGGTGTAAGTTGTGTTTGGTCTTTAATTCTGATGATCTGTGTTTGTGTACTTTTGTTTTTATTGCATATTTTCTGCCCACCAGTTTCTAAAGCAAGCAAGCATTAGCTCTGATTGAAGAGGATAACAGCAAATCAATCTCATGTGATTTTTACTGTAAATATTTGAATTACATTTATTACATGTCTCTATCACTTTATGCTGTCTGTTGATGTGAAGTCAAATTGGTCCTGTGCCAATGTGCTAGTTTAGAATGCATTGACTTTTTGGGAGGTACAGTCTGATTCTGACTGTGATGAGAAAGGAAGACACTGATAAAGGCTTTGGAGACAGACAGCTGTTCTGACGAGGCTTGTGAGAGAAATATGACGGTGCAGTCAGAGTGAGCATAACTCTGACCTGAATACGGAGATCTTAATTTTGAGAGATGAACTACTAAAAAGAGTCAGTTAAAATGGGGAATTAACTGAGGGAATCCTTTTTTATGTAAGTGAGTATATCTGAAACTTTAGGAAGCTTTCTGTCTGACACTGAGAGAGACAGAGCAGTTTGAAATGAGCTTGGGAAGAAAATATGGCAACTTCAAACAGAGCAAGATATCTGAGCTTTAAAGGCTGAGTTTTAACTGAAAATAAGCCTCTCCGGTTTGGTTAAATTTGGTTAAAATTTAACTTGGATAAAAATATATCAGAATCTAGGCAAACATATTTAAATTGAAAGTACTAATAAAAAAAAAAAAGCCCAGTTATTGAGGGTCCCCTATGTGATTGTCTGCGTACATACCTTCTGTTAATTTTCTACTTATTTATTTATTTGTTTATTTATTTGTTTTTTAAATTAAAGTTTATTGGGGTGACAATTGTTAGTAAAGTTGCATAGGTTTCAAGTGTACAATTCTGTGATACATCATCTATATTTCACTTTGTGTGTTCACCACCCAGAGTCAGTTCTTCCATCACCATATATTTGATCCCTTTTAACCTCATCTACCATCCTTCTCTCCCATTACCCTCTGATAACCACTAAACTATTGTCTGTGTCTATGAGTGTTTGTTTCTTCATCTGTTTGTCTTGTTCGTTTGTTGTTTTCAGTTTTATATACCACATACTGGTGAAATCATATGGTTCTCTACTTTTTCTGACTTAATTCACTTAGCATTATAATCTCAAGATCCATCCATGTTGTTGCAAATGGCACTGTTTCATTTTTTCTTATCGCAGAATAGTATTCCATTGTGTATATATACCACAACTTCTTTATCCAATTATTTATCAAAGGGCACTTTGTTTCCATGTCTTGGCCACCATAACTAAAGCTGCAATGAACAATGGAGCACGATGTTCATTGTTTACGGATAATTGTTTTCAGATATTTTTGGATAGATAACCAGGAGAGGGATTGCTGGGTCATATGGTAATTCTACTTTTAGTTTTTTGAGAAATCTCCACTATATCAAACTAAAAAGCTTCTGCACAGCAAAAGAAACCATCCACAAAATAAAGAGGCAACCAACCGAATTGGAGAAGATTTTTGCAAACAGCGCCTCCAATAAGGGGCTAATATTCAAAATACATAAGGAACTCATACAACAAAAAAACAAATAATCCAATTGAAAAATAGGCACAGGACTTGAATAGCTATTTCTCCCAAGAAGACATACAGATGGCCAAATGACATATGAAAAAATACTCAACATCACTAATCATCAGAGAAATGCAAATATAAACCACAACGAGGTATCACCTCACCCGAGTCAGCATGGCTATCATCAACAAGACAAATAGGAACAAGTGATGGAGAGGCTGTGGAGAAAAAGGAACCCTCATACACTGTTGGTGGGAATGCAGACTGGTGCAGCTGTTATGTAAGGCAGTGTGGAGGTTCCTCAAAAAATTAAGAATAGAATTACCATATGACTCAGCAATCCCTCTCTTGGGTGTCTACCCGAAAACCCTTCTGCTAATTTTCACACTACCACCAGAGGATATTCTTATTCCCATTTTACAGATGAGGAAACTGAAACTCAGTAAGGTGCAGTGACTTGTGTAGCACTATACAGACAACAAGTTGCAGGCTTTGAATCCAGCTTGGCCTAACTCTTCAATGTGTACTCTTCCCACCTGTCTTAGTCGACTTGGACTGCCATAAAAAATGACCACAGACTGGATGGTTTAAACAAAAATTGTTTTTCTCAGAGTTCTAGAAAGTAGAAGTCCAAATTAAGGTGCTGGCAGGTTTGGTTTCTCCTAAAGCCCTTCTACTTAGTGTGCAGATGGCTGGGTGTCTTCTCACTGTGACTTCACATGGCTATTTCTCATGCATGCACCTTCCTGATGTCTTTTCTTCTTCTTATAAGGATGCCACCCAGACTGAATTAGAGCTCTGTCCTTTCAACTTTTTATTTTTGTTACCTCTTTAAAGGCCCTATCTCCAAATACAGTCACATTGGGGGTTAGGACTTCAGCATATGAAATTGGGAAGGGCACACATTATGAATTAGTTCATAATACCACCTTACCTGACTGTCCCTTAGATGCAGTTTCAGGGAAATCTGATATGGGACTTGTAATAAAACAAGATCATGGGAGGCCCACTTGGGTCAGATGGCTGGGTATACTGAAGTGACTATGTTTACCCTGATGAAATTGTAAGAATTCTTAAATATGTTGAAAGGAAAACCAAACAGCTTTGTACATAACTGACCTTATGGAGCAGGTCAGTTATTGACAATGCCTGGGGTTTGAAAAGAAATCTATCTTTGAGAGGTTGGTTATAAGTTACTGCAAAAATTATTAGCAGATACAAGATTTTATGTTTTTGGACTTACTCTAATGGATATTTGTTAACTCACTTCAATTTCATTTACTAATTAGATTACAGTTTTTGCTTATAAATTGTTTAGTCTCTGACTTAAACTATCTCTATTTTATACTTATTCCTTGGTTAACAGTTGTGCAGTTACAGCTGGCAAATATTAGATTCCTTCCAGCACTTACTGGCTGTGAAAGCTCAAGGCTGAGGTCAAATTCCTATGCAAGACCTTCAAAGCCTGTATAAGAATTCCCTCAAATACTAAACAATAGTAACAGAACTTGAAGGACACATGCCATTTGTGGTAGGCATTAAGTGACCATGAAATTGCAGGCCCTGTGCTTGGATTTGGCTCTGGCTCAGTTCTGGGGTACCTCTATTTGCAAGCTGTTTGAAGACTTCACTTTCCTCACCATGGGGGCAGAATATAAAGGCCCATCAAATGTATACTACATTTGTTATTTCTTCCAAACTACTGGACTTGCCATTCTGTCAGAGAAGGAAATTAGGTTTGTCTGACATCCTATTCTTCATTGTCAGGTTGATAGAGTGCCCTGTGTACCTTAAAATCTTTATCAATTGATTATCTCCCCCCCCCTTTTTTTGTTCCAGGATTTTTCTTGGCATAAAAGTTGACAAGTCTCTAATTTCTGATCGTTGTTTCTCCTATTTTAAATGTTGCTTTCTGTTTACCCTTTCTCATTTATCAGTCTTCTTGTAGTTTTCCATGAGCAGGATTCATATGCAGCAAAACTAGAAGTTAGCCAAGCTGATTTTGACACCTCCCTACTTCTCATTCCTCTGTCTCCTCGAGGAACTTTTCTTACATCCACCAGGAATTTAAATTCTGCTCCCATCCCACGGTGGGCTTATATTCTTACCTGGAAAGCAATTTTGCTTTCCTATCCACTTCCAAGTTTAAGGTATTATTATCCTTCCATACTTTTTTACCATTTTAATAGGGACCTCTTTGAAAAGTTGAAGCTCTTCAAAAACTGAGGGACTGAGTCTTTAGGAGCTTCATTTTATCTCAGCACCTCTCCACTCAGAGGCAGTCACGTACTCCACCAGTTTTCAATAGAAAAAAAGGCATTTGTAATGGCTCGGTTCCCAGGGGTTTAAAATTTTCTCTCAAACCAGAAATCTGTTCCAAAACAGGTGCTTCACCTATCTTCTGATTGAATGAAAGGACTAGGGTTTTAGAAAGATGCAAAGTATTTGAGCTCATTTTGCTAAGAATTAATTTATCAAGGTCTTCAATACAAATGTGAGCAATCTTTTAGAAAAAGAATAAAAATGTCATGGTAATATAAAGGGGCAGGGCTTGCAAGGATTGTGCAATTCATTACGTATTAAGTAAGTCTGGCCACATAACTACTGGGGTCATAAAATATTGGAATTCAGACTTGGAAGGGACCTTAGAGGTCCTCTAGTTTATCTAATGGGAGGTAATGTAGAACTATGGGGAGGGAAGAGGAAGACACACGTTTTGGAGTCATAAGGTCTTGGGTTTGAATTCAATTCTTAGTGGGTAAATTTGGGAAAGTGAAGACCTTTTTGGGCCTTAGCTTCCACTTCTGTAAAATGAGGATTGTAATGCCTTCTAATGAAGGATGTTTCAGATCATGCATATCTGAAATACTGGGAATAATACCTGGCCCATAGTAGGTGTTCAACCAATGGTAGCTGCTACTATTATTTTCATCATCAAGTTACAGATGAGAAAACTGAAAAACAGAGGTTAAATGACTTACTCAAGGTAATTTAGCATTTACCGGGTCTCCCAAGTCTCTGACTCCTTGGCCTACCACAGCATACTATACTGCTCCATCAACTGTCACATATGGTATATGTCCCTTTATAAGAAAATGCCAACTTGGGGTAAGAATTAAAAACTCAGTCTAGCAATCTGAATGCAGGGGTTAACTGTTCTTCTTTGCACTCTAAAAAAGGTTTGCTCAGGACAAGCTTGCCAGACTAACAGGAGTCTCCTTGGTGTCACCTTCTAGAAAGAGAATGATAAATGGTGAGTGGCTATGGGGCTTGTTTTAAAGAACGAACCATTAGTATTTTTATGAAGTGATGCAATCACCATTTTAAATTGAATAATTTGGAGTTCTTTGATTCTAAGTACTTTTGATATCTCCTGTCTATAAGTATTCACTCCATTTGATAGCAAAGCTAATTGAGGTCTACAGAGTTGAGGGATTGCCAAGTGTCACAAAGCTTGTAAGTGGCAGAATCATAATTAGAAATAAAATCTCCTGACTCAATTCAGAGGACTTTCTATTCCACAATAATTCCCCAGCCTGAAAAAAAAACCCTTTATTTTTCCTCAGGATTGTACATTTTATGGATTTGGACAAATATATAATGCCATATATCCATCATTATAATGTCATTTTTTATTTCCCTAAAAAGTCTCTATACTGTGCCTATTCATCCCCAAACCCCTCCATGGCAATCACCGATCTTTTTATTGTCTCCACGTTTTGGCCTTTTCCAGAATTTCATATATTAGGTTAGTGCAAAAGTAATTGAGGTTTAAAAGGTAAAAAGTAATTGCAAAAATCACAATTACATTTGCATCAACCTAATAGTTAAAATCAATCATGCAGTATATAGTCTTTTCAGATTGGCTTCTTTCACTTAATAATATGCATTTAAGTTTCCTCCATGTCTTTTCATGGTTTGATAGCTCATTTCTTTTTTAGCTCTGAATATTATTCCAATTCTGTACCACCATTTATTTATTCATTCCCCTACTGAAGGACATTTTGGTTGCTTCCAAGTTTGGGCAATTATGACTAATGCTAGTATAAACATCCATGTGCAGGTTTTTGTGTGGTCAACTCTACTACCTAAGCTGGTTATTTCATTCTTAATTTCTTCTGTTGAGTTCCCAATCTCCAGAAATTCTATTTGGTTCTTTTTTAAAATTTCAATCTCTTTCCTAAAATGCTCATGTTGTTCTTTGATTGCGTTTCTGAGTTCATTAAACTTCCTTTCTGTGTTTTCTTGCATCTCGTTGATGCAGAACTGCAATCTTTAATTCTCTGTCGTTTAAGTCACATATTTCCATATCTTTAAGTTCCTTTTCTGGAGACTTTTCACTTTCTTTCTGAGCTGTCTTGTTGTCTTGGTTATTCATGGCAATTACTGATTTATTATTTCTCTTCCTAGACATCCACAGGAGTGGCTTCTGCAACAGGTTGATAGGAAGAGGTCTTTCTATTGTTTTCTAGTACTTGTTGGTAGAATGTTTTATTTTCTTTCCAACTGCAGCGTTTTATTTTTCTCACACGGTAGTGCTATGTTTTCTCTGCACTATTCCAGCTTCTCACACAATGGGGGGATTCCCTGGGAGATGGGCTTCTCCTCTGCTAATAGTTCCTTTGGGTCACAGGGCGCAGTGTCTGTGTGGGCATGCGGAGAGCTTTTGTAGTTCCAAAGCCCTTCCCGCACCAGATTCAGAGCCTGTATGTTTCAACAGTTCTGTTTACTCGTGCAGGGATCCGCCCAGATAGGTGGGGCCTGGGGTAGTGTGAGTTGTGAGAGGTGGCCCAGAGCAATGGTGGTGACCATCACCACACCCGGTCCTAGATCCACAGCTCCCTCCCCTTTGCCGGAACTAGTTGGGCTGCGAATCTGTGTCTGCGGTCCACAGTTCTCAGAACAGCAAATATTCTGTTCTTTTGATCTGACACTGCTACTGTTCCACTTCTAGCACCGGCCAGGTGGGGTGGGGCGAGCTCTGGGAGGGTAGGGAGGGTGCGGCTAGTTTCAGTGCCTAAGCCTTCCATTCTTTGCTTGGCAGTGAGGGCTTAAACCACCGTTTTCAGCCTTCTTCCCTCAGTCTTTGCTCCGAGGTCTCTGCCGTGAGCGTTTGGTTCAGCCGTGTTATATGCTGCCCCCTCAGCCCTGTGGGCCATAAGCGAAGCCTTAGCCGTCCGAGTTCTTCCCTCTCCCACAGCTGTGGTAGTTCCGGGATGCAGCGAGCTCCGAGCACTAAGGTACATCTGTGTCCTGCGCCCGCCTGTGCTGCTCTGTCTTCGCACTTCTCCCTTCCCTCCTCCCCCGCTCGCGCGATTTGCCCACCTTTCGGTGAATTCAGTAGTGGGCCACTTTGTCTTGCCTATCTGCTGTGCAGGGAGTCCTTTGTGGAGTTATTGTTGTTCGATTAGGTGTAAATTCCAGGGGAGCTTTACAGAGGCTCTCCTCACGCCGCCATTTTGATGATGTCTCCCGACTTTTCTTGCTTCCTATTTATAGTGTTGGGAACTTACTGGTGATTTCTAGAACTTCCTCTTATCATGGTAACTAATTTTGTTATGCTCCTGATAAGAGTTTTTAGAGACTGTCAGAGGAATTTGATGCTATCCCAGGACCAGGCTGAGGATTGTAGAACTGTGCTACGGATCACGATAGAAACCATGTTTTCCTATAGCAAGCAAACAAAGGCTTGCTCTAACCAAAAGATTGACTGAAAGAGGTCCTGCCACCCATATAGCTTGTAGAATCTTTAAGAATAGCTTTCCCGGGGGTGGCTGGTTAGCTCAGTGGTTATAGCATGATGCTGTTAACAACAAGGTTGCCAGTTCACTCCCTGCATAGGCCACTGTGAGCTGTGCCCTCCACAACTAGATTGAAACAACTAGTTGACTTAGAGCTGATGGTTCCTGGAAAAACACACATAAAATAAATAAAAGTTAAAAAAAAAAGAATAGCTTTACAAAGGACTTCGTTGTTGCTTGTTGGCAACCCAATCAAAAATACCGCTAATGGCCCTTGTCCAAGCTGAGCAAGCTCCAACAGTATTTTATAATCTGATTCTTAGAAGTAGTAAATCTTCGAGTTAAATTACATATCATTATTATGACAAAAAGAGACATTGTTAAACCTCTTGCCTTGGTATCTTTTCTTCCAAGCACCAGGCGGGTGAGGGCTAACTGGGAAGGCACCTGTGTCTGGCCTCTACTGTGTGTCCTTAGGTTGGAAGGTTGAGATGGGAGGGAATAGAAGTAAACAAGGTCTCCTGGAAATTCTTGGTCCCATCTATATGCAAATCACTTAACATTATGCAATTATTTCTCTGAAATTCAATTAGACTCCCAAGAGTAAACAATTTCCTCTCCCACCACTGTACATTCTGCCTCCTAATTCTCATTTGTAAAAGGAAGAGAGGTATGGTATTGTACGTCCTGCTACAGAACAGGAATGGAACAAACAACAAATAGACTCTCACTGAAGCAAAAACAATTCTGGACAACCGTGTTGTGAATCACTGCTGGATGCAGCTAGGGAAACTTGAAAAGAACAAACATTCATACTGAGCCATACTCACACTGAGCTGTACTTCCGCAGGCATACTGCTTTCTCTGGATTCCATATTCTTGATGGTTTCAAGAGGCTTATATTTCAGTTATGAGGACAACGACTGCAAATACTTTCTGAACCAAAGGCCTACAGTCCTTTTCTCTTTGCCCCAAACACACACACACACACACACACACACACACACACACACACACACTCAGATCTTATTACCTTAAAGTTTCCACCATTTACCTGCACCTCTAGTTTGGGATGGATCCTGGAGAGCTGGGGCCAAGGACTGATCATTTATTCATTCATCCATTCATTCACTCATCCACTGATTCAACAAATTTTTCAGTGCTTAGTTTGCCTGGCACTTTAGGTGGCATTGAGGGTGGATACACAGATATGTTAGGTGCTAAAAAGAAATGTAAAGTGTTATGAGAATATAGGATACTTGTCCCGACCCGCGGGACACTACACGAGGGACCCCGAAGCACCTAGAAGGGAGGAAAATGGGAGACACAAAGACCGGAGACAAGACAGGAGTTCTGATCAAGTCTCTCTTTATTGCAGCTCAATCATGGGTTATATACATTTTTGTGCTGGGTGGAGGGGCATTAACATAAGCAGGGTTGCCGCAGGCTGATGGTCTTAAGCCCTCTGGACATACCTTACAGAATGTGGGTGTTATCTAAAGACCCAAGTAACTTCCTCTATCTCATGCTTCTCAGTCATGTGATGGTGCCTTACAGGCACCCGCCCACTACAGGTCCCCCGTTTCTGTTTTATAAAAAAGAGCTCTGAGCCCCTAGGGAACTGTGCCTGTCTTAGGTTGGGACAGTCCATCTCTGTGAAACCTGGTACAGCGACAGGTTTTTGATTTTTTATGTTACTTAGAGAGCTGTCCTCTTACCCGTCATTGGCTATCCAGTTCATCTCACAGGGGAGGAGTCCTGTTTTATGACTCCTGTTATTGGAGATAGGGATCTCCTCGCTCTTGCATCTCCCGTCGGGTGTAATGGACCTGTATGGGCTTGGCCTGCAAGGCCTCTATTTGTTGTCTGAGAAAGCGCATGAGTTTATTGAGGAGGATGGGTCCCAGTGATAGTAGGATAAAGCACCCGAGTATGGGGCCAAGCAGGGGTAGTAAGTAGGGTAAAAGTCCATTGAATCCGGTCCAGAGAGGGTTGGAAAGGAGGTCCCTTCTTTTTTTCAAGGTCTTTTTGTAATTTTTTGACTCTGTCACGAACAATTCCAGATTTGTTAGCATAAAAACAGCATTTTTCTCCGAGGGCCAGACAGATGCCCCCTTTTTTTGCAGTAAGTAAATCTAATCCCCTCCTGTTTTGGAGGACAACTTCTGCTAGGGAATCAACCTGATCTTGAAGATCTTGGATAGTTTCTGAGAGTACCTGGACATCTGATATGAGTTGTCCAGATAATTTATGGTATTGTACTAGGGAATGTCCTATCCCCGCGGACCCGGTGGCAAGTGTGCTGGTGATGTCTAGACCCGCTAATAAGGGAATAAAATGGACTGCACGTTTAGTGCGTCCTGCAATATGTTCGAAAGTCGGGATAGGGACTGGCTCATCTCCTGGAATGATGGATACATCTGGGAGGAGGGAGCCTAGGGTACAAACTCCTGTCCAGTTTTGTGGTAAATAGGTGTAGGCATAATTATTTCCACAAATATATACCGATCCATTGGGTGTACACATAGGAGAGGATACATTAATGAAGGAGGAGCAATTTGTAAAGGAGAGGCTTCCTAAATTAACCTCTGTAGTATTGTTTTGAATGGGAGAGAGGATGCACGGGGTATTGTTAAAGCCAAGGGGTTGGACTAAAAAAGGGAGAGCTATGTTGTATGAATTATTGGTAGTAGAGGTGACAAAGGGATAGGGTATAGCTAATGGTAAAGGGGTACCTTGTAGTAAACACAGCCAGCAGTCTCTGGCGTAGGATGAATTAACAGAAAGCAATAACTTGTGGGTAGAACTAAGAATGTCAAAAGTCTGAGGATCAATGTCCACGTGACCCGGTTTTTTAGGGTGGGCCAAAGGGTGATAGGTAAATTTAGGGTTAAGGGTCTTTTGTATTTTAGCAAATTTTTTAATGCGTTTTTCATTGGATTGGAGATCGGCTGGACCCCCGCCGTCAGAAACATATGGTATAGGGGATTCGATCTGCCAGCAAATATTTTTTTCTAACATATTAGATGCCGCGCAGGGTGCGGGTTTATGGGAGCCAATGCCAACCGCAGCAGGGGTGTTAGACCAGTCAGAATGAGGGACAGCGGGACCAGTGCTTGTCATGACAGCCGTATAATAAGAGGAGTTATCTTTTGTACATGTTTTATAGGTATTGTAACAAGAACTATGAATAATAGGGTAAATAGTAGAGCATTTAGCGGGACAAGGCTGAGGTTTTTCTTGTTTATATTGGGGAGAGGAAGTACAGACCCATTCTTGCCAGCTATTAAGATATCATCCATATAATGAATAATATAAAGAGAGGGCCACTGAGTTCGAATGGGATCGATGGCCAGAGCAACAAATTTTTGACAGTGTCGGGCTGTTGGCCATGCCCTGAGGTAAGACCTTCCACTGAAATCTCTGCATGGGCCCTTGGAAATTAGTTATAGGTATGCTGAAAGCAAAACATTGTCTATCTTGAGGGTGTAGAGGGATAGTGAAGAAGCAGTCTTTGAGATCAATAATGATTTTTAAGGATCCCGAGGGAATAGCTCCAGGGGTAGGTAGGCCTGGTTGAAGGGCGCCCATAATTATCATTGTTTTATTGACTTCCCTAAGGTCTTGGAGAAGTCTCCAATTTCCAGATTTCTTTTTACGACAAAGATAGGTGTGTTCCAGGGGGAGTTACTGGGCTCTAGATGCCCTGCCGCCAATTGTTTCTGCACTAACTGATTGGCAGCATTTAGTTTTTCTGAATTTAGTGGCCACTGATCCACCCATATGGGCGAGTTGTCTTTCCAGGATATAGGGTCAGCATGGGGTGCAGGTTGGTCAGAGGCCACTAGTGAAAATGTCCTAAGCCTAATCGAGGCAGGCACTGAGCAGTAGACAGGGGTTTTTTAATTCCCTGTCCTTGTTTTTCTAATCCCTGACCTGGGAGAAACCCTTGTTTTAACATCTGGATGGTTATCTTGGAATTGGGGCTGAACATGATTACTCCCATTTGGGATAATATGTCACGGCCCCACAGATTTACTGGGAGGTTGGGTACAACGTAAGGTTGTACTGTGCCAGAGTTATTTTCTTTATCTAGCCATGTTAGGAACTTGGCACTTTGTCTGGGGTTAGTTGTTTGTCCTATGCCTTGTAGGTGAGTAAGTGTGTCAGAAAGGGGCCAAGAAAGCGGCCAGTCTTTTTGTCTAATAATGGTTGCATCAGCACCAGTGTCGATAAGGCCTTTAAAGGTTTTTCCATCAAGTTTTAAATCTAGCATGGGCTTATTGGGGGAGAGATTTTGAATCCAATAAGCATCTGAGGATCTAAAATTTTTGTTGTTTCTAGGCTCATTGTTGGCAGATTTATGGGTGGTCTGGAGTGGGAGAAGGAGTAGTTGAGCTATTCTCTGTCCCGGTTGTATAGAAATGAGAGAGGAAGTGGAGGAGGCTACAATCTGTATTTCTCCCGTAAAATCATTATCTATAACACCAGGGTAAATATATAGGCCTTGTAGGCTCGAACTACCTCTTCCAATTTTAGACCAAAAGTGTTTGGTGGTAGGGGTCCGGTGACACCCGTAGGTAGTATCTGAGGTCCCATGTCAGGAGTTAATATTGATTTGGAGGAGGGACTGAGGTCCAGTCCTGCACTGCCAGGGGTTGCTCGGAGGAGACTTGAGATGGGACAAAGTTTTGTTGTGGATGAGCAAACCGAGTCGCCCCAAGGTTTGGATTCTCTGTAGGGGCCTGGGGCTGGCCCCTCAGGAAGTTTCCCTGCTGGGGCAGGAGAGGATTGTTGTGGGCATCTATTTTTGATCTACATTGATTGGCCCAATGTTTGTCTCTCTTGCATCTGGGACATACTCGCGGGGGCAATATGGGTGTGGGAGTGGGTTGGCCTAATGGTGTCTGGCGAGGGGTTGGGCATTGTTTGGCGAAATGTCCGGGCTGGCCACATGAAAAACAATTGTTTTTGCCTTTAGACAGATTAAGTAATGAATCTTTTAAAGCTGCCCCGATAGCGAGGCCCATTTGGTGACCAGGACCAATATCAGTGCATAGGCGAATGTAATCAGAGAGTGAATCCTTTTTTCTAGGGCAGATGGCTGCCTGACAGGCAGAATTGGTATTTTCAAAAGCTAATTGTTTGAAAAAATCACTATCAGTTTCTGTGCTACCAAGGAGTCTTTCAGTGGCATTGGTTAGGCGACTGATGAAGTCAGCATAAGGTTCCTCTGGCCTCTGTCTAATACTAGTGAGTTGAGTTGTGGCCGGCCCCTTAGGGAGAAGTTTTTTCCATGCCTTAGTAGCGGCAAGGTGAATTTGAGAAAAAAGGCCAGATGGATATTGTAGTTGAGCTTCATTTGTATCGTAGGGCTTAAAGCCCCTGAACTTATCATAGGTCGAATCAGTGCACTCGCCTCCCGCTTCTGCGTTGCGGTGTGCAGTTTCTTTACAGGCCTCAGAAAACTCAGATTTCCAGAGAACATAATCGCCCCCCGATAGGGTGGCATGGGCCAAATAGTGCCAATCATGGGTGGTTAACCAGAGGTCATCTAGGGATTGTAAAATTGAGAGTGTAAAGGGGGCCGTGAGGCCATATTCGTCCACCGCTTTTTTGAGTTCTTTTGTGGTTTTTAAGTCAAGGCGTTTATAGTGTCTTGCGGGTTCTATATTGTCTCTGTCGGGGTCTTTATCACTATCTGCACTGCCTCCTTCAGTTTTTATTGGGGGGAATTCAATAACGGGGAAAAGATTAATAGGGTTTTTTTTATTTGAGATGGGAAATGTTTTTGTAGGATTTATGGAAAGGGGGGGAATTTTTTGAGTAGCAGCAGAGGAGAGTTGTAAATCTAATTGTTGAAGTTGTTTAAGGAGAGTTAGATGTTGTTTTTTGAGTTGAACAGTTCTTTGTAATTGTTGGACTTGGTGGGAGAGGAGAGTTTGATCAGGATCGTGGATAGGAGCTAAAGGCATTTGGGGATTATAGGGAGGGGGCAATTGATTAGAGGCCAGAAACTGCCAGACAGGATTATGATATTTAGCGGCAGCTTCCTCTAAATCAGCCTCGTCCTCAGGGCTTAACTGATCGTCCTCAGGTGGGCTAGAATTTACATTAAGATCAGGACAATTAGGTGGTAGGGGAGGATATAAGGGCTTACTAGGATCTTTTTTGGTGGTCTCAGGATCTTCAGGAGGCATTGAAATAGAAATAGAATCTGAATCGTGAGAGGACTTAGAAGAGGGGACCTGTAAGGAGGAGGAGGGGCGGGAAGCGTTTTGTAAAAATGTGTTTCCTTCTTGTATCACTCGGTCGATGTCAGGGGTGTAGCGATGTACCATAAGTAGCTCATTAATGCAATTCCAATAAGTGAAAGCAGTGATGGGGATTCTTTTTAGGGCCAAAAGTTTTATAAAAGTCATTAAGGGCATCTCCGATCCTTTTCCATCTTTTGTGGTCTATGGTTCCTTCCTGAGGGAGCCAAGGGCAAACATCTTTTAAGAAATTAAAAAAGATAACTAAATCTTTTTTCTTGACTTTAACTCTCCTTATTTGTAAGGACTCTTTTAGTCCTGAGATAAACATGTCATGAACACTAACCTCTTGTCCCATTATGATAAGGAATAAAGACTCTCCTCACATAGGCAGTCGGTTGGTACAATCCACCAACATGGACCCAAACGAGACGGCACGGATGGTAACGACCCGCAGACGAATGTCTTTTGGGACTCACCCGGCCGGAGCCACGGGGGTGTTGGGGTGAGAGGAGAAAAAGCCCTTACGTGAGCAATCGGTTGGTATAATCCGCCAACACGGATCCCGAGAGGCGACGCGGCTGGTAACGACCCTCAGGCGAAAGCCAGTCGGGACTCAACCGGTCGGGAAATCCTCTGGGTGGACGATTGGAGCTCAAAGTAAGCAGGCAAAATCTCGCTCAAACGGTCCCAAACACCTAGAAAACTGTCTCGTTGGTGAACGACTAAAACCCAAAGTGAGCTGAGAGCAGATAAAAAGGGAGACTGGGACAACAGGTTAGGGGAACCCTAGTCTAAGTGTCTGAGGGGAAGCCTGTAGACTATACATAAGTCTAGAACACAAATATATGTCCCATTTTTTGAAGGAGTCGTCCGCTTACCTGTACAGATCTCCCACAAGTTGGGTAGTCTTATGGTGATCAAAGAAGAAATATGCTGCAGCTCCTTAGACCGGACGAACTCAGGCGTCTCGTCTTCTAGGAGACTTCAGGCCCCACGTTGGGCGCCAGTTGTCCCGACCCGCGGGACACTACACGAGGGACCCCGAAGCACCTAGAAGGGAGGAAAATGGGAGACACAAAGACCGGAGACAAGACAGGAGTTCTGATCAATTCTCTCTTTATTGCAGCTCAATCATGGGTTATATACATTTTTGTGCTGGGTGGAGGGGCATTAACATAAGCAGGGTTGCCGCAGGCTGATGGTCTTAAGCCCTCTGGACATACCTTACAGAATGTGGGTGTTATCTAAAGACCCAAGTAACTTCCTCTATCTCATGCTTCTCAGTCATGTGATGGTGCCTTACAGGCACCCGCCCACTACAGATACTGGAACCTAATGTGGGATAGGAGAGGGTGGCTGGGTTATGGAAGGCTTCTCTTGGACCTGCGTAATAAATGAAAGTTAGCTAGATGAATAGGAGTGAAACAAGTGCCTGCAGAAAGAAGGCATGTGTGAAGTCTCTGAGTATAAAGGAATGTAATGTTTTGTCACAAGTGGGAGTGAGAGTAGGGTAATATTAGGTGGAGAGGGCAGCCAGGACCAGATCATTCAAGGTCTCACAGACTAAAGTAAGTATTTGCCTCCACTCACTTATTCTCCCCACACTTCAGGCCTTGAGTCCTTTAATGTCCAGGCTTTAATGTTCTTCTACCCTTATATTAGCTCCCTAATTTCCAGGTCTTAAATTAAGAGGAGACTACCAGATTGGCAGAAAAACTGACACACATGCCAATGGCATAGAATTAAGAATTTAGAAATAAACCCACATATATATGGGCAGATAATTTTTGACAAAGACGCAAAAAACATACAATGGGGAAAAGACAGCCTGTTCAATAAATGGTGCTGGGAGAATTGGAAAGCCACATGCAAATGAATGAAACTAGATTGCGGTCACCATATACCAAAATTAACTGAAAATGAATCAGAGACCTAAAACATAAGACCTGGAACAATAAACTGCATAAAAGAAAGCATAGGTACTGAACTTATGGACTTTGGGCTCAGAGAAGATTTTATGAATTTGACCTCAAAGGCAAGGGAAGTAAAAGGTAAAATAAGTGAATGGGACTATGTCAAACTAAAAAGCTTCTGCACAGCAAAAGAAACCATCAACAAAACAAAAAGCACCTAACTGAATGGGAGGAGAACATAAGTGCAAACAGCACCTTCAATAAGCGGCTAATATCCAAAATATATAAAGAACTCATACAACTCAACAACAACAACAAAAAAAAACAATCCAAATAAAAAATGGACAGACGCTTCTCCCAAGAAGACATACAAACGGCCAACAGATGTATGAAAACATGCTCAACTTCACTAGCTATTAGGGAAATGCAAATCAAAACCACAATGAGATTTCACCTCACGCATGTTAGAATGGCTATCATCAACAAGACAAATGATAACAAGTGTTAAAGAGGCTGTGGAGAAAAATGAACACTCATACACTGTTCGTAGGAATGTACATTGGTATAGCTTCTATGGAAAACAATATGGAAGTTCCTCAAAAAATTAATAATAGAATTACCATATGACCCAGCAATTCTATCCCCTGGGTATCTACCCAAAAAATCTAAAAACATTTATCTGTAAACATATATGTACCCTTATGTTCATTGCAGTATTATTCACAGTGGCATGAATACAACCATGGAAACAACCAAACTGTCCTTCAATAGATGATTGGATAAAGAAGATGTGGTACATATATACAATGGAATGTTACTCGATCATAAGAAAAGATAAAATAGTGCCATTTGCAACAACATGGATGGATCTTGAGATTATTATGCTACACGAAATAAGGCAGACAGAAAAAATCAAGAACTATATGACTTCACTCATATGTGACATATAAAACTGAAAGCAACAAATGAACAAGACAAAGAAACAAAAACTCATAGACACAGACAGCAGTTTCATGGTTACCAGAGGATAAGGAGGGAGGGGGCTGGTAGAAGAAGAGAAGGAGAGTCAAGTATATGGTGATGGAAGGAGAACTGACTCTGGTTGGTGAATACACAATGCAATACAGAAATGTACACTTGAAACCTATATAATTTTACTAACCAATGTCACCCCAATAAATTTGATAAAAATTTGAAAAAAAAGAGACTATAAGTATCCAAGGACCAATGGTGACTGTGAGATAGGATTTATCAATTTTGTGAAGGGGGAACAATTTAGAGTTGGTTCTTTTAGGACAGGCAAGCCAAAGTACTCTGTATACCACTGGAAGTAAACTTACAGATTGTTACTTGCTGTCAAGAAATGGTATATGTAAATAATTTTTGTGAGGTGGGCCTACTTGTACAAAATCAAGGAGGGAGTCATAAAATTCCTGGATGATTTCATCATAACTTTGCCTTATTTTGTCTTGCATACTCAGCGCTGCTGTTTAACACATTTCAGCCACTTAATGAGTATTTGTTGAGTGAATGAATGGATGTTTATAATCTTATATTAATAGAAACCTGTGTGGACAGCTGTCATAAATCCACATACTGGCTCCTGGGGCAATTATTAGAGAAATGGGTTGACTAGAGGAATGTTGATAAGAACCAGTACTGTTTTTCTTAAATAAAGCAGGGTGGTGTTAGGGTTCATCTGAGAACTGGAAACACCAGATTTCATGGTTTCAAGGACTCCTTGAATGTAGCAACTCAGATTCCAGATTAAAATACAACATGCCATCCAAATTGGCTATGTCCATAATGATTGCACTGGAACAGTTGCAAAATAATTTGTGGTGTGTGTGTGTGTGTGTGTGTGTGTGTGTGTGTGTGTGTGTGTGCATTTTTGTGAAGGAAAACTTATTCAGGTGGTACTAAGAAACATGTATGTGTTAGAGCCTTCAAATCTTGCTTCCAAATGACTCAAATAACTTTCATTTTTAAAGATAGAAGAGGAAACTGGGGATCAGAAAAGTTTAATACCAAACAATGGTCTTTTCACTGGGCAGTAGAGTGTCTTAAAATCTTTGTACTCGACATTTCTCTAGGTGCTGTGTGCTAATCATCTAGTAAAATCAAGTTACTCTTTTTGAGTCATACTATCCCATTTATTTGTTAAGAGATAGATGAGTGATTAGTCTTAACCTGTATGGAGATGATAGAGGAGTAAGAGCGCCAGCATCTGAACTCAGCTTAAACTTATTGGCAAACAGACTTCCAGAAATTGGACTCATCTTTTCATAACCTCTGACCAAAGGATCTTCTAGGACATCTTGAGAAGTTACCATATTTACTGGAAAAAGGCAAGATGATTTGTTCAGGAAAGAAGAAATACAGAGTGGTTAAGGCAAAACTGACTTTATATGGATGGAATAGGGGATTCTTCTGTGGTGTTGTTTGAGGGTTTTCCTGACAAAAAAAAGAATGTCTTTCACCAGCTGGCAGCAGGAGCCTGATATTCCAGAAGCCAACCAAACAACTGAAAGTCAATTCACTGAAAATTATCTTGCTCAGTGATTAATTTGCCAAGTCAAATTAATGATTAATTGACTGATTGTTTTTTGGAGTTTTACTGTGCTTCGCTACAGCCATCTTGCAGCCAGTATGAGGTGGGGGAGAGGCCTACAACGGTTGCATCTGTACATCTCTAAGTAATACACATAACAATTCTTTACATGGTATTTACCTATATATATATAATTTTATTTTAAAAAACAGATTTTAAAAGTACACCTATTGTAATAATATAAAATCATACTTTTTGTAATAATATAAAACTGTCTTAACAAAAATCCAAACCTATTAAAAACTGGGCAAAGGACCTGCATAGACATTTTCCCAAAGAAGACACACAATGACCAACATGTACGTGAAAAGTTGCTCAACATCACTAATCATCAGGAAAATGCAAATCAAAACCACAGTGAAATATGACCTCATGCCTGTTAAGATGGCTGTTAGCTGAAAATAGTTTTGTTCAACAGTATAGGCATTTAGAAGAGACCACCATAGTAATTTTGTCCAAAGTTTATACAAAGATTTAATTAAAATTGTTTTTGGATCCTCTATATATCTGGAGTTGTATCTCAAAATTTATTTTCCAGAGTAAACCATATGAAATTACTGATTAACTGTTTTTTGAGATAAAAGTTTGAGCCCTTATTCTATTGCTATTGATCTATCCATAGCTTTGTATAATGTAAAGATCAATGGATGAGGAGTCAGGAGACTTTGCTCTAGTCTGAGATCTGGCAATATCTCACAGTGACTTTACACAAGTCAATTAACTTTTGACAAATGGAGAGTATAGTTTTTTACCTATCTTATATCCATTAATTCTTTCAACAGTTACACACTGAATGTCTTCTAATTGCCAGGCACTTTTCTAGGCACTGGGGATGTGGTGAATAAGAGGTATGGCCCCTGCCCTCCTGAATCTTAGACTTCTATAGTTGATTACTGGGGCATTTGCATTATCCTCTTCAGCAAGCATTCCAAATAACTCTAACATTTTCATTAATTTAGGGTAAAGTCTGGTAAATGCCTTTTCCAGTTAACTGAATCAGTTTAACCCAGGTGAACACACTGGTGAGACACTGACATTGACATCAGCCAGTTGAAAGGATCAAGTCTGATCCATATCCATTTTGCCTATAAGTACCAGCTGTTTTGCCATCGTCTCCAGCTTCATTATAGCCTGTAGTACCTCCGCAACAATCACACAGGGATCTCGGCTTGGCAGCAGGCCCTCCTTTAAATTATCCACCCACATGCAAAGTGTCAGGGAGACACTCTGCACTAGCATGCCATGGGAGCTGCCCAAGGAAGGATGAGCTTGACTGAAGTGGAGCCAAGCTATGGGGAGGGTGCTTGTTTTATTTTGTTGAAAGTAAAATTTTGCTTAATTTAAAAAGTATTACAAGCATACAGCACAGATTTCAAAAGGAACAAACAGGTCTGCAATGAATATTAATTCTCCTTTTAACTCCTCTCCCACAGCCTCTTTGATTCTGTCCTCCGAAGCAACAATTGTTACCAGTATTTTTGACTCTTTCTAGAGATAGTCTATGAATATACAATTTATTTTAAATCAAATTTCATGTTTATTGTTACTTTTACAGTTATTTAGCAGAAAACTTCAGTTGACCTCACCTACCAGTTGACCTTGGAGCCTTGCTTGCTTTCGTAGTTATATACATCTCTTCGATTGCTCCCCATTATATACATTTCCTGGGTTTCTACCGGGAAGGCACCCCTTCCTTACGACCAAATATAAAGCAAAAGTAGTTTCTTGTCATAAGATTATAGGTTCCTAATTATATAGTAAATATAAACCAAAATTATTCTCAACCTAGTCCACTATGTGGAACATTTAAAGAAAAAATCTTTTAAAAACCAATTTGAATTTTCTTTTAAATTTATTGGGGTGACAATTTTTAGTAAAATTACATAGATTTCAGGTGTACAATTCTGTATTACATCATCTATAAATCCCATTGTGTGTTCACCACCCAGAGTCAGTTCTCCTTCCATCACCATATATTGGATCCCCCTTACCCTCATCTCCCACCTCCCAACCCCCTTAAACTCTGGTGAACACTAAACTATTGTCTGTGTCTGTGAGTTCTTGTTTCTCATTTGTGTGTCTTGTTCTTTTGCTGTTTTTGGTTTACATACCACATATTAGTGAAATCATACGGTTCTCTGGTTTTTCTGTCTAACGTATTTCGTTTAGCATTATACTCTCAAGATCCATCCATGTTGTCACAAATGTTCCTATATCATCTTTTCTTACCGCCGAATAATATTCCATTGTGTATATATACCACAACTTCTTTATCCATTCATCTATCGAAGGACATTTTGGTTGTTTCCATGTCTTGGCCACTGTACACAAAGCTGCAGTGAACATTGGAGCACACGAGTTTTTATGGATAAATGTTCTCAGATTTTTTGGGTAGATACCCAGCAGAGGTATTTCTGGGTCATATAATAATTCTATTTCTATTTTTTTGAGGAACCTCCACACTGCCTTCCACAATGGCTGCACCAGTCTGCATTCTCACCAACAGTGTATGAGGGTTCCTTTTTCTCCACAGCCTCTCCAACACTTGTTACTATTTGTCTTGTTGATGGTAGCCATTCTGACTGGGGTGAGGTGATATCTCATTGTGGTTTTTATTTGCATTTCTCTGATGATTAGTGATGTTGAGCATTTTTTCATATGTCTATTTGCCATTTGTATGTCCTCTTTGGAGAAATGTCTCTCCAGGTCGTCTGCTCATTTTTCAATTGGGTTGTTTGTTTTTTTTGTTGTTGAGTTGCATGAGTTCCTTGTATATTTTGGATATAAGCCCCTTATCGGAGGCACTGTTTGCAAAAATCTTCTACCATTCAGTTGGATCCCTCTTTATTTTGTCGATGGTTTCTTTTGCTGTGCAGAAGCTTTTAAGTTTCATATAGTCCCATTCGTTTATTTTAGCTTTTACTTTCATTGCCTTTGTAATCAAACTCATAAAATGCTCTTTGAACCCCAGGACCATAAGTTTAGTACCTATGTTTTCTTCTATGCAGTGTGTTGTGTCAGGTCTTATGCTTAAGTCTTTGATCCATTTTGAATTAATTTTGGTACATGGTGACAAATAGCAGTCCAGTTTCATTCTTTTCCACGTGGCTATCCAATTCTCCCAGCACCATTTATTGAAAGGCTGTCATTCCTCCATTGTATGTTTTTAGCTTCTTTGTCAAAAATAATCTGTTGATATTTGTGTGGTTTTATTTCTGGGTTCTCAATTCTATTCCATTGGTCTATATGTCTATTTTTCTGCCAATACCATGCGGTTTTGATTATTGTAGCCCTGTAGTACAAGCTAAAGTCAGGGAGTGTGATATTACCAGTATTGTTATTTTTTCTTAAAATTGCTTTGGCTATTCGGGGTCTTTTGTAGTTCCAAACAAATCTGATGATTTTTTTGTTCTATTTCTTTAAAAAATGCCATTGGGATTTTGATGGGGATTGCATTAAATCTGTATATTGCTTTGGGTAATATGGCTATTTTAACTATGTTGATTCTTCCAATCCATGAGCATGGAATATCTTTCCATTTCTTTGTGTCTTCTTCAATTTCTTTCAAAAATGTCTTATAGTTTTTAGCATATAGGTCCTTCACATCCTTGATTAAGTTTATTACTAGGTATTTTATTCTTTTTGCTGCAATTGCAAAAGGAATTGTTTTTGTATTTCTTTTACTGAGATTTCATTGTTAGTATATAAGAATACAATGGACTTTTGTACATTGATATTATAGCCAGCACCTTTACGGTATTCGTTGATTGTTTCTGATAGCTTTTTGATGGAGTCTTTAGGGTTTTCTATATATAGCATCATGTCATCTGCAAAGAGTGATAATTTAACTTCTTCATTCGCAATGTGGATACCTTTTATTTCTTTCTCTTGCCTGATTGCTCTGGCGAGGACTTCCAACACCGTGTTGAAAAGCAGAGGTCATAGGGGACAGCCCTGTCATGCTCCTGAATGTAGAGCAAAGGGCTTCAGTTTTTCACCATTAATTATGAGATTAGCTGAGGGCTTGTCATATATGGCCTTTATTACGTTAAGTTATTTTCCTTCTATAACTATTTTATTAAGTGTTTTAATCATAAATGCTGTATCTTGTGAAATTTTTTTTTGCATCAATAGATACAATCATATGAATTTTGTCCATTATTTTTTTTATGTGATGTATCACATTGATGGATTTGAGGATGTTGAACCATCCTTGTGCCCCGGGGATGAAACCCACTTGGTAGTGATGAATGATTTTTTTAATGCATTGTTGTATTCAATTTGCTAGAATTTTGTTTAAAATTTTTGCATCTGTATTCATCAGAGATATTGGTCTGTAGTTCTCTTTTTTTGTGTTGTCCTTACCAGGTTTTGGTATCAGGGTAATGTTGGCCTCATAAAATGAGTTAGGGAGTACTGTCTCTTCTTCAATTTTTGGAAGAGTTTGAGCAGGATTGGTATTAGATCCTTTTTGAAGGTTTGGTAGAATTCACCAGTGAAGCCATCTAGTCCCAGACTTTTGCTTTTGGGAAGGTTTTGGATGACTGATTCAATTTCGTTACTGGTGATCGGTCTGTTTAGATTTTCCAGTTCTTCATGGTTCAGCCTTGGAAGGCTATATGTTTCTAAGAACTTGTCCATTTCTTCTAGGTTGTTGCATTTGGTAGCATGTAGTCCTTCATAGCATTCTTGGATACTCCTTTGTATTTCTGTGGTGTTAGTGATATCTTCCCTTATTTCATTACTGATTTTGTTAATTAGTGTCTTCTCTCTTTTTATCTTAGTGAGTCTAGCCAAGGGTTTGTGAATTTTGTTAATCTTTTCAAAGAACCAACTCTTTGTCACATTAATTTTTTTCTCTTGTCTTTTTGTTCTCTATTTCATTTAGTTCTGCTCTGATTTTTGTTATTTCCTTTCTTCTGCTGACTTTGGATTTCACTTGTTCTTTTTTTTCTAGTTCTTTAAGATGTAACATGAGGTTACTTATTTGTGATTTTTCTTGTTTCTTGAGATAGGCCTGTAATGATATAAATTTCCCTCTTAAAACTGCTTTCGCAGCATCCCAAATATTTTGGTAGGATGTATTTTCATTGTCATTTGTTTCTATGTATCTTTTGATCTCTCCTCTAATTTCTTCTTTGACCCAGTCATTCTTTTAAAGTATATTGTTTAATCTCCATGTATTTGTGTTTTTTTCCTGCTTTCTTTTCGCAGTTGATATCCAATTTCAAAGCCTTGAGATCAGAGAATATGCTTGGTATGATTTCAATTTTCTTAAATTTGCTAAGGCTGATTTTATGTCCCAATATATGATATATCCTTGAGAAGGTTCCATGTACACTAGAAAAGAACATATATTCTGTTGTTTTAGGATGAAGTGTTATACATCTATGTCAATTATGTCCATTTCATCTAATGTGTCATTTAGGGCTGCTATTTTGTTATTTATTTTCTGTTTGGATGATCAATCCATAGCTGTCAATGATGTATTTAAGTCCCCTAGTATAATTGTGGTTTGGTCAATTTCTCCCTTTAGTTCTTTTAGTAGTTGCTTGGTATATTTCGGTGCTCCCTGATTCAGGGCATAAATATTAATGACTGTTATGTCTTCTTGTTGTTTAGTCCCCTTTACCATTATGAAATGTCCATCTTTGTCTCTTGTTATCTTTTGCATTCTGAAGTCTGTTTCATCTGATATCATTATGGAAACACCTGATTTTCTCTGGGTTCCATTTGCTTGGAGTGTCAATTTCCACCCTTTCTCTTTGAGTCTATGCTTGTCCTTGTAGCTGAAATGTGTCTCTTGGAGACAGCATATGGTTGGGTTTAGTTTTTTGATCCAATCTGCTACTCTGTGCCTTTTTATTGGTGAGTTCAGTCCATTTACATTTAGCGTGATTATTGATATGTGAGGATTTCCTGTCATTCTATCTTTAGTTTTCTGGTAAGGCTGTATCTCCATTGTTTCTTTGCCTTTTTGTTGTTGTCTATCATTTCTGTGTGGTGGTATTCTATGATGTTTCTTTCTGTTTGTTCTTTTATTACAATATATATTGCAGTTCTGGATTATTTTTTGAGTGGTTACCCTTAAATTTATGTAAAAGAAAGTTTGATATTTAGAGTATTCCATTTTCTTCAGCACGCTTACTTTCTCCATTCCCATATTCCGGTTCAGGCCTTTACTCTCCCCCTTTTTATGTTTTGGTTGCCACGAATTGTCCCTGTTGATGGTGGTCGAATAGCCTTCTTCAGTATTTCTTGTAGTGCATGTCGTGTATCAGAAAATTCTCGCTGCTTCTGTATATCTGGAAAGGTTTTTATTCCTCCTTCATATCTAAAGGATATCTTTGCTGGATATATTATTATTGGCTCATAATTTCTCTCTTTCAATAGTTTGAATATTTGGTTCCACTCTCTCCTGGCTTGTAGATTTTCTGCTGAAAAATCTGATGATAATCTAATGTGCTTTCATTTGTAGGTTACCGTCTTCTTTTCCCTGACTGCGTTGAGGATTCTTTCTTTGTCGTTGATTTTAGACAGCTTCAATACAATGTGCCTTGGAGAAAGCCTGTTACAATTGAGGTAATTAGGTGTTCTATTTGCTTCTTGGATTTGAGGATCCAGTTCTGTCCACAAGTTTGGGAAGTTCTCATCAACAATTTGTTTGAATATATTCTCTGTTTTCTTCTCTCTTTCTTCTCCTTCTGGGATGCCCATTATTCTTGTATTGCTCTTTCTGATGGAGTAAGAAAGTTCTTGTAGAGTTCTTTCATTTCTTTTAAGTCTCAAGTCTCTCTCTTCTTCCATCTGTGTAATTTCCAGGTTTCTATCTTCAATGTGAAGTGATTCTTTCCTACATCTGGTCAATTCTACTACCTAAGCTGGTTATTTCATTCTTAATTTCTTCCATTGAATTTTTAATCTCCAGAAATTCTAGTTGGTTCTTTTTTAAAATTTGAATCTCTTGCATAAAATTCTCATGTTGTTTTTTGATTGTTTTTCTGAGTTTTTTAAACTGCCTTTCTGTGTTTTCTTGCCTCTCGGTGAGTGTTTTCAGAACTGCAATTTTGAATTCTCTGTCGTTTAAGTCACATATTTCCATATCTTTAAGTTCGTTTTCTGGAAACTTTTCACTTTCTTTCTGAGCTGTCTTGTTGCCTTGGTTGTTCATGGCAATTACTGATTTATTATTTCTCTTCCTAGACATCTACAGGAGTGGCTTCTGCAACAGGTTGATAGGAAGAGGTCTTTCTTTTGTTTTCCAGTACTTGTTGGTAGAATGTTTTATTTTCTCTACAACTGCGGCCTTTCTTCTCTCTCACACGGTAGTGCTATGTTTTCTCTGCGCTATTCCAGCTTCTCCCACAATGGGGGGATTCCGTGGGAGACGGGCTTCTCATCTGTTAATAGTTTGCGTGGGTCACAGGGCGCAGTGTCCCTTTGGGTATGTGGAGAGCTTTTGAAGTTCCAAAGCTCTTCCTGCACCAGACTCAGAGCCCATATGTTTCAGCAGTTCTGTTTACTCCTGCAGGAATCTGCCCAGATAAGTGGGTCCAGGAGCGGTGTGAGTTGTGAGAGGTGGCCCAGAACAATGGCAGCGACCACCACCACAGCCGGTCCTGCTTCCACAGCTCCCCCCCCTTTGCCAGAACTAGTTGGGCTGTAAATCTGTGTCTGTGGTCCACAGTTCTCCGAACAGCAAATATTCTGTTCTTTTGATCTGACACTGCTACTGTTCCGCTTCTAGCACCGGGCAGGTGGGTGTGGGGCGAGCTCTTGGAGGGTAGGGAGGGAGGGGCTAGTCTCAGTGCCTAAAGCTTCCGTTCTCTGCTCAGCAGTGATGTCTTAAACCACTGTTTTCAGCCTTCTTCCCTCAGTCTTTTCTCCGAGGTCTCTGCCCTGAGCGTTGGGTTCAGCCGTATTATATGCTGCCCCCTCAGTCTTGTGGGCCATAAGCGGAGCCCTAGCAGTCCGAGTTCTTCCCTCTCACAGCTGCAGTACTTCCTGGATGTAGCGAGCTTGGAGCACTGAGCTAGGTCTGTGTCCTGCACCCACACGGCTCCGTCTCCACACTTCTCCCTTCCCTCTTCGTTGGCTCTCGTGATTCACTCACGTTTAGGTGAATTCAGTAGTGGGCCTATTCGTCTTGCCTGTGTGCTGTGCAGGGAGTCCTTTGTGGAGTTATTGTTGTTCGATTAGTTTTAAATTACAGGGGAGCTTTACAGAGTCTCTCCTCATGCTGCCATTTTGATGACGTCTTATATCAGCTTTATGATAAACACATTGGGCTGTGTTGCTTTTTACTTCAAAGGAGAGTGAGGACCAGACTCTTGTCTGCTAAAATTAACTACACTTGAAGTGCTCTATTATAGGAAAGCAGAAAGCCACTACTGGAAGCAGCTAATATCACAGGTTTCCATGACACTGGAAAAAAGGATGGTTTTACTGGGGAGGAAAATTAAGGTTAAAAAAAAATAGTCTTCTCACATTCATAATGCTACCCTTCTTGTCACTTTGGATGGAGTTTCAGCTGATTGTGACCAAAAGTATGTGGCCTTTTAAAAAACTGCAATTTTGTTTGTTGTTTTTGCAAGGCAAGAGAGTGCGTGAGTTTTTTCAATGAAAAGGGCTGCAGGCTTCCCCTGGTCTTACATGTTGTAATTTGCCTAGCTATCTATCACCAAAGAACATGCCCACTGCTCTGAGATGCGCTTGTGAAAAAGGGATGCTTTTCACACAATCCAGTGCACTCAGCCAGCAAAGTATAAAGGAACTTTTGTAGAGAAATTTACAATATGTTTTATGGTAATTTAGTAACTGATTGAAAGGATCCTTTGGCCCAAGTGTGTTTGGGAACTACTAGTTAGTGCAGCTGAAGAGGCCATTGCATAATTTAAAGAGAATCCTCCTTGTCTTTTTAGCCAGTTAGGTGAGCATTCCAGCTCTTGGCTGCCTGCAATCTGGGCCCCTTGCTCATTTTGAACACACCGAGCACAGGACTTAATGATCATTTGGGGATATGACTTTGAGCTTCTTTGAGCTTATTAAAAGCATGTCTAATGTCACATGCTTTCCTATTGGCCAGGGTATATAATACTTTGTATCACTTCATTTTTTAAAAATTCCCCTAAATGAGCATGCCCAACATGTCTTCCTAATTTGAAAATTTTCAAGGGACATGTCTAATGTGGCTTAAAAAGCAACTTAGGTATAACACATTCAATGATTTGCTTTGCTTTGCTTTTCTATGCATTTAAAAACAGGAACTAAGTGGGGATTCTCAGAACAGATTTGGAATTTCCCACTTGGGACCCAATGATGGTGTCTATCTATCCATGGATATAAATAAATGAATAGCTGTTTTAATAACTGGGAGCTGATTATTTCATGGTTGTTATATATATACTCAGAGTTGTACATGTACATTGAAGTTTTTGACTGTGAGTTAGAACACCTTGTTTTTTGAGTCCTAGATCCACTATTTAGAGGGTACATTTGAGCAAGTCAGATAATGTTATTGTTTCTCAATCATCTCATTGGTAATTATAAAATAGGGATAATGGTGCTAGTTAACGTTTACTAAATATGTCCTTATTTTACAGTTGAGGCTCAAAGAGCAGCATAACTTGTTTAGGATAACACAGCTGGTAAAAGCAGAGGTAGGCTTCCAACCCAGGCAGCCTAGTTCCAGAACCTATTCTTTTAACTTCTAATTTCCTATCTGGAAGGGGTTTGAGGCTCAAATAAAATGTAATCATATGTGTGAAAGTGCTTTGAAAACTATGAAATGCCAGATAAATAGGAGATATTATAAAAGTTACTAAGCCTAGCAGAAGGCTTTGTTTCCTCAGAGGCAGCATTTTTTGGCAGTAGGAAAGTGTTGGTGTGACAGGGAGGAAGTTATATCGTACTGGGAATAATGCTTTGTTTGAAACGTCTTCAAAGCTTTTTGTAGCAGAAAGCTCACTGGATTGAAAGAAAGCAAACCTGAATTTTAATCACAGCTGAGCTACTAATTAACTAGTTGACCTTGGCTAAATCATCTAATTTCTCTAAACCTCAGTTTCATTAAGTATGAAGCAAGATGACTGGTGTAAACAATGGCTCTTAACCTTTCAGGGGCCATGAACCTTCTATACATCAGATTATATACTCTAATAGTGTGGGCACCTCTCCACACATTTTGTAAACAACTTAGGGTTTAACAGACTCTCTAAAGCCCACCCAGTGTTCCACAGATCTGAGGTTAAAAACTCCAGGTCAAAATGTTAGAAGTTCTTTGCAGCTCTCACATTCTAAGATTGGAACCACACTTTGCAACGACATGCTTTTCAAAAGTTCTTTACAGGAAATTGGCCTTCATAAGTCATGGAAAACGTGCATGAAACCACTGTGCTGAGAATGTCAGAATCACATGATTTAGAGTTTAGGAATTGATCACCATCAATAGCTCACAAAAGAATTCTTCATTTCAAATTTATTTTGCTGAAAAACTTTTTTTGAAGGGGGGAGAGTCACAGCGGCAATATACAAATCAATACATTAACCATACATTCATCTTTGCAGTACATTTAGAAAAGTGCTAGACGTACTGCTTTTAGTTCTGGTATCAGCAAAAGATAATAGCACTGTTTCATGCTGGTCCACAGGAAGCAGCAGTATTTTTTATAAGAAGCAAGCTTTGAAATGGAAGCCATAAAGAATTTTATACCAATAAAAGTAGACAATGTCAACCCCCAACTGGGTGCAGATTTGTGGATGGTCTGTTTGTGAAACATTTCTAAGTACTGTGGTGAATTCTGCTGGGGTTGCAAACCTTAAGCATCTGTCATATCCATTTGCTGGTGTTTGGAAACAGCTGCAAGAATTGTGACAGAGTCTCAATCAACTCCATGTAATGATAGAACAAACAGGAAGTGTTTTTTTTCCCCTTTAAATTAAAGTTTATTGGGGTGACAATTGTTAGTAAAGTTACATAGATATCAGGTGTACAATTCTGTAATACATTATATATATCTCATTTTGTGTGTTCACTACCCAGAGTCAGTTCTCTTTCCATCATCACATGTGAGACCCCGTTTATCCTCTTCCAGAGCCCCGCTAACCCTCCGCCCTTACTCTCTGGTAACCCCTACACTATTGTCTATGTCTATGAGTTTTTGTTCTTTCAGTTGTTTGTCTTGTTCTTTTGTTGTTCACAGTTTATATGCCACATATCAGTGAAATCATATGGTTCTCTACTTTTTCTCTCTGACTTATTTCGCTGAGCATTATACTCTCAAGAGCCATCCATGTTGTCACAAATGTTCCTATATCATCTTTTCTTACCGCCGAATAATATTCCATTGTGTATATATACCACAACTTCTTTATCCATTCATCTATCGAAGGACATTTTGGTTGTTTCCACGTCTTGGCCAAAGTAAATAAAGCTGCAATGAATATTGGAGCACACTCATCTTTATGGATAAATGTTTTCAGATTTTTTGGGTAGATACCCAGGAGAGGGATTGCTGGGTCATATGGTAATTCTATTCGTAATTTTTTGAGGAACCTCCACACTGCCTTTCATAATGGCTGCACCAGTCTGCATTCCCACCAACAGTGTATGAGGGTTCCTTTTTCTCCACAGCCTCTCCAACACTTCTTACTATTTGTCTTGATGATAGCCATCCTAACTGGGGTGAGGTACTATCTCATTGTGGTTTTTATTTACGTTTCTCTGATGATTAGTGATGTTGAGCATTTTTTTCATATGTCCATTTGCCATTTGTATGTCCTCTTTGGAGAAATATCTCCCCAGTTCCTCTGCCCATTTTTCAATTGGGTTGTTTGTTTTTTTGTTGTGGAGTTGTATGAGTTCCTTGTATATTTTGGATATTAGCCCCTTATTGGAGGCACTGTTTGCAAAAATCTTCTCCCATTCCGTTGGTTGTCTCTTTATTTTGTCGATGGTTTCTTTTGCTGTGCAGAAGCTTTTAAGTTTGATATAGTCCCATTGATATATTTAACTTTTACTTCCCTTGCCTTTGGATTAATTTCATAAAACACTCTTTGAACTCAAGGTCTATAAGTTTAGTACCTATGTTTTCTTCTATGCAGTTTATTTATAGTTTCAGGTCTTATGCTTAAGTCTTTGATCCATTTTGAATTAATTTTGGTACATGGTGACAGATAGCAGTCCAGTTTCATTCTTTTGCACGTGGCTATCCAATTATCCCAGCACCATTTATTGAAGAGGCTGTCTTTCCTCCATTGTATGTTTTTAGCTTCTTTGTCAAAAATTGTCTGTTCATATTTATGTGGTTTTATTTCTGTGTTCTCAATTCTATTCCATTGGTCTATGTGTCTGTATCTCTGCCAATACCATCCTGTTTTGTTTATTGTTGCCGTGTCGTACAAGCTAAAGACAGGGAATGTGATACCTCCAGCATTGTTCTTATTTCTTAAGATTGCTTTGACTATTCGGGGTCTTTTGTGGTTCTAAACAAACTTGATGATTTTTTTGTTCTATTTATTTAAAAAATGTTATTGGGATTATGATGGAGATTGCATTAAATCTGTATATTGCTTTGCGTAATATGGCCATTTTAACTATGTTGATTCTTTCAATCATTGAGCACGGAATGTCTTCCCATTTCTTTGTGTCTTCTTCAATTTCTTTTTAAAAAGTCTTATAGATTTCAGCATATAGGTCTCTCACATCCTTGGTTAAGTTTATTCCTAGGTATTTTATTCTTTTTGCTGCAATTGCAAAAGGAATTTTTTTTTTCTTTCTCTGAGATTTCATTGTTAGTATATAGGAATGCAATGGACTCTTGTACATTGATTTTGTAGCCGGCTACATTACTGTATCCGTTGATTGTTTCTAAGAGCTTTTTGGTGAAGTCATTAGGGTTTTCTATATATAGCATCATGCCATCTGCAAAGAGTGACAATTTAACTTCTTCATTCCCAATTTGGATGCCTTTTATTTCTTTCTCTTGTCTGATTGCTCTGGTAAGGAGTTCCAATACTATGTTGAAAACCAGAGGTGATAGGGGACAGCCCGGTCGTGTTCCTGAACGTACAGTAAAGGGCTTCAGTTTTTCACCATTAATTATGAGATTAGCTGTGGGCTTGCCATATATGGCCTTTATTATGTTAAGGTATTTTCCTTCTATACCTATTTTGTTAAGTGTTTTAATAATAAATGGATGTTGTATCTTGTCAAATGCTTTTTCTGCATCAGTTGACATAATCATATGATTTTTGTCCTTTATTTTGTTTATGTGATCTTTCACATTGATGGATTTGTGTATGTTGAAACATCCTTGTGCCCCGGGGATGAACCCCACTTGGTCGTGATGAATAATCTTTTTAAAGCATTGTTGCATTCAATTTGCTAGAATTTTGTTTTGGATTTTTGCATCTGTATTCATCAGAGATCCTGATTTGCAGTTTTCTTTTTTTGTGTTGTCCTTACCAGGTTTTGGTATCAGGGTAATGTTGGCCTCATAAAATGAGTTAGGGGGTACTGTCTCTTCTTCAATTTATTGGAAAAGTTTGAGCAGGATTGCTATTAGATCGTCTTTGAAGGATTGGTAGAATTCACTAGTGAAGCCATCTGGTACCAGATTTTTGCTTTGGGGAATGTTTTGGATGTTGATTCAATTTCTTTACTGGTGATGGGTCTGTTTAGATTTTCTAATTCTTCATGGTTCAGCCTACGTAGGCTATATGTTTCTAAGAACTTGTCCATTTCTTCTAGGTTATTGAATTTGGTGGCATATAGTCCTTCATAGTATTCTTGGATGATCCTTTGTATTTCTGTGGTATCCGTGATAACTTCCCCTTTTTCATTTCTGATTTATTAGTATCTTGTCTCATTTTATCTTAGTGAGTCTAGCCAAAGGTTTGTCAATTTTGTTAATCTTTTCAAAGAACCAGCTTTCTGTCACAATTTTTTCTATTGTCTTTTTGTGCTCCATTTCATTTAGTTCTGTTCTGATTTTTATTATTTCCTTTCTTCTGCTGACCTTGGGTTTTGTTTGTTCTTTTTCTAGTTCTTTAAGTCAATACGTGAGGTTATTTATTTGAGATATTTCTTGTTTCATGAGATAGGCCTGTACTGATATGCATTTCCCTCTTAAAACTGCTTTTGCTGCATTCCAACAATTTGGTAGGATGCATTTTCATTCTCATTTGTTTCTATGTATCTTTTGATCTCTCCTCTAGTTTCTTCCTTGACCAGGTCATTCTTTAAAAGTATGTTGTTTAATCTCCGTGTATTTGTGGTTTTTAAATTTGCTGAGGTTAGTTTTATGTCCCAAATATATGGTATACCTTTGAGAATGTCCATATACACTGGAAAATAATGTATAGTCTGATGTTTTAGGATGAAGTGTTTTATAAATGTCAATTAAGTGCATTTCATCTAATGTGTCATTTAGGGATGTTATTTCGTTATTTATTTTCTGTTTGGATGATCTAGCCATCACTGTCAATGATGTATTTCGGTCCCCTAGTATAATTGTGTTTTAGTCAATTTCTCCCTTTGGTTCTGTTAGTAGTTGCTTGGTATATTTCAGTGCTCCCTGATTGGGGGCATAAATATTGATGACTGTTATGTCTTCTTGTTGTATAGACCCTTTTACCATTATGAAATGTCCATCTTTGTCTCTTGTTATCTTTTTCACCTTGAATTCTTTTTCATCTGATGTCATTATGGCTACTCCTGATTTTCTCTGGATACCATTTGCTTGGAGTGTCAATTTCCACTCTTTCACTTTGAGTCTATGCTTGTCCTTGTGGCTGAGATGTGTCTCTTGGAGAGAGCATATGGTTGGGTTTAGTTTTTTGATCCAATCTGCCTTTTTATTCATGAGTTCAGTCCATTTACATTTAGGGTGATTATTGATATGTGAGGATTTCCTATCATTTTATCTTCAGTTTTAGTTTTTTGGTGAGAATCAAGACTGTGTCTCCATTGTTTGTTTGCCTTTTCGTTGCTGTCTATTATTTCTGTGTGGTGGTATTCTATGATTTTTCCCTCTGTTTCTTCTTTTATTACATTATATATTTCAGTTCTCCATTTTTTTGTGTGGTTACCATTAAGTTTATGTAAAAGAAAGTTTGATATTTAGAGTATTCCATTTTCTTTAGCATGCTTACTTTCTCTATTTCCATATTCCGATTCAGGCCTTTACTCTCCCCCTTTTTATGTTTTGGTTGCCACAAATTGTTCCTGTTGATGGTGGTCGAATTGCCTCCTGTCGTATTTCTTGTAATGCAGGTCTTATATTTGAAAATTCCCTCAGCTTCTGTATGTCTGTAAATGTGTTTATTACTCTTGGAAATCTAAAGGAGATATTTGCTGGGTATATTATTCTTGGCTCGGAATTTCTCTCTTTCAATAGTTTGAATATTTGGTTCCACTCCCTCCTGGCTTGTAGAGTTTCTGCTGATAAATCTGATGATAATCTAATGGTCTTTCCTTTGTAGGCTATCATCTTCTTTTCCCTGGCTACCATAAGGATTCCTTCTTTGCCATTAATTTTTGACAGCTTCAACACAATGTGCCTTGGAGAAGGCCTGTTGGGGTTGATGTTATTAGGTGTTCTATTTGCTTCTTGGATTCGAAGATCCAGTTCTTTCCACAAGTTTGGAAAGTTCTCATCGACTATTTGTTTGAATATACTCTCTGTTCCCTTCTTTCTTTTTTCTCCTTCTGGTATGCCCATTATTCTTATGTTGCTCTTTCTGATGGAGTCAGGAAGTTGTTGTAGATCTCTTTCATTTCTTTTAAGTCTCTAGTCTCTTTCTTCTTCCATCCATGTCATTTCCATGTTTTTATCTTCAATGTCACTGATTCTTTCCTCCATCTGGTTAACTCTACTACCTAAGCTGGCTATTTTATTCTTCATTTCTTCTATTGAGCTCTTAATCTCCAGAAATTCTATTTGGTTCTTTTTTAAAATTTCAATCTCTTTGGTAAAATGTTTATGTTGTTCTTTGATTGTGTTTCTGAGTTCATTAAAGTGCCTTTCTGTGTTTTCTTGCATCTCGTTGAGTTTTTTCATAAGTGCAATCTTGAATTCTCTGTCATTTAAGTCACATATTTCCATATCTTTAAGTTTCTTTTCTGGAGACTTTTCCATTTCTTTCTGAGCTGTTGTGTTGCCTTGGTATTCATGGCAATTAATGATTTATTGTTTCTCTTCCTAGACATCTACAGAAGAGGGTTCTGCAACAGGTTGATAGGAAGAGTCCTTTTGTTTTCAAATATGTATTGGTAGAATGTTTTATTTTCTATCCGACTGCAGCCTTTTTTTCTCTGTAACACTGTAGTGTTATGTTTTCTCTGCACTATTTCAGCTTCTCACACAATGGGGGAATTCCCTGGAAGATGAGCTTCTCCTCTGTGAGCAGTTCGCCTCTGTCATAGGGTACCATGTCCGTGTAGGAGTTAGAGAGCTTTTGAAGTTCTAAACCTCTTCCTGTACCAGAATTAGAGCCCGTTGTTTCACCTGTTTTGGTTACTCCTGCAGGGATCCGCCCAGATAGGTGGGGACAGTGGGGGGGGGGTTGTGATACGTAGCCCAGAGCAATGGCGGGGACCACCACGACAGGCTATCCTACTTCCACAGCTCCCTCCTCTTTGCCGGAACTAGTTGGGCTGTGAATCTGTGTCTGAGGACCACAGTTCTCAGTGCTGCAAATATTCTATTCTTTTGATCTGGCGCTACTACTGTTCAGATTCTAGCACTGGGCAGGTTGCGGCAGGGTGAGCTCTGGGAGGGTAGGGAGGGGACACTAGTCTCAGTGCCTAAGGCTTCTGTTCTGTTTGGCAGTGAGGGCTTAAACCACCGTTTTCAGCCTTCTTCCCTAAGTGTTTGCTCGGAGGTCTCTGCCGTGCATGTTGTGTTCAGCCTTGTTATATGCTGTCCCCTCAGCCTTGTGGGCCATAAAATGGGAGCCCTAGTAGTCCGAGTTCTTCCCTCTCCCACAGCTGCTGTAGTTCCTGGATGCAGAGATCTTGCAGCACTGAGCTAGGTCTGTGTCCTGAGCTCGCGAGGCCCCCTCTCCGCCCTTCTCCTTTCCTTCCTCCCCTGCTTACGCAATTTGCCCACCTTCATGTGAATTCAGTAGTGAGCCTCTTTGTCTTGCCTGTCTATTGTGCAGGGACTCCTTTGTGGAATTACAGTTTTTCAATTTGTTGTAAATTCCATGGGAGATTTCCAGAGGCTCACTTCATGCCTCCATTTTGATGACATCTATCCATGTTTCAATTTTCAACATGTTCAGACTCTTCCTTTTGTCTTCACTCACTAAGGGCCTTTCTAGTTTGTGAGGAGACACATTTTGTATAGTTTTCATTATAATTAGATGCTTCTTTGTGCCTTCCCTCAGAAAGTTTTCTTGTGTGTTCATGAGTTGCCAGCCTCTGGATCCCTGCCCTCATGGACCTTACACAACATTAAAAGCCTACGGGGACTTCATGGGACTCCTGGCTCTACCTATCCACTTTAGGGTTTGATAAGTGGCAAAACAGAGAGGGGAAGTGACTTGTCAGAGGTCAGAGTGCTATTTAATGACAAGAGCTGGTGCTAGAACCTAAGTCTCCAGATGTCCTGTCCAGTTAGTATGCCTTACGATAATGCTAGAATTTGAGAAATGATCCATTAGTTCCCATTACACTGACTTGGTTTTCAGTCACTTATTTCAGGCAGGAAATGTTACATAGTGCATAGGAAAGACAAACCAGTCATATTTTTCTAGAAGGACACTGGTGACTTGGTTCAGCCCTGACAAACTACTGGGCACAGGGTTGGCTCAAGGTGATTAGTATCAATGTGTGTAAAGTTGTAGGAAGAACTTAGAAAACAGTTTGTTTGGATGAACTAGCATTCCTACAGGTTATTTTCCCATTCAGAATTTAAATAAGAAGTTTGGACTGATGATATGCAGATGAATGTGCAATTTATGTACAAGTACATGATAAGAGTATAATATAAATACAATGTTCTAATAATGTCATCAAGCTGAATTTCTGGTGATATCTGGTTTGCTCATTATTCCTTCTTTCAACAAATACTTATAGAACACCTCCCATGAACCAAACATTGTACATACTGTGGATCTAAAGATGAGTAAGATTGGAACTTGGAATCAAGATTTCTGGGTACGATCTAATAGATGATGAGGATTGGGTTGGTGTTCTGTGATATATTGAGGAAAGCCTGCTGGTGAGCACACTGTGCATACGAAGGCCTGAAATGGATACCATTCTTTATCCCTCTTGGAAACTCCTGTCTCCTCCAGGTAGCCTTTCAAATGAGGCATGTTTCTTAGTGCTTTTAAGGGTTCAAGAATCATGGAAACATTAAGGTAGTTTGTGATTTTCAATAAAGGAAATTATATTTTCTCTTCTCTAAGAACCATTGCACTTCCAAGGAATTTGTGACTTGGCTAGGGACAGAGGGTTTTCAGGATCCCATGGGTTTGGTGAGGACTGACTGCTTGTATTTCTGCCATATTGTGCTATGCCACTACCTGCCTACTTGGGCCTTTGCCTACTGCAGCATTCATCAGAAGCGGGACTATTCCTTTGTTAGGAAATCTTTCCTACCACTGGTTATTCCCCATGCTGCAGGCCATAACCTGTGCTTGTTTTTTGTTGCCAGGCTCCCAGAGTGTTTCACCCGCTTATCAGGATTCCTTTCTATGATTACTGTTGAGTTCTTCCCCAATGGTCTGCCATAGCCCAGGAAAGCTGCATAGTCTCATAATTGGGCTTTCCTTGGACTGACCATTCTCACTGCCCAGTGTCAACCCCTTTCCTTCACCAGGGTTTCCCTAGTTGTGATTCTGGCAGCAGCTACAACTACCAAATGGCTGCAAATATTTGGTACTGTATTTTTGTTAATTGGCTTCAGTGGCTGGATTTTTTATTATATACCCCACCTATCCCAAAATGAAACATTTTTAACCAGTGGGAAAATGTCATCAACTAGTATAGAAAGGTACAAAGAAGAACTGAGGATCACTTATAATTCCAAAATTCATAGATGTATACTGATAACAGTTTGTGTTAGTGCATAATGATGTACATATACATAATTCTATTAGGACTACCTTCAAAAAGTACATCAAATCAGATTAGTCCTGATCACTGCTTTGAACATTGCCACACTTGTCCAAACCATCATCATCTCTTGCCTGGAGCATATCAATAACCTCCTAGCTAATCTGCAATCTATTCTGCACCTAACATCCAGAGTGATCCTTTTTAAACATTCATCATATAATGTAATTCTCTTACTCAAAATTATCCAGTGTCTTCCCACCACACTTTTAATAAACCCACACTCCTGTACATGACCTATGAGGCCCACTTGGCTCCTACCTCCATCTGTTGTCTCATCTATTATCCCTCTTCCTCTTGATTACTCCATTTTAGCCATAATGGCCTCTTTGCTCTTCCTCAAAAAACTCAAGCATGATGCTGCCTCTGGGACTTCTGGTTATTCTTGTCCCTGTTAGGAGCACTCTATACCTAGATATTCATTTGAGTTGCTCTTTTATCTCATTGACATATCTGCGTAAGTGTCATCCACTATTGTATCTAAAATAGCACCCTCACTTGATACTGCCTATTCCCTTACTTGCTTTATTTTTCTTTCTAGCACCTATCTTTACCTGACATTATACCATATATATGTGTGGGTATATATGTGTGTATATATATATATATATATATATATATATATATATATATATATATATATTTGTTTATGTTCTCTCTCCTCCAATAGACTACAAACTTCCTAATGACAGACTTTGTTTTATTATTTGAATAATTAACAGTGTCTGGCACATGGTAGGTGTTCACTAAACATCTTCTGAAAAACTCTGTTGATCAATATAAGTATCGTTATATGTGCCATTTAGTAAATGACTATTAAACTTAACTATGTAATTAAGGAGACTCTTCTATATCTGAAAACACTGATACACGATATTATCAATTTTATGTTCACATCTTTTAAATATTCTTAATAGTGGTCTTTCATTATTTTTTTTTTAATTTATTGGGGTGACGATTGTTAGTAAAATTACATAGATTTCAGGTGTGCAATTCTGTATCACATCATCTATAAATTACATTGTGTGTTCACCACCCAGAATCAGTTCTTCTTCTGTCACCATATATTTGATCCCCCTTACCCTCATCTCCCACCCCCAAACCCCCGTACCCTCTGGTAACCACTGAATTACATTCCTCAGATTAATTTTCAAACCCAGTGGCCATCTTGTGGTTACTGATTGTTTTCTAATCCCCTCACCTTCCCCCTTACCCCCACCCCCCCGCCCATCTAGCAACCCTCAGTTTTTCCTCTTTGTCTCCAAAACTGTTTCTGATTAGTTCATTCACTTATTCTTTTCTTTAGAATCCGCAAATAAGTGAGATCATATGGTACTTATCTTTCTCTGTCTGACTTATTTCACTTAACATAATGTTCTCTAGGTCCATCCATGTTGTTGCAAATGGTAAGATTTCTTTCTTCTTTATGGCTGCGTAATACTCCATTGTATAAATGTACCACAGTTTCTTTATTTTTTTATTTATTTTTTTATTTATTTATTGGGGTGACAATTGTCAGCAGAACCACATAGATTTCAGTTGTGCAACTCTGAATCACATCATCCACAAATCACACTGTGTGTTCACCACCCAGAGTCAGCTCCCCTTCCATCACCGTACATTTGATCCCCCTCACCCTCATCCCCCACCCCCCAACCCCCTTACGCTCTGGTAACCACCAAATTACGTTCCCCAGATTAATTTTCAAACTCCGTGGCCATCCTGTGGTCACCGACTGCCCTCCAATCCCCTCCCCCTCCCCCCCACCCCCCACTCCCCCGGCCCATCTAGCAACCCTCAGTTTTTCCTCATTGTCTCCCAAACAGTTTCTGATTAGTTCATTCACTTATTCTTTTCTTTAGAATCCGCAAATAAGTGAGATCATATGGAACTTATCTTTCTCTGTCTGACTTATTTCACTTAACATAATGTTCTCTGGATCCATCCATGTTGTTGCAAATGGTAAGATTTCTTTCTTCCTTATGGCTGCATAATACTCCATTGTATAAATGTACCACAGTTTCTTAATCCAGTCATCTACCGATGGGCATTTTGGTTGTTTCCATGTCTTAGCTATTGTGTATAGTGCTGCAATAAACATAGGAGTGCATAGAGATTTTTGAATTGAAGTTCTGGATTTCTCCGGATAGATACCTAGGAGTGGAATTACTGGATCATAGGGTAGTTCCATTTTCAGATTTTTGAGATACCTCCATACTGTTTTCCATAGCGGCTGCACCAATCTGCAATCCCACCAAAAATGCACTAGCGTTCCCTTTTCTCCACATCCGCGCCAGCACTTGTTTTTTGTTGATTTATTGATGATAGCCATTTTGACTGGGGTGAGGTGGTATCCCATTGTGGTTTTTATTTGCATTTCTCTGATGGTTAGTGAGGTTGAGCATTTCTTCATATGTCTGTTTGCCATCTGTATGTCCTTTTTAGAAAAATGTCTCTTCAAGTCCTTAGCCCATTTTTTAATTGGGTCGTTTGATTTTTTGGAGTTGAGTTGAGTGAGTTTTTCATAGATTTGTGATATTAATCCCTTATCAGATATATCATTAGCAAATATTTTTCCCATTCAGTAGGATCCCTTTTTGTTTTATTGGTGGTTTCCTTTGCTGTGAAAAAACTTTTTAGTTTGATATAATCCCACATGTTTATTTTTTCTCTTACTTACCTCGCGCAAGGGGATATATCAGTAAAAATCTTACTCCAGGTAATGTCTGTGAAGTTTCTTCCTATATTTTCTTCTAGGTTTTTTATGGTTTCAGATCTTACATTTAAGACTATAAGCCATTTTGAATTTATTTTTGTATATGGTGTAAGGAGGTGGTCCAGCTTCATTTTTTTGCATGTGTCTGTCCAGGTTTCCCATCACCATTTATTGAATAGACTGTCTTTACCCCATCGTACATTCTTGCTTCCATTGTCGTAGATTAAATGCCCATATAGGCATGGATTTATTTCTGGACTCTCTATTCTGTTCCATTGATCTATGTGTCTGTTTTTACCATGCTGTTTTGATTACTGTAGCCTTGTAGTATAATTTGAAGTCAGGTATTGTTATACCTCCCACTTTGTTCTTATTTCTCAAGATTGCTTTGGCTATTTGGGGTCTTTTATGGTCCCATATAAATTTTAGTATTATGTGTTCTATTTCTGTGAAAAACGTCGTTGGTAGTTTGATAGGAATTGCGTTGAATATGTATATTGTCTTAGGCAGTATGGACATTTTAACTATATTAATTCTTCCTATCCATGAACATGATATGTGTTTCCATCTATTTATATCTTCCTTCGTTCCTTTCTTCAGTGTCCTATAATTTTCTGAGTACAGATCTTTTATTTCTTTGGTTAAATTTATTCCCAGGTATTTTATAGTCTTTGGAGCAATTATAATTGGGATTGTTTCCTTAATTTCTCCTTCTGATGTTTTATTATTGGTATATACAAATTCAACTGATTTCTGAATATTAATTTTGTATCCTGATACTTTACTAAATTCATCTATCAGCTCTAATAGCTTCTTGGTGGAGTCTTTAGGGTTCTCTATATATGGTATCATATCATCTGCATACAATGATAATTTTACTTCCTTCTTACCAATTTGGATGCCTTTTATTTCTTTTTCTTGTCTGATTGCTGTGGCTAGAACTTCCAGCACTATGTTGAATAGAAGCGGAGATAGTGGGTAACCTTGCCTTGTTCCTGATCTTAGGGGGAATGGTTTTAGCTTTTCCCCATTGAGTATGATGTTAGCTGTGGGTTTGTCATATATGGCCTTTATTATGTTGAGATAAGATCCCTCTATTCCCACTTTCTTAAGGGTTTTTATCATAAATGGCTGTTGGATTTTATCCAATGCTTTTTCTGCATCTATTGATATGATCATGTAATTTTTATTTTTCATTTTGTTAATTTGGTGTATCACATTAATTGATTTGTGGATTTTGAACCACCCTTGCATACCAGGGAGGAATCCCACTTGATCATGGTGTATGATCTTTTAATGTATTGCTGAATTCTGTTCGCTAATAATTTGTTGAGGATTTTTGCATCTATGTTCATTAGAGATATCGGCCTGTAGTTTTCTTTTTTTGTTGTGTCATTGTCTGATTTTGGGATCAGGGTGATAGTGGCTTCGTAAAAAGTGTTTGGGAGTCTTCCCTCCTTCTGGATTTTTTGGAAGAGCTTGAGAAGAATAGGTGATAATTCTTTATTGAACGTTTTGTAAAATTCACCTGTAAAGCAATCTGGTCCAGGGCTTTTGTTTGTTGGCAGATTGTTGATTACTGATTCAATTTCCCTAGTGGTAATCAGTCTATTCAGGTTTTCTGTTTCTTCTTGAGTTAGCCTTGGAAGGTTGTACGCCTCTGGAAAATTGTCCATTTCTTCCAGATTGTCAAATTTGTTGGCATATAGTTAGTTGCTCATAGTAATTTCTTAAAACTTTTTGTATTCCTGCAGTGTCCATTGTCACTTCTCCTCTTTCATTTCTGATTTTATTAATTTGGGTCCTCTCTCTCTTTTTTTTAATGAGTCTGGCTAAAGGTTTGTTGATTTTGTTTATCTTCTCTAAGAACCAACTCTTGGATTCATTGATCTTTTGTATTGTTTTTCTGGTTTCTATTTCATTTATTTCTGCTCTGATCTTTATTATCTCCTTCCTTGTGCTCCCTTTGGGCTTATTTTGCTGTTCTTTTTCCAGATCCCTTAAGTGTGAAGATAAACTGTTGATTAGTGATGTTTCTTGTTTCTTTAGGTAGGCCTGCAAAGCTATGAATTTCCCTCTTAGGAGTGCTTTCGCGGCATCCCATAGATTTTGGGTCGTCGTGTTTTCATTTTCGTTTGTCTCGAGATATCTTTTGATTTCTTCCTTGATCTCCTGCTTGACCCATTCATTATTTAGTAATAAGTTATTCAGCCTCCATGAATTGGTGTGTCTTCCAGTTTTTTTTCCTGTAGTTCATTTCTAATTTCATAGCACTGTGATCACAGAAGACAATTGGTATGATTTCAATTTTCTTAAATTTATCAAGACTTGTTTTGTGGCCTAACATATGGTCTATCTTGGAAAATGTTCCATATGCACTTGAGAAAAACGTGTATTTTGCAGCATTGGGGTGAAATGTTCTGAACATATCGATTAAATCCAAGTGGTCCAATGTATCATTTAAGGCTGTTGTTTCCATATTGATTTTCTGTCTGGAAGACCTGTCCCTTGTTGTCAGAGGTGTGTTGAAGTCCCCGACTATGATACTGTTACTGTTGATCTCTGTCTTTATGTCAGGCAATATCTGTTTTATATATTTAGGTATTCCTATCTTGGGTGTATAGATGTTTACTAGGGTTATGTCCTCTTGTCAGATCGATCCCTTTATTATTATATAGTGCCCATCTTTATCTTTTAATATGTTCTTCATTTTATAGTCTATTTTGTCAGATATAAGTATTGCAACTCCAGCTTTTTTCTCATTTCCATTTGCATGAAATATCTTACTCCAACCCTTCACTTTCAGCCTGTGTGTGTCTTTTGTTCTGAGGTGAGTCTCTTGTATACAGCATACACAAGGGTCTTGCTTTCTTATCCAGTCAGCCACCGTATGTCTCTTGATTGGAGCATTTAATCCGTTTACATTTAAAGTGATAATTGATAGGTACATAGCTATTGCCATTTTTAAATTTGTAGTTAGGTTGTTTTGATCTGTCTTCTATTTACAGAAGTCCTTTTAGTATTTCTTGCAATGCTGGCTTGGTGGTAATAAATTCCTTTAGCTTATTCTCTTCTGGGAAGCTCTTCATCTCTCCATCAACTTTAAATGATAGCCTTGCTGGATAAAGCAATCTAGATTGTAGGCCTTTGTTTTCCATCACTTTGAGTATCTCCTGCCACTCCCTCTTGGCCTTCAATGTTTCTGTAGAAAAGTCATTTGATAGTCTTATAGGAGTTTCCTTGTATGTAACCCTCTGTCTTTCTCTTGCCGCTTTTAGGATTCTCTCTTTGTCTTTAAGCTTTGCCATTTTAACTATAATGTGTCTTGGTGTGGACCTGTTTGGGTTAATCCTGGTTGGAACTCTCTGCACTTCCTGGACTTGTATGTTGGTTTCCTTCATCAGGTTGGGGAAGTTTTCAGACATTATTACTTCAAATATGTTCTCAATCCCTGCTTCCTCTCTTCACCTTCTGGTATTCCTATGATGCGCATGTTGTTGCGCTTGATGTTATCCTAGATGTCTCTTAAGCCATCCTCATTGTTTTTTATTCTTTTTTCTTTCCGTTGTTCCGTTTGGGTGATCTCTGCTACCTTGTCTTCTAAGTCGCTGATTCGATCCTCTGCTTCATCTAACCTGCTGGTAATTCCTTCAAGTGAGTTCTTAATTTCGGTCATTGTGTTCTTTACTTTTAACTTCTTGTTCGTTATGATTTCTACATCCTTCTTTATGTCTTCTATAAGCTCCTTAAACATTCTTATCACCAGTGTTCTGAACTCTGTCTCTGAAAGTTTGGTTACCTCTGCTTCATTTGGTTCCCGTTGTAGAGGTTTCTTTTGTTCTTTTATTTGGGACGTGTATCTTTGTTTCCCCATTCTGGCTGACTCTCTGTGTTTCCTTTGATGTATTAGGTAGATCCCCTAGAGTTCTTAGTTCTTGCTGGGTTATCTTATGTAGTATGTGTCCTTTATATTTGACTTGCACTACTTCGTTCTTCTCCTCTGCGTGTGCTCCAAAGGTGACTCTTGTGTTGTGTATATTGTCCTGTTCAAGAAGATCTTTAATTGCTTTTTGCTTGTGTGTAGGTGGGGTTAACTCCTAGGTTGACTAGTTGTGAGACTTGGCTCTGCCCACCGCAGGGCATTCTGCTGTGTGAGGGTTGACCACTTAAATGTGGTTTGGCCTCTATGGGCTCTAGGGCCTGCAGAGAATTCCCTCTGGGTGTGTGACTTGTAGGTCAAACCCGGTAGTACTCTGGTTTGGTCTGGAGTTGTCCTCTGGATATGTTGAATCTTGTGCCTCTTAAGCTGGGCCCTTGTAGGGTAGTTTCAGAACAAAGCAAATCACCAAGCACAACAACAACAACAACAACAAGTAAAAAAATCATATACATTCATATGGAAAAACACCCAATAACCCCCACTCGACACAGGCAAAGATATCAAAGATAAAAAGACAAAGCAAAACAAAACAAAGCAAAACAAAAGGCAGCGCCAGTCTTGGCTTAAGCCCACCAAGTAATGTCCAGGTTGTCCTCGGCTGTACCAAAGAGCCCCCTGCTTATTGCGCAGGCAGAGCTGGTCACCTGGTGCCCAGAGTGACTTTGGGACTGTAGATTTAAATGCATGGGCCTGAGGGGTCTGGATGATAGTTTTACAAAGTCAGTGCAGTTTCTGCACTTGCCTGCCCATATGTACACTGAGAGTAGCACCACCAGCTCCGTGTCCAGTACTCCTGAGTCTTAGGGCACTACTTCAGTGTGTGTGTGTATGTGGGGGTGTGGGCGGGAGATTTCTGAGCTGCTGAAAGCCCAGAGCTGCGTCTGCTGCTTACTGCTGATCCCTCGGAGTGTCTCTGCAATTGCACTTGCCCCGCCCTAGGCAGGCCAGAAAGGGTGGGGGCTGGGGATGGAGGGGTCTTCTCTCTCCCAGCCCATCTGAGCGTCACCCTCTTCCCGCAGGCCAGAAAAGGTGGTGGCTAGGGTTGGACGAGTCTCTTCTCTCCTAGCCCAGCCAAAATCACACTCTTCCCACCCTCTTCCCTGGGTCAGGGCTGCCTGTCAGTCTTCCCAGAGCCTGAGCACTACTATGGCTCCTCTGTAATCTGACACTACTCCTCAGTTCAGGGGCCTGTTTAAGTCTCTGGAAGGGCGGGGCTAGGATTGGAAGAGCTGGGGGGAGGGGCCCAGGTATGGAGTCTGTGTTCTTTGTCTGCCCTAGAGCCCACTAGCCACCCTCCCGGCGGGAGAAATCAGCTGTGGGATGCAGGGAAAGAGCCCACCTCCTGGTCTCTGTGCTCTCCGTTCCACCCTGGAATCCCGTGCATGTCTGGAACTGCTGGTTCCACCGCGGTGTTCTCTGCCGTCGTCGGCTGGGATCCCGCTGCGGGCCCGCCCGTTTTCACTCGGCTCCCTTCCTTCCTTCCCTGCTCGCCCAATTAGCGCACCTTCAAGTAATCCTTCCACGAGACTCTTAGCTGTTCTGTGTGATGAGCAAAGAGTTCTTTGATGGGTTATAGGTCCCGTTTGTAATAAGATCAGAAGGAGAACTCAGAAAGTACGTCCCGCTGCCGCCATTCCTATTAGACTCCACATATCAATTTATTTTGCTGTAGGAATACTTTGGCCAAGTTTTTCAACTCAGCACTATTGACATTTTAGGCCAGGTAATTCTTGGCTGTGGAGGTTTGTTCTGTGCATTGTAGGATGTTTAGCAGCATCCTTGCTTCTAGATGCTACCAGCAATCCCCTAATTGTGACAATTGAAAATCTCTCCACAAACTGCTGGGGATCCAAATAGCCCCCAGTTAAGAACCATTGTTTTCACCTAAGGGAAACACTCTATTTTGGCAATTTGAAGTGGCTGTAGATTGGACAATGAGAAGATAGATATGTGGTGACTTTAATATATTTACATATTTTAAAGATATATATTTTTGGTAGGATAGTGTTACTTAGTTGGCTCCCCACTGTTACACACATAGGTTGGAGTGTTTATACTGTAATTGCCTACTGTATCTTGTTCAATAGTTTAATTTGATGTAATTTTAAGAGTACAGCTTAGTGAATTTTAAAGAACATATATTCTCATGTAACTACCATCCAGATCAAGATAGCTAAAATTACCTTGCTCTTAGTAATATCTTTTCTGACCTATTGCTTCAGGCAAGGGAAGCAAAAGAAAAACATAAACAAATGGGTCTACATCAAACTAAAAAGATTTTTGCACAGCAAAGGAAACCATCAGAAAACCCAAAAAGACAGCATGCTGAATGGGAGAAGACATTTGCCAATGATACATCTGATAAGGGGTTAATATCTGAAATGTATTAAAAAAAAAAAAAAACTCATACAACTCAACACACACACACACAAAAAAAAAAAACCCACAAAGAAACACCAAACAATCCAGTTTAAAAATGAGCAGAGGACCTGAATAGACATTTCTCCATAGAGGACATACAGATGGCCAATAGATATATGAAAAGGTGCTCAATATCACTAATCATCAGAGAAATGCAAATTAAAACCACAATGAGATATCACCTCACACCTATCAGAATGGCTGTCATCAATAAATCAACAAACAACAAGTGTTGGTGAGGATGTGGAGAAAATGGAACCCTCATGGATTGCTGGTGGGATTGCAAATTGGTGCAGCCACTGTGGAAATCAGTATGGAGGTCCCTCAAAAACTTAAAAATAGAACTACCTTATGACCCAGCAATTCCGCTCTTGGGTATTTATCTGGAGAAATCAAAAGCACTAATTTGAAAAGACATATGGACCCCTATGTTTACTGCAGTGCTAGTCAAAATAGCCAAGATGTGGAAGTAACCTAAGTTGCCCATCAATAGACAATTGGATAATGAAGAGGTGGTACATATATACAATGGAATATTACTCTGCCATAAAAAAGAATAAAATTGTGCCATTTGCAACAACATGGATGAACGTAGATGGTATTATGATAAGTGAAATAAATCAGACAAAGACAAGTACTATATGATCTCACTTACGAGGACTGACAATTAAGTTCGTGAACTTGTTGCTAACCTTTTTTGATATCAGAGGGATTATTCGTTATGAATTGGTACTAACTAGACAAAAAATTAACCAAGTGTACTATTTGAAAGTGCTGAAAAGGCTGCGTGAAAAACTTAGACGACCTGAACTTCTCTTGCATCACGACAATGTACCAGCTCACACAGCACTGTCTGTGAGGAAGTTTTTAGCCAATAAACAAATAATTGTATTGGAACACCATCCCTACTCACCTGATCTGGCCCCCAATGACTTCTTTCTTTACCTGAAGATAAAGGAAATATTGAAAGGAAGACATTTTGATGACATTCAGGACATCAAGGGTAACATGACGACAGCTCTGATGGCCATTCCAGAAAAAGATTTCCAAAATTGTTTTGAAGGGTGGACTAGGCACTGGCATTGGTACATATCTTCCTAAGGGGAATACTTTGAAGATGACCATAGTGATATTCAGCAACGAGGTATATAGCACTTTTTTTAGGATGAGTTTCCAAACATAATTGTCTGACCTTATATATGTAGAATCTAAAGAACAAAGTAAATGAACAAACAAAACAGAAACAGACTCATAGATACAGAGAAGAAACTAATGGTTGTGGTGGGGTGAGGGTTGGGTGAAATAGGTGAAGGGATTAAGGAAAGAAATTGGTAGTTATGAAGTAGTCAAGGGGATGTAAAGTACAGCATAGAGAATGTAGTCAATAATATTGAAACAATTATATAAAGTGCTAGATGAACACTAGACTAATGGGATCACTGCATAAATTATATAAATGTCTAACCACTGTGCTGTACACCTGAAACTAACATAAGATAATTGAATGTCAACTGAAAAAAATAATTTAAAAAAGATAGCTAACATTGCCATTATCTCATAAAGTCCCCTTTCCAGGTAATGCCCTTGACCAAAGAGGTGACCACTTATCTCGTTTGTCTTTTCTAGAATTTCCTATAAATAGAATCATACAGTATGTAACTGTGTCTGGCTTCTTTCACTCAGCATGTTTTTTATATTCATCCATATTGTTGCGTGTATAGGTACTTTATTCTTTTTATTACTGGGTTGTATTCCATTGTATAACACAATTTGTTTATTCACTAATGTGCTGATGGACATTTGAGTTCTCTATAGTTTTTCACTATTATACACATATCTACTATGAGCATTCATGTAAAAATGTTTTTCTGGACATATACACTCATTTATCTTGCATTTATACCTCAGAGTAAAATTCTTGTGCAATCCCATGTCTTAAAAATATTTTAAATAATTAAAATATTACCTTCTAGTCCACAGAGAAAGTCAGTGTCTGAAATTTCAGCCAAGATAGCTAAAATAATCACATTGAATGGGAAAAAGAATGTTTTTAATAGTGTTTAAAAACATGGGTTTTGCAGTCAACAGACTTGGATACAAGCCTTGGCACTGCCTTTAAGAGCTATGTGGCCTTGGGCAAGTTACTTAATGTCTCTGTGCCTCAATTTCATCAGCTGGAAAATACAGATGCTAGTAATCAGCTGACAGAATTGTTGTGAGAAAAAAATGTGATAATACAGTTAAACACTTTGTGGAGAACCTGGCATGTATTACGATTGTTACTATTATTAAATTATAAATGTTACAAATGCTATAGTTGTATGGGAAGTTTAGCTTAATTAGAGATTGTGTTACAAAAATGCAGAACACTAAGTGGGAGGGAACTTGGCAGACCAAGAGGTGAGTATAAGGAACAGGGCTAGTAGTGGAAACAAGATAAAAGGATAATTAAGAAGAATCCAAGATGAACTAATTCAGATGAGTTAGCAAGGATAATTAGTCTACGAGGAAAAAAGTAAAAGCAAGAAGAGTTGAGGGTGATCCTAGGGGCTAACATAAGAAAGACTGAAACTGAAGTATATGCTCATAACAAAGGGAAAATTTCAGAGTAGAGTTTAGGACTTGGGATTCTCAATCATTTCTGGATCTCAAACTCCTATGTGAATCGTTTGAAAGTTAAAAACACTTGCCCTAGAGAGATACACATGTATTTCTGCATGCAAAATTTTGTCTGATGTGAGGGGATTCAAAGACCTCCTAAAGTTCAGACCTAGACCTAGGAATCTGCAAATATTGGTCAAAAGGGACACCTTTCATCAGAAGACAAGAGTTTTGTGGGACGTGAAACTGAGGAGAGGATCTGGAGCACCAGCATCTCTTTAGTAACCAAAAAGTCTGAAGCAAACTGTTCAATCTTAAAGTAGGGGTAGAAAGATAGGTGAATTAAAAAGGCATGACAATTAATGACCCAAAGATTAGGTTATCGGAGACCTACCATTTGTCTGACTTTCCTGAAGAGTGAAGCAGAGAGTGTGTAGAAGACACAGATCTATGCTGTGTGTGCTGAGCCAAACTCATCAAGTAATGTGAAGCTACCTCCCTAAAATTTACCAGGTATGGGAACTATTAATATGGGTTAGAATACTAAAGCTGGAAAGACCTTTACAGTTCATAAAGTCCAACTCTATCATTTTACCCATGAGGGCGTTAAATTCCATAGGAGTTTGCCTAAGAGCATATGGCTACTACCAGAGAGATTAGAATCTTGGCCTTATGTCTGCCTATCTTGGTGTTTTCCAATACACTGCATTGCCTTGGGTCCTTGTTTTCTTAATTGCTAGCTAGGAAAATTAGAAAATATTTTATTACCCTTGATCTTGGTGCTTCAAGCCTTTGAAGGATTTTACCCAGAGAGTAACTGGTTAGGGTTATAGTTTAGTAAGATGGTTAATGGTTTAGCTGCCTGTTTCTCTAAGTGTCCCTTCGTTGTGATGCTAGGGTTAGAGAATAGGACTAATAATTTTTCTTTCTAATCTAATACATGTAAATATATTTTACAGTGTAATGCATATTTTTTGACCTTATGATGTATCTAAATATGTAACAGGAAACCATGTTGACATTGACAAAGGAAGCAGGTATCTTGGTAAAAAAAAATCTTCCAGATGTATATCTATATGATTGTGTATGTTTCTGAGAGCAAGAAGAAAGCTCTAGAAGGATTCAGGCTGTTAATATAGTTTATCTCACAGAATTGGGACTGGTGCAGGAGAGAGGATAGATGACAAGATAGCTTTTGCTTTATAAAAAAATATCAAAGCATAACAAAAAAGTAAGTATGCTTATCCAGTTCTACATGTAAGGAGCTTGGAATTCACCACTCAATCCTAACAGTAAGAAAAAAAACATGAACAGACTGAAAAATCAATAACTCTTCTTGGATCCATAAGAAAGGGGAGAGGAGGACACAGGGAAAAAGATGCTGCCAAGAACAGAGAAACAGACAGGCACATACAGGGAGTCATGGCTTATTGGAGCACAAACACAAGTGGAATCTGCCGTGGGAACCAGTGTCAGGTTAATAAAACCTGGATGGTAATTGATGAACTTTGGGAAGCTCAGCACAGACAAACCTGAGACTTAAATACTTCTGGGGGACCCAATCATAGGATGGCACCCACAATATTGTGAGATTTACCTCCAGGAATTCAACAAGATTCCCATAGTAAATAAGAAAAATCCCATCATGCTTCTGGCATAGGGAGGTGAAAAAGAACCATTTAAAAACACATCAGACCACTCTGTTCTTCTCAACAAGGCCTGCCCTCAGGGGAAACTGTTATAGTTAACCAGAGCCTTACCTGCTGGGATATTATCAGAGTCTAACTGACCCGGGCAAGGCAGACACCCAACTCCAGCCAGCTCTAGCCTTCCACATGGGAGAGGGAAAATTCCCAATTCAGCCTACTCTAGCCATCCTGTCCCGAAAAAGTGGGGGGATAAAAAACTGAGAAGTGCTAGTGAAGTTAACAGTCCAGACACATAGGCTCACTAGAAGACGGAGACCTAACCATAGGACAAACGATCACTTCCCTACCCCTCACATCTCACCACCACATCACTAAAGGCCTTTCTTTATCACATCCAGCAATCGAGAAAAAAATTGCAAGGCACACCAAAAGGCAAAAAAACACAATTTGAAGACATAGAGCACATGTCAAAAGCAGACATAGCAGAGATATTCAAACTATTAGACTGGGAATTTAAAACAACTATGGTTAACATTCTAAGGGCTCTAATGGATGAAGTAGATGGGCGATGTAAGCAAAGACATGGAAATCCTAAGAAAGGACCAAAAAGAAATGCTAGAGATCCATGTTGTTACAAATGTTCCTATATCATCTTTTCTTATCGCCGAATAGTATTCCATTGGGTATATATACCACAACTTCTTTATCCATTCATCTAACGAAGGACATTTTGGTTGTTTCCATGTCTTGGCCACCGTAAACAAAGCTGCAATGAACACTGGAGCACATGTGTCTTGATGGTTAAAACTTTTCAGATTTTTTGGGTAGATACCCAGGAGAGGGATTGCTGGGTCATACAGTAATTCTATTCGTAATTTTTTGAGGAACCTCCACACTGCCTTCCATAACAGCTACACCAGTCTGCATTCCCACCAACAGTGTCTGAGGGTTTCTTTTTCTCCACAGCCTCTCCAACACTTGTTACTATTTATCTTGTTGATGATAGCCATTCTGACTGGGGTGAGGTGATATCTCGTGGTTTTTATTTGCATTTCTCTGATGATTAGTGATGTTAAGCATTTTTTCATATGTCTATTTGCCATTTGTATGTGCTCTTTGGAGAAATGTATCTTCAGGTCCTCTGCCCATTTTTCAATTGGGTTGTTTGATTTTTTGTTGTTGAGTTACATGAGTTCCTTGTATATTTTGGATATTAGCCCCTTATTGGAGGTACTGTTTGCAAAAATCTTCTCCCATTCAGTTGGTTGCCTCTTTATTTTGTTGATGGTTTCTTTTGCTGTGCAGAAGCTTTTAAGTTTCATATAGTCCCACTCATTTATTTTAGCTTTTACTTCCATTGCCTTTGCAGTCAAATTCACAAAATGCTCTTTGAACCCCAGGACCCTATGTTTTCTTCTATGCAGTTTATTGTGTCAAGTCTTATGCTTAAGTCTTTGATGCATTTTGAATTAATTTTGGTACATGGTGACAGATAGCAGTCCAGTTTCATTCTTTTGCACGTGGCTATCCAATTCTCCCAGCACCATTTATTGAAGAGGCTGTCTTTCTTCCATTGTATGTTTTAGCTTCTTTGTCAAAAATTATCTGTCCATATTTATGTGGTTTTATTTCTGGGTTCTCGATTCTTTTCCATTGCTCTATGTGTCTGTTTTTCTGCCAATACCATGCTGTTTTCATTATTGTAGCCCTGTAGTACAAGCTAAAGTCAGGGAGTTGACACCTCCAGTATTGTTCTTTTTTCTTAAGATTGTTTGGCTATTCGGGGTCTTTTGTGTTTCCAAACAAATCTGATGATTTTTTGTTCTATTTCTTTAAAAAATGCCATTGGGATTTTGATGGGGATTGCATTAAATCTGTATATTGATTTGGGTAATATGGCCATTTTAACTATGTTGATTCTTCCAATCCATGAACATGGAATGTCTTTCCATTTCTTTATGTCTTCTTCAATTTCTTTCAAAAGCATCTTATAGTTTTCAGCATATAGGTTCTTCGCAGCCTTGGTTAAGTTTATTCCTAGGTATTTTATTCTTTTTGCTGCAATTGCAAAAGGAATTGTTTTTCGTATTTCTTTTTCTGAGATTTCATTGTTAGTATATAGGAGTGCAATGGAATTTTGTAGGTTGATTTTCTAGGCAGCTAGTTTACTGTATTCGTTGATTGTTTCTAATAGCTTTTTGGTAGAGTCTTTAGGGTTTTCTATATGTAGCATTATGTCATCTGCAAAGAGTGATAATTTAACTTCTTCATTCCCATTGTGGATGCCTTTTATTTCTTTCCCTTGCCTGATTGTTCTGGCAAGGACTTCCAACATTATGTTGAAAAGCAGAGGTGATAGGGGACAGCCCTGTCATGTTCCTGAATGTAGAGCAAAGGGCTTCAGTTTTTCACCATTAATTAGCTGAGGGCTTGTCATATATGGCCTTTATTATGTTAAGGTATTTTCCTTCTATACCTATTTTATTAATTGTTTTAATCATAAATGGATGTTGTATCTTGTCAAATGCTTTTTCTGCATCAATTGATATAATCATACAAATTTTTTGTCCTTTGTTTTGTTTACGTGATGTATCACATTGATGAAGTTGCGGATGTTGAATGATCCTTGTGCCCCAGGGATGAAACCCACTTGGTTGTGATGAATAATCTTTTTAATGCATTGTTGTATTCGATTTGCTAGAATTTTGTTTAGGATTTTTGCATGTGTATTCATCAGAGATATTGATATGTAGTTTTCTTTTTTTGTGTTGTCCTTACCAGGGTTTGGTATCAGGGTAATGTTGGCCTCATAAAATGAGTTAGGGAGTACTGTCTCTTCTTCAATTTTTTGGAAGAGTTTGAGCAGGATTGGTATTAGATCCTCTTTGAAGGTTTGGTAGAATTCACTAGTGAAGCCATCTGGTCCTGGACTTCTGCTTTTGGGAAAGTTTTGGATGACTGATTCAATTTCGTGACTGGTGATCAATCTGTTTAGATATTCCAGTTCTTCATGGTTCAGCCTTGGAAGGCTGTATGTTTCTAAGAATTTGTCCATTTGTTCTAGATTATTGAATTTGGTGGCATATAGTCCTTCATAGTATTCTTGTATGATCCTTTTTATTTCTGTTGTGTCCGTGATAACTTCCCCTTTTTCATTTCTGATTTTGTTAATTAGTGTCTTCTCTCTTTACATCTTAGTGAGTCTAGCAAAGGGTTTGTCAATTTTGTTAATCTTTTCAAAGAACCAGCTCTTTCTCACATTAATTTTTTCTCTTGTCTTTTTGTTCTCTATTTCATTTAGTTCTGCTCTGATTTTTGTTGTTTCCTTTTTTCTGCTGACCTTGGGTTTCACTTGTTCTTCTTTTTCTAGTTCTTTAAGGTGTAACATGAGGTTACTTATTTGAGATTTTTCTTGTTTCCTGATATAGGCCTCTAATGATATAAATATCCCTCTTAAAACTGCTTTTGATGAATCCCAAAAATTTTGGTAAGATGGATTTTCATTGTTATTTTTTTCTCTGTACCTTTTAATCTCTCCTGTAATTTCTTCTTTGACCCAGTCATTCTTAAAAGTATGTTGTTTAATCTACACGTATTTGTGTTTTTTCCTGCTTTCTTTTTGCAGTTGATATCTAATTTCAAAGCCTTGTGATCAGAGAATATGCTTGGCATAATTTCAATCTTCTTAAATTTGCTGAGGCTGATTTTATGTCCCAATATATGGTCTATCCTTGAGAATGTCCCATGTACACTAGAAAAGAATGTATAGTCTGGTGTTTTAGGATGATGTGCTCTATATATATCAATTATGTCCATTTCATCTCATATGTGATTTAGGGCTGCTATTTCGTTATTTATTTTCTGTTTTGTTGATCCATCCATAGCTGTCAATTATGTATTTAAGTCCCCTAGTATAATTGTGTTTGGTCAATTTCTCTCTTTAGTTCTGTTAGTAGTTGCTTGGTATATTTTGGTGCTCCCTGATTGAGGTCATAAATATTGATGACTGTTATGTCTTCTTGTTGTATAGTCCCCTTTACCATTATGAAATGTCCATCATTGTCTCTTGTTATCTTTTTCACCCTGAAGTCTCTTTCATCTGATATCAGTAAAGCTACACCTGAGTTTCTCTGGATACCATTTGCTTGGAGTATCAATTTCCACTGTTTCATTTTGAGTCTATGCTTGTCCTTGTGGCTGAGATGTGTCTCTTGGAGACAGCATATGGTTGGGTTTAGTTTTTTGATCCAATCTCTTACTCTGTGCCTTTTTATTGGTGAGTTCAGTCCATTTACATTTCGGGTGATTGTTGATATGAGAGGATTTTCTGTCATTCTATCTTTAGTTTCTGGTAAGGCTGTGTCTCCATTGTTTCTTTGCCTTTTTGTTGTTGTCTATTATTTCTGTGTGGTGGTATTCTATGATGTTTCCCTCTGTTTCTTCTTTTATTACAGTATATATTTCAGTTCTGGATTTTTTTTCCGTGATTACCCTTAAGTTTATGTAAAAGAAAGACAAACAAATGAGAAACAAGAACTCATAGACACAGACAGTAGTTTAGTGGTTACCAGAGGGTAAGGGTCGTGCGGGGTGGGAGATGAGGGTAAGGGGGATCCCTCAATATATGGTGATGGAAGCAGAACTGATTCCGGGTGGTGAACACACAATGTGATTTATAGATAATGTAATACAGAATTGTACACCCGAAATCTATGTAATTTTACTAACAATTGTCACCCCAATAAATTAAAAAAAAAAAAAGACAGTTTGATATTTAGAGTATTCCATTTTTTTCAGCACGTTTACTTTTCCCATTCCCATATTCCGATTCAGGACTTCACTCTCCCCCTTTTTATGTTTTGGTTGGCACAAATTCTCCCGGTTGGTTGTGGTCGAATAACCTCCTTTAGTATTTCTTGTAGTGCACGTCATGTATTAGAAAATTCCTTCAGCTTCTGTATGTCTGGAAATGGCTTTATTCCTCCTTCATATCTAAAGGATATCTTTGCTGGGTATATTATTCTTGGCTCATGATGTCTCTATTTCAATATTTTGAATATTTGGTTCCACTCCCTCCTGGCTTGTAGAGTTTCTGCTGAAAAATCTGATGATAATCTAATGGGTTTTCCTTTGTAGGTTACCGTCTTCTTTTCCCTGGCTGCCTTGAGGATTCTTACTTTGTCGTTGATTTTAGACAGCTTCAATACAATGTGCCTTGGAGAAAGCCTGTTACAATTGAGGTAATTAGGTGTTCTATTTGCTTCTTGGATTGGAGGATCCAGTTCTGTCCACAAGTTTGGGAAGTTCTCATCAACAATTTGTTTGAATGTATTCTCTGTTCCCTTCTCTGTTTCTTCTTCTTCTGGTATTTCCAGTATTCTTATATTGCTCTTTCTAATGGAGTCATAAAGTTCTTGTGGAGTTCTTTCATTTCTTTTAAGTCTCAATTCTCTTTCTTCTTCCATCTGTGTCATTTCCAGGTTTCTATCTTCTATGTCACTGATTCTTTCCTCCATCTGGTCAACTCTACTACCTAAGCTGGTTATTTCATTCTTAATTTCTTCTATTGAGTTCTTCATCTCTAGAAATTCTATTTGGTTCTTTTTTAAAATTTTAATCTCTTTCGTAAAATGCTCATGTTGCTCTTTGATTGTGTTTCTGAGTTCATTAAACTGCCTTTCTGTGTTTTCTTGCATCTCATGAGTTTTCTCAGAACTGCAATCTTGAATTTTCTGTCATTTAAGTCACATATTTCCATATCTTTAAGTTCCATTATGGAGACTTCACTTTCTTTCTGAGCTGTCTTGTTGCCTTTGTTATTCACAGCAATCAATGATTTATTATTTCTCTAACTATATACCTACAGGAGTGGGTTCTGCAACAGGTTGATAGGCATAGGTCTTTCTTTTGTTTTCTGGTACATTTGGTAGAGTGTTTTATTTTCTCTCCGGCTGTAGCCTTTTTTTTCTCTCTAGCAAGGTAGTGCTATATTTTCTCTGCACTATTCCAGTTTCTCACCCAGTGGGGTCATTCCCTGGGAGCCAGGCTTCGTTTGTGTTAATAGTTCGCCTGGGTCACAGGGTGCAGTGTCCGTGTGGGTATGGGGAGAGCTTTTGTAGTTGCAATGCTCTTCCTGCACCAGATTCATAGCCCATATGTTTCAGCAATTCAGTTTACTCCTGCAGGGATCCGCCCAGATACGTGGGGTCAGGGGCAGGGTGAGTTGTGAGAGGTGGCCTAGAGCAATGATGGGAACCAGCACCACTGCCGGTCCTGCTTCCACAGCACCCACCCCTTTTCCAGAACTAGTTGGGCTGCAAATCTGTCTGTGTTCCACAGTTCTCAGAACAGCAAATATTCTGTTCTTTTGATCTGACACTGCTACTCTTCCTCTTCTAGCACCGGGCAGGTTGGGGCGGGGCGAGCTCTGGGAGCTTAGGGCGGGGACGGCTAGTCTCAGTGCTAAAGGCTTCAGTTCTCTGCTGGGCAGTGAGGGCTTAAACCACTGTTTTCAGCCTTCTTCCCTCAGTCTTTTCTCTGAGCTCTCTGCCTTGAGCGTTGGGTTCAGCTGTGTTATATGCTGTCCCCTCAGCAGTGTGGGCCATAAATGGAGCCCTAGCAGTCTGAGTTCTTCCGTCGCCCACAGTTGCAGTAGTTCCAGTATGCAGCGAGGTCAGAGCACTGAACTAAGTCTGTGTCCTGCACCCGTGTGGCTCTGTCTCCGCACTTCTCCCTTCCCTCCTCCCCTGCTTGCACTATTCACCAACCTCTAGATGAATTCATTAGTGGGCCTCTTTGTCTTTCCTGTCTGCTGTGCAGGGAGTCCTTTGTGGAGTTATAGTTGTTCGATTAGTTGTACATTCCAGGGGAGATTTACAGAGGCTCACCTCACGCCGTCACTTTGATGACGTCTCTGCAATTACTTTTCCATGAACCTACCGTAGGGAGAAGAAATACTTCAAACAATGGTGACTGGAAATTTCCCCAAATTAATATCAAACTCCAAACCACAGATCCAGGAAGCTGAGAGAACACCAGGCACAATATGTATCAAAAAATTACACCTCAGCATATCATTTTTAAATTACAGAAAATCAAACATAAAGAAAAATTCCTGAAGAAACCAGAAAAAAAACAAAAAAAAAAAAACCTTACCTATAGAGGAGCAAATGTAAGAATTACATCCAACTTCTTTCCAGAAATCATGCAAGCGAGAAGAGAATGGAATGAAATATTTAAAGTTTTGAGAGGAAAAACGTCCCCAACCTAGCATTCTGTATTCTATGAAATTATCCTTCAAAAGTGAGGAAGAAATATTTTTGGAGATAAAACAAAAAAATGAGGGAATTTGTTGCTAATAAACCTTCCTTGCAAGAAATGTTAAAATAAGTTCTTTAGAGAGAAGAAAAATAATATAGGTCAGAAACTCAGGTTTAAATAAAGGAAGAGTATCAAAGAAGGAATACGTGAAGGTGAAATAAAAACTTTTATTTTTTTATTACTAATTGATCTATCAGACAGCAGTTTATTCAAAATAATAGCAACAATATATTTGATTATGTATGCTTAATGTATGTATATAGACACACATATATATGCTTATGCATGCTTATATATAAGTGAAATGAATGATAGCAATGATACCAGGGATGGGAGGAAAGAATTAGGATTATTTTATTAGAAGGTACTCATACTACCCATAAAGTGGTATAGTGTTATTTGAAAGTGGACTGCGATTGGTAATTCTATTCTTAAATTTTTGAGGAACCTCGATAGTGTTTTCCATAGTGGCTGTACCAATTTACACTCCCACCAGCAGTGCATAAGTGTTGCTTTATCTCCACAGCCTCTCCAAACACTTGTTATTACTTGCCTTGTTGATAACAGCCATTTTAAGAGGTGTGAGGTGGTATCTCATTGTGGTTTTGATGTGCATTTCCCTAATAACTAGTGAAGTTGAGCATTTTTTCATATATCTGTTGGCTGTTTGAGAGAAGTGTCTGTTCAGGTCTTCTGCCCATTCTTTAATTGTATTCTTTGGTTTCATTGTTGTTGAGTTGTATGAGTTCTTAAAATATGTTTTGGATATTAGTCCCTTATCAGAGGTGTTGTTTGCATATATCTTCTCCCATTTGGTTGGTTATCTGTTTGTTTGGTTGATAGTTTCTTTTGCTGTGCAGAAGCTTTTTAATTTGTATAGTCCCATTCATTTATTTTTGCTTTTACTTCCCTTGTGTTTGAGATCAAATTCATAAAATCCTCTATGAACCCAAAATCTGTAAGTTCAGTACCTATGCTTTCTTCTATGCACTTTATTGTTTCAGGTGTTATATTTAGGTCTTTGATCCATTTTGAGTTAATTTTGGTATACGGTGATAGATGATAGTCTAGTTTTATTCTTTTGCACTTGGCTTTCCAATTTTCCCAGCACCATTTATTGAAGAGGCTTTCTTTTCTCCATTGTATGGTTTTGGCTCCTTTATGAAAAATTATCTGCCCATACATATGTGGGTTTATTTTTGGGTTCTCAATTCTATTCCATTAGTCTCCGTGTGTGTTTTTCTGCCAATACCATTTCGTTTTGATTATTATCTCTTTGAAGTATACATTGAAGTCCCAGCAATCCCTCTTCTGGGTGTCTACCCCAACACCTGAAAACATTTATCCATAAAGATATATGTGCCCCTATGTTCATTGCAGCACAATTTACTGTGGCCAAGACATGGAAACAACTAAAGTGTCCTTCGATAAATGATTGGATAAAAAAGATGTGGTACATATAGTATACATGCTGCCGAAGTGAGCATGATATGGTACATATATACAATGAAATATTACTCAACCATAAGAAAAGATGAAATACTGCCATTTGCAACAACATGGATGGATCTTGAGATTATCATGCTAAGCAAAATAAGTCAGACAGAAAAGTTGAGAAACATATGACTTGACTCATGTGTGGGATATAAAACTGAAAGCAACAAATGAACAAGACAATCAATCAAGAAACAAAGACTCATAGATACAGACAATAGTTTAGTGGTTACCAGAGGGTAAGGGGGGGTGGGTGGTAGAAGAGGGTAAAGGGGCTCAAGTATATGATGATGGAAGATCTGACTCTGGGTGGTGAACAGACAATGCAATGTATAGATGATGTGTTATAGAATTGTACCCTTGAAACCTATGTAATTTTACTAACCAATGTCATCCCCAATAAATTTAATAAAAATTAAAAAGAAAAAAGGAAGTGGACTTGGATTAGCTGTAAATGTATACTGCAAATTCTAGGGCTATCACTAAAAAAAAAGTAAAACAAGTATAACTAATATGCTAAAAAAGGAGAGAAAATGGAATCATATAAAATGCCCGTTAAAACCAGAAAAGGCAGGAAAAGGGTGGAAGACAAAAATAAGAACAAAGAACAAAGGCAACAAATAGAACACAGTAATAAATATGGTAGATATTAATCAACTATATCTTTGAATATTAATGATATAAATGCACCAATTAAAAGACAGTTGTTTTCAGAGTGGATCAAAAAACACACCCCAACTATTTGTTGTCTACAGTAAACCCAATTTAAATATAAAGAGACATATAGATTGAAATAAATGGATGGAGAAAAATATACTATACTAACACTAACGATAAGAAAGCAGGAATAGATATATAAATTTCAGACAGAGCAGACTTCAAAATAAGGAAAGTTATCAGGGATAAAGAAGGGCATTAAATAATGATAAAGGTGTCAGTTTTCCAAGAAGACATAACATTCTTTAATATGTATGTCACCAACAACAGAATGTCAAACTATATCAGACAAAAACTGATAGAACTACAGGAAGAAACATATGAATCCTCTATCATATTGGAGATTTCACCACCCCTTTCTGAGAAATGGACAGATCCAGCAAACAGAAAATCAGTCCAGCAAACAGAAAATCAGTAAGGATGAAGTTGAACTTAGCAACACCATTAATTTACTGGGTATTATTTACATCTATAGACTACTTAATCCAACAGCAGAAGAATAAACATTTACCTCAAGCTCATATGGAATATTCACCAAGATAGACCACATTCTGGGCCATAAAACACACCTTAACAGGTGTAAAAGAATAGAAATCATACAATGTCTTCTCTCAGACCACAGCGGAATTAAACTAGAAATCAATAAAGAAAGATACCTGGAACATTCCAAAATACATGAAGGTTATACAACACATTTCTAAATACCACATGGATCAAAGAACAAATGTCAAGAGAAATTTTAAAATATTTTGAACTAAATGAAAACGCAACTTAAAATTTGTGGGATGCAGTGAAAGCAATGCTTTATTGAATCAAATGCATATATTAGAAAAGAAGAAAGTTCTAAATATCAATAATAAGTTCCACCTTAAGTAACTAGAACAAGAAGACCAAATTAAATCCAAAGTTAGCAGAAGAAAATAAATAATCAGAATTAGAGCAGAAATGAATGAAATTGAAAACAGGAAATCAATAGAGAAAATCAGCAAACCAAAACCTGGTTCTTTGAAAAGATCAATAAGACTGATAAACCCCTGGCCAGGCTAACTAAGAAAAAAAGAGGGAAGATACAAATTACTAATAAAAGAAATAAAAGAAGAAACATCACTACAGATTCCATGGGAATTGGGAGTTAAAAGGGTAATACAGGATTACTATGAACAACTCTATGCCCACAAATTTGATAACCCAGACAAAATAGGTCAATTCTTGTGAAGTCTCAGTCTGCCAAAACTGACTCAAGAAGCAATACATGATATGAATAGGCCCATATCTACTGAAAAAAATGAATCAATAATTAATAACTTTCCTAAACAGAAAGCACTGCTCCCAGATGGGTTTGCTGGTGAATTCTATCAAATATTTAAGGAAGAAATTATATCAATTCTCTATAATTTCTTTCAGAGGATAGAAGCAGAGGAAATATGTCCTCACTCAATCTGTGAGGCCAGCATTACCCTAATACCCAAACCAAACAACGACATTAAAGGAAAAGAAAACTAAAAACTAATATCCTCTCATAAACACGGATGCAAAGATTCTCAACAAAATATTAGCAAAGCAAATTTAAAACGTATGAAAAAAATCACGCACCACAACCAAGTAGGATTTATTCTAGGCATGCAAGACTAGTTCAATATTTGAAAATCATTTATTGTAATCAACAGACTGTTAAAGGAAAATCACATAATCCTCTCAATAGATTCAGAGAAAGTATTTGACAAAATCAAACATCTATTCATGATAAATCTCAGTAAACTAGGAATAGAGGGTAATTTTCTCAACCTAACAAAGACTACAAAAAACCTACAGCTAATGCCATACTTAATTATGAGAAATTAAAAGCATTCCCACTAAGATCAGGCACAAGGCAAGGATGTCCAGTTCCACCACTCCTTTTCAACATCACGCCAGAAGTCTTTGATAATGGAATAAGGCAAGAAAAGGAAATAAAAAATATACAGATTAGGAAGGAAGATGCAAATCTGAAGACACGATCACCTATGTATAAAATTTGGAAGAATCGTTAGTAAAGTTACATAGATTTCAGGTGTACAATTCTGTATTACAGCATCTATAAATCCCATTGTGTGTTCACCACCCAGAGTCAGTTCTCCTTCCATCACCATATATTTGTTCCCCTTTAACTTTAATTTAAAAAAAAATTGAAAGAATCAACCAAAAAACTCCAGGAATAAGTGATTCTAGCAAGATGGCAGAATACAAGGTTAATATACAAAAGTGAATTGTTTTCCTGAACACCAACAAAAAACAAGTGAAATTTGAAATTAAAAACACATTACTACTTATATGAGCATACTCCAAAATTAAATACTTATGTATAAATCTAATAAAATACATACAAGATCTATATGAAGAAAACTACAGTGCTTTGCCAAACAAAAGTAAAAGGAACTAAATAAATGGAGAGATATCTTATATTCATGGATAAGAAGACTCAATATTGTCAAGATGTTATTCTTTCCAACTTGATCTTTCAATTCAATGCAATCTCAATCAAAATCTCAGCAAGTTATTTTGTGGATGTCAACAAATTGATTCTAAAGATTATATGGAGAAGCAAAAACAAACAAACAAACAAACAAACAAACAAGCAAAGAAACCGAACAGCCTACACAATACAGAAAGACAAGAAAAAACTTGCAGGACTGGTACTGTTAAACTTCAAGATTTAATCAAGACAGTGTGGTACTGGTGAAAGAATAGACAGATTAATGAAACAAAACAGAAAGCACAGGAATAGGCCCACACAAAAATATTCAACTGATCTTTGACAAAGTAGCAAAGGCAATGCAATGGAAAAAAGACATCTTTTCAACAAATGGTGCTGAAACAACTGTACACACACGCGCGCGTGTGCGCGTGCACACACACACACACACAAATGAATCTGCTGTGTTTCCCTGAAAATAAGACCTAGCCAGACAATCAGCTCTAATGCGTCTTTTGGGGCAAAAATTAATATAAGACCCGGTCTTATTTTACTATAATATAAGACCGGGTCTTATATAATATAAGACTGGGTCCTATATTAATTTTGGCTCCAAAAGATGCATTAGAGCTGATTGTCACGCTAGGTCTTTTTTTGGGGAAACACAGTAGATGCAAAACTTACGCTCTTCACACACACACACATAAAATAACCTCAAAATTGATCATAGACCTACCTGTAAAATGCAAAACTACGAAACTTACAGAAGATAACATAGGAGAGAACCTAGATAGCCTTTGATATGGTGATATCATTTTTAGATACAACACCTGAGACATGATCCATGAAAGAAACAATTGAAAAGCTGGACTTCATTAAAATTAAAAACTTCTGCTCTGTGAAAGACAGTATCAAGAGAATTAAAGGACAAGTTACAGACTGGGAAAAAATATTTGCAAAAGCCACATCTAATAAAGGACTATTATCCAAAATATACAAAGAATCCTTAAAACTCAACAATAAGAAAACAACCCAATTTAAAAATGGACCAAAGACCTTAACAGACACCTCACCAAAGAGGATATATAGATGGCAAATAAAGCATATGAAAAGATGTTCCACATCATATATCATCAGAGTAATACAAATCAAAACAATAATGAGATACCTCCACACACCTACTAAAATAGCCAAATCAAGAACAGGGACACCAAATGCTGGTGAGGATGTGGAGCAATAGAAGCTCTCACTGCTAGTGGGAATGCAAAATGGTACACACTTTGGAAGACAGTTTGGTAGTTTCTTACAAAACTAAATATACTCTTACCATAGGATGCAGCAATTCCACATCTTGATATTTACCCAAAAGAGTTGAAAACTTATGTCCACACAACAACTAGCACATACTGATTTATAGCAGCTTTGTTCGTAATTGTCAAAACTTGAAAGCAACCAAGATATCCTTCAGTAGGTGAATAGATAAATAAACTGTGGTACATTGAGACAGTGGAATATTATTCAGCACTAATTAAAAATGAGCTGTCAAGCCATTAAAAGACATAGAGGAAACTTAAATGCATATTCTTAAGTGAAAAAAGCCAATCTGCGAAGGCTACATACTGTATAATTCCAACTATATGACATTTTAGTAAAGGTAAAAATATAGAAAAAAAATCAGTGATTGCCAGAGGTTGGAGTGGAGGAAAGATGAATAGGCAAAGTACAGAGGATTTTTAGGGCAGTGAAAATACTCTGCATGATACTATAATCATGTATACATGTCATTATACATGTGTGCAAACCCACAGAATGTGCAACAGCAAGATTGAACCCTAAGGTACACTATGGACTTTGGATGACTATGATGCACCAATGCAGGTTCATCCTCGGTAACAAATGTGCCCTCTGGTGAGTGATGCTGATAATGGGGAGGCTACGTGTGTGTGTGGGGGCGCAGATATAGATATATATATATATATATATATATATATATATATATATATATATATATATATATATATATATATATATATGAAATCTCTGTGCCTTCCTCTCCATTTTGTTGTAAACCCAAAACTGCTCTTAAAAGGTCTTTACGTTCCCCAGATTAATTTTCAAAACCCCATGGCCATCTTGTGGTTACTGATTTGAAAATTAATCTGGGGAACGTAATTTAGTGGTTACCAGAGGGTAAGGGGGTTGGGGGTTGGGAGATGAGGGTAAGGGGGATCAAATATATGGTAACGGAAGGAGAACTGACTCTGGATGGTGAACACACAATGTAATTTATAGATGATGTGATACAGAATTGTACACCTGAAATCTATGTAATTTTACTAACAATAGTCACCCCAATAAATTTTTAAAAAAAGGTCTTTAAAAAAAAAACCTCTATGTTCAGTAACTATTTCTTGCTTTGAACATAAAAAAATATATGAGTGACATTTTATCTAAGGATTCTATTCTTTTGTTTATCCACCAAATCTATTAAGTACATTCTCTCTCTAAGTTATGATCCTAGATGTTTTAGGACATATAAAAAGTCCTGACACATGGTGCTATGACTTCAAGCTTACAATCTAGTTAAAGAGCTCACACATGTGCATAAAACTACCACATTAGGAAATGTTTTAAATGTTAAGTGAGTGATGCAGATATATGTGTCATTAGAATTCAAGGGAGATTACTTGTAGTTGGGGTGATCAGAAAAACATTGTGAAGGGGTTAGCTTTTGAAAAGCTGGACCTGGAAAAATGAATATTTTTTAGTTATAAATTAATAAAACATTAAAAATGAATAGCACAGCCGTGTATCCATATATATCCATATATATATACACATATACATATATACCCATATGTATATTATGTGTAGACAACATTTTTATAGATTTGTTCATACTACACATGTTTTGCAACTTCATTTAGAAAGTTATATATGTATAATAATTATATATATTTTATATATGTATAGTTAACAGCTCTATAGAATTCCATTGTATGTCTATTTGATAATTTATTGAACTAGAACTTCATTGTTGAGTATTTTAGATTTGAGGGGAAGTTTATTACTATTACAAACAGTGCTGTTAACATGCTTGTACATTTTTTTTTTGTACATTTGTGCGGGGTTTTCTGTAGAAAAGAATCCTGTAAAATGTAATTTCCAGGTCCAAAAGAATGTGTGATTTTTATTTTGTTAGGTAGTGTCAGATTTACCTGCAAGTAGCTTATACCATTTATATTCCCACCAACAGTTTATGCAAGTTACTTTTCATCCATGTGCTTCCCAACATATGTATTCTTTTACTTTTTGCCAATCTGATATATGATATATAGTATCTCATTGTTTTTATTTGTATTTATATATGAATGAGGTAGCATCTTATATGTTTATGGGCCATTTTCATTTAATTTTTAGTAAACTGTGCCTTCCACTGACCATTTTTCTATTTGAGTTGTTCGTTTTTATGAGCTCTTTTTAAATTAAGGAAATTCTCCTATTTTCTGTTACACATGTTAAAGTACATTTCCCAGTTTGATTTTTGTCTGACTCTGATTTTTTTTTTTTTTTGCCATATAGGTATTTTAAAGTTGTATATAGTCAATCCTTAAACTGTCTATTAGTTATTCCTCCCTTTTGGATAGGGCTTTGAATGGAGGGCTCCTACCAAGGAGATATGAGTTAGGAACTGTAAGCTGGATCTTTAATACCTGGCTAAGAAGTTTGACTTCATCCTTTTAACAATGAGGAAGCACTGTACAGAAAGGGAATTGTAGGTTTTGAAGAAGATGGGTTTGGCAATATGGAGGAGTAGCTGATAGAAGAGAAGAAAGAACAGAATTGGAAAGAACAGATAGGAAGCTAATGCATTATTAGTCAGGCATAGTGGGACAAAAGTCTCACCTAGGGGAATTGTGGGGGGTTTCGAAAGATTTTAAGAGACATTCTAAAGGAAGCATTGACAGAATTTGGTGACTTGCTTGCGTGATTGTAGAGTTACTGATTATTCTGAACTTCAAGGTTTATGATTCCATTCAATAAAATGGGGGCTGTCTCTTGATTTGACATATAAGTCATTTTCTTTCCTGCTTAGTTCAACTCACCAGACACATACTATGAGCTGCTATATGCCAACCCTTGTGCATGGAGCTGGAGACATAAAGACACATATGGACTCTGGCCTGAAGGAATTAAGTCTAGTAGGGAAGACAGACACATGTATAGCCAAGTATTTCATTACAGTGTGCCAAGTACAGTGTGCCAAGTACAGTACTTATGCACAAGATGCATAAGTAATACAGAGAAGGGAGGGGAAACTGCCAGAGGATATCAGGTAGAGTATAATAGAGGATGGTACATGTGAGCAAGTTTTTAAAGGATGAACAGGAGTTTGTCAGGTGAAAAGGGGGAAAGAAAGGCATGGATGTCTGAAGCACAGTGGTGTGTTTAAAGAGACTTGTGAGTATTAATAGCTAAGTATGACAACTTTAAACTATAAGGAAGAATAACAAGTGATGTAGTTGAAGTGGCAAAGAAAGGCCAAGTTGTGGAAGACTTTGAATGCCCTGCAAAGGATCTTGGAGCTTGAAACCTTTGAAAGGTTTAAAACAAAGAGTGACTGTTTAGGATTTATAGTTTAGCAAGACAACCTTCCTTAGAAGGGATGGGACTAAAGTCAATGAAACCAGTTAGAAGGCAACTGCAAGAAGTGATGAGGGCCTGGCTTTGGGCAAGAGAAGAGAGTGGAGTCAATTTGGAAAATATTCAGGAAAATCTAAACTATATGTAATTTACAGAAGATGTAAATTTCAACTAATTGTTTTTTCCTGAAGCAGTTCTTAATAGGTTTGATACTGCTGTTTCCACTGGTATTCCTCATGGAGTGGATGTGTAAAAGTGATGGGACAGGAGTGGGAAGCATTTGTTAATCTTGAGCTTAATTTACTGGTTCTTAACTCATTTTGTACCTCCATACTGTGAAATTGACATCCATCAGCAACATCACTCATTACCCTGCAGTGATTTTAAACTTGGCGGAGGGTGATTGGTATGAGAGAAGTTATACTGTCTTCCAGGGAGCATGTGTAGTTTGAAAAAAAACCCTGAGAATTCTGCTAGGTAATACCCTCCACTCTTCCTCCAAACATACACACATTGAGAATCACTGGTGTATTTGTAGCATTGGTGTGAGACTATGCGCGTGTTCATGCATGGATGAGTGTGTGTGTGTGCACGCATGCATGCGTGCTCGGGCATGCACACACACACACACACACACACACACACACACACACAGCAAATGAATTCACATCCACACAGTGAGTATATATGTGACTACACTAAAACAGCCCCCAGTTACAGATTAAGCAGCAGCATCACACTTTAGTTTTCTTCTCTGTGGTGCTGTGATTTTTAATGCATTTCTGATAAATATAAATCAACTCATTGGGAGAAAGTTAACACATGGGGAGAGAATTAAGGGAAAAAGCATGGAACAAATCCCCAATCTAGAGAGAAGGGAATATAAGATGAATAATTACTTTCATGCAGATGTGATTTTTGAGCTGACTGCTATTGTAAAGCTTCCAGAGTGTGGCAAATAACATAGTAAGTGCAGCGTCTGGCAATGGAGTGTGAAGAGTGCTCACTTTAGGTGAAAACCAAGTTATCTGCTGAGGTCACACAGACTGTCAGGGAGGCAGCATTTAAGGCACCTGAGTAATTTCTGTGCCAGGGAAGAGTTGACACAGCAAAATGGTGATTTTCTTCCAGATCCTTCTACCTCCCCTTTGTAACATCAGTTTCCTGACTCACCTACCTACTATCATTATGTTCCATCTCTTCCACATGCAACCTGTCCTTCAATTTCAACAAGCTCTCAGTAGAAATGTGTTCACACTGCATTAAGAATAACTGACAGAACTCTAGGTTGTATCAGCCTTGTAAAGATGTAAATAACAACTACTGAGAGGAGGAGTAATTGATTTTTTAAAATAAAATGAGCATAATATTTTTCATTAAAATTTATTAGGGTGACAATGTTAAGTAAAATTAAGTAGGTTTCAAGTGCATAATTCTCTAACACATCATCTATGAAGATCTGGTCATTAAGTTTGCGAACTTCTTGCAATAAAGTTGCTAACCTTTTTTGATATCAGAGGGACTATTAATTATGAATTTGTACCAACTGGACAAACAGTTAACCAAGTTTACCATTTGAAAGTGCTAAAAAGCTGTGTGAAAAAGTTAGACAACCTGAACTTCTCACCAACAATTCATGGTTCATGCATCTGACAATGCACCAACTCACACGGCACTGTCTGTGACGGAGTTTTTAGCCAGTGAACAAATAATTATATAGGAACACCTCCCTACTCACCTGATCTGGCCCCCAATAACTTCTTTTTTTTTAAATTTATTGGGGTGACAATTGTTAGTAAAATTACATAGATTTCAGGTGTACAATTCTGTATTACATCATCTATAAATCCCATTGTGTGTTCACCACCCAGAGTCAGTTCTCCTTCCATCACCATATATTTCATCCCCCTTACCCTCATCTCCCACCCCCCACTCCCCTTAACCTCTGGTAACCACTAAACTATTGTCTGTGTCTATGAGTTCTTGTTTCTCATTTGTTTGTCTTGTTCTTTTGTTGTTTTTGGTTTATATACCACATATCAGTGAAATCATATGGTTCTCTGATTTTTCTGTCTGACTTGTTTCGCTTAGCATTATATTCTCAGGACCCATCCATGTTGTCACAAATGTTCCTATATCATCTTTTCTTACTGCCGAATAATATTCCATTGTGTATATATACCACAACTTCTTTCTCCATTCATCTATCGAAGGACATTTTGGTTGTTTCCACATCTTGGCCACCGTAAACAAAGCTGCAATGAACATTGGAGCACACGTGTCTTTATGTGTAGATGTTTTCAGATTATATGGGTAGATACCCAGGAGAAGGATTGCTGGGTCATATGGTAATTCTATTCGTATTTTTTGAGGAACCTCCACACTGACTTTCATAACGGCTGCACCAGTCTGCATTCCCACCAACAGTGTCTGAGGGTTCCTTTTTCTCCACATCCTCTCCAACACTTGTTACTATTTGTCTTGTTGATGATAGCCATTCTGACTGGGGTGAGGTGATATCTCATTGTGGTTTTTGTTTGCATTTCTCTGATGATTAGTGATGTTGAGCATTTTTTCATATGTCTATTTGCCATTTGTATGTCCTTTTTGGAGAAATGTCTCTTTAGGTCCTCTGCCCATTTTTCAATTGGGTTGTTTGTTTTTTTGTTGTTGAGTTTCATGAGTTGCTTGTGTATTTTGGATATTACCCCTTATTGGAGGTACTGTTTGCAAAAATCTTCTCCCATTCAGTTGGTTGCCTCTTTATTTTGTCCATGGTTTCTTTTGCTGTGTAGAAGCTTTTAAGTTTCATATAGTCCCATTCGTTTATTTTAGCTTTTACTTCCATTACCTATGGAGTCAAATTCATAAAATGCTCTTTGAACCCAAGGTCCGTAAGTTTATTACCTATGTTTTCTTCTATGCAACAACTTCTTTTTTTAACCAAAGATAAAGGAAATATAAAAAGGAAGACATTTTGATGACATTCGGGACATCAAGTGTAATACGTCGAGAACTCTGATGACCATTCCAGAAAAAGAGTTCCAAAATTCCTTTCAAGGGTGTTCAAGGCACTGCCATTGATGCATAGCTTTCTAAAGGGAGTACTTCAAAGGTGACCATAGTGATATTCAGTAATGAGGTACGTAGCACTTTTTCTAGGATGAGTTCCTTAACTTAATTGTCTGACCTTGTACATATCACATTGTGTATTCACCACCCAGAAAAAGTCAAGAACCATATGATTTCACTGATATATGGAACAGCAAAGGAACAAGACAAACAAATAAAGAAACAACAACTCATAGAAACAGACAATAGTTTAGTGGTTACCGGAGAGTAAGGAGGGAGGTGGGCAGTAGATGAGGATAATTGGGATCAAATATATGGTAATGAAAGGAGAACTGACTCTGGGTGGTGAGTAATTGATTTCTAATAGTGCCTTAAACCAGCACAGTGAAATATCACCTGGCACAACAGGCATGGTCTCTATCTTCACGGAGTGTACAGTCTAGTAGAGGATATGGACAATGAGCACTTATATGTATGATGACTCTTACAGGAAGGACAATGAATCTTGAATTATGGGATATTTAAGCAGATGCAAAAAGTGGAGATATTTTGGGTGGGGTTGGTGCACTACCCATTAAAACATATCCTAAAATTATCAGGGTACATATGACAGGCCTTTTTAGTAGGCTGAGTCTCTTTGGGGACCCAGTCTCTCAAGTTGCAGGGGAGATTAGCTTTCTATTCCCTGCTTGGGCTTTTTTTTTCTTATCTTGATTTAGGTGCTTATCCATTTTTATTTTTAAAATATTGTTGACATGCAGCATTACATTAGTTTCTGCTGTAAACATAGTGATTCAACATTTACATACCTTATGAATTGGTCATCATAATAAGTCTAGTAACCAACTGCCATCGTAGAAAGTTATTACAATATTATTGACTATATTTCCTATGCTGTACATTACATCTCCATGGCTTATTTATTTTATAACTGGAAGTTTGTATCTCTTAATACTCTTCCCCTGTTTTACCCATTCCCCCACCTCCTCCCCTCTGGCAACCATCAATCTGTTCTCTGTATCTATGATTCTGCTTCTGTTTTGTTTTGTTTGTTTTTTTACATTCCACATATAACTGAAATCACACAGTATTTGTCTCTCTTTCTCTAACTTATTTCACTTCGCATAATACCCCTTTCTCATGGAACTTGGCTAGTGTTTGAGACATCATTAACTTGGGGAAGAAAAATAACATATATGAACAATGAATCATATTCTGTAATATCAAGTTATATTTTCAGTGTTGAAATTCATCACAGATTCTTTTTAAAGATTATACATTCAGGGAAAAAATGCACATAAAAAAATGTAGAGAGATGATGTCATAAAATTGGCGGCTTAGGGTGAGCCTCTTGAAATCTCCCCTGGAATTTACAACAAAGTGAATAACTATAATTCCACAAAGGACTCCCTGCACAGCAAACAGGCAAGAATAAGAGGTGCGCAATTGAAATCATCTAAAGGTGGGCAAATTAGGCAAGTGGGGGAGGATGGGAAGGGGAAAGTGCAAAGACGTGAGCCACGCGGGTGCAGGAGCAGATGAGATCTCGGAATTCTGAGCTCCCTGCATTCTGGAACTACCTCAGTCACGGGAGAGGGAAGAATTCAGACAGCTAATGCTCCCCTTATGGTCCACAGTCCTGCCTGAGGGATCAGCACATAACACAGCTGAACCCAACACTCACTGCAGAGACCTCAGAGCAAAGACTGAGGGAAGAAGGGTGAAAATGGTGGTTTAAGCCCCTACTACCCAGCAGAGGATGTAAGACTTAGACACAAAGCCTAACTGGCCCCTCCCTACCATCCCAGACCTTACCCCACCCCACCTGCCCAGTGCTAGAAGCAGAACCAGAGCATTGTCAGACCAAAAGAACAGAATATTTGCAGTCCTGAGAACTGCGATCTGCAGCCACAGACTAGCAGCCCAACTACTTCTGGTGAAAGGGAGGGAGCCTTGGGTGCAAGACTGGCTGTGGTCGTGGTCGCCACCATTGCTCAGAGCCACCATTCAGAACCCACCCTGCCCCTAGCCCCACCTATCTGTGCGAATCCCTGCTGAAGTAAACAAGGTCACTAGAACACACAGGCTCTGAATCTGGTGCAGGAAGAGCTTTGGAATTTAAGAAGTTCTCCACATCCCCTCACAGAGGCGGTGCCCTGTGACCCAGGTGACCTGTTCACTGAAGAGATGCCCACCTTCCAAGGAATTCCCCCCCCATTTTGTGAGAACCTGGAACAGTGCAGAGAAAATATAACATTACAGTGTGAGAGAATAAAAGGCTGCATTCAGAGAGAAAGTAAAATATTCTACCATCACCTACTGGAAAACAAAAGAAAGACCTCTTCCTATCAAACTATTGCAGAATCCACTTCTCTAGATGTCTAGGAAGAGAAATAATAATTCATTAACTGCCATGAATAACCAAGGTAACAAGACAGATCAGAAAGAAAGTGAAAAGTCTCCAGAAAAGGAACTCAAAGATATGGAAGTATGTGACTTAAATGACAGAGAATTCAAAATTGCAGTTCTTAAAAAACTCAATGAGATGCAAGAAAACACAGAAAGGCAGTTTAATGAACTCAGAAACACAATCAAAGAACAAAATGAACATTTTACCAGAGAGATTGAAATTTTAAAAAGAACAAAATAGTATTTCTGGAGATTAAGAACTCAATAAAAGAAATTAAGAATGAAATAGCCAGCTTAGGTGGTAGAGTTGACCAGATTGAAGAAAGAACCAGTGACATCGAAGATAGAAATCTGGATATGACACAGATGGAAGAAGAGAGAGACTTGAGAGTTAAAAGAAATGAAAAAACTCTACAAGAACTTTCTGACTCAACCAGAAAGAGCAATATAAGAATAATGGGCATACCAGAAGGAGAATAAAGGGAGAAGGGAACAGAGAGTATATTCAAATAGTCACCCCAAACTTCCCAAACTTGTGGAAAGAACTGAATCCTCGAATCAAAAAGCAAATAGAACACCTAATTACCTCAATCCCAACAGGACTTCTTGAAGGCAAATGTATTGAGCTGTCAAAAATTAACGACAAAGGATGTCATAGGAATAGCAGCAGCAAGGTGGACTTCTTGAGATCTCCTCCTTAGCTAATCACAAACTGAACATCTATAACTCATCAAAGAACTCTCTGCTCATCACACAGAACTGCTAAGAGACTCCTACGAGGATTACTTGAAGGTGGGCAAACTGGGCGAGCAGTGGAAGAGGGAAGGGAGCACAGGGGACAAGCGGCCCACATTCGCGGCTGCGGAGACGCAGGGGATCCCAGGACGGAACATAGACCACAAGAGCTAGGGTGTGGGCTCTTTCTCTGCGTCCCACAGCTGATCTCTCCTGCCAAGAGAACAACATATCCAGCATTTGAGGCAGTAACCTCAGTGAGACCTCCAACTAGGCCCAAGGTCGGACAAAGGACATAAACTCCATACCTGGGCCCCTCCCCCCACTCTCCCAATCTTACACCCGCCCTTCCAGAGACTTAAGCTGGCCCCTGAACTGAGGAGTAGTGTAAGATTACAGAGGAGCCATAGTGCTCAGGATCTGGAAAGACACGGCGTGCAGCTCTGACCCAGGGAAGAGACTGGGAAGAGTGACACTACTGGGCTTGGAGAGAGAAGACTCCTCCATCCCCAGCCCCCACCTTTTCTGGCTTCTGGGATGAGTCTGACACTGCTGGGCTGGGAGACAGAAGAATCCTCCATCACCAGCCCCCACCCTTTTTGGCCTGCCTAGGGCAGGGCAATTCAACAGCAGAGATACTCCCAGGGATTAGCAGTAAGTGGCAGACGAAGCTCTGGGCTTTCAGGAGCTCAGACATCTCCCGCCTGCCACACATACATGCACACACGCATACACACAAACACACACACATGGAAGAAGTGCCCTAAGACTCAGGAGAACTGGGCACAGTTTTGTTACTCTCAGTGTGCATATGTGCAGGAAAGAGCAGAAACTGCACTGACTTTGTAGAAACTACCATCCAGACCCCTTAGCCCCACTCATCTACATCTGCAGTCCGAAGGTCACTCTGAGCACCAGATGACCGCCTCTGCCTGCACAATACGCAGAGAACTATTTGGTACAGCAGAGGACAACCTTGAGATTACTTGGTGGGCTTAAGCCAAGACTGGTGCTGCATTTTTGTTTTTTTTTTGTTTTGTTTTGTTTTTATATCTTTTATATTTTTGCCTGTGTTGAGTGTGGGTTATCAGTTGTTTTTACATGTGAATGTATTTGGTTTTTTCTTTCTTGATGTTGTTGATATTGTTGTGCTTGCTGATTTCCTTTGTTCTGAAATTGCCCTACATCAGGGCACAACTCAAGAGGCACAAGATTCAACATACACAGAGGCCAACTCCAGACCAAACCAGAGTACTACCATGTTTGACCTGTAAGTGACACACCCAGAGGGAATTCTCTACAGGCTCAAGAGCCCATAGAGGCCAAGCCTCATTTAAGGGATCAACCCTCACATAGCAGAACATCAACTGTGTGCAGAGCCAAGTCTGACAACTAGTCAGCCTAGGAGTCAATCCCACCTACTCACAAGCAAAAAGCCATTAAAGATCAACTTTAACAGGACAATATACACAACACAAGAGTCACCTTTGGAGACACGCACAGGAGAAGAAGGAAGTGGTGCAAGTCAAATATAAAGGACACATACTACATAAGATAACTCAGCAAAAACTAAGAACCATAGGGGATCTACCTAATACATCGAAGCAAACACAGAGAGTCAGCCAGAATGGGGAAACAAAGAAACATGACCCAAATAAAAGAAGAGTAGAAACCTCCAGAATTGGAACCAAATGAAATAGAGGTAACCAACCTATCAGAGACAGAGTTCAGAAAACTGATGATAAGAAATTCAAGGAGCTTAGTGATGACATAAAGAAGGATAGAGAAATCATAATGAACAGCCAGTTAGAATTAAAGAATACAATAACTCAAATAAAGAAGACACTTGAAGGAATTACCAGCAGATTAGATGAAGCAGAGGATATCGAATCAGCGACTTAAAAGACAAGTTAGCAGAGATCACGCAAATGGAACAACAAAAAGAAAAAAGAATAAAAAACAATGAAGATGGTTTAAGAGACCTCTGGGATAACATCAAGAGTAAGAACATGTGCTTCATAGGAATTCGAGAAGGTGAAGAGAAGAAGCAAGGGATCGAGAATATATTTAAAGTAAAAATGACAGAAAACTTCCCTAACCTGGTGAAGGAAACCGACATACAAGCCCAGGAAGTGCAGAGAATTCCAAGCAGGATAAAACCAAGCAGGTCCACACCAAGACACATTATAGTTAAAATGGCAAAGATTAAAGACAAAGAGAGAATCCTAAAAGCAGCAAGAGAAAGACAGTGGGTTACATACAAGGGAACTCCTATAAGACTATCAAATGGTTTTTTTTACAGAAACATTGTAGGCCAGGAGGGAGTGGCAGGAGATACTCTAAGTGATGGAAAACAAAGGCCTACAACCTAGATTGCTTCATCCAGGAAGGTTATCATTTAAAATTGAAGAAGAGATAAAGAGCTTCCCAGAAACGAATAAGCTAAAGGAATTTATTACCACCGAGCCAGCATTGCAGAAAATATTAAAAGGGCTTCTGTAAACAGAAGAAAGATGAAAACAATCTAACTGCAAATTTAAAAAAATGGCAATAACAATGTACCTATCAATAATGACTTTAAATGTAAATGGATTAAATGCTCCAATCAAGAGACATAGGGTGGCTGACTGGATAAGAAAGCAAGACCCTTGTATATGCTGTATACAAGAGACTCACCTCAGATCAAAAGACACACACAGGCTGAAAGTGAAGGGTTGGATTAAGATATTTCATGCAAATGGAAATGAGAAAAAAGCTGGAGTTGCAATACTTATATCTGACAAAATAGACTTTAAAATGAAGAACATATTAAAAGACAAAGATGGGCACTATGTAATAATAAAGGGATCGATCCGACAACAACAGGACATAACCATAGTAAACATGTATGCACCCAACACAGGAGCATCAAAATATATAAAACAGATATTGCCTGACATAAAGACAGAGATCAACAGGAACACTATCATAGTAGTGGACTTCAACACACCTCTGACAACAAGGGACAGGTCTTCCAGACAGAAAATCAATATGGAAACAACGGCCTTAAATGACATTTTGGGACAGTTGGATCTAATTTATATTTTCAGAGCATTTCACCACTAAGTTTCAGAATACACATTCTTCTCAAGCACACATGGAACATTTTCCAAGATAGACCACATGATAGGTCACAAAAGACATCTTGATAAATTTAAGAAAATTGAAATCATACCAATTGTCTTCTTTGACCACAGTGGTATGAAATTGGAAAGAACAATAGGAAAAAAACTTGAAGGCACACCAATTCATGGAGGCTGAATCACATGTTACTAAATAATGTATGGGTCAAGCAGGAGATCAAGGAAGAAATCAAAATATATCTTTAGACAAATGAAAATGAAAACATGATAACCCAAAATCTATGGGATGCCATGAAAGCAGTCCTAAGAGGGAAATTCATAGCTTTGCAGGCCTACCTAAAGAAACAAGAAACATCACTAATCAACAGTTTATCTTCACACTTAAGGGATCTGGAAAAAGAACAGAAAAATAAGCCCAAAGGCAGTGCAAGAAAGGAAATAATAAATACCAGAGCGGAAATAAATGAAATAGAAACCAGAAAAACAATACAAAAGATCAATGAATCCAAGAGTTGGTTCTTAGAGAAGATAAACAAAATTGACAAAATTTTAGCCAGACTCATCAAAAAACAGAGAGAATCCAAATTAATGAAATCAGAAATGAAAGAGGAGAAGTGACAACAGACACCACAGAAAAAAAGAAAAATTTGAAGAAATTACTATGAGCAATTACTATGAGCAATAACTATATGCTAACAAATTTGACAATCTGGGAGAAATGGACAATTTTCTGGAAGCATAAAATCTTCCAAGGCTAACTCAAGAAGAAACAGAATACCTGAATAGACTGTTTACCACCAGGGAAATTGAATCAGTAATCAACAATCTCCCAACAAATAAAAGCCCTGGACCAGATGGCTTTACAGGTGAATTTTACAAAATATTCAAAAAAGAATTATCACCTATTCCCCTCAAGCTCTTCCAAAAAATCCAGAAAGAGGGAAGGCGCCCAAACAATTTTTATGAGGCCACTATCACCCTGATCCCAAATCCAGACAAAGACACTACAAAAAAAAGAAAACTACGGGCCGACATCTCTAATGAACATAGATACAAAAATCCTCAACAAATATTAGCGAACAGAATTCGGCAATATATTAAAAAGATCATACACCATGATCAAGTGGGATTCATTCCTGGTGACATTCAACATCCTCAAATCAATTAATGTGATAAACCTCATTAACAAGATGAAAAATAAAAATCATAAGATCATATCAATAGATGCAGAAAAAGCATTTGACAAAATCCAGCAGCCATTTATGATAAAAACCCTTAAGAAAGTGGGAATAAAGGGATCATATCTCAACATAATAAAGGCCACGTATAATAAACCCACAGCTAACATCATACTCAATGGGGAAAAGCTGAAACCATTCCCCTTAAGATCAGGAACAAGGCAAGGTTGCCCACTTTCTCTACTTCTATTCAACATAGTGCTGGAAGTTCTAGCCACAGTAATCAGGCAAGATAAATAAATAAAAGGCATCCAAATTGGTAAGGAGGAAGTAAAATTGTCATTATATGTAGATGATATGATACTATATACAGATCCCTAAAGACTCCACCGAGAAAGTATTAGAGCTGATAAATGAATTTAGTAAAGTAGCAGGATACAAAGTTAATATTCAAAAATAAGTTGCACTTGACAGGCATTCTCCATGCTGACCTCAGCCATTCTGCCACAGGCTCTGGTCCAGTTCCTACTATTCACTCTGGCCCCTCCTTCACTGTCACTTCAGCTCCTTATCCAATCCCAAGACTACTCAGTTCCAAGAAATGTCTCAGCACTTGGCCCAACGGCAGTGTACGGTACCTGCTCACTTTACTTTGGAGGTTTCTCTCTGAGGGAATTGGTTTAATTCACTAGAGGCTGTGAGGTTTAACTCAACAGTAGTTGTAACACCGTTTTCTCTTACATTTTTCTTTCTTTTTTTTTAATTGAAGCTTATTGAGGTGACAATTGTTGGTGGAGTTGCATGGGTTCCGGGTGTGCGGTTCTGTGGTACATCGTCTATGTCTTGCATTGTGTGGTCGCCACCCAGAGTCAGTTCTTCCGTCGCCGTGTATCTGACCCCATTCACCCTCTTCTACAGCCCCCCTCCCCCCTTACCCTCTGGTAATCCCTAAACTATTGTCTGTCTCTGAGTTTTTGTTTCTTCATTTGTTTATCTTGTTCTTTTGTTGTTTTCAGTTTTATATATCACGTATCAGTGAAATAATATGGTTCTCTGCTTTTTCTGTCTGACATATTTCACTTAGCGTTGTGGTCTCGGGATCCATCCATGTTGCCGCGGGTGGTACTATTTCATTTTTCCTTGTGGCAGAGTAGTATTACATTGTATATGTATGTGTGTGTGTGTGTATATATATATGCACACACACATACATGCATACATATGTACACGCACATATATATATATGTGTGTGTGTATATGTGTGTGTGTGTGTGTGTGTGTGTGTGTGTGTATATATATATATATATATATATATATATATATATATATATATACACACACAACACTTCTTTATCCATTCATCTTTCTTGGTAGAACTTAGTTTTGGTTTTGCCACTTAGGAGAGAGCTCTTCTTCCCTAACATACCAGTCACAAAATAAGCAAAGTAGCCCTTATTATCGCCACCTAGAAGGGATAGATTTATGGTATCACAGGCCTCCTTGCCCTCCTTACATAAACTTTGCTCAAGATACAGAGACTTTCATAAAGGTGGAATCCTAAGAACTGGTCCCACATAAATTTAAGTTTTGCAGAGCAATTACGAGAAGCATACCAAAGACTCTAGAATACTTTAATATCAATAAAAACTGTACTGTGTTTAAGTATAGTTTCTGACATATAATACTAAAATAAGTATCAATTATATATACAAAGTTTTGCTTAGAAAAAAAATGAAATATATGCACATACAAATTGTTATATTGTCATATAAAGATTAACTAAAAAAATAGTCCTTTTTACCCAAAATCCAAATTAGTTCAGCATGGAGGTGGTCTTTACAACATGTAAAATAATATTTGTTTGTAATTAATAGGATAGTTCAATAAAATATTATTTTGATATCTTCATGGTTCACATGCCATGTATTAAAAACAGCAGTATATACTCACTTGATTAACTAACAGAATTAAAGATAAAACAGAAGTATTCCATTAACAAGCATGGGTAAATTATAAGATAACATGTAAAGGGTGGTAGAAAAAATAAATGGAAGATATGCATGTTATTCAAAAAAAAAATAAGTTGCACTTGTATATAACAATAATAAAATATCAGAAGGAGAAATTAAGAAAACAATCCCATTTATAATTGCTTCAAAGACTATAAAATACCTGGGGATAAATTTAACCAAAGAAGTGAAAGAACTGTACTCAGAAAATTATGAGACACTGAAGAAAAAAATTAAACAAGATACAAATAGATATAAACATATACCATGCTCATGGATAGGAAGAATTAATATAGTTAAAATGTCCACACTGCCTAAGGCAATATACATATTCAACTCAATTCCTATCAAACTAGCAATGACGTTTTTCACAGAAATAGAACATGTAATCCTCAGATTTATATGGAACCATAAAAGACCCTGGGTAGTCTTCGGCAATCTTGAGAAATAAGAACAATGTGGGAGGTATAACGATACATGACATGAAATTACACTACAAGGCTACAGTAATCAAAACAGCATTGCAGTGGCCTAAAAACAGACACATAGATCAATGGAAAAGAATAGAGAGCCCAGAAATAAATCCATGCCTATGTGGTCATTTAATCTACAACAATGGAAGCAAGAATTTAAGGTGGGGTAAAGACAGTTTATTCAATAAATGGTGCTGGGAAACCCGGACAGACAACTGCAAAAAAATGAAGCTGGATCCCCTCTGTTCACCATATACAAAAATAAATTCAAAATGGCTTAAAGACTTAAATGCAAGATCTGAAACCACAAAATTCATAGAAGAAAATATAGGCAGAAACTTTACAGACATTACCTGGAGTAAGATTTTTACTGATGTATCCCCTCGGGCAAGGGAAGTAAGAGAAAAAATAAACATGTGGGATTACATCAAACTAAAAAGTTTTTTCACAGCAAAGGAAACCATTAATAAAACAAAAATGGATCCTACTGAATAGGAAAAGATATTTGCCAATGATATATTCGATAAGGGGTTAATATCCCAAATTTATAAAAAAACTCACTCAACTCAACTCCAAAAAAACAAACAACCCAATTGAAAAATGGGCAGAGGACTTGAAGAGACATTTTTCTAAAAAAGACATACAGATGGCAAACAGACATATGAAAAAATGCTCAACCTCACTAACCATCAGAGAAATGCAAATAAACACCACAATGATATACAACCTCACCCCATTCAAAATGACTATCATCAATAAATCAACAATCAACAAGTGCTGGCGAGGATGTGGGGAAAAGGGAACCCTTGTGCACTGTTGGTGGGATTGCAGATTGGTGCAGCCACTATGGAAAACAGTATGGAGGTATCTCAGAAATCTGAAATTGGAACTACCTTATGATCCAGCATTTCCACTCCTAGGTATGTATCCGGAGAAATCCAAAACTCTAATTCAAAAAACATGTATGCACCCCTATGTTTATTGAAGCACTATTCACAATAGCCAAGGCATGGAAACAACCGGAATGCCCATTGGTAGACAACTGGACTAAGAAACTGTGGTAGATTTATGCGATGGAGTATTATGCAGCCATAAAGAAGAAAGAAATCTTACCATTTACAACAACATGGATGGACCTAGGGAACATTACATTAAGTGAAATAAGTCAGAGAAAAACAAATACCATATGATCTCACTTACATGTGGAATCTAAAGGAAACAGTAAATGAATGAACTAATGAGAAACAGTTTCAGAGAATTAGAGGAAAAACTGAGGGTTGCTAGATGGGAGGGGGAGTGGGGGTAAGAGGGAAGGTGAGGGGATTAGAAAACAGTCAGTAACCACAAGATGGCCATGGGGTTATGAAAGTTAATTTGGGAAATGTAATCAATAACATTGTAAAGATTTTGTGGGGTATCCAATGGACACTTGTCTCGTTAGGGAGACCACCTCAGGCATGATGTAGATGCCTGATCACTGCACTGTACATCTGAAACTGAAGCTGAACAATAATGAATGTCAACTACAAGTTTGTATATATATATACAAGAAGCGGAATACAGCATTAGGAATAGAGACAGTGGAAATGTAATAGCTCTGTGCGATGTCAGAGGGATAGTGGATGGGAGGAGGGGGGTTGACACAGTGTGAGGGATGTAAATGATAAATGTCTAACTATTAAATTGTTTTGTGCACCTGAAACTAATAAAAAAAAATTATGACAAAGAAAGAATCCTCAAGGCAGCCAGGGAAAAGAAGATGGTATCACACAAAGGAAAGCCCATTATATTATCATCAGATTTTTGAGCAGAAACTCTAGAAGCCAGGAGGGAGTGTAATCAAATATTCAGATTATTGAAAGAGAGAAATTATGAGCCAAGAATAATGTATCCATCAAAGATATCCTTCATATGAAGGAGGAAAAAAGCCCTTTCCAGACATAAAGAATCTGAGGGAATTTTCTAACACATGACCTGCACTACAAGAAATACTGAAGGAGGCTATTCAACCTGAAACGAAAAACCAAAAGAATACAAAACCATGAGTAGTATTACGAACAAACAGAAGCTGGGAATGGCAAGTCCTACAGCAAAAGGCACTATACACTTAAACATAACATATAGGATAAAGAAGGGGAAGAAAAAAACTTGGAAATAGAGGAAAAAGACAACTTTCTACCACAGCAAAGAAATCAACTCACAGCATAAATAGGCATAATTTCTGACAACAAAAACATAAATGAGGAAGGAGTAAAGGTCTGAACTGGCACAAAAGAATGGGGAAAGTAAGCTTACTGAAGAAAATAGAATACTTTAAATATGAAACTTTCTTTTACATAAACTTAATGGTTACCACTCAAAAAAACAAAAACAAAAAAACCCAGAGCTGAAGTATAAAACATAAAAAAAGAAGAAACAGAGGGAAATATCATAGAGTACCACCACACTGAAATAATACACAGCAACACAAAGGCAAAGAAACAATGGAGACACCATCCTACGAGAAAACCAGAAATAGAATGATAGGAAATTCTCATATATCAATCATCACCCTAAATGTACTCTTCTGCCGTAAGAATAGACAAAATAGTACCATTTGTGACAACATGGATGGAACTTGAGATTATTAGGCTGAGCGAAATAAATCAGACAGAAATGTCAAGAACCATATGATTTCACTGATACATGGTACATAAAACTGAAAACAACTAAAGAACAAGACAAACAAATGAAGAAACAAAAACTTATAGGCTCAGATAATAGTTTAGTGGTTACCATAGTGTAAGGGGGGAATGGCGTGGTAGATGAAGGTAAAGGGGATCCAATATGTGGTGATGGAAGGAGAACTGACTTTGGGTGGTGAACACACAATGTGATATATAGATGATGTAATACAGAATTGTACACCTGAAATCTGTGTAACTTTATTAACAATTGTCACCCCAATAAACTTATTATTTAAGAAAAAAATGCAGACATGTCTCAATCTGACTACCTTTATGCATAAATCCTCCTTATAGACCCTCTGCATACAGCAGTTTCTTCCCCTCTGTCCTGTCACTTTCTGTGTTTTCCAGCCATTTTTATTCACACTTGTCATAGAGGCTTTGCACATGAAGACTCTTTCTGTGTCTTGCATGAAGGGTCTATTATACACCTTCATTTTGCTCATTAAACTAACTGTGCTTGGAAAACTCATACTCTCCAGAAACTGGGCAGAAACCCAAGAAACTGAGGAGGTAATGTGCCTGAGATTACGTGTCTGAGATTGGAGGTCATTTTGAGTTACATTTCTTGATAATCTTTTGGAAAAGTGTCAGGTGCAGACTTTTGAAAGGTTAATTTTTTTTCTCAGGTTGTAAATTCTGGCTTCAGGTTTTCTTCTCCCCATAAACTGTCACAGGGTCATGATACTTCCTGGTACTCCCCACATTTATTTATTATTCATAATAAACTCCTTAAGGGAACATTTATGTTTAGTTTGTGCTTACATTTAGTGTTGCTTTGTATATCTGAGACTATAATTTTCAACTTTGAAATCTGCCAGCATGACATTTACCTTAAAGTGTGTTTCTGTTGTAGAATTATTCACAAGCTTATTTTCTTACTGATATCAAATGGGTTATTGAGCATGAATGGTTGTAGTCAGAGAAAGTTGGTGGAGGCAGTGCAGCTACATGTGTTCTTTACTCATGTATTTGGTGTCATTATTAGACTGGACTAGCATAATCAGAAACTGGAAGTAGTGATTCCAATTGCTGCTACAAGCTGGCTTCTTTAGGGTGAACAGAATAAATTATCTTTTAGTATCATGATCCAGTGAGACAAGGCTGCCTAGGCACACGACAATAGTAGGAATTATTGAATTGGCAGCCTGCAATAGGAATTTGATTCTGGATTCGCAATTGAAAGGTTTCCTGTATTAGTGATTGCCAGAAGGTTAAAGTGATCCAAGACTTGCAAACCAAGAAACTATGGCAAGAAGAAGTCTAGCATTATGCCTGGTCAGAAGTAAGCTAGACATCAGGCATATGGTCATGGTGCAGAGAATAAATCAAGGCAGTCAGAAATCCAGAATTTTAGGTAATTTCAGATCAAGAGCCAGCTATAGAAGCACAGAAGTAAGTCCTATCATAAGTCAGATATTGTTTAACTTCTGAGTTACTTGGTAGTTTACACTGAAACTAGAAATTCTGAATGGGGGTAGCCTTTGATTTGTGGGTATGATTAAGGAATTAGCTAAAAGTGTATTTCACCTGGATAGGGCGGGGTTAGGAGAGCTAAGACCCATAAAGAATCACAAACTCAGTGAAAACTGGGTTGGAATGATGATCCTGATAATGATAATAATAGTAGCTCCAAAGTGTTGACATGCTTCTTCTCATTTCATCCTTATAGCAAACTGTGTGTAGGTACTATTAATGTACTCACTTTTACAAATGGGAAAATGAAGGCTCAGAAAATTTTAGTAATTTCCCCAGGATCCATAAGGTAATAAATTGCAAAGATTAGTTGCATATCCTGCCTCTCTTTGATTGTGACTATATAGGCTGATATTAACCCCATACCCACGCAAGAAATGAAGATCCTTATGAACAGGAAGAAGTAGGGTAAACACAGTGAAGTGGCTGACTTATGCTTCTGACTCTCTTTTCTGTTGTTCTCTTGATACCTGCCTTTCAGTTGTTTCTATAGTCAACTGGGCAGTCATCTTCTGTGGACCTATTCCCTGCCCAGTCCTACGCTGGGCTATCTGGGGTTGTCTTTCTCACATGTTGTCATTAAAACAAAACAGTTCAGATTAGTAATATTTAACTTCAGTTGATTATACCTAACTCTGTGGTGTGACTGCTTGTAATTAATTCTTCCATCATCAGACCACTATGTTTTTACTCTTTGTCCTTTGCTGATAACAGGCATGATTAAAAACAACATTCCAGTGATATTCCCTTTTAGGGTCTCTTCTCTATTCTGAATAGGATTTCTTTTGCCCTTGTTTAAGATAAACCTTCCTTGTCCAATTATTGGCTTTTCAGGTAGCCTGCGTGATTGCTGCCATACCCCTTAGGTTTATAGGAACATTCTCTCCTATGAAGTTGGTCTTCTCGATCAATGATACCTCTACTTCAGGTCAAGAGTCAATTGAATACTTTTCACGTGACACCTGGGCGTATGCAGATGTCTAGTTTTGATGCCAGTGGCATTTTTTAATATTATAGTGAATAGTACATACAGGATTCATGACAGGTTTTGACTAATTGTATCTCCAAATTAATTCCAGAGTCACACATCAGTCAGTCATTAGTTTCTTGATCTATTTCTTACCGTACTTTCAGTAAGTCTTACTCTCTTCCTCCAACTTTCTGTATAGCATATTATATATGTCCTAGTTCCTCATTTTCTAACACTGTAAAATGGGGATAATTATTCTTGGCTAGCAAGTAGATGAATGTGTTCTGTTTGTGGAGTCCTTGGGGCCCTTGGGGAAAAAGACACTCTATTAATTCAAGGCCGTGATATGACTGTTAGGAACATATATAAATTATTTAGAGTCTGATCATCTCAATTTAAGTTTACCAAGGGTACTTTATAGTGTTTGTACAGATTTCAGTGGCTGCCACAGAACCCTCCAAAGTCATTAAGGGGGTTATCAGGTATATGCTGATATCAATTTTAGTAAAAATATGGGATCTCCATGTAAGTAGAATAATTAAAATAATTTATTATTGGAGCACATTCTTTTACAAAATAATCCAGACAGAGACACTAACTATCTTTCAGGCTAAAAAAAAGTCATACAAATTATGATTGCAGGTCACACACATGACTTTAGGAATATGTCATAAGGGAAAATAGACTCTTGAGAGACTGACAAGAGGAATATGCTTGTTTCATTTCTTTTATTCTTAATTGAGGGGGCACAAAACTCCAGTCATCCATTTTATTAAAAAGCTACTGACTAGGCCACATTTCTGAAAAAAATTGACATTGAAAGGTAAAATAGAGTATAAAGTGACTACATATTCTTAGGCAGCTTTTTGCCACCCCAATGGAATAGGCTGGAAGATATCGAGTGTGGACGGAAAAGGGGCCACATGTTAAACCTGACAAGCTCAGGAGACTGAAAATAACCACATAGGATGACGTGAACATAAAAATTCATAACTAAGGAGGGCCATGGTGGGAAGTCACACCCTTGGCCTGTAGCTTCTTTGACAAAAGGTCAATCTTTACCTTAAGTGAGCCTATCTATTGTATTTTTGCATCTAAGATAACATACCCTTGGGATGTCAGAGTAATCCCTTTTTCCGGATCCCCCAAGGGCACAACCCACCACACCAGAGCAGGAAACCACAAAATCCCTCATTGTTATGTTGTTCCCCAAATGCTACCTCTGTGTGCTGTAAAATGCTACTAACTATCCTGTACCCATCAATGTAAAAGAAGTGTGTGCCTCTCCATTTTGCTTTTTATCCAGTCCCAGAGATTTCCCTGCTTTGTTTTTTTTTTCCCCACCCCCTTAATCTACAACCAATGGATTTCATGTAACCTTCCTCCTTTGTTTCTAATGTATAAACTAAATTACAAAACGGCCATTTTACAGAGCATTTTTCTCAATCCATTGAGACTTTGCTTCCCGGCAATTGTCAGTTTGGCTTAAATAAACTCTTATAAGTTTTCTCTTAGACTGAATGTATTTTTCATTGACACAAGAAAGGGTTGAGGAATTCTGCATGGATGGTGAGGCTCTTCCTGGGCCCTATACTTTCTAAAAAGCTCCTTTTCCTCTGTTGCCTCCTGTGGCAGTGTGAGTGTAGGGGGGAGTGGTGGGAGTGGAAGTGGTTAGGGAGTAGTGGGGCGATGCCTTTGTGTGGCCAGCTTGAGTATGACACTTTACCCTGCGTGCTCTTACCCTTCCTGGAATATTTGGGTGAGCTCTTAAAATCAGGCAAAATATGCACAACTCATAAAGCCTGCAGGCAATCATTGCAGTTAAAATCTGTCCCATTTCCTCTCTTGACTTCCCCCTTGAACTTTGTGTGCCTTCCTCCATTCACTTTTACTATGTGGATTTAAATTTCTTGTTCTTCTCATTTAGAGGTTTTTATTGAAATCAATGTCCCTTCAAATTGATGAAAGGAAGAGATGAATTTTAACTATACAAGTAAATAGCAAATCACTGATATACCAGACAACATCCCATCATTCACTCAGGAATCTCTGAAAGGGAAGATTACTTCTGTTTCACATGATGGCTGACTTGATTAAAATATTTAGTTTTTTTGAATTCAAATACATTACCACCATCAAATGTTATCATGAATTTTTACATATTCATCAAGGTAAAGAAGGTCTTTTCAGATTTTTCTGTTGGGTTTTGTTTGAGTCCTTTGATAACAGAAACAGAGCTGTTCACTGTTGTGCTTTCCTTCCAGCATGTTCACAGAATTATGACAACTAGCAAGTAGTTAAATTCTTTTGCAGAATGTAAGGTACAAATACTATAGGTCCTACAGCATTTGTCACCATTGAATAGTGTAGGGGAGGAAAAGATGTTTTTCCCCCACCCTCGTAGGTTATTGGCTAAGACTTCCCTGAAATAAAAGAGAGATTAACAGGAGAAAAACAAACAGAAGTTTAATAACATGTGTATCTCCTGTATACATGGGAGAGATCATTGCAAGGCTTGCGGTGAGATAATGAGGCTAGTCAGGCAGGTTGAGAAAAGTGAGTGCTTTATTCTGCGCTCCCGGGCAAGGTTCACCGGTCCCTAAGACGGGGGCCGGCGAAGTCGCGCCCAGGGCAGAGCAAGGGAAGCATATATGCAATTTTTGGGGGTGGGGGTTGGCTGAGTGAGGTGGCAGTTGGGCAGGCCCCCCCAGCGCAGATCGGGCGCGAGCAGCTGCATCTGGAGTTGTTTATCGCACCAGCGGTCTGCTGCCTTTTCTGGGAAACGCCAGGAGCCTCAGTCTCTGTCATGCGGCAAGGGGTCTGACTTAGCAGAGGGACATGACTTGGCTCCTGGGGACGGGTCTGACTTGACAGAGGGGTATTTTTGGCACCTGGCCGCTTTGACCATGTCCATAGCTGACCTAACAACCATAGGAAAACTGAGTAACTCTCTGAAATGGCCCAAGTCATCACCTTAAATACCATCTCTAGTAAAGAGAAAAGATGTTGATGGGGGTGTTAAGGTCCGGAATTGTCCCCCCTCAGACAGACAGAGAACACACACAATAATGCAAGTCACACAACGAGGTTTATTTCCAGCCAGCTGGGGTCCAAGTCTCTGCCCGACGCAGCGGGTTTTAACAAGGACCCCAAACACTTAAAGCCAAGGGTTTATATAGCATTTTCAAGGCTTTCCATAGCTTCAGAGAGTACAAGATAAACTACAGGACTTACATAGCTTCAAAGAGTATAAGATTTACTACAGGACAAGGAGACCAGGGGTATAAGATAAGCTACAGAACTTGCATAGCTACAAGGAGTATAAAATAAGCTACAGGACTTCTAGTCTCCATGCTGCAACTGCCCACATCCTGGAATTTACAATTATGTTGTTTCAGGCTAGGGGCTGTTAACCCTGACCTTAAGATAGCAGTTCTCATGCTAACGGTCTCTACAGGGGGCAGTTATAGGAGATTACCAGGAAAAGCACAATAAGCAAAGGTATGGTTGTTATGAAGATTTAAGTAATTGCCTTCTCCACTGTTAAGTTTCTAGAGATTTGGTCATTCTCCTCTTCCTGGTACAGAAAAGAGGAAAACCTTACAAATAGAGATTTCTCTTATAAAAATGTAAATGTTTGTTACGAAAAGGTAACTTCTATTAGGTTTTCAGAGGTTCTCCTATGGTTTGTCTGCTCTTTCTTAAAAATAACCAGCCCCAAATAATCAATAGGCCAAAGAGGCATATTTTGGGGTAGCAAATTCTCCCCTTCAATAGTAAAGCTTCTAACAGTGTTAGGGATTGGCAGAAACCATGATTAAATTCTCAATCCCAGAGTAGGCATTTGTATAATTATTTAAAGTTAGATAGTGAGGCATAGTGGAAAGGGCACAGAACGTGAAGTCAGAATACCTATCTAGTAGGTATCAATCACACTGTGCCCAAAGCCACATAGCAAGTAAGTGGCAAAACTGAAACTCAAACCTAGGTTTGTCTCACTAGATACTCTATGCTTCTACACTCTAGCTATACAGGCTATCAGAGATATAAGAACTTATCCTATAATAATAACTGCCATATTGTATTGAACAGTTACTGTATTCTAGACACTACACTTTAACACATGATTACATTTAATATGTCACGGCTGAGGAAACGGAAACATCAGGAGATCTCTGTGTGATTCTGAATAAGTCGCTTCATTTCTCTGAATCTCAATTGTTTTCTGTTTTCCTTGGCTTTCTACTTCTTAACTGCCCAGGAAAGGACAATCAGGTTGTGCATGTAATGATAAAATTGAGTTCCTGCCATCAGAACCACAGGTTCACAAGTCTCCCCTCCCTCACCCAGTTTCTTTTTGCCTTCTGAATCTCTGCTATTTGACATTGCTAGCTGGTCCTGTGTTTCTACTCTTGCTGCCTTCCCAAGGACCTCTGATCCATTTTCCTATCCTATTTCCTATCAGCATTTAAATATGTTCCTATATTCCCTGTCTTAAAAACTATCACAAAACTCCTTTCTGAAAACTCCGTGCTGTTCCTGTTAATGCTCTTTCCACTTAAAAATCAAAGTTTTGAATGAATTGTCTTGACTGATTAAATACCATCACCTGCTGTGATCTGGCTTCTGTCCTGACTACTGTCCCCTCTCTCCATATTAATTTTCAATGGCTGCTGTAACAAATCACCACAAATTTAGTGGCTTAAAACAACACCCATTTATTGTTTTATAGTTCCATAGAAGTCTGACATGGTGTCACTAGGTTAAAATTAAGGTGTGGACACCTTGTGGAGGAAGCTCTAAAGGAGAATTTGTTCCCTTGACTTTTCTAGTTTCTAGAGGTTGCCCACATTCCTCGGTTCATAGTTCCCCTTCCTCCATCTTCAAATCTTGCAATGTTGGTTGTATTTCCTTAGTTATTCCTTTCATAGTCGCATCTCCTTCTGACTACAGCCAGGAAAGATTCTTCACTTTTAAGGACCTTTGTGATTACATTGGACTCACTTGGATAATCCTGGATAACCTCCCCATTCCATGTTACTTAATTTAATTACATCTGCAAAATTTCCATTGTCATGTAACCTAGCATATTCACAGACTCCAAGGATTAGGACATGGGGGACATTATTCTGTATACCTCTCCCCTGCCTAATGTTCTCACTGAAAAAGTCCTCATTGTTAAGAACTCCAAATGGTACTTTCAATACTTATAATACTTCTTGTCTACATATGGTAGCGTTGACAAACTCTTCTTTCCCAATTTCTCTCTCTTTCTTTCTCTCCTTTTATGACCAGTTCTTTTCTGCCTTTCTGGTCTTCCTCTACTTTGTCCAATAAACATTGGTGTTCTACAGAATTAAATCTTCAACCCAATTATCTTCTATCTGTACAAACTCTCCTTGTGTGATCTCATCCATTTCCATGACTGAAACTGAAGTTGTGGGCTGATGACCACATTTTATAGCCCCCTCTTGAGTCCAGACTATATGTGTGAATGCTTACAGTCATATCTTTTTAAGCCTCATTTTCCTAGCTTTATTGAGACATAAATGACCAATAGGAGTGCATATGTTTAAGGTAAAAAATGTGGACATTTTGATATATGTATACATTATAAAATGATCACCACATGCAAGCTAAATAATATATCCATCACCTCACATAGTTACCATTTATTATTTTGTATTGTGAAAACACTTAAAATCTACCTTCTTAGCAAGTTTCAAGTATACAATACATTGTTATTAACTATAGTCATGCTGCTGTACATTAGTTTTCCAGAACTCATTCATATTGTATGATCGAAATTTTGTACCCTTTGACCAACATTTTAATTACCCCACACTCCTGCCCCTAGCAAGCAACATTATAGTGTTAGCTTCTATGAGTTTGACTATTTTAGATTCCATATGTAAGTGATACAATTCAGTATTTGTTTTTCCATGTCTGGTTTATTTCACTTAGCATAACAGTAATCAAAACAATATGATAAAAACTGGCATAAAAACAGGCATATAGACCAGTGTAATAGACTAGAGAGCCCAGAAATAAAGCCACACATCTATAGTCAGCTGATCTTCCACAAGGGTACCAAGAACACATAATGGGAAAGGGATAATCTCTTCAATAAATGGTAATGGGAAAACTGGATATCTACATGTAGAAGAATGAAATTGGACACTTCTCTTGCACCAAAAACAAAAATCAATGCAAAATGGATTGAAGATTTCAGTGCTAGATGTGAAACTAAAATTACTTGAAGAAAATGGGGGAAAAAATCTTGATATTGGTCTTGGCAATGATTCTGTTTGTCATGACACCAAAAGGACAGGCAATAAAAACAAAAATAGACAAGTGGGGTTGCATCAAACTAAAAGGCTCTGTACAACAAAAAGAGTGAAAAGACAGTCTATATAATGGGAGAAAGTATTTGCAAATCACATAGCTGATAAGGGATTAATATCCAAAATATATAAGGAGCTCAAACAACTCAGTGAATAAATAAATAAATAAATAAATAAATAAATAAATAAATAAATAAATAAATAAATAATAAAACCCAACCTGATTAAAAACTGTGCAAAGGAACTGAATAGACATTTCTCACAAACAAAAAATACAAATGGCCAACAGGTACATGACAAAATGGTTAGTGTCACTAATCATGAGGAAAATGCAAACCAAAAGCACAGTAAAATATCACCTCACACCAATTACAATGGATATTCTTAAAAAGAAAAGAAATAAGTGTTTGTGACAATGTGAAGAAAAGGGAACCCTGATGTACTGTTGGTGGGAAAGTAAATTGGTACAGCAGTTATGGAAAACAGTATGGAAATTTCACAAAAAATTAAAAATAGAACTACTATGTGATCCAGCAATATCACTACTGAGTACACATCCAAAGGAAATGAAAACAGACTGTCTAAGTGATAACTGCCTCCCCATGTTCGTTGCAGCACTATTCATAATAGCCAAGATATGGGAACAACCTAAATGTCTTTTGATGGAAAATGGATTAAAAAACTGTGGTGTGTGTGTGTGTGTGTGTGTGTGTGTGTGTGTGTGTGTGTCTGTGTCAGTGTCTGTGTGTCTGTGTGTAATATTACTCAGCCTGTAAAAAGAAGGAAATTCTGCCATTTGTGAAAACATGGGTGAACTTACAGTCATATTTTTATATGGATGTCTCACAGGTACCTAAAATTCATCATGTTCAAAGGGGTAACATTGACTGAAATAAGAAAGCAGCTATTAGAGACATCATCAAAATGGCGGCATGAGGTGAGACTCTGTAAAGCTCCCCTGGAATTTACAAATAATCTAACAACAATAATTCCACAAAGGACTCCCTGAACAGCAGAAAGCCAAGACAAAGAGGCCCACTACTGAATTCACTGAAAGGTGGGCGAATCGCATGAGCAGGGGAGACGGAAGGGAGAAGTGCAGAGATGGAGCCACGTGGGCGCAGGACGCAGACCTAGTCCAGTGCTCCGAGCTCGCTGCATCCCGGAACTTCCACAGCTACGGGAGAGGGAAGAACTCGGACGACTAGGGCTCCGCTTATGGCCCACAGGACTGAGGGGGCAGCATATAACATGGCTGAACCCAATGCTCACGGCAGACACCTCGGAGCAAAGACTGAGGGAAGAAGGCTGAAAACGGTGGTTTAAGCCCTCACTGCCGAGCAGAGAATGGAACCTTAGGCACTGAGACTAGCTGCCCACTGCCTACGCTCCCAGAGTTCGCCCTGCCCCACCTGTCCGGTGCTAGAAGCAGAACAGTAGCACGGTCAGATCAAAAGAACAGAATACTTGCTGTTCTGAGAACTGTGGACCATAGACACAGATTCACAGCCCAACTAGTTCCGGCAAAGGGAAGGAAGTTGTGGAAGCAGGACCGGCTATGGTGGTGTTCGCCACCATTGCTCTGGCCCACCTCTCACAACTCACCCTGTCCCTGGACCCACCTATCTAGGCAGATCCCTACAGGAGTAAACAGAATTGCTGAAACATACGGGCTCTGAATCTGGTGCAGGAAGAGCTTTGGAACTTCAAAAGCTCTCGGCATACCCACAGAGGCACTGCACCCTATGACCCAGGAGAACTATTAACAGAGGAGAAGCCCGTCTCCCAGGGAATCACCCCATTGTGTGAGAAGCTGGAATAGTGCAGAGAAAACATAGCACTAACGTGTGAGAGAGGAAAAAAAGGCTGCAGACGGACAGAAAATAAAACATTCTACCAAAAAGTACTGGAAAACAAAAGAAAAACCTCTTCCTATCAACATGTTGCAGAAACCACACTTGTAGATATCTAGGAAGAGAAATAATAAATCAGTAATTGCCATGAATAACCAAGGCAACAAGACAGCTCAGAAAGAAAGTGAAAAGTCTCCAGAAAAGGAACTTAAAGATATGGAAATATGTGACTTAAACGACAGAGAATTCAAGATTGCAGTTTTGAAAAAACTCAACAAGATGCAAGAAAACGCAGAAAGGCAGTTTAATTAACTCAGAAACACAATGAAAGAACAACATGAGCATTTTACGAAAGAGATTGAAATTTTAAAAAGAACCAAATAGAAGTTCTGGAGATTAAGAACTCAATAGAGGAAATTGAGAATGAAATAACGAGCTTAGGTAATAGAGTTAACCAGATGGAGAATGAATCAGTGACATCAAAAATTGAAATCGGGAAATTACACAGATGGAAGAAGAGAGACGTGAGACTTAAAAGAAATTAAAGAACTCTACAAGAACTTTCTGACTCCATCAGAAAGAGCAATATAAGAATAATGGGCACACCAGAAGGAGAAGAAAGAGAGAAGGGAACAGAGAACACATTCAAACAAATTGTTGATGAGAACTTCCCAAACTTGTGGACAGAATTGGATCCTCAAATCCAAGAAGCAAGTAGAACACCTAATTACCTCAATCCCAACAGGCCTTCTCCAAGGCACATTGTACTGAAGCTGTCTAAAATCAAAGACACAGAAAGAATCCTCAAGGCAGCCACGGAAAAGAAGACAGTAACCGACAAAGGAAAGGCCATTAGATTATCATCAGATTTTTCAGCAGAAAATCTACAAGTCAGGAGGGAGTGGAACCAAATATTCAAACTATTGAAAGAGAGAGATTATGAGCCACGAATAATATGTCCAGCAAAGATATCCTTTAGATATGAAGGAGGAATAAAGACCTTTCCAGACATACAGAAGCTGAGGGAATTTTCTAATACGCGACCTGCACTACAAGAAATACCAAAGGGACTATTCGACCACCATCAACAGGGACGATTTGTGGCAACCAAAACATAAAAAGGGGAAGAGTAAAGGCCTGAACCGGAATATGGGAATAGAAAAAATAAGCTTGCTGAAGAAAATGGAATACTCTAAATATCAAACTTTCTTTTACTTATACTTAAGGGTAAACACTCCAAAAAAATCCAGAAGTGAAATACATACTGTAATAAAAGACGAAACAGAGGGAAACATCATAGAATACCACCACACAGAAATAATAGACAATAACAAAAAGGCAAAGAAACAGTGGAGACACAGCCTTACCAGAAAACTAAAGATAGAATGACAGGAAATCCTCACATATCAACAATCACCCGAAATGTAAATGGACTGAACTCACCAATAAAAAGGCACAGAGTAGCAGATTGGATCAAAAAACTAAAACCAACCATACGCTGTCTCCAAGAGACACATCTCAGCTACAAGGACAAGCATAGACTCAAAGTGAAAGGGTGGAAATTGACACTCCAAGCAAATGGTATCCAGAAAAAGTCAGGTGTAGCCATAATGATATCAGATGAAACAAACTTCAGGGTGAAAAAGATAACAAGAGACAAAGATGGACATTTCATAATAGTAAAGGGGACTGTACAACAAGAACACATAACAGTCATAAATATTTATGCCCCCAATCAGGAAGCACCAAAATATACCAAACAACTACTAACAGAGCTAAAGGGAGAATTTGACCAAAATACAATTATACTAGGGGACTAAAATACATCATTGACAGCTATGCATAGATCATCCACCAGAAAATAAATAACAAAATAGCAGCCCTAAATGACACATTAGATGAAATGGACATAACTGACATACATAGAGCACTTCATCCTAAAACATCTGACTATACATTCTTTTCTAGTGTACATGGAACATTCCCAAAGACAGACCTTATATTGGGACATAAAATCAGCCTCAGCAAATTTAAGGAGATTGAAATTATACCAAGCATATTCTCTGATCACAAGGCTTTGAAATTGGATATCAACTGGAAAAAGAAAGCAGGAAAAAACACAATACATTGAGATTAAACAACATACTTTTAAAGAACGACTGGGTCAAAGAAGAAATTAGAGGAGAGATCAAAAGGCACAGAGAAAAAAATGACAATTAAAATAAATCCTACCAAAATTTTTGGGATGCAGTGAAAGCAGTTTTAAGAGGGAAATTTATATCATTACAGTCCTAGCTCAGGAAACAAGAAAAATCCCAAATAAATAACCTCATGTTACACCTTAGAGAACTAGGAAAAGAAGAACAAGTGAAACCCAAGTTCAGCAGAAGAAAGGAAATAACAAAAATCAGAGCAGAACTAAATGAAATAGAGAACAAAAAGACAATAGAAAAAATTAATGTGACAAAGAGCTGGTTCTTTGAAAAGATTAACAAAATTGACAAACCCTTGGCTAGAATCACTAAGATAAAAAGAGAGAGGACACTAATTAACTAAATCAGAAATGAAAAAGGGGAAGTTATCACAGACACCACAGAAATACAAAGGATCATTCAAGAATACTATGAAGGACTATATGCCACCAAATTCAATAACCTAGAAGAAATGGACACGTTCTTAGAAACATATAGCCTTCCAAGGCTGAACCATGAAGAACTGGAAAATCTAAACAGACCAATCACCAGTAATGAAATTGAAACAGTCATCCAAAACCTTCCCAAAAGCAAAAGTCTGGGACTAGATGGCTTCACTAGTGAATTCTACCATACCTTCAAAGAGCATCTAATACCAATCCTGCTCAAACTCTTCCAAAAAATTGAAGAAGAGACAGTACTCCCTAACTCATTTTATGAGGCCAACATTACCCTGATACCAAAACCTGGTAAGGATAACACAAAAAAAGAAAACTACAGACCAATATATCTGATGAATACAGATGCAAAAATCCTAAACAAAATTCTAGCAAATCGAACACAACAATGCATTAAAAAAATTATTCATCACGACCAAGTGGGGTTCATCCCCGGGGCACAAGGATGGTTCAACATCCGCAAATCCATCAATGTGATACATCACGTAAAGAAAATAAAGGACAAAAATTTGTATGATTATATCAATTGATGCAGAAAAAGCATTTGACAAGATACAACATCCATTTATGATTAAAACACTTAACAAAATAGGTATAGAAGGGAAATACCTTAACATAATAAAGGCCATACATGACAAGCCCTCATCTAATCTCATAATTAACGTTGAAAAATTGAAGACCTTTGCTCTATGTTCAGGAACACGACAGGGCTGTCCCCTATCACCTCTGCTTTGCAACATAGTGTTGGAAGTCCTTGCCAGAGTAATCAGCCAAGAGAAAGAAACCAAAGGCATTCAAATTGGAAATGAAGAAGTTAAATTGTCACTCTTTGCAGGTGGCATGATGCTATATATAGAAAACCCTAAAGACTCCACCAAATTGCCGTTAGAAACAGTCCAGGAATACAGTAAAGTTGTGGGTTACACAATCAACATACAAAAGTCCATTGCATTCCTATATACTAACAATGAAATCTCAGAAAAAGAAATACTAAAAACAATTCCTTTAGAAATTGCAGAAAAATAATAAAATACCTAGGAATAAACTTAACCAAGGAAGTGAAGGACCTATATGCTGAAAACTATAGGACATTTTTGAAAGAAGTTGAAGAAGACACAAAGAAATGGAAAGACATTCCGTGCTAATTGATTGGAAGAATCAACATAGTTAAAATGGCCATATTACCCAAAGCAATATGCAGATTTAATGCAATCCCCATCAAAATCCCAATGGCATTTTTTAAAGAAATAGAAGAGAAAATCATCAGATTGGTTTGGAAACACAAAAGACCCCGAATAGCCAAAGGAATCTTAAGAAAAAAGAACAATACTGGAGGTATCACATTCCCTGACTTTAGCTTTACTACAGGGCTACAATAATCAAAACAGCATGGTATTGGGGAAAAAAAAAAAAACAGACAAATAGACTAATGGAATAGAATTGAGAACCCAGAAATAAAACCACATAAATATGGACAGATAATTTTTGACAAAGAAGCTAAAAACATACAATGGAGGAAAGACAGCCTCTTCAATAAATGGTGCTGGGAAAATTGGATAGCCACGTGCAAAAGAATGAAACTGGACTGCTGTCTGTCACCATGTACCAAAATTATTTCAAAATAGATCAAAGACTTAAGCATAAGACCTGACACAATACACTGTATAGAAGAAAACATAGGTACTAAGCTTATGGACCTTGGGTTCAAAGAGCATTTTATGAATTTGACTCCAAAGGCAATGGAAGTAAAAGGTAAAATAAACGAATGGGACTATATGAAACTTAAAAGCTTCTGCACAGCAAAAGAAACCATCGACAAAAGAAAGAGGCAACCAACTGAGTGGGAGAAGATTTTTGCAAACAGTGCCTCCGATAAGGGGCTAATATCCACAATATATAAGGAACTCTGAAACTCAACAACAAGAAAACAAACAACCCAATTGAAAAATGGGCAGATGAGCTGAAGAGACATTTCTCCAAAGAGGACATACAAATGGCAAATAGACATATGAAGAAATGCTCAACATCACTAATCATCAGAGAAATATAAATAAAAACCACAATGAAATATCACCTCACTCCAGTCAGAATGGCTATCATCAACAAGACAAATATTAACAAGTGTTGGAGAGGCTGTGGAGAAAAAGGAACCCTCATGCACTGTTGGTGGGAATGCAGACTGGTGCAGCCGTTATGGAAGGCAGTGTGGAGGTTCCTCAAAATTACGAATAGAATTACCATATGACCCAGCAATCCCTCTCCTGGGTATCTACCCAAAAATCTGAAAACATTTATCCATCAAGACATGTGTGCTCCAATGTTCATTGCAGCTTTGTTTACGGTGGCCAAGACATGGAAACAACCAAAATGTCCTTCGATAGATGAATGGATAAAGAAGTTGTGGTATATATACACAATGGAATACTATTCGGTGGTAAGAAAAGATGAAATAGGACCATTTGTGACAACATGGATGGATCTTGAGAGTATAATGCTAAGCGAAATAAGTCAGACAGAAAAAGCAGAGAACCATTTGATTTCAGTGATATGTGGTATATAAACCAAAAACAACAAAAGAACAAGACAAACAAAAGAGAAACAAATACTCATAGACTCAGACAATAGTTTAGTGGCCACCAGAGGGTAAGGGGGATGGTGGGTGGGAGATGAGGGTAAGGGGGATCAAATATATGGTGATGGAAGGAGAACTGCCTCTGGGTGGTGAACACACAATGGGATTTATAGATGATGTAATACAGAATTGTACACCTGAAATCTATGTAATTTTAGTAACAATTGTCATCCCAATAAATTTAAAAAAATTAGAATTGTACACCTGAAATCTATGTAACTTTACTAACAATTGTCACCCCAATAAACTTTAATTAAAAAAAGCATCTATTTGTCCTGGTTTCTTATTTCAATCAATGGTACCTAAGTGCCCAAGCTATATGACAGCATTCTCTCCCAGGTGAGCACCAATGACCTCTAATAAGCAACTATGGATGCTACTTTCTTCCAAAGGTCATTTATGTTTCATTTGTAGTGCCATTTTCTCAGTTCTTGGCCTCAACATTTCTCTCTTAAGATTCCTACAAAGACCTTCTTGTTGTCCCCTGTTCTCTTAATCTTTTATCCACACAGTAGCCAGGAGGACCTGTTTAAAACTTATCTTCTTAAAGTCCAGTCCATGGTTTTCCTGCACTTTGGGAATAAAATCCAACCTCCTTAGCTTGACATAATATACCTTTATGATCTGGCCTCATCTTATCATTCCATTTTTAACTCACCCCACACCTTTCCCACCAGTTTCCCCTGCACTCATTGCCGCTCATGCCATTTGATTTAACATTATTTTGTTTTCCCAGGCTTTGATGACTTAGCACATGTTGCTTTCCTTCCTGAGAACTTTTTCCGTCTTACCTACTAAAGAATAAAACACACACACACACACACACACACACACACACACACACACACACACACACGGGAGGATAAATGGGATATAAAGAAAATTTTAACTACATATTTAAAAATTATTTTTAATTACTGAACTAATACCTCAGTATATAATCTTCTTATTAAAGTTGTTTAAAAATGTAAATCCTTGCAGATCAAGCTAAAGTTCTCTATTTGTACCCATTCCCACTATACGTATTGTTTTGCAACTTGCTTTTTGATTTGGCTCTATGTCTTAGAGAACTATCTATGTCAGTACATAAAGATTTACTGCATTCTTTTTAACTGCTCACTATACATAGTATGGCCACTGGTATAGGTGTATGCAGACATTCTGGTATTGAAAGATGTTTAGGTTGTCTCCTGATTTTTGCTTTTATGAACATTGTGACAGGGATTATCCTTGTAAAAATGCCATGTTGTGAACATGTGCAAATGTGTCTCCATGGTAGATACTAGTAGATAGTATTCCAATGACAATGACTATTGGTTCTGATAAAGAACATTGTGCATTTAATTGTTTGTCTCTGTCATTGTTTCACAACTTCCTCTGGAGAAAGGACTGTATCTTATGGTTTATATATCCTTAGACTTAAACAGAGCATGGCATATAATATGTGCTTAAAACACACTTGTCAAGTGAATGTGCCTGACTGCTCTCATTAAACAAGGGCTTCTCACTGCCCTAAAAACTTCCTTACCTCTCTCTTTTAATGTGGCCTTAATCTGATTATCATAGTACCACTTATATGGAGGACCTCTGAACCTTGAGCCTAGGGCAGTGTTTCTATATATCTGTTTCTTGAGAGAGACCTGTTACAGTTATTTGAGCATGATTTTGAAGGCGCCATCACCTGAGATTATGATTTCTTCACCTGTCTTTATAGGCCAATGTATTTCTAATTTCTGCACCCAGCCTCTTGGGAGATACTCATCTTTGACAGCTTTACTCTGGTCTCCTCCTTGCATGTAAGGTGATAAAAGACCTAGATGATTGCTAATTTTCTGTCCTTTTAAAATTCTTTGCTCCTTGTCTGTGTGATGGCTATCATTTATATCCCCCACTACACATAAAGTGAGGAATAAGTAGAATATGCTCTGAGACTTTCAGACAATGGTGCTATAGTATAGCTCTTGCATGTGGCAACTATGAAAAGGGGGATTTCTCCATTAGTCCATAGGTGTGTGTACACACGTGCTCCATCTAACCCATTAAACTATGCCCCTTTAGGTCAGAGACAGTATCTCATTCTGTCTTTATTAACTGCATATAGCACTCACATCCAGCTATATGTGTGTTAAATCAATGCACTGGATATCATCATAGTTGAATATGAACAGCCAATATTTATTTTCCATGATTGACTGTGCTAAGTTTTACATTATTATTTCTTTCAATCAGTGACCTAATGTGCTTCATAAGTGCCTAGTTGTTGTCAGTCACTGTGTTAGATGCAGTTGATATGGTTGTAGACAAGACAAGTGTGTCTCCACAATCGTGGGAATTCAGTCTAGTGATATCACAGCAGTAAGTTTTTCAAGGGGCGGTGATGGTGAGAACTCTTCCTCATGCTACATTAAAGAACCTTTAATTCACTTTGTACCTTAGGACAGACTTTACTGTTAGGCTTTGCAAAATAAACCTACCTGATGTCAGGGCATTAATGAGCACTTCTTATGAAGAGCCCTGCAAAGGAAAAGTCATTCTCTTGTAGTACCTATAATGGTATGTAGATATTCAGAATATATTCTTCTAGGACCCCCACTCTCAGTTATTCCTCACAAAATCTTATGTGTATTGATGTTATTTTGTCATTGTTCTTTAGAGTCCTTTATTCATTTCCATGCTTTACTCTAAAACCTTCAAAGCCCTTCTGTTGCCTATTAAAATTAGCCCGATTATCTAGCATTGCATGCTACATTTATTCCCATTTCTGGGCCTTTCTTTGCTTGTATTTTGCCTTCAGCCTATTATCCTTTGTTTATTGTGGCCAAACTTATTTTTCAAGGTTCAGCTCCAATCCTACCTCCTCACTGCTACTATGACTATCCATCTTGTCATCCATCTTTCAACCCAACTTAAGAACAAATACCAACAGGCTATTTCAGGATTGCCCATATTCTCTCTCCCAACAAGATTTGAAACCCTTGGTGAGATGATTCCATGTCTTTTTTTTTTTTTTTCTTTGACCACAGAATATTTCTTTTTTTTTTTTTAATTTATTTTTAATTTATTGGGGGTGACAATTGTTAGTAGAATTACATAGATTTCAGTTGTGCAATTCTGTATCACATCATCCATAAATCACACTGTGTGTTCACCACCCAGAGTCAGCTCCCCTTCCATCACCGTACATTTGATCCCCCTCACCCTCATCCCCCACCCCCCAACCCCCTTACGCTCTGGTAACCACCAAATTACGTTCCCCAGATTAATTTTCAAACCCCGTGGCCATCCTGTGGTCACCGACTGCCCTCCAATCCCCCCACCCCCCACCCCCCCCGCTCATCTAGCAACCCTCAGTTTTTCCTCATTGTCTCCCAAACTGTTTCTGATTAGTTCATTCACTTATTCTTTTCTTTACAATCAGCAAATAAGTGAGATCATATGGTACTTATCTTTCTCTGTCTGACTTATTTCACTTAACATAATGTTCTCTAGATCCATCCATGTTGTTGCAAATGGTAAGATTTCTTTCTTCCTTATGGCTGCATAATACTCCATTGTATAAATGTACCACAGTTTCTTAATCCAGTCATCTACCGATGGGCATTTTGGTTGTTTCCATGTCTTAGCTATTGTGTATAGTGCTGCAATAAACATAGGAGTGCATAGAGATTTTTGAATTGAAGTTCTGGATTTCTCCGGATAGATACCTAGGAGTGGAATTACTGGATCATAAGGTAGTTCCATTTTCAGAATTTTGAGATACTTCCATACTGTTTTCCATAGCGGCTGCACCAGTCTGCAATCCCACCAACAGTGCACAAGCGTTCCCTTTTCTCCACATCTGCGCCAGCACTTGTTGTTTGTTGATTTATTGATGATAGCCATTCTGACTGGGGTGAGGTGGTATCTCATTGTGGTTTTTATCTGCATTTCTCTGATGGTTAGTGAGGTTGAGCATTTCTTCATATGTCTGTTTGCCATCTGTATGTCCTTTTCAGAAAAATGTCTCTTCAAGTCCTCTGCCCATTTTTTAATTGGATCGTTTGTTTTTTTGGAGTTGGGTTGAGTAAGTTTTCCATAGATTTGTGATATTAATCCCTTATCAGATATATCATTGGCAAATATCTTTTCCCATTCAGTAGGATCCCTTCTTGTTTTATTGATGGTTTCCTTTGCTGTGAAAAAACTTTTTAGTTTGATATAATCCCACATGTTTATTCTTTCTCTTAGTTCCCTCGCGCGAGGGTGTATATCAGTAAAAATCTTACTCTGGGTAATGTCTGAGAAGTTTCTTCCTATATTTTCTTCTAGGTATTTTATGGTTTCAGACCTTACATTTAAGTCTTTAAGCCATTTTGAATTTATTTTTGTATATGGTGTAAGGAGGTGGTCCAACTTCATTTTTTTGCATGTGTCTGTCCAGGTTTCCCAGCACCATTTATTGAATAGACTGTCATTACTCCATCGTACATTCTTGCTTCCATTGTCGTAGATTAAATGGCCATATAGGCGTGGATTTATTTCTGGACTCTCTATTCTGTTCCATTGATCTATGTGTCTGTTTTTATGCCAGTACCATGCTGTTTTGATTACTGTAGCCTTGTAGTATAATTTGAAGTCAGGTATTGTTATACCTCCCACTTTGTTCTTATTTCTCAAGATTGCCTTTGCTATTCGGGGTCTTTTATGGTCCCATATAAATTTTAGGATTATATGTTCTATTTCTGTGAAAAACGACGTTGGCAGTTTGATAGGAATTGCATTGAATATGTATATTGCCTTAGGCAGTATGGACATTTTAACTATATTAATTCTTCCTATCCATGAACATGATATGTGTTTCCATCTATTTATATCTTCCTTCATTCCTTTCATCAGTGTCTTATAATTTTCTGAGTATAGATCTTTTACTTCTTTGGTTAAATTTATTCCCAGGTATTTTATAGTCTTTGGAGCGATTGTAAATGGGATTGTTTTTTTAATTTCTCCTTCTGATGTTTTATTATTGGTATATACAAATGCAACTGATTTCTGAATATTAATTTTGTATCCTGCCACTTTACTAAATTCATCTATCAGCTCTAATAGCTTCTTGGTGGAGTCTTTAGGGTTCTCTATATATAGTATCATATCATCTGCATACAATGATAACTTTACTTCCTCCTTACCAATCTGGATGCCTTTTATTTCTTTTTCTTGTCTGATTGCTGTGGCAAGAACTTCCAGAACTATGTTGAATAGAAGCGGAGATAGTGGGCATCCTTGCCTTGTTCCTGATCTTAGGGGGAATGGTTTTAGCTTTTCCCCATTGAGTATGATGTTAGCTGTGGGTTTGTCATATATGGCCTTTATTATGTTGAGATAAGATCCCTCTATTCCCACTTTCTTAAGGGTTTTTATCATAAATGGCTGTTGGATTTTATCAAATGCCTTTTCTGCATCTATTGATATGATCATGTGATTTTTATTTTTCATTTTGTTAATGTGGTGTATCACATTAATAGATTTGCGGATGTTGAACCACCCCTGCATACCAGAGATGAATCCCACTTGATCGTGGTGAATGATCTTTTTAATGTATTGCTGAATTCTGTTTGCTAATATTTTGTTGAGGATTTTTGCATCTATGTTCATTAAAGATATCGGCCTGTAGTTTTCTTTTTTTGTGGTGTCTTTGTCTGATTTTGGGATCAGGGTGATAGTGGCTTAGTAAAAAGTGTTTGGGAGTCTTCCCTCCTTCTGGATTTTTTGGAAGAGCTTGAGGAGAATTGGTGATAATTCTTTTTTGAACGCTTTGTAAAATTCACCTGTAAAGCCATCTGGTCCAGGGCTTTTGTTTGTTGGGAGACTGTTGATTACTGATTCAATTTCCGTGGTGGTAATCAGTCTATTCAGGTTTTCTGTTTCTTCTTGAGTTAGCCTTGGAAGGTTGTACGCCTCTAGAAAATTGTCCATTTCTTCCAAATTGTCAAATTTGTTGGCATATAGTTGCTCATAGTAACTTCTTAAAACTCTTTGTATTTCTGCAGTGTCCGTTGTCACTTCTCCTCTTTCGTTTCTGATTTTATTAATTTGGGTCCTCTCTCTCTTTTTTTTAATGAGTCTGGCTAAAGGTTTGTCGATTTTGTTTATCTTCTCTAAGAACCAACTCTTGGATTCATTGATCTTTTGTATTGTTTTTCTGGTTTCTATTTCATTTATTTCTGCTCTGATCTTTATTATCTCCTTCCTTGTGTTCCCTTTGGGCTTATTTTGCTGTTCTTTTTCCAAATCCCTTAAATGTGAAGATAAACTGTTGATTAGTGATGTTTCTCGTTTCTTTAGGTAGGCCTGCAAAGCTATGAATTTCCCTCTTAGGACTGCTTTCGCGGCATCCCATAGATTTTGGGTCGTCGTGTTTTCATTTTCATTTATCTCGAAATATCTTTTGATTTCTTCCTTGATCTCCTGCTTGACCCATTCATTATTTAGTAATAAGTTATTCAGCCTCCATGAATTGGTGTGTCTTCCCGTTTTTTTCCTGTAGTTCATTTCTAATTTCATAGCATTGTGATCAGAGAAGACAATTGGTATGATTTCAATTTTCTTAAATTTATCAAGAGTTGTTTTGTGGCCTAACATATGATCTATCTTGGAAAATGTTCCATGTGCGCTTGAGAAGAAGGTGTATTTTGCAGCATTGGGGTGAAATGTTCTGAAAATATCGATTAAATCCAAGTGGTCCAATGTATCATTTAAGGCTGTTGTTTCCATATTGATTTTCTGTCTGGAAGACCTGTCCCTTGTGGTCAGAGGTGTGTTGAAGTCCCCGACTATAATAGTGTTACTGTTGATCTCTGCCTTTATGTCAGTCAGTACCTGTTTTATATATTTAGGTGCTCCTATGTTGGGTGCATAGATGTTTACTAGGGTTATGTCCTCTTGTCGGATCGATCCCTTTATTATTATATAGTGTCCATCTTTATCTTTTAGTATGTTCTTCATTTTAAAGTCTATTTTGTCAGAAATAAGTATTGCAACTCCAGCTTTTTTCTCGTTTCCATTTGCATGAAATATCTTACTCCAACCCTTCACTTTCAGCATGTGTGTGTCTTTTGTTCCGAGGTGAGTCTCTTGTGTACAGAATATACAAGGGTCTTGCTTTCTTATCCAGTCAGCCACCCTATGTCTCTTCATTGGAGCATTTAATCCATTTACATTTAAAGTGATTATTGATAGGTACATAGATATTGCCATTTTTAAATTTGTAGTTAGGTTGTTTTGATCTTTCTTCTATTTACAGAAGTCCTTTTAGTATTTCTTGCAATGCTGGCTTGGTGGTAATAAATTCCTTTAGCTTATTTTTTTCTGGAAAGCTCTTTATCTCTCCATCAACTTTAAATGATAGCCTTGCTGGATAAAGCAATCTAGGTTGTAGGCCTTTGTTTTCCATCACTTTGAGTATCTCCTGCCACTCCCTCCTGGCCTTCAATGTTTCTGTAGAAAAATCATTTGATAGTCTTATGGGAGTTCCCTTGTATGTAACCCTCCGTCTTTCTCTTGCTGCTTTTAGGATTCTCTCTTTGTCTTTAAGCTTTGCCATTTTAACTATAATGTGTCTTGGTGTGGACCTGTTTGGGTTAATCCTGGTTGGAACTCTCTGCACTTCCTGGACTTGTATGTTGGTTTCCTTCATCAGGTTGGGGAAGTTTTCAGACATTATTACTTCAAATATGTTCTCAATCCCTTGCTTGCTCTCTTCACCTTCTGGTATTCCTATGATGCGCATGTTGTTGCGCTTGATGTTATCCCAGAGGTCTCTTAGGCCATCTTCATTGTTTTTTATTCTTTTTTCTTTTTGTTGTTCCGTTTGGGTGATCTCTGCTACCTTGTCTTCTAAGTCGCTGATTCGATCCTCTGCTTCATCTAGCCTGCTGGTAATTCCTTCAAGTGAGTTCTTAATTTCGGTAATTGTTTTCTTTAGTTCCAACTGGTTTTTCGTTATGATTTCTACATCCTTCTTTATGTTTTCTCTAAGGTCGTTTGTTATGATTTCTACATCCTTCTTTATGTCTTCTCTAAGCTCCTTAAACATTCTTATCACCAGTGTTCTGAACTCTGTCTCTGAGAGGTTGGTTACGTCTGCTTCATTTGGTTCCAGTTGTGGAAGCTTCTTCTGTTCTTTTATTTGGGACGTGTATCTTTGTTTCCCCATTGTGGCTGACTGTGTTTATTTTGATATATTAGGTAGATCCCCTAGAGTTCTTAGTTCTTGTTAGGTTATCTTATGTAGTATGTGTCCTTTATATTTGACTCGCACCACGTCGTCCTCCTCTGCGTGTGCTCCAAAGGTGAGTCTTGTGTTGTGTACACTGTCCCGTTCAAGAAGATCTTTAATTGCTTCCCGCTAATGAGCAGGTGGGGTCAACTCCTGGGCTGACCTGCCGTGAGACTTGGCTCTGCCCCCCGCAGGGCACTCTGCTGCGTGAGGGTTTACCACCCCAATGTGATTTGGCCTCTATGGGCTCCAGAGCCTGCCGAGAACCCCCTCTAGGTGTGTGACTTGCAGGTCAAACCCGGCTGCACTCCGATTTGGTCTGGAGTTGGCCCCCGGATATGCCGAGTTCCGTGCCACCCAAGCTGGGCCCCGGCAGGGAAGTCCCAGAACAAGGCAAATCACCAAGCACAGCAGCAACGACAACAGCAAAGAGAAAAAAAAAAAAAAAAAAAAAAAAACAAACAAAAAAAACAAACAGCCGATAACCCCCGCTCGACACAGGCAAAGATATCAAAGATACAAGACAAAGCAAAACAAAACCAAGCAAAGCAAAACAAAGCAAAACAAAAAGCAGCGACCGTCTCGGCCTGAGCCCACCAAGCAATGACCAGGTTGTCCTCTGCTGTACCAAAGAGCCCCCTGCTTATTGCGCAGGCAGAGCCGGTCACCTGGTACTCAGAGAGACTTTGGGACTGCAGACTTAAAAGCGTGGGCCTGAGGGGTCTGGATGATAGTCTCCACAAATTCAGTGCAGCTTCTGCCCTTGTCCGCACGTATGCACACCGAGAGGAGCACCACCAGTCCTTTGTCCAGAGCTCGTGAGTCCTAGGGCACTCCTTCAGTGTGTGTGTATGGGTGCGGGCGGGATATTTGTGATCTGCTGACCGTGCCTCACAAGCTGGGCCCCGGCAGGGCAGTTTCAGAACAAAGCAAATCACCAAGCACAACAGCAACAACAACAACAAAGAAAAATATCAAATACGTTCACATGCAAAACCACCTGATAACCCCACTCGACAGAGGCAAAGATATCAAAATATAAAGACAAAGCAAAACAAGACAAAAGAAAGCAATACAAAAAGCAGCGACAGCCTCGGCCTAAGCCCACCAAGCAATGTCTAGGTTGTTCTCTGCTGTACCAAGGAGCCCCCTGCTTATTGCGCAGGCAGAGCCGGTCACCTGGTGCCCAGAGAGACTTTGGGACTGCAGACTTAAAAGCGTGGGCCTGAGGGGTCTGGATGATAGTTTTTACAATGTCAATGCAGTTTCTGCCCTTGCCTGCACAAATGCACACTGAGAGTGGCACCACCAGATACGTGACCAAAACTTTTGAGTCTTAAGGCACCTCTTCAGTGTGTGTGTGTGAGTGCGGGCGGGAGATTTCTGATCTGCTGAAAGCCCAGAGCTGCACCTGCCTCACTGCTGATCTCCGGGTGTGTCTCGGCAGCTGCACCCACCCCACCCTAGGCAAGCCAGGAAGGGTGGGGGCTGGAGATGGAGGGGTCTTCACTCTCCCAGCCCAGCCATGCGTCGCCCTCTTCCCGCAGGCCAGAAAAGGTGGTGGCTGGGGGTGGAGGCGTCTCTTCTCTCCTAGCGCAGCCAAAATCACGCACACTGCCCAATCTGCCTGGGTCAGGGCTGCCCGTCAGGCTTCCCAAAGCGTGAGCCTTAGATACCACTCCTCGGTTCAGGGGCCGGTTTAAGTCTCTGGAGGGGCGGGGTAAGATTGGAAGAGCGAGGCGGGGGAGGGGCCTAGGTATGGAGACTGCGCCCCCCGTCCGCCGCAGGGCGCGCCGCCTTCCCGGCGGGAGAAATCAGCCGTGGGACGGCGGGAGAAATCAGCCGTGGGACGCAGGGAAAGAGCCCACCCCCGGTCTCTGCGCTCTCTGCTCCGCCTTGGGCTCCTGTGCGCGCCCGGCACAGCGGGGCTCCACCGCGGTTTCCAGTCCCAGTCTCTGGAAGGGCGGGGTAGGATTGGGAGAGCAGGGCGGGGGGGAGGGGCCCAGGTATGGAGACTGCGCCCCCCAACCGCCGCAGGGCGCGCCGCCTTCCCGGCGGGAGAAATCAGCTGTGGGACGGCGGGAGAAATCAGCCGTGGGACGCAGGGAAAGAGCCTACCCCCGGTCTCTGCGCTCTCCGCTCCGCCTGGGATCCCATGCGTGCCCGGCACAGTGGTTTTCGGTTTTCGCCCCCGCCAGCCGAGGCTCCGCTGGGGGCTCTCCATGTCTTTTATCCTCCACACTATGAGGCACAGGACAGGAGATCCATAAAGAACCTATTAATTTAGAGCAGCAACATTTAAATGCCATCTGTGAACAGATAAATGGGTGGGAGATGTTTGAATCAAACAAATTAAGTTAAGCCTGTGTTTTTGTAACATTTTATTTCATTCAAAATTCAAGTAATATTTAGGGATAAACTCTATGTGCCAGTTACCATGCTAGATTCTAGTGATTCATAGACAAATAGAAATGGTCCTTTACCCTCAAGAATCTCATGATTTACTTAGACAACATAGAGGTTAGCCAATGAATGCAGTACTGTGTGATAATTGTTATAATGGATATGTGTTATGGAGGTGCCATGAGAGTTCAGGAATGCTGGCTTTGATCTATCTGAGATTGGGCTTCACAGAGGTAGTCAAGCTTGAGCTTACTTTTGAAGGAGACATGATATAAACCATATTCAGCTCATTGGAGACGTTGAATCCCAACTACTTGTGAGATTTCTGACCAAACCAAATGTAGATCACTTGCATCAACTCCACTCTCATCAGAGCAATGTGCTTTCCCTGTGGAGGTATTAAGGCACCTCTTAAACCTTTTAGTACCGTCCATGCAGGAAAGCACTGAGCAGCCAGATAGAGTTTCTGCACTTTCAAAATCTGACTGACCTGGCACTTGTTGGCAGAACAAGGCCAGTTGGATTAGGTGCCAGAGTAACATAATTGTTGTTTGAAGTGTTCAAAGTACACTTATAAAAACAAAGTGGCATGTTGACCACAATATATTTGACATCTAAGGTTCCTATTTATTTCTTCGCTAAACTTCATTACCCTTATCAAACATCGCTAATGCTAAATAATCATAATCACTCCTTTGTCTAAGAATAAATGCAATTACAGACAATACAAGGGAAATTAAATTGGCTTATTAGCAAGCTTCCACATTCTACTCCAAGCTGAAAGGACACATAACTCTATTAAATTCTTAATTCTTGGCTGCACACATTTCAATATTCTGTTAATGTGTGGAGAAACTGTTCAATTTATAAAAAATGCCTACTTAGAGTCATTACCAAGAAAGCAACATTTTTGAGTTTAGCTGCAAATGCAGGAGGCCTGAGCTCACACTTTCAAATCTCTGGAGACTAACACCCTACCTACTCTGGAGGCAGTTTATCTTCTGTGGATGTCTGAAGTTGGCTCTTGGGTTCCCAGAAGCAGCAGGGCAGTCAAGAAAATCCAAGGGGAATCTCCAGTTTTGGCTGGACTTGTGGGAGAGCAGGTGGTTGGGAGTAATTAAGGTCTAATTCCTGGTGGCCTCTCACCAACATAATTTGGCACCTTCAACCACTAATGAATCTCACACTCATGTTGAACTATTTAAACCATCCAAGAAAGCCTTGGTCACAGGGATGTGTCTTGCATCACACTCAATAATGACCTTCCAGGTTCTCTGTCCACGGACCTCTCCCATCCTCACAACTAAAGGCATTTTTAATCACTTGTAAGTTCAGCCTAGTTCTAGACTCTTGGGCTAGTCCTGAGATAGTGGGATTCTGAGGTGCCCTAGGGCAATAGTTTAGCATCCCAGGCATTATATTTGATTATTATTTGACCTCGTTTTTCAGTCTAACAGTTAAGGTTTTCTTTTGTTCTTGTGACAAAGACCTGTTGTTGGACTCCAGTTTTTATAAATGGGTTTCTGTGTCAGACACCGGCCTTGAATGTTTTATGCCTAGGTTCGAGACTTGATCTTTCTCTAGCCTCTTAGAAATTATAGTTCTGCTACAGACTTTAGCCCATTGGGTTACTCTCTGCTAATTGCTACCAGACAAGAAGTTCCTGAGTATCTAATACTGTGCCTCACCTATGTATTAGAGTAATTACTGTCTTCCTACATTTGATTGATCCTCATGCTGACCTTCTGCTTACGCCAACCAGCGGTCCCATTTCTTTAGCTTTAAGTCAGAAGAATTCCTTCCAAGGCCCCTTTTCAAATCTTGAATCATTGTGCTTTCCTCTCTTTTTTTATGCCTGAGCAGAGAAGCACTTTATCTGTTTTCTCTGCCTCTTAGTAGCCACCACCAGAGTTATCTCTTGGGATTCTTTTGTCTCTCACAGAATGACTACAGAATGAGACAGTCTTACCTGCTCACACATTGCTTGTTGATCTTAAAGACAAGTGCACAGGTCCAGTGTTTTTTAAGTCTTTTACCTTGAATAATGGAGAAACAAAGAGGGGATGTTATAAAGGAAAAAGTTCTTATAGTCCTCTCTGTAATTCCTAACAAACTTGTTGTGGTGCATTCGCTAAATTTATGATTTATGCTCCTTTTTTTTTATCTGTTCTTACTTTTTCATCATATTTCCAATTCCTCCTTCCCTGTTTTGTATGACAAAATCTTCCTTCTGTGAAAATCACTTATCCTAGGAATTTTGTATATTTATTCATCCATTCCACAATCTTTATTGCCTATTATATGCTAGACACTATAATAGACACTAGGAATATATATGTTGCACAAGGAAATCATGTTTCCACCGTCATGATGTATATGTTCTACTTGGAGGAAGATTATTAATGAACACACAAAAAGTACATGTGTAAGAAAGTATCAGATGGACATCATAAAAATGGTGGCAGTGAGATGGGCTTCTTGAGTTCTTCTCTGGAAGTTACCGCAAATTGAACGTCTATAACCCATCAAAGGATTCTCTGCTCATCACACAGAACAGCTAAGAGACACACACACGAGGATTACCTGAAGGTGGACAAACCAGGCAAGTAAGGGAAGAGGGATGGGAGAGGTATGGAGACGTGGCCCACATCCACGGCTATGGAGTTGCAGGACCCCAGGACACAGACTGCAGATTACAGCAGCTAGGCTGTGGGCTCCCTCCCTGTGACCCACAGTCCTGCCAAGGGATCAGCATATAGGACAGCGGTGTTCAGCGTTCCAGGCAGAGACCTCAGCTGAAAGCTTCAGCTGGGCTCTCTCTGTCAGAAAGAAAACAAAGAAAACAACATACCTGGACCCCTCCCCCCATTCTCCCATAGCTCTCCCTGACTCCACACTTCCAGAGATTTAAACTAGTCCCAGATGGGGGCCGGGGGAATGAGTAGTGTCAGATTAAAGACTAGCTGCAGCCCTCAAGAACTGGAAAGAGCCAGTTTGCAGTTGTGACCTAGGGAAGAGGCTTGGATTGGTGGAATGGCCAGGGAGAAAAAGACTATTGACTATCCTGCCCCCACCTTTTCTTGGTGACTCCCTGCAGGAAAATTAGAGCTGCCAAGACACACGCAAGTGGCAGCAGCGGGTGGCAGAGGCAGCTCTGGGCTTTCAGCTGCTCAGAAATCTCATGCCCTCCACACACCCTGAAGGAAAAAGTGCCCTAAGACCCAAGAGACCGGTGCACAGAGAAGAATCACACCTCCTGGTGGCTGGCTGTGGTGCTTTCAGAGCGCATTTGTGCAGGCAAGAGTAGAAACTGCACTGACTTTGTCAAAACTACCAACCACACACTCCATAGCCCCACCCATCGAGAACTGTATTGCCAGTGTCACTCTGGGTGCCAGATGTCTGGCTCTGCCTCCACAAGATGCAGAGGAGTTTCTGTATAGCAGAGAACAACCAGGGGATAGCTTGGTGTAATTAAGCCAAGACTGGTGCTGTTTTTCTTTCTTTCTTTTTTTTTGTTATTATCATCATTTATATATATATATATATATATATATATATATATATATATATATATATATATACATATATATATATATATATATATATATATATATATATATATATATAAAATTCCCCTTTCTCTCTTCTTTTCTTTTTTCTTTTCCTTGCTCTACTTTTCCTCCTTCTTTCCATTTTTCTGTATTGATTTTTTATTTTTTGGTGTTGCTATTGTGTGTGTTTGTGTGTGTGTGTGTGTGTGTGTGTTGTTCTTTTTTGTATTTTTGATGTTTTTGTATCTGTTGAACATTGGTTGTCAGTTGTTTTCGTATGTGAGTTATTTGTTTTTGTTGTCATTGTTGTTGTGCTTTGGGTTTGTTTTGTTTTGAAATCGCCCTGCACGAGGGCCAAGCCCAAGAGTCACAAGAATCAACACACTCAGAGGCCATCTCCAGACCAAACTAGAGCATTGCCACGTTTGACCTACAGTGACACACCAAAAGGGATTTCTCTATGGGCACAAGAACCCACAGGGGACAAGCCTCATCTGAGGGGTCAACTCTCACACAGCAGCTCATACACTGAGCATCGCCAATTCTCATAGCTAGTCAGCCTGGGAGTCAATCCCACCCACTGATAAGCCAAAAGCTCAACTTCAACAGGAAAACACACACAACAAAAGGGACACCTCTAGAACACATGCACAGGGAGACAGTGCAACTGAAATATAAAGGACATATACTACATAAGTCCACACAGCAAAGACTGAGAGAACTAGGGGATCTACCTAATACATCAAAGCAAACACAGTCAGCCAGAATGAGGAAACAAAGAAACATGTCCCAAATAAAAGAACAGAAGAAGCCTCCAGAATTGGAATTAAATGAAATAGAGGTAACCAACTTATAAGACACAGAATTTAGAACACTGATTATAAGAATGTTTAAGGAACATAGTGAGAACATAAGGAAGGATACAGAAATCATAAAAAAAAAAATCAGTTTGGACTAAAAAAACAATAACTGAAATAAAGAACACACCCGAAGGAGTTACCAGCAGATTAGATGAAGCAGAGGACAGAATTAGTGATTTAGAAGACAAGACAGCAGAGATCACCCAATCAGAACAACAAAAAGAAAAAGGAATAAAAAACAATGAAAGTAGTTTAAGAGACCTGTGGGATAACATCAAATGCAACAACATGCACATGATAGGAATACCAGAAGGAGAAGAAAGGGAGTAAGAGATCAAGAACATATTTGAAGAAATAATGACAAAAAACTTCCCTAACCTGATGAAGGAATCAACATACTAGCCCAGGAAGTGCTGAAAGTTCCAACCAAGATGAACCAAAACAGGCCCACACTACGACATATTATAGTTAAAATGGCAAAGGTTAAAGACAAAGAGGGAATCCTAACAGCAACAAGTGACAGACAGTGAGTTACTTAAAGGGTGCTCCCATTAGACTATCAGATGACGTTTCTACAGAAACTCTTCAAGCCAGAAAGGAGTGGCAGGAGGAATTCAAACTGATGAAAAACAAGGGAAGGATGATGTCATAAAAATGGCGGCATGAAGTGAGCCTCTTGAAACCCCCTGGAATTTACCAAAAAATTGAACATCTATAACTCCACAAAGGACTCCCTGCACAGCACACAGGCAAGACTAAGTGGCACACTACTGAAGTCACTTAAAGGTGGGCAAATTGCACGAATGGGAGAGGAGGGAAGGAAGAAGTGTGGAAACGGGTATGAGTGGACACAAGATGCAGACCTAGCTTGGTGCTCCGAGCTCCCTGCATTTTGGAACTACCGCAGCTATGGGAGAGGAAACAACTTAGACTGCTAGGACTCGGCTTATGGCCCACAGGGTGGAGGGGACAGCATATAAAACAGCTGAACCCAATGCTCATGGCAGAGACCTCAGAGTAAAGACTGAGGGAAGAAGGCTGAAAACAATGGTTTAAGCCCTCATTGCTGAGCAGAGAACAGAAGCCTTAGGCGGTGAGCCTACCTGCCCCCTCTTTACCCTCCCAGAGCTGACCACGTCCCCACCTACCCAGTGAAAGAAGCAGAAGAGTAGCAGTGTCAGATCAAAAGAACAGAATATTTACAGTTCTGAGAACTGTGGTCCACAGACATGAAATTGCAGCCCAACTAGTTCCAGCAAAAGGGAGCGAGGCTCGGATGTAGGATTGGTTGTGGTGTTGGTTGTCGCCAATGCGCTGACCAACCTCTCACAACCCACCCCACTGCTTTCCCCACCTATCTGGGTGAATCCCTGCAACAGTAAAAAAAGCTGCTGAAACACACTGCCTCTGAAACTGGTGCAGGAAGAGCTTTGGAACTTCAGAAGCTCTCTGCAACCTCACACGGAGGCGGTGACCTATGACCCAGGTGAACTGTTCTCAGAGGAGAAGCCGGCCTTCCAGGGAATCCCCGCATTGTGTGAGAAGCCGGAAAGCACAGAGAAAATATAACACTACAGTGTGAGAGAGAATAAAAGCTTGCAGTCGTAGAGAAAATAAAACATTCTACCAACACTTACAGGAAAGAGAAAGAAAAACCTCTTTCTATCAACCTGTTGCAGAACCCACGCCTGTAGATGTCCAGGAAGAGAAATAATAAATCATTCATTACCATGAATAACCAACTTAACAAGAAAGGTCAGAAAGAAAATGAAAAGTGACCAGAAAATGAGATTAAAGACATGGAAATATGTGACTTAAATGACAGAGAATTCAAGATTGCAGTTCTTAAAAAACTCAACGAGATACAAGAAAACACAGACAAGGAAGATTAATGAACTCAGAAATGCAATCAAACAACGAACTGAATATTTTAACAAAGAGATTGAAATTTTTTAAAAAATCAAGTATAATTTCTAAGATTCTGAAATATGTACTGTAATAAAAGAAGAAACAGAGGGAAAAATCATAGAATACCAACACACAGAAATAATAGAAAACAAAAAAAGAAAAAGAAATAATGGAGACACAGTTTTACCAGAAAACTAAAGATACAATGATAGGAAATCCACACATATCAATAATCACCATGAAGGGAAATGGACTGAACTCACCAATAAAAAGGCACATAGTAGAAGATTGGATCAAAAAACAAAACAAAACCATATGCTGTCTCTAAGACATATAAATCAGGTACAAGGACAAACATAGACTCAAAGTGAAAGGGTGGAAATTGACACTCCAAGCAAATGGTACCCAGAGAAAATCAGGTGGAGCTGTACTGATATCAGATGAAACAGACATTAGAGAAAAAGGTAATAAGAGACAAAGATGGACATTTCATAATGGTAAAGGGGACTATACAACAAGAAGACACAACAGTCATCAATATTTATGCCCCCAATCAGGGAGAAGCGAAATATACTAGACAACTACTAACAGAACTAAAGGGAGAAATTGACGAAAACACAATTATACTAGGGGACCTAAATACATCATTGACAGCTCTGGATAGATCATCCAAACACAACATAAATAAAGAAATAGCAGCCCTAAATGACCTATTAGATGAAATGGACATAATTGACATTTATAGAGCACTTCATCCTAAAACATCAGACTATATATTTTATTCTAGTGTAAATGGAACATTCTCAAGGATAGATAATATATTGGGACATAAAACCAGCTTCAGCAAATTTAAGAAGCTTGAAATCATGCGAAGCATATTCACTGATCACAAGGCTTTGAAATTGAATATCAACTGTAAAAAGAAAGCAGGAAAACACACAAATACGTTGAGATTAAACAACATATTTTTAAAGAATGACTGGGTCAAAAAAGAAATAAGAGGAGAGATAAAAAAATACATACAAACAAATTAGAATGACAATGTATCCTACCAAATTTTTTGGGATGCAGCAAAAGCAGTTTTAAGAGGGAAATTTATATCATTACCAGCCTATCTCAAAAAACAAGAAAAATCCCAAATAGAAAACCTCACATCACGCTTAGAGTACGAGAAAACGAAGAACAAATGAAACCCAAGGTCAACAGAAGAAATGAAATAATAAAACTCAGAATAGAACTAAATGAAATAGAGAACAAAAAGACAATAGAAAAAATTAATGTGACAAAAAGCTGTTTCTTTGAAAAGATTAACAAAATTGGCAAACCCATGGCTAGACTCACTAAGATAAAAAGAGAGAAGACACTAATAAACAAAATCAGAAATAAAAGAGGGGAAAATATCACAGATGTTACAGAAATACAAAGGATTATCCAAGAATACTATGAAGGACTAAATGCCACCAAATTTAATAACCTAGAAGAAATGGACAGGTTCTTAGAAACAGGAACTGGAAAATCTAAATAGACCAAGCAGCAGTAAGGAAATGATTCAGTCATCCAGAACATTACCAAAAGCAAAATTCTGGGACCAGATGGCTTAACTAGTGAATTCTACCAGACTTTCAAAGGGGATCTAATACCACTCCTGCTCAAACTCTTCCAAAAAATTGAAGAAGAGACAATACTCCCTAACTCATTTTATGAGGCCAACATTACCTTGATACCAAAACCTGGTAAGGATAACACGAAAAAAGAAAACTACAGACGAATATCTCTTGAATACAGATGCAAAAATCCTAAACAAAATTCTAGCAAATCGATTGAAACAATGCACTAAAAAAATTATTCATCATGACCAAGTCGGGTTTATTCCAGGGGCACAAGGAAGGTTCAACATATGCAAATCCGTCAATGAGATATATCACATAAACAAAACAAAGAAAAAAATCATGCGATTATATCAATTGATGCAGAAAAACCATTTGACAAGATACAACATCCATTTATGATTAAAACAATTAATAAAATATGTATAGAAGGAAAATACCTTAACATAATAAAGGCCATATATGACAACCCTCAGCTAATCTCATAATTAACAGTGAAAAACTCAAGCCCTTTGCTCTACGTTCAGGAACACGACAGGGGTGTCCCCTATCACCTCTGCTTTTCAACATAGTGTTAGAAGTCCTAGCCAGAGCAATCAGGCAAGACAAAGAAATAAAAGGCATCCAAATTATGAATGAAGAAGTTAAATTGTTACTCTTTGCAGATGACATGATGCTATATATAGAATACCTTAAAGGCTCCACCAAAAAGCTATTAGAAACAATCAACGAATACAGTAAAGTTGCTGGCTACAAAATCAACGTACAAAAGTTAATAGCATTCCTATATACTAAGAATGAAATCTCAGAAAAAGAAATTAAAAAAAAATCAATTCCTTTTGCAATTGCAAAAAAAAGAATGAAATACCTAGGAAGCAAGTTAACCAAGGATGTGAAAGAATTATATGCTGAAAACTATAAGGCATTTTTAAAAGAAATTGAAGAACATACACAGAAATCGAAAGACATTCTGTGCTCATGGATTTAAAGAATCAACATAGTTAAAATGGCCATATTACCCAAAGCAATATACAGATTTAATGCAATCCCCATCAAAATCCAACAGCATTTTAAAAAAAAAAAGTAAGAAAAAATCATCTGATTTATTTGGAACAAAAAAAGACCCGAATACTCAAGTCTATCTTAAGAAAAAAGAACAATGCTGGAGGTATCACACTCCCTGACTTCAGGTTGTACTACAGGGCTACAATAATCAAAACAGCATGGTATTGGCAGAAAAACAGACACATAGACCAATGGAATAGAATTGAGAACCCAGAAATAAAACCACATAAATACGGACAGTTAATTTTGGAGAAAGAAGAAGCAAACATACAATCAAGATAACACAGCGTCTACAATAAATGGTGCTGGCAGAATGTGCAAAAGAATGAAACTGGACTGCTATCTGACACATGTACCAAAATTAATTCAAAATGGATCAACCACTTAAAAATAAGATCTGAAACAATGAACTGCACAGAAGAAAACCTAGGTACTAAACTCATGGAACTTGGGTTCAAAGAGCATTTTATGAATTTGACTCCAAAGGCAAGGGAAGTAAAAGCTAAAATAAATGAATGGGACTATATCAAACTTAAATGATTCTGCACAGCAAAAGAAAACCAACGATAAAATAAAGACGCAACCAACTGAGTGGGAGACTATTTTGGCAAACAGTGCCTCCCATACGGGCCTAATATCCAAAATATACAAGGAACTCATACAATTCAACACCAAAAAACAAGCAACCCAATTGAAAAATGGGCAATGGTTTATATACCACATATCAGTGAAATCATATGGTTCTCTGCTTTTTCTGTCTGACTTATTTCACTTAGCATTATAATCTCAAGATCCATCCATTTTGTCACAAATTGTCCTATTTTATCTTTTCTTACCGCCGAATAGTATTCAATTGTGTATATATACCACAACTTCTTTATCCATTCATCCATCGAAGGACATTTTGGTTGTTTCCATGTCTTGGCCACCGTAAGTAAAGCTGCAATGAACATTGGAGCACACGTGTCTTTATGGATAAATGTTTTCAGATTTTTTGGGTAGATACCCAGGAGAATGATTGCTGGGTCATATGGTAATTCTATTTGTGATTTTTTGGAGGAGTTTGAGCACGATTGGTATTAGATCCTCTTTGAAGGTTTAGTAGAATTCACTAGTCAAGCCATCTGGTCCTGCACTTCTGCTTTATGTAAGGTTTTGGATGATTGATTCAATTTCCTTACTGGTGATCAGTCAGTTTAGATATTCCAGCTCTTCATGGTTCAGTTTTGGAAGGCTATATGTTTCTAAGAACTTGTCCATTTCTTCTAGGTTATTGAATTTGGTGGCATATAGTCCTTCATAGCATTCTTGGATGATCCTTTGTACTTCTGTGGCATCTTTGATAGTTTCCCCTTTTTCATTTGTGATTTTGTTTATTAGTGTCTTCCCTCTGTTTATCTTAGTGAGTCTAGCCAAGGGTTTGTCAATTTTGTTAATCTTTTCAAAGAACCAGCTCTTGTCTCACTAATTTTTTCTATTGTCCGTTTGTTCTCTATTTCATTTAGTTCTGCTCTGATTTTTATTATTTCCTTTTTTTCTGCTGACCTTAGGTTTCATTTGTTCTTGTTTTTCTATTTCTTTAAGGTGTAATGTGAGGTTATTTATTTGGGACTTTTCTTGTTTCTTGAGAGAGGCCTTTAATGATATAAATTTCCCTATTAAAACTTCTTTTGCTGCATCCCCAAAATTTTGTAACGATGTATTTTCATTGTCATCTGTTTCTATGTATCATTTGATCTCTCCTCTAATTTCTTCTTTGACCTGGTCCCTCTTTAAAAGTATGTTGTTTAATCTCCATGTATTTGTGTTTTTTCCTGCTTTCTTTTTGCAGTTGATATCCAATTTCAAAGCCTTGTGATCAGAGAATATGCTTGGTAAGTTTTCAATCTTCTTAAATTTGCTGAGGCTAGTTTTAAGTCCCAATATATGATCTATCCTTGAGAATGTTCCATGTACACTAGAAAAATAATGTACAGTCTGATGTTTTAGGATGAAGTGCTCTATAAATGTCATTTATATCCGTTTCATCTAATGTGTCATTTAGGGTTGCTATTTCATTATTTATTTTCTGTTTGGATGATCTATCCAGAGCTGTCAATGATGTATTTAGGTCCCCTACTATAATTGTGTTTTCGTCAATTTCTCCCTTTAGTTCTGTTAGTAGTTGCTTGGTATATTTCGGTGCTCCCTAATTGGGGGTATAAACATTGATGACTGTTGTATCTTCTTGTTGTATAGTTCCCTTTACCAGGATGAAATGTCCATCTTTGTCTGTTGTTATCTTTTTCACCCTGAAGTCTGTTTCATCTGATATCAGTATGGCTACACCTGATTTTTTCTGGATACCATTTGCTTGGAGTGTCAATTTCCACCTTTTCACTTTGACTCTATGCTTGTCCTTGTAGCTGAGATTTGTCTCTTGGAGACAGCATATGGTTGCGCTTAGTTTTTTGATCCAATCTGCTACTCTGTGCCTTTTTATTGGTGAGTTCAGTCCATTTACATTTAGGGTTATTATTGATATGTGAGGATTTCCTGTCATTCTATCTTTAGTTTTCTGGCAAGGCTGTGTCTCCATTGTTTCTTTGCCTTTTGTTGTTGTCTATTATTTCTGTGTTGTGGTATTCTATGATGTTTCCCTCTGTTTCTTCTTTTATTACAGTATATATTTCAGGTCTGGATTTTTTTTGAGTGGTTACCCTTAAGTTTATGTAAAAGAAAGTTTGATATTTAGAGTATTCCATTTTCTTCAGCAAGCTTACTTTCTCCATTCCCATATTCTGGTTCAGGCCTTTACTCTCCCCCTTTTTATGTTTTGGTTGCCACAAACTGTCCCTTTTGATGGTGGTCGAATAGCCTCCTTTAATATTTCTTGTGGTGCAGGTCGTGTATTAGAAAATTCCCTCAGCTTCTGTGTGTCTGGAAAGGTCTTTATTCCTCCTTCATACTTAAATGATATCTTTGCTGGGTGTATTATTCTTGGCTAATAATTTCTCTCTTTCAATAACTTGAATATTTTGTTCCACTCTCTCCGGGCTTGTACAGTTTCTGTTGAGAAATCTGATGGTAATCTAATCGACTTTCCTTTGTTGCTTACTGTCTTATTTTCTCTGGCTGCCTTGAGGATTCTTTCTTTGTCATTGATTTTTGACCCTTCAATACAATGTGCCTTGGAGAGGTCCATTAGGGTTGAGGTTATTAAGTATTCTGTTTGCTTCTTGGATTCGAGGATCCAGTTCTTTCCACAAGTTTGGGAAGTTCTCACAGACTATTTGTTTGAATATGCTCTCTGTTTCCTTCTCTCTTTCTTCTCCATCTGGTATGCCCATTATTCTTATATTGCTCTTTCTGTTGGAGTCGGAATGTTCTTGTAAATTTTTTTCATTTCTTTTAAGTTTCAAGTCTGTTTCTTCTTCCATCTGTGTAATTTCCAGGTTTCTATCCTTGATGTCACTGATTCTTTCCTCCATCTGGTCAACTCTACCAACTAAGCTGGCTATTTCATTCTTCTATTCAGTTTTTAATCTCCAGAAATTCTACTTGGTTCTTTTTTTAAATTTCAGTCTCTTTGGTAAAAAGTTCATGTTGTTCTTTGATTTTGTTTCTGAGTTCATTAAACTGCCTTTTTTGTTTTCTTGCATCTTGTTGAGTTTTTTCAGAACTGCAATCTTGAATTCTCTATCATTTTAAGTCACACATTTCCATATTTTTGAGTTCATTTGCTGAAGACTTTTCACCTTCTTTCTAAGCTATCTTGTTGCCTTGGTTATTCATGGCAATTAATGATTTATTTTTTTTCTCTTCTTAGACATTTACATCAGTGGGTTCTGCAACAGGTTGATAGGAAGAGGTCTTTCTTTTTTTTCCCGGTACATTTGGTAGAATGTTTTATTTTCTCTGACTGCAGCCTTTCATTCTCTCTCATACTGTAGTGTTATGTGTTCTATGCATTATTCCAGCTTCTCACACAATGGGGGGTTCCCTGGAAGGTGGGCTTCTCCTCTATTAACAGTTCGCCTGGGTCATAGGGCACTGTGTCCCTGTGGGGATGCGGAGAGCTTTTGAAGTTCCAAAGCTCTTCCTGCTCCAGATTCAGAGCCCATGTGTTTCAGCAGTTCTGTTTACTCCTGCAGGGATCTGCCCAGTTAGGTGGGGACAGGGGCGGGTTGAGTTGTGAGAATTGACCCTGAGCAATGGCAGCGACCACCACCACAGCTGGTCCTGCTTCCACAACTCCCTCCCCTTTGCCGGAACTAGGTGGGGTTCAAATCTGTGTCTGCAGGCCACAGTTCTCAGAACTGCAAATATTCTGTTCTTTTGATCTGACACTGCTGCTGTTCTGTTTCTAGCACTGGGCAGGTGGGGGCGGGGCGTGCTCTGGGAGGGTAGGGAGGGGGCAGCTTGTCTCAGTGCCTAAGGCTTCTGATATCTGCTTGGCAGTGAGGGCTTAAGCCATCGTTTTCAGCCTTCTTCCCTAAGTCTGCTCTGAGGTCTGTGCTGTGAGCATTGGGTTCAACTGTGTTATATGCTGTCCCCTCAACCCTGTGGGCCATAAGCGGAGCCCTAGCAGTCCGAGTTCTTCCGTATGCCACAGCTGCAGTAGTTCTGGGATGCAACGAGCTTGGAGCACTGTCTAGGTCTGCATCCTGCAACTGCACGACCCTGTCTCTGCACTTCTCCCTTCCCTTCTCCCCTGCTTGTACAGTTTGCCCACTTTTAGGTGAATTCAGTAGTGAGCCTCATCGTCTTGCCTGTCTGCTGTGTAGGGAGTCCTTTGTGGAGTTATAGTTTTTCAATTTGTTGTAAATTCCTGGGGAGATTTCCAGAGTCTCACCTCACGCCGCCATTTTGATGACATCTCTTCATTCTTATAATTTTTGCCAAGGACCGAACTCAATCAAAGCATAAGCAGTCCCTGACTTAAGAAAATGAAAATATAAACAGAATGATAAATATTATCAAGTTCCTATTTCTGCTGTAAGAAATTGCCACATGCTTAGTGGCTGAAAACAACACAAAATTATTATCTTACATTTCTGGACATGTCTCGACATGTTTCACTTGGAGAACATTGAGGTGTCAGCAGGACTGTATTCCTTCTGGAGGATTTAGGAGGAATTCTGTGGCCTTCGGATTTCTTTTCATGATTAGAATGTGAGTTATCAGGATGTTTTTGTGCAGGTTTTTATAAATTCCTGCCTTTGGGTGCAGCAGGGAAGACCAGCAATTAAATGACTGGATTATGCGTTTGTTACATATCACATAGAGCTAGGTTTTATCATAAAAAGACTTGCTTTTTCCAGTTTTTAGAGGCTTCTGGTATTCCTATGCTCATAACCCTCTTCCAGCAATCACATCACACTAACCTCTGCTTCTGTTTTCATGCCTTCTCTGACTTTCCTGCCTTCCTCTTTCTCTTATAAGGACTCTTGTGGTTATATTGAACCCACCAAGGTAATACAGCATAATCTCCACATCTCAAGATCTTTAAATCAATCACATCCTCAATGTCCCTTTTGCTATATAAAGTAACATATTCACAAGTTCTGTTTATTAGGGCATAGATGTCTTAGGGATGGTCATTATTCCGTATACCACAAATAAATTTACTAATTGTTTTTTCCTGTCGCCACAGGCACACTTGGAAAAGTTCTTTTCCAAGCTGATTTTTAATACTAAGCTGTATATTGCTATTTACTTTTGTTGCAAATTCAGAAACATGTTCTGAGAGAGAGAGAGAAAGAGAGAGAGAGAGAGAGAGACAGAGAGAGAGAGAGACAGAGAGAGAGAGAGACAGAGAGAGAGATTAGAGAGAACTCCTAGGAATCCTAATACTTCCTCTGCAGGCATCCTATCCTTATCACTGCAATGCATGTGCACTTGATTTTTCCATTTAAGTCCTACAGGAAGTTGGTCAAATAGCCTAGCCATGATCTTTTCAAAAATCCTTTCAAAAATCACACACATATTATGGTCTATCATCCAGTTATATTCCATTGAAACTTGTTGTGTTATCATTTCATGTGTTTAGACGAATGCTAAATAACGTCAGGATACTTTTAAAGACAAGGTAAATACTGCCCAAGACAGTAAAGATGTTATTTTTCTCTTCAAGTGTACTTGACCAGCTGCCAATTAATGTTTATGGATCCTCATTAATAACTGATTTCCCAAAGGGTCCATCATAGAATAAAAAAATAAAACAGAGAGTTCTTAGTTAACAAGGGGGTCTGCAGTGCCATTAGGCAGAAGCTTACGTGCTGAAGTGGACTATAGTATACCACAGTGGCGTAAGTTTTTTTTTTTTTTTTTTTAATTTATTGGGGTGACAATTGTTTAGTAAAATTACATAGATTTCAGGTGTACAATTCTGTATTACATCATCTATAAATCCCATGTTTGTTCACCACCCGGAGTCAGTTCTCCTTCCATCACCATATATTTGATCCCCCTTACCCTCATCTCCCATCCCCCACCCCCCTTACCCTCTGGTAACCACCAAACTATTGTCTGTGTCTATGAGTTTCTGTTTCTCATTTGTTTGTCTTGTTCTTTTTTTGTTTTTGGTTTATATACCACATATCAATGAAATCATATGGTTCTCTGCTTTTTCTGTCTGACTTATTTCGTTTAGCGTTATACTCTCAAGATCCATCCATGTTGTCACAAATGTCCCTATATCATCTTTTTTTTTACCGCCGAATAGTATTCCATTGTGTATATATACCACAGCTTCTTTATCCACTCATATATCGAAGGACATTTTGGTTGTTTCCATGTCTTGGCCACTGTAAACAAAGCTACAAAGAATATTGGAGCACACGTGTCTTTATGTATAAATGTTTTCAGATTTTTTGGGTAGATACTCAGGAGAGGGATTGCTGGGTCATATGGTAATTCTATTAGTAATTTTTTGAGGAACCTCCACACTGCCTTTCATAATGGCTGCACCAGTATGCATTCCCAACAATAGTGTATGAGGGTTCCTTTTTCTCCACAGCCTTTCCAACACTTGTTATTATTTGTCTTGTTGATGATACCCATTCTGACTGGGGTGAGGTGATATCTCATTGTGGTTTTTATTTGCATTTCTCTGATGATTAGTGATGTTGAGCATTTTTTCATATGTCTATTTGCCATTTGTATGTCCTCTTTGGAGAAATGTCTCTTCAGGTCGTCTGCCCATTTTTCAATTGGGTTGTTTGTCTTTTTGTTGTTAAGTTTCATGAGATCCTTGTATATTTTGGATATTAGCCCCTTATCAGAGGCACTGTTGGCAAAAATCTTCTCCCATTCAGTTGGCTGCCTCTTTCTTTTGTTGATGGTTTCTTTTGCTGTGCAGAAGCTTTTAAGTTTCATATAGTCCCATTCATTTATTTTAACTTTTACTTCCATTGCCTTTGGAGTCAAATTCATAAAATGCTCTTTGAACCCAAGGTCCATAAGTTTAGTACCTATGTTTTCTTCTATGCAGTTTATTGTGATAAGTATTATTTTGAGCTGAACACATTTGTGAATCAACAGCTGCAGGAAGAAGCTTTTTCTGAATTCCTTTTATCTTCCTAAAAGCAAAGACTCCCCAAAGAATTGAACCCTCATAAATCCCCTCTCTTGGAGTTTCACAACCATGCGAGATTGATTCTTATCACTGAAGATGAGAAATTAGCACCTGGATAAAAAATCTCCTGATTAGACATGGTCAAAAATTTATCATATCTCCCATCTATTCTCCAAAGGGCCCATTTCCCCCCGTAAAAGCCATTAATTTGTTTTCACAGACATAGCCCCACCTAATACCCTATTAAGATGGTAGATAAACTCCAAATTCTAACTGACTCCTTGAGTCACATTCCTTTGTGACCCTAACATGCATACATACATAATTAAATCTTTTTTTCTCTTGCCAATCCACCTTTTCTCAGATTAATTTGCAGGCCTCCAATCACTGAACATAAGAGAGCAGAGGAAAAGTTTTCCCTCTTGAGAGTACCTGTACCAATTAATGGCTATAGCCATAGTCTTCACAGTGGTATTACAGCCATGTAATTCAAATGACATTTTTAATGCAATAAAAGGAGATATATGAGCCAAAGTATTTTATTTTGGCTCATTAAGAGTAAACCAGAGAGACATATTCATTTTAGCTTCATTATTAAGGGTCTATGGACAGGATACATGAGTGTGAGGATGTAAACAGATGTTCTTTGTCTGAGGTTATACTCATTCTGAATGTCAGTGTTTCCATAGCTGGGCTGTGCATCAGGATGACTTGAAGTCTAAGTCTTTAGGATACCACCTTTTGGGACACAACTTGAGCTCTGTGTGTACTTAACTCCATATCTATTAAAATTTATAATCTAGTCAGTTAATTATCCAATTTGGGTCATCCTTATTGGGCAGAGTTTCAAATAAGCTACAAGTATTTGGCCTTTCCTGTGTCCAAGCCATAAACAAGGTATCATCAACAAATATGGTGAATGTTTAAATTAAAAAAAAATACATAGTACAAGACACATTGTCATTAACCCCCCTCCAAATATTTCCCCTCACTTTAAACACACTTATCCCATTGTTCTTGCCACTTTCTGAAGCAGTTCTGGAAGTCCTCTTTTGTGAATGTCTTTAGTTGCACTGTTGTGGCTGCCTCAATGTCTTGAATTGATTCAAAATGTTTACCTTTCATGGTCATTTCAACTTTGGGGAAGAGTCAGAAGTCACATGATGCCAGATCCGGTGAATAAGGTGGATGAGGACACACTGTAATGCTTTTATTTGACAGAAATTGCCATACCACAAGTGATGTGTGACACGGAGTCTTTCCTTTCTGATTAAAAATACGGTGAATGGGGGGCTGGCCTGGTGGCTCAGGCGGTTAGAGCTCCATGCTCCTAACTCCGAAGGCTGCTGGTTCGATTCCCACATGGGCCAATGGGCTCTCAACCACAAGGTTGCCAGTTCGATTCCTCGAGTCCCACAAGGGATGGTGGGCAGTGCCCCCTGCAACTAAGATTGAACACAGCACCTTGAGCTGAGCTGCCACTGAGCTGCCGGATGGCTCAGTTGGTTGAAGCATGTCCTCTCAACCAAAAGGTTGACAGTTCGACTCCCGCAAGGGATGGTGGGTTGTTCTCCCTGCAACTAGCAACAGCAACTGGACCTGGAACTGAGGTGCGCCCTCTACAACTAAGACTGAAAGGACAACAACTTGACTTGGAAAAAAAGTCCTGGAAGTACACACTGTTCCCCAATAAAGTCCTGTTCCCCTTCCCCAATAATAAAAAAAAAAATACGGTGAATGCTGCTGCCAAGTGTCATCCAATGAAAGTCAGGGATCTTCAATACAGGAAGTGGCACCTCAAACCTTAGTAACAGTGTGTGACAAGGTTCAACTTGTTGGGTTCAGTCAGTCAAGTGTAAGCTATGGTTAAGAGAAGGTGTTTTAAAGTGTGTCGTAAATAATCCTCCATCATGACAATGCTCTGTGTCACACATCGCTTCTGGTATATGGCACTTTCTGTCAAATAAAAATATTATGATGTGTCTTCATCTACCTTGTTCACTGGATCTGGCACCGTGTGAAATGTAACTCTTCCCCAAAGTCAAAATGACCATGAATGGTAAATGTTTTGAATTGATTCCAGACATCTAGCCAGCCATGACAGCACAACTAAAGATACTCACAAAAGAGGACTTGCAGAATTGCTCCAGAAAGTGGCAAGAATGATGGGATAAGTGTGCTCAAAGTGCGGGGGATTAATGGCAATATGTCTTTTACTGTAACAGATTTTTAATTTAAACATTCACCATATTGTTTGACCACACCTTTTATATTTGCCTATTACATTGGAATCAATCACTTATGACTAGACTAGGGTGACAGGGCCTATTTTTTAATCATGTTAACCATGGCAACTTGATGGAGAAAGAACTGCCTCAAAAATGGTGCTAGTCCTGCCAGGGAATTAAAAGCTTAATGGGCTCTTTTTTATTATACTAAGTATCTTCAAAATGAGTTTGGACTCTCAATTAATACATATTGAAAATTTACAATGCTGGGTCATTGGTTACAGTGTTCTCATGGACTCTAGCCTGTGTACTTGTCTAACTATGTATTCACAAATTACCAAATGCCAAGTGAATATTACATATTCTAATGCTTATTAGCTTTGTGATCTTTGGCAAATCAATTTACTTCTTGGAGCCTTAATCCTTCATCGCTTAAATGCAAACCAAGTTTGTGAAAGGGCTTATGAATTGTAAAATAGCATGCAAAGTTTTCTGTTAGAACTGGACTCTGTTAATGTTAACACCATGTCTAAATGACGCAAACAATTCAACCATGCTGTAGTTGATAAGGTATATTTAGCCATCCTTGAAATTGACTCTAATAAATTTCACTTTATGTTTGCTAGTTTATTTTGTGAGCAGCGTTAGCCATAGAGAACATGTACACAAACACAGATTCAATGTTTAGAGAGTGCCTGTACATAAAATTAAAAACACAAGGTTATGTGAAAATCGTGGTAATGGGCTGTCCTGAAGTGTTTTTAGGCACATTGTTTGAAATTCTTTGTGGATAGTGCCTTTTAAAAAAACAGATTATACACCTGAAACTATAAATAAAAAAAAGAAAGGTTAAAAAAAAAAGATTATATCCAAAGAGAATAGACTTGAATGAGTGGATTAGAAACACGATGAAAGTTAAGGGAGGGGAAGACAGAAGTGGAACAAGGAAAGGAGTGTATGCTTTTTAAAAGATGCTGCGGGGCTGCTTGAGGAAGAAGTAACAGTCATATCGCAGAAGTTTGGAATCCCAGAGAAGAAAACAAGCTGTGTGGGTTAAGAAAATACTACTCTCTCCAGGTCCTTTATGTTTAAAGTAACTGAAAAATATTTAAAATAGGTGATTAACACCTGTTCTGCTTATGTGGGAGTATAAATAAATAAATGTAAAATTAATACCTGTACTCAAAGTGTTAGTTTTGTGCAAAAGTAATTGCGGTTTAAAAGGTTAAAAATAATTGCAAAAACCGCAATTACTTTTGCACCAACCTAACATTAGCTGAGAGAAAATGGTAACATGGGACCAGAGAATTTGAAAAGGGCTTCAGACATCTTGCAGGTGAGGTGGGAAAAAGATATGCCAACATTTAAAAAGCTAGGAATTATATTAGATTAGTAATAAGTACTTGAGTTTTCCTTCCTTTAATGTAGATATTTTGTAATTTACAAGTAAAAGTCAGTTAACCAGTATGTGTGCCATTGTCTGAATGAATGAGACCATGTTCTTATATAAAGGCTTCAGGATGATTCTGACCAGAATATCTCTTCTTGTCTCCAATTCCTATGTTCCAAGCAACTTTAATTTCCTCTGTGTCACCCCAGAAAAGCTTTATTAGGCACGGCCATAGGAATGAGTCATGGGAGACCAAAATTGGTCTATTGGAATTTATTTGGCCTGTTTGAGTTGTAGGAGGTCAAGCTAGAAAAGACCATAACCTCCCCAAGCAAAGAGGGGTATGGAGTTTTACACCTGTTCCCCCTTCAATGCTTCAGGGGGTTTTCTTTGACAAAGGGTTTCAGGGCATGACCAAGCCCTCCAGTTTCACACCCTGGCCCCAGGTTGCCATCCAGACCGCCCAGGCCCACCCAGGCCTGCTGATCACAGGCCCCTAGGAGATAAAGCAAGACAGGATCAAGACAAGATGGCTTTTAAGATAAGGTTTCTGCTCCTGGCCTAAATATGGCCTAAGAAATTCCCCCTCTGGGTTTGGTATCTATTCTTAGGAAAAGGGACAGTTGTCAGTCTTCTGCAACTGCTTCCTGCTGAGCAAGGGTGTGGATCAGGGTCCCTAATTAGAGTTTTGGGTGAGGGGGCTGTAATGGTGGTTTTGTAAGAGCATGAGGCAAAGTTAATAAGCAGATGGAGCAAGAAGGGGCCAAACAGTAAGAGGAGCAACAGGTGATCAAGGGGCCTATGAGTGGGAGTAACCAAGAAGGGCTCGGAAGTCAGGAGGATATAGGATGGAGGGGAGATACTGAGGTTGGAAGAGTGGTTTTGGAGCCTATGTTGTAAGGGAGTTAGTCGGAAGCAAAGGGGTGGGTTATGTTCCCAAAGGAACCCTCAAGGAAAAGGGGGGCCTCTTGTCCTGGAGGGAGGAGTTCAGAGCTTAGGTTAGAGAGAGATTAGTCAGGTAAATGTGAGAGGTGTTAATTTAAAAAATTGTCTTCCTAGTCCCTGTGTCCAGGGGAGGGGAGATAGCAGAGAAAGGTGAGGTAAAGGATAGGGGGCCAAAGGAGGTAAAGTCTAGACCCTCTTAATTACCCAGAGGACAAGGGAAAATGGCAGGGCATCCTGTTGTCGGTTTACTCAGGTCCAGCAGAGGGGCAGGGTGTAGACCAGGTCAGGTATCCCTGCCAACTGCTGACCCAGGGGCCTGGCCCTGGGACACATTCAGGCCTAGCACTAGGTCGTGTACTGGACTCCAAATCTGACTGAGTCGGAGGGTGAAAAAGGGAAGACTTACTTAAGTTAGGGTAGCAAAACGGGCTGAGGAAAGTTGGAGCATGGGGGGCAGCACAGAGGCAGGAAAGGGCAATAAGGAGGAGGAACATGGATAATAGGGGTAGTTTTCTAGCGTAGGTAAGCCAGGGGCCCTCCCAAATGGTTCCCTGACTGGTAACAGGCTCTGGAGAGCCGAGAAGGGTGGCCTGATGTGTCTCCCTATCAGCCTTGTTGTTACCAATGGCGACAAGGCTAGAGCCCCTTTGGTGGCCCCTGCAGTGTATAACGGAAGTAAGGGGAAGAAGCAGGGTGGAGAATCTGTGGAGACAGAGCCCCAGAGAGCAGTTTCCAGGCTCTGGGCCTCACGTGGAAAGGTGCTGGCTCAGGTAGTAAATGGCCATCAACTGTGATTGGATGGCCGTCAGCTGTGGCTAGTTGGCCATCAGCTGTAACCAGTGAGCCACTGACCACTAATATAACTGCTGTGGCTATGCTAGCATAAAATGGGGGCTAGCAAGAAGATGGTGACTGGGCCAGCAAGCGGCAGAGTGAGGGTTGCGGATCATGTGGCTCCTGGTGTCTTGTTTCTCCAACCCAGCTGCCAGAGAGACTATAGTGGTATGACTCCCCTATCTATGGCTCCGTAGGTGTTCCTTTTTGGCCTCACCATGTCCTGCTTTCTTGTGTGTGAAGTGGGAGCTGAGACCCCGCATGACACCCTGCATGACAGAATCTTGGTGTCCCTTAAGGGAACATAAAAGGGGTAGAGTAGCCACAGGGTGAGAAAGTATCCTATCGACCCCCACAATCGAGATGAGAGAGGGAGAGAGCTTGCCCAAAAATTCGGGGAGTGCTGAGTAAATGGCCCCCATGTCTAGAAGGAAAGAAATGGCCTTACTGGCAGCTAGTAGAGTTACCAGCGGTTCTATCATGCATATGGTGGAGGTAGAGGCCTGTGAGGAGACCGGGCCCCTTCATTCTTCATCCGTGCTGAGGATTTCCAGGAGGGAAAGATTAGTTCCATCTGCTGATGCCCTGGCAGGCATGGTGTTTGGCCGGGGCCAGGAAGTGGATGTTCCTGAGCCTTAAGTGGCTCCAGGGCAATCTGACTTCCAGTGGCCACCACGGCCACATAGGTGGCAAAGCTTAGTAGGAGGCCTTGAGTTAGGGCAAGAACAGTTCCAGTGTCCCTGGAGGCCACATTTAAAGCAAACACCCGGTTGATTAGGCTGCGCAGAGGATTGGGGTCCCAGTTTTTTCCTTTCGGGTCCGCCCGGCCTAACAGCCTGGGAAACTGCTACAGCTACCATCTGTAAGGCCTGGGTATGGACCTGTCTACTCTCCTCGTCTCGATTATTGAAGACCTTAAAGGCCAGTTCTAAAAGATCTGATTATGGGGTGTGAGGCCACTTCTCTAGTTTCTGAAGCTTCCTGCAAATATCAGGGGCCGACTGGGAGATGAAATGCATGGCTAAGACAGCTCTGGAATCCAGAGAGTCAAGATTAATATTAGTGTAGTTTTGTAGGGCCTCTGAAAGGCGGGACAGAAAAACAGCTGGGTTCTCATGGTGGTCCTTGTAGATTTTCCTAACTTTTTCATAATTGATATCTTTCTGAATGGCTGCCTTCATGCCCTGAAGGAGACAATTAACGATACGGTCTCTCTTTAGGCGGTCGGGATTGGGCTGGGGGTGAGTCTGATAATTCCAGTTAGGATCCTGGCTAGGAACAGTTGTCTCCCCTGGGGGATAGGTGCTATTATTTTGGCGATGCATGGAATCTGCTATTTCCCTAGCTTTTCGAATGATACGATTCCTTTCATCAGAGTTAGTACATGTGGAGAGAATAATATCGATATCCCGCCAAGTAAGGTCATAGCTAAGGGTGAGGTATTCCAACCCTTTAGTAAAGTGGGAGGGGCCAGAAGAGAAGGAGCCTAGCTTAGATTCAATCCGACTCAGGTCCATCATAGAGAAAGGGACATGGACCCTAACAGGGCCTTCAGCACCTGCCACTTCCCTGAGAGGCATCCAGGAGGCTGGGGGTACATAAGGTTGCCTGGATCAGGCATGAGGAGGGGAAGAAAAATCAGGAGCAGGCCGGGCAGTAGTGGAGGAAGTATCATGTGGTGATGTGGAGGCAGCGGGTTGATGCAGTGGGGGGATTTCAACTAGCGGATGTAGGGGAGGAGAGGAAAAATCAGGAGAGTCCGGGGCAGAAGGAGAAGAAGAGGTTGAAGCTAAACCTAACAGGCGTGATTCACCCTTAGGTGGGAAATGGGACAAGTCCCATCGCAGCTCAAAGAAAGCCAGGAGGTAGGGGACCTTGCTCCATTTACCCTGCCATTGGAGATAGTTGTCTTAGTCTTGGAGAATATCAAGGTCAAAAGTTCTGGTAGGTGGCCAGGGTTCACCATTGTCAAGCTTATATTGTGGCCAGGACACGGTTGAAAAGGAAATAAGGTGTTTAGCCTCTAAAATGGGGTAAAGTCCTCTCAACATGGTCTGAAAGGATCCCCAAAGGGAAGTGAGTCCCTGGGGTAAGAGGAGGAGCCATAGCCCATAATAATGAAAGAAGGGAATAGGGGGGCAAAAGAAGGTAAAGTCTAGACCCCCCTAATCACCTCGAGGACAAGGTAAAATGGCAGGGCTTTCCACTGTTGGTTTCCTCAGGTCTGGTGGAGGGCAAATCTGACTGAGTTGGAGGGTGAAAGAGGGAAGATTTACCTAAGTCGTCCGCCGAAGGGTAGATGAAGGCAGCTCCCCATATGGGTCACCAAATTGTTTGGCACAGACAGAGGAAATGAGTAGCGGGAGACCAAAATTGGTCTATTAGAATTTATTTGGCCTATTTGAGCTGCGGGAGGTCAGGCTAGAAAAGACCATAACCTCCTCGAGGAAAGAGGGGTATGGAGTTTTATAGGAGGAGGTAAATGCGGCTGTTCCTCCTTCAATGGTTCCGGGATTTTCTTTGACAAAGGGTTTCAGGGCATTACCAAGCCCTCCAACTCCACACACTGGCCTTCCGGACAGCCCAGGCCCACCCAGGCTTGCTGATCATAGTTCCCTAAGAGATAAAGCAAGACAGGATCAAGACAAGATGGCTTTTAAGATAAGGTTTCTGCTCCTGGCCTAAATTTGGCTTAACCAGCTTCATCGGTAACAGATTTCCAAGGTCCTAAAGGACTCAAAACCACTCTAAAATTTGCCCTACAATTTCATATTATTTTAATGGTTGAACTATCCTACCTATTTCCCTAGGATGTTTCATTAGGATGAAATATTAGCTGTTGAGAAGATTTGAGTTGTGTATTATTTTATTGTTGGAGAGGTTTTTATCACACTGATGGATCATGAGCTGGTATGAGCATGTGAATCTTAGCTCTAATAAGTTTCATTCTAAGAATCAGAATATTTTCAGTGTAATACACTATGACCGGCTTAAGATCTGTGTCATCATAATAACATCCATTCTTTAAGGTCTTTAGGAATAGATGACTAGACTATTAAGCCAGCCTTTGCCCTGGGGAGTGCATTAAATTATATAGAGTACAGGGTCGATTAGCAAATGACTGCTGTGATGTACTTACTCACCAACCAAGGCTTCAAAGAGTTACTGCACTTCTGAGAGCCCCCAAGAGTAATTTATATACTGAAAGGATTTGACTGGAAAAGTACAGTCTGATGTGTTTTAATGGGCTTTGATGGGTATCGAAGACCAACTTTTAGAAGAGCATTTGTGCTTTGTAGAGGTGGGATTGAGGGCTACGCAATTTATAATTTCCATCTCTGCTTTTGAAATAGAACAAAAATAGTGTTATTTTGGCCTTTTAAAGGAGTAATTTGTTTTGTAGGCTAATGCTATTTTGCTCTGTTAAATGAATCCATAACAATTGAGGAAGAGGCAGAATGGGGAATTTGTCAAGATACAGTGTTGCAAATGGCAAATGTTCAGATAGATTAAATTAGGAGACACTCCTTGTACTAAAATCTGATAAATGAAATTTCATAAACCCACAACATTGCCCTAGTTATATTGTAATCTTATTACACCACTCTTCTCCATAGATATAGCACTAATGGGAGATAGTCACAATGGTGTTTTGCCTATGTTTTATATTAGAAAATGTATTTTAGACCTATCTATAGGTCTAATTTCATCCTGGGATTACTCCACTTTATAGCCTCAGAAGCATCATGTATTACTAAAGTGGTATTTTACCCTTGATTAAACCTTTTGTTCTGAGAAAAGGTGTCTTTGTGACATTTAGCAAGGGAGATGTTATGATGATATTTAAATGCTAGAGATAGACAGGATTCACAATGAAATAATTGGAGTGCTTTGTATAATTAATAAAATGAAATCAGCACTAAGGGAAGGAAAGTGTTTTGAGCCAAAATTTTTAGGGTCCTCAGAAAGGTTGCAATATTTCTGTCACTAAGGTAAAATAAGGGGTATAATATTAGTCTCATGAAAGTTAACTAACTCTCCTTAAAGTAGCGCTTCTCAAAGTCTGGTCCATGTGTTACTATGCTAAAGGTTCGGCTGTTAACCACACAAAAGCCAAAACTCGATGTTAGGTACTGCTGGACCCAAATTGTTAGGCACAGACGGAGGAATGAATCATGGGAGACCAAAATTGGTCCATTAGAATTTATTTGACCTGTTTGAGCTGCGGGAGGTCAGGCTAGAGAAGACCATATCCCTTTGAAGATTGTTCCCCCTTTAATGCTTCAGGAGGTTTTTGTTTCATTGTCTCTAGCAACCAAGGGTTTTGGGACATGACCAAGCCCTTTGGCTCTACACCCTGGGTCCCCAGGCCTCCATCCAGGCCTCCATCTAGGTCTCCATCCAGACCACCCAGGCCCACCCAGGCTTGCTGATCATAAGCCCCTAGGAGACAAACAAAGTGCAAAGCAAGACAGGATAAGATGGTTTCTACATTCCAGGCAGCTTCTCCAGGCCTGAGGCAAACACAAGCCAGCAGGTACACGGTACAAAGCAAGACAAGATGGCTTTTAAGATAAGAAGGTCCCTGTTCCTGGCCTAAATATGACATAACACTCGAGAGGTGAGGTTGTTGGAAAGAAAAGCAGGTTTATTAAAAATGCTGGCATTCTGGGTAGATGGTGGACTCCTATCCAAAGACCATCTTCCTCATCCCAGCATGACCAAAAGGTTTTATAAACAGGTAAGGAGAGGCAGAAAAGAGGAAAGAGGAAGTTGGTCGGGCAAGTCCTGGGAAAAGGCACTTCCCAGAGGTGGGTTTGTTTCAGGGATAAGAGGGGATCTTATGCAGATATAAAAACTTATTTCAGGTCATTGAGCCAGGTATTCATATGGTCTGAAGTAAACAGAATCACCGAAACTGTTATGCATAGTAAACAGAACCATTGAAACTGGTATGCATAGTAAATGTATAGTATATAGAGTCATTAAAGTTAGGTGGAAGGGGAGAAAAGAAAGAAAAAGAAAAACTTTCAAAAAGTCCCAAGCTAAACTACACTGTTAAATTGAGTTACACTAGAGATTTAAATCTCAAAATAGAAAATACAGGGTCACCGTTACACATGAACTACATTTGTCAGCATCACCTGGGGTACTAATTTAAAGTGTAGATTCTTGAGGACTAACTCAAACTTATTGAATCAGAATTTCTGAGAGTATTGGTATGGATCTTCATTTTAACTAGCTCTCTGAGTGATTCTTTTGCACACTGTTGTTTGAGAACCCGTTCTAAAGGGCAGCGGGATATGCTAATAGAAAATCTAGTCAAAGATTTTGGCTCAAAACAGTCATGGGAACACATTCATTCAAGGGTTGTAACCTTGTCAAACCAACACTAAAGTTACTACGATTGAATGTTTCATTAGTCAGAACAAGGAATGACAACCATATACGTGGTACTTCTGTTTTCTAACGTAATCCATTCTGGAAGACGGTTCGAGTTCTGAAACGTTCGAAAACAGCCAACAGCTAGACCTCAGGATCTTGCACTCAGCAGAAGCCACGTGATATGTTCGACTTGCGAGGCGTGTTCGAAAACGAAGAATCTACTTCCGGGTTTATGGCGTTCATAAACCAAAATGTTCATCAACGGAGACTTTCAAAAACTGAGGTACTAGTGTATATAGCAACCATGTTTATGGAACGTTCTGGGAGTTAGGAGATTGGGAGGAAAATGAGATAAAGTAGCTGGCCACTGGTAATTTGTATATGCACAGTTGAGAGGGAGAGATGGAGAGGATAATGGGAAGGTAACAACATTCACTGAGGGAGTTTCTACAGCCAGGAACAGGGGCACCTTTTTAACTGAACATGTAGATTTGGGTCGTGGTTTAATTCAACAGAGGATGGTAGTGGTAAGGATGAGGAGAGTTATATGCACAAGATGCTTGAGGGCTGTGCATACAAGTATATATGTTGGATCAAGGTCTATTTAACTCCAAAGCCCATGCACATTAACAATATTATCTTTCTCAAAAACGTAGTTCTCATACTACCTGCATTATCATCACCTTTAGGTACCTGTCAGAATACAGATTTCTGAGTCTCAACCCACCAGCCCAATTCAGTCAGACCATCTGGGCTTGGGAGTCCCAGAATCCACATTTTGAGGATATTCAAGTGATCCTGATGGATATGACAACTTAGAACTGCAGTTAGAGTAACTATAAGGTGAGTGGAAGTATTCCCTTAGGATAAGAAAACTTACTTTGGGCGTTGTATAATTTTTATGGCTGCTGTGAAAAATTACCACAAACCTGTGACTTAAGACAACATCAATTTATTATCTTATGTACAAGATGTGATCAAAACATACAGTGAATGTTTAAATTAAAAAAAATACAGTAAAAGACACATTGCCATGAATCCCCCTCAAAATACTCCCCCTGGCTTGGAACATACTTATCCAGTTGTTCTTACCGCTTTCTGAAGCAGTTCTGGAAGTCCTGTTTTATGAGTGTCTTTAGTTGCACTGTCATGGCTGCCTCAATGTTCTGAATCAATTCAAAATATTGACCTTTTATGGTCATTTTAACTTTGGGTAAGAGCCCGAAGTTGGACGGTACCAGATCTGGTGAATAAGGTCGATGAGGACACATCGTAATTGTTTTATTTGACAGAAACTGCTGTATACCAGAAGTGATGTGTGACATGGAGCATTGTCATGATGGAGGATGTTACACAGCACACTTTAAAACACACCTTCTCTCAACCATAGATCACACTGGACTGGCTGCACCCAACAAGTTAAAACTTGTTACACACTGTTACTAAGGCTCAAGGTGCCACAAGGTTCGTCGCTCTGCGTTTCCCCTATTGAAGATCCCTGCCTTTCCATTGGATGGCACTCAGCAGCAGCATTCACCGTATTTTTTGATCACACCTCATATCTTTAAATCAGAATTCTGATACAGTCCTCTCTGGGTACAAATCAAGGTGTCAGCAGGGCTGTGTTCACTTCAGGAGGCTCTAGGCAAGAAACTATTTTCTTGCTTTTTCCCGCTTCCAGAAGCCACTCACTCTCCTTGGCTAATGGCCCCTCCTTCAAAGCCAGCAACACTGAACTGAGTTCTAATGCTATGAATTCTCTGGTTTTCTCTCCCAGAGTCACATCTCCCTCTGAATCTGACTCTTCTTCTACCCCTCTCTTCCACTTATAAGGACCTTTGTGATTACATTGTCCCACCATGATAATCCAGGATAATCTTTAAGGTCAGCTGATTAGCAGCTTAATTTTCCATCTGCAAATCTAATTTCCCTTTTGTTATGTAAAGTAACACAGTCACAGATTCTAGAAATTGGGAAATGGACATCTTTGGGAGTAATCATTACTGTGCCTACCACAGGTGAAAATAATGTATTCTTTCATTCAATATGCACCTATTGAGCATTTAATGTATGTGCTAAGTGCTGGAGATAGACAGTCAATAAGGCAGTGTTTGTTAATAATGAGTTTGCACTTTAGTGGGAAAGAGAAACATGTCATTAGTAGTTACAGTGCAATAAGTACTATGATGGAGGCATAAAAATATGCAATGAGAGCCCAAATAAGGAAATGATTTGTTTTTCTTGGGGAAATTGAAGGTTTCACAGTGAATATTAGCTTTTAAACTGAATTTTAAAAACATGATTAGATGATCACAATGTGAATAAGAAGGGCAGGGCATCCTAATACGAGAGAACAACTTGTACACAGCCTTGAAATTATGAAAGATGATGGCTTGTCCAAGGAGCAACGAGTAGTTGGGTGTGGCTAAAGTTTTAAGTGGGGTAATAGTGCATGAATTAAGTTTTGGCAGAAGAAAGGGCTGGAGAGACATGGAGGAGCCAGATCACAGATAATCTTTTTATCTGTTAAAGAGTTTGGACTTTGTTCTACATGCAATGAGAAACCGTTGAGGTTTACGTGGGGACGTCTTGAAAAATCTGTGATGCTGGGTAGAGCATGAATGCAGAGGGAGGCAAGACTGAAGATAAGAGAGCAGTTAGAAAGGTAATAGTAATTACGAGATGGTGGAATCTGAACAAGAGAGTGACAGTGAAGGTGGAGAACTAGAAATTGATTTGAGAGACAGAGAGGAGAAAGAATTGACAGAACTTTTTCACTGACTCAAGGAGGTGGGGAGGGAAATCGGGTGAGAATTGAAAGAGATTTTAGAGTAGAAAAAACAAGGAATATAAGCTTTCTAGTAGAACACAAAGTACAGTAGTCCTCCCTTATCCATGTGGGATATATTCCAATACCCCCAGTGAATACCTGAAACTGTGGATAGTACCAAACTCTATATATGCTATGTTTTTTTCTATACATACATACACTTTATAGCTTCTTGTTGGCATATCCAAATTGCCGGTATCACAACTCTTGTGCTTTGGGGTCATTATTAAGTAAAATAGGGTTACTTGAACCCAAGCACAGTGATACTTTGCAAGTGGATCTGAAAACCAAGAAAGCTACTCAGTGACTATCAGGCAGGTAGCATATACAACATTGGATAAAGAGATGATTCACATCCTGGGAACAAGGGACAGGGTGGTGTTAGATTTCATCACACCACTCAGAATGGCTAACAATTTAAAACCTATGAATTGTTTTATTTCTGGAATTTTCCATTTAATATTTTTGGACTGTGGTTGATCATGTGTAACTGAAATCTCTGGAAAACAAAATTGTGGATAAAGGGGGAACTACTGAAGCTGGTATCCAGAGAAGTGGGTACAACATGGAATAAAAGATCAAACAATGTTAAGATCAAGTAAATATTTGAAATTGATGTTTCATTATTTCTCAGAAACAGCTGGGTTGCTATGTAAGTTTCTAAGTTGCCTATGCAATGTAAATATTTGCAAAAAATTCATTGTTCAGTTGGCATATACTACAATACTAGAGAGACTGCTTGCAGCTGAGCAATACTAGGATTCCCAGGATGAATGCTATAACGTTGAGGTATATGTAGCATTGGCTGTGCTAAAGGCATGCCAGAAGCTCACTTGTGGGAAAGAGTTCACCGTCCCTTTCCCTGAACGTGCTTCTTGGCACTCTGTTCATCTTGGAGAATGAAGACTGGCAAACATACTGCCTCTTTATATTTTGTTTATTCTGAAAATGCTGGGAGAGCTATGAAGAACTAGAACTCAAAATTAGATCCTAGAATATGTCCTTGGATTAAGAGATGAAAAGTCTAGCTGTGGTTATCCAAAGCATCTGTTTCTCTGCTTCTTTGCTCACATCTTTGGTGAAGACGATCTCCTAAATTCTAGCAGCCAGGTGGAAAGTTTTAGATGGCTTACATCTAGGACACTGGGCCAAAACTGAACTACTCTTCAGAGGAAATAGAAGCCTGTGAGCCTGATGGTTTAGCACCACCCTGTAGTGGTAGTAGTAGTAGTAGCAGTAGATGGCTTAGTATTTCGCTATGACAGCTCCTCACCTTGTCCAGCTTGATCTGTTTGGTGATCTCTGTTTTGGACTTTGGATTTGATTGAAAGCATGGTGGGTTGTACCATGGTGAAGCCATTTGACACTAGGATTAAAAAGGCAGAATTAGGAATGACCACATATTCTTGGTTTATATTTTGCTTCTTTATACTACAGTGGTTTCTAAGTTCAGTTGGATGCTCCTGCAGATGCTAGAACTCAGGCAGATCTCTGTCTAGTCACTAATTATCTAATGTGCATGAAGAGGAAAGTTCCAATTCCAAAGAATCCAGTTATTTTCTTCTGTCCTCTATATTATAATAGATAGTAATATTAAAAGTACTATGTATGGAGTACATTTTTTGGCAGTCATTGTAAGTACAGAACATGCAATAGACCATTAAATCCTCAAAATAACATTCTCAGTATGTTTTTATCATTCATTCCAGTTTATAAATGAGGATACTGAGATATAGAGAAATCAAGTAAACTTTTTAGGGTTGGACAACTATATTGCAGAACTGGGATTCAAATCTAGATCTGTCTATTTCCAGTAACCATATTCTTATTGACTTATGACCTCAGATTACATTATATTGCAGGTAATTTTGGAAATCGCAATCATAATAGTTCTGGCTTCCTAAGATCAGAGGGGTAGGCTCAACAACTCATATGAGTGTGGAAAATACATAAAGAACTTTGGCAAGATCTACAAATTATCAGAAAGGTAAATAAAAGAAAAAAGGTAACATATAAGAGACAAAGACTCCATATTTTGTCAGAAGGCAAGGTGTTCTTGGCCACAAACAGTTCTATATAAGTACTCAGCCACAAAATAAGTCCATTATGTCAGGTGCCATCTATTCAGTAGCATACATATTGGAGTTATAAAAGCATTTAGAAATCATCTCCCAAAATAACGCTTCAGCATAAAATTGTGCAAAGGGGGACATACAAATTTTAAATAAGGATTAGAAAAATAAACCTCAATTATAAGTTAGATAAATGCAATGTAAACAAAGAACGTTTATACCTTTTAAAACTTTTTCAGATTTACAGTGATGGAAAAATTGATATTCAGTTTTAGAGAGAATATGGGGAAAATGGGTATTTTAATACCATGCTGATAGCAACATAAATTGGTCATACATTTCTAGGAGGAAATTTATCAAATCAAACTTAATTGAAAGTGGACAGCCCTTCCTTCTGCTAGCAATTCTACTTTTAAGAACTTATCCGACAAATATGCAAAGATCTATGTATAAGGATGCTTATTTCAATGTTGTTCATATGTGGCAAACCTTAGAAACAATTTAAATTATTACTACTAATAAATTTTGTTAATCCCTATGATAGAATAATATGTAGCCCTTAAAATGATATATGACTGCAGTTATTGATAAGGAAAGAGATCCAGGTTATAAAACCTTATGTATAGCAATCATTTCATCTTCATATATCAATCTAGTGGATATAATTACAAAATGTTATCTAATTATACCTGGGCAGTGGATAGTCTTCTATGTATTTTTCCTGTTTTTTTATTATCTTGAAATTTTACAATAAGTAGCATCACTATTATGATCAGAAACATATAATAAAACGTTTATCCATTTAAAATACTGTATTAGAGTTTATCAGTAGTGGGGTGGGTCAAATCTTCCCAACAATGTCAGATAAGAACTTGGTGTCAGTGTACATTATGGATATAGTAGGAAATGTACCTGAAAATTTTGAGCTTATAGCAATGGCAACTGGAAATCTAGCAAAGAAATACAGTGTTGACAGTACATGGAGAGCTAGGTAGATTGATGGTTAGCACCAGGGCAATCGTGGGAGATTTAGAATCATCATTAGAACATGGGGAAAGACTATTCAAACATTTTATGGTGCTAATTTTCCTTTTTTTTAATAATGTCTAGTTCTCACTCACAATGTGTACAAATTTACAGAGTTAGGACTTTTTATAGTCCTTTTAGAATGATAGGTCAGAATTAGGATGAAGTCAACTTTGTATCACAGGAGGAAGGATGTTCTGGAATAATCTGACACTTTGAAGCTTGAAGCTTGCCCCTTATACCACAGTTGTTGTTGGATATCTTTTTAAAATCAACTTTATTAAGGTGTAATTTACATATCATACATCTATCCATTTTATATGTAAAATTCAGTGATTTTTTTTTACTACCTTTGAAGAGTTGTGCAACCATCCTCACAATCCATGTTCAGATTATCTTCTCCTCTAAAAAATCGTATATTTATTAGCAATTTCCCCATTCCTCCCCAGCTCTAGGCAACTACTTATCTACTTAAAATTTTTTTTTCGATTTTTCAATAACAGTTGACATACAATATTATATTAGTTTCAAGTGTACAACGTAGTTATTAGATATTTATATAACTTACAAAGTGATAACCCTGACAAATCTAGTACCCATCTGATACCATACACAGTTATTACAATACTATTGATTAATCTACTTGTTGTCTCCATGAATTTGCCCATTCTAGATATTTCATATAGTATGTGTTCTTTTCTGTCTGGCTTCTTTCACATAATGTAAGATTTTCAAGGTTCATCCATGTTGTAGCATGTATCAGTACTTTGTTGAAAAGACTGTCTTCATAGAACTGAAAGACAAAGCATGAATGACTGGGGACAAGCCTTCCCTGCACAAAAGGAAAAACATTTTCAAAAACGAAGAAGAGGATCAAAATGGCGGCGTGAGGTGAGCCTCAGTAAAGCCCCCCTGGAATTTACAACCAATCGAACAACAATAACTCCACAAAGAACTCCCTGCACAGCAGACAGGCAAGATGAAGAGGCCCACTACTGAATTCACCTAAAGGAGGGCGAATCACGCGAGCGGGGAAGGAGGGAAGGGAGAAGTGCGGACATGGAGCTGCACAAGTGCCGGACGCAGACTTAGCTCAGTGCTCCAAGCTCGCTGCATCCTGGAACTACCACAGCTGCAGGAGAAGGAAGAACTCGGACTTCTAGGGCTCCGCTTATGGCCAACAGGGCTGAGGAGGCAGCATATAACATGGCTGAACCCAACGCTCACAGCAGAGACCTTGGAGCAAAGACTGAGAGAAGGCTAAAAACGGTGGTTTAAGCCCTCACTGCGGAACAGAGAACAAAAGCCTTAGGCACTGAGGCTAGCCACCCCCTCCCTCCCTCCCAGAGCTTGCCCCGCCCCCACATGCCCGGTGCTAGAAGCAGAACAGTAGCAGTGTCAGATCAAAAGAACAGAATATTTGCTGTTCTGAGAACTGTGGAGTTCAGACACAGATTCACAGCCCAACTAGTTCCGGGAAAGGGGAGGGAGCTGAGGAAGCAGGATTGGCTGTGGTGGTGGTCACCACCATTGCTCTGGGCGCCACCTCTCACAATTCACCCCGCCCCTGGCCCCACATATCTGGGCGGATCCCTGCAAGAGAAAACAGAACTGCTGAAACATACGGGCTCTGAATCTGGGGCAGGAAGAGCTTTGGAACTTCAAAAGCTCTCCACATACCCACACGAACACTGAGCCCTGTGACCAAGGCAAACTATTAACAGAGGAGAAGCTCATCACCCAGGGAACCCCCCACTGTGTGAGAAGCTGGAATAGTGCAGAGAAAACATACCACCACCGTGTGAGAGAGAAAAAAAGGCTGCAGTCGGAGAGAAAATAAAACATTCTACCTACAAGTACTGGAAAAAAAAGAAAGACCTCTTCCTATCAACCTGTTGCAGAAGCCACCCCTGTAGATGTCTAGGAAGAGAAATAATAAATCAGTAATTGCCAAGAATAACCAAGGCAACAAGACAGCTCGGAAAGAAAGTGAAAAGTCTCCAGAAAAGGAACTTAAAGATATGGAAATATGTGACTTAAATGACAGAGAATTCAAGATTGCAGTTCTGAAAAAACTCAACGAGATGCAAGAAAACACAGAAAGGCAGTTTAATGAACTCAGAAATATATTCAAACAACAACATGAGCATTTTACAAAAGTGACTGAAATTTTAAAAAGACCCAAATATAATTTCTGGAGATTAAGAACTCAATAGAAGAAATTAAGAAAGAAATAACCAGCTTAGGTAGTAGAGTTGACCAGATGGAGGAAAGAATCAGTGACATCGAAGATAGAAACCTGGAAATGACACAGATGGAAGAAGAAAGAGACTTGAGACTTAAAAAAAAAAGAAAGAACTCTACAAAAACTTTCTGACTCCATCACAAAGAGCAATATAAGAATAATGGGCATACCAGAAGGAGAAGAAAGAGAGAAGGGAACAGAGAATATATTCAAACAAATTGTTGATGAGAACTTCCCAAACTTGTGGACAGAACTGGGTCCTCCAATCCAAGAAGCAAATAGAACACCTAATTATCTCAATCCCAACAGGCCTTCTCCAAGACAAATTGTATTGAAGATGTCTAAAATCAATGACAAAGAAAGAATCCTCAAGGCAGCCAGGGAAAAGAAGACGGTAACCTACAAAGGAAAGCCCATTAGATTATCATCAGATTTTTCAGCAGAAACTCTACAAGCCATGAGGGAGTGGAACCAAATATTCAAAATATTGAAAGAGAGAGATTATGAGCCAAGAATAATATATCCAGCAAAGATACCCTTTAGATATGAAGGAGGAATAAAGACCTTTCCAGACATACAGAAGCTGAGGGAATTTTCTAATACATAACCTGCACTACAAGAAATACTAAGGGAGGCTATTCGACTACCATCAACAGGGACAATTTCTGGCAAGCTAAACATAAAAAGGGGGAGAGTAAAAGCCTGAACCGGAATGTGGGGATAGAGAAAGTAAGCATGCTGAAGGAAATGGAATACTCCAAATATCAAACATTCTTTTACATAAACTTAAGGGTAACCACTCAAAGAAATCCAGAAATGAAATACTGTAATAAAAGAAGAAACAGAGGGAAATATGATAGAATACCACCATACAGAAATAATACACAACAACAAAAAGGCAAAGAAACAATGGAGAAACAGCCTTACCAGAAAACTAAAGATAGAATGACAGGAAATCCTCACATATCAATAATCACCTGAAATGCAAATGGACTGAACTCACCAATAAAAAGGCACAGATGATCAGATTGGATCAAAAACCTAAACCCAACCATATGCTGTCTCTAAGAGATACATCTCAGGTACAAGGACAAGCATAGACACAAAGTGAAAGGGTGGAAATTGACACTCCAAGCAAATGGTACCAAGAGAAAATAAGATGTAGCCATAATGATATCAGATGAAACAGACTTCAGGGTGAAAAAGATAACAAGAGACAGAGATGGACATTTCATAATGGTAAAGGAGACTATACAACAAGAAGACATAACAGTCATCAATGTTATGTCCCCAATCAGGGAGCACCGAAATATACCAAGCAACTACTAACAGAACTAAAGGGAGAAATTGACCAAAACACAATTATACTAGAGGACTTAAATACATCATTGACAGCTATTGATAGATCATCCAAACAGAACATAAATAACGAAATAGCAGCCCTAAATGACACATTAGATGAAATGGACATGATTGACATATATAGAGCACTTCATCCTAAAACATTAGAATATACATTCTTTTCTAGTGTACATGGAACATTCTCAAGAATAGACCATATATTGGGACATAAAATCAGCCTCAGCAAATTTAAGAAGATTGAAATCATACCAAGCATATTCTTTGATCACAAGGTTTGAAATTGGATATCAACTGCAAAAAGAAAGCAGGAATAAAAACACATACATGGAGATTAAACAACATACTTTAAAGAACGACTGGGTCAAAGAAGAAATTAGAGGAAAGATCAACAGATACAGAGAAAAAAATGAGAATGAAAATACATCCTACCAAAATTTTTGTGACGCAGCAAAAGCAGTTTTAAGAGAGAAATTTATATCATTACAGGCCTATCTCAAGAAACAAGAAAAATCCAAAATAAATAACCTCATGTTACACCTTAAAGAACTAGAAAAAGAAGAACAAGTGAAACCCAAGGTCAGCAGTAGAAAGGAAATAACAAAAATCAGAACAGAACTAAATGAAATAGAGAACAAAAAGATAATAGAACAATTAATGTGATAAAGAACTGGTTCTTTGAAAAGATTAACAAAATTGACAAACCCTTGGCTAGAATCACTAAGATAAAAAGAGAAGACACTAATTAACAAAATCAGAAATGAAAAAGAGGAAGTTATCACGGACACCACAGAAATACAAAGAATCATCCAAGAATACTATGAAGGACTATATGCCACCATATTCAACAACCTAGAAGAAATGGACAAGTTCTCAGAAACATATAGCCTTCCAAGGCTGAACCATGAAGAACTGGAAAATCTAAACAGACTGATCACCAGTAACGAAGTTGAATCAGTCATCCAAAACCTTCCCAAAAGCTAAAGTCCAGGATCAGTTGGCTTCACTAGTGAATTCTACCAAACCTTCAAAGAAGATCTAATACCAATCCTGCTCAAACTCTTCCAAAAAATTGAAGAAGAGACAGTAATCCCTAACTCATTTTATGAGGTCAACATTACCCTGATACCAAAACCTGGTAAGGACAACACAAAAAAAGAAAACTACGGAGCAATATCTGTGATGAATATAGATGCAAATCCTAAACAAAATTCTAGCAAATCGAATACAACAATGCATTAAAAAGATTATTCATCACGACCAAGTGGGATTCTTCCCCTGGACACAAGAATGGTTCAACATCCGCAAATTCATCAATAAGATACATCACATAAACAAAATAAAGGACAAAACTCATATGATTATATCAATTGATGCAGAAAAAGCATTTGACAAGATACAACATCCATTTATGATTAAAACACTTAATAAAATAGGTATAGAAGGGAAATGCCTTAACATAATAAAGGCCATATATGGCAAGCCCTCGGCTAATCTCAGAATTAATGGTGAAAAACTGAAGCCCTTTGCTCTACGTTCAGGAACACGACAGGGCTGTTCCCTATCACCTCTGTTTTTCAACATAGTGTTGGAAGTCCCTGTCATAGCAATCAGGCAAGAGAAAGAAATAAAAGGCATCCAAATTGGAAATGAAGAAGTCAAATTATCACTCTTTGCAGATGACATGATGCTATATATAGAAAACCCTCAAGACTCCACCAAAAAGCTATTAGAAACAATCAACGAATACAGTAAAGTTGCTGGCTACAAAATGAACGTACAAAAATCCATTGCATTCTTGTATACTAACAATGAAATCTCAGAAAAAGAAATACAAAAAACAATTCCTTTTGCAATTGCAGCAAAAGAATAAAATACCTAGGAATAAACTTAACCAAGTATGTGAAAGACCTATATGCTGAAAACTAGAAGACATTTTTGAAAGAAATTGAAGAAGACACAAAGAAATGGAAAGACATTCCGTGCTCATGGATTGGAAGAATCAACATAGTTAAAATGGCCATATTACCCAAAGCAATATACAGATTTAATGTAATCCCCATCAAAATCCCAATGGCATTTTTTAAAGAAATAGAAGAGAAAATCATCAGATTGGTTTGGAACCACAAAAGACCCCTAATAGCCAAAGCAATCTTAAGGAAAAAGATCAATACTGGAGGTATCACACTCCCTGACTTTAGCTTGTACTGCAGGGTTACAATAATCAAAACAGCATGGTATTGGCAGAAAAACAGACACATAGACCAATGGAATAGAATTGAGAATCCAGAAATAAAACCACATAAATATGGACGGATAAATTTTGACAAAGAAGCTAAAAACATACAATGGAGGATAGACAGCCTCTTCAATAAATGGTGCTGGGAGAATTGGAAAGCCACGTGCAAAAGAATGAAACTGGACTGCTGTCTTTCACCATGTACCAAAATTAATTCAAAATGGATCAAAGACTTAAGCATAAGACCTGACACAATACACTGCATAGAAGAAAACTTAGGTACTAAACTTATGGCCCTTGGATTCAAAGAGCATTTTATGAATTTGACTCCATAATTAATGGAAGTAAAAGCTAAAATAAACAAATGGGACTATATGAAACTTAAAAGCTTCTGCACAGCAAAAGAAACCATTGACAAAATAAAGAGGGAACCAACTGAATGGGAGAAAATTTTTGCAAACAGTGCCTCCGATTAGGGGCTAATATCCAAAATATACAAGGAACTCATGAAACTTAACAACAAAAAAAACAAACAACCCAACTGAAAAATGGGCATACGACCTGAAGGGACATTTCTCCAAAAGGACATACAAATGGCAAATAGACATATGAAAAAATGCTCAACATCACTAATCATCAGAGAAATGCAAATAAAAACCGCAATGAGATATCACCTCACCCCAGTCAGAATGGCTATCATCAACAAGACAAATAGTAACAAGTGTTGGAGAGGCTGTGGAGAAAAAGGAACCCTCATACACTGTTGGTGGGAATGCAGACTGGTGCAGCTGTTATGGGAGGCAGTGTGGAGGTTCCTCAAAAAATTACAAATACAATTACCATATGACCCAACAATCCCTCTGCTGGGTATCTACCCAAAAAATCTGAAAAGATTTATACATAAAGACACGTGTGCTCCAGTGTTCATTGCAGCTTTGTTTACAGTGGCTAAGACATGGATACAACCAAAATGTCCTTTGATAGATGAATGGATAAAGAAGTTGTGGTATATATACACAATGGAATATTATTCGGCGGTAAGAAAAGATGATACAGGAACAATTGTGACGATATGGATGGATCTTGAGAGTATAATGCTACGCAGAGAACCATATGATTTCACTGATATGTGCCCATTTTTTTAATTGGGTTGTTTATATATTTGGAGTTGAGTTGAGTGAGTTTTTTAATAAATATGGGATATTAACCCCTTATCATATATATCATTGGCAACTATCTTTTCCCATTCAGTAGGATCCCTTTTTGTTTTATTAATGGTTTCCTTTGCTGAGAAAAAAAACTTTTTTGCTTGATGTAATTCCACATGTTTATTTTTTCTCTTACTTTCTTTGCCCGAGGGGATATATCAGTAAAAATCTTACTCCGGATAATGTCTGTAAAGTTTCTTCCTATATGTTCTTCTAGGAATTTTATGCTTTCAGATCTTACATTTAAGTCTTTAATCCATTTTGAATTTATTCTTGTATATGGTGTAAGGAGGTGGTTCAGGTTAATGTTTTTGCATGTGTCTATCCAGGTTACCCAGCACCGTTTATTTAATAGACTGTCTTTATCCCACCGTAAATTCTTGCTTCCATTGTCCTACATTAAATGACCATATAAGTACAGATTTATTTCTGAGCTCTCTATTCTGTTCCATTGATCTATGTGTCTGTTTTTATGCCAGTACCATGCTGTTTTGATTACTGTAGCCTTGTAGTATAATTTGATGTTAGGTATCATTATACCTCCCACGTTGTTCTTATTTCTCACGATTGCCGAGGCTATTTGTGGTCTTTTATGGTTCCATATAAATTTTAGGATTATATGTACTATTTTTGTGAAAAATGCCCTTGGTAGTTTGATAGGAATTGTATTAAATCTGTATGTTGACTTAGGCAGTATGGACATTTTAACTATATTAATTCTTCCTATCCATGAGCATGGTATTTGTTTCAATCTATTTGTGTCTTCTTTAATTTCTCTCTTCAGTGTCTTATAATTTTCTGAGTACAGATCATTTAGTTCTTTGGTGAAATTTATTCCCAGGTATTTTATAGTCTTTGAACTAATTGTAAATGGGATTTTTAAAAAAAATTTTTCCTTGATGTTTTATTATTGGTATATACAAATGCAACCGATTTCTGAATATTAATTTTGTATCCTTCTACTTTACTAAATTCATCTTTCAGCTCTAATAGTTTCTTGGTGGAGTCTTTAGGGTTCTCTATATAGGGTTCTCATGTCATCTGCATATAATGACAATTTTACTTCCTCCTTACTCATTTGGATGCCTTTTATTTCATTTTCTTGTCTGATTGCTGTGGCTAGAACTTCCAGGACTATGTTGAATAGAAGTGGAGAAAGTGGGCAACATTGCCTTGTTACTGATCTTAAGGGGAATGGTTTTAGTTTTTCCCCATTGAGTATGATGTTAGCTGTGGGTTTATCACATACGGCCTTTATTATATTGAAATATGGCCCCTCTATTCCCACTTTCTTAAGGGTTTTTATCATAAATGGCTGCTGGATTTTGTCAAGTGCTTTTTCTGCATCTATTGATATGCTCATATGATTTTTATTTTTCATTTTGTTAATGTGGTGTATCACATTAATTGATTTTTGGATGTCGAATGACCCTTGCATACCAGGAATGAACCCCACTTTATCACAGTGTATGAACTTTTTAATATATTGCTGAATTCTGTTCGCTAATATTTCATTGACGATTTTTGCATCTATGTTCATTAGAGATGTCAGTCTATAATTTTCTTTTTCTGTAGTGCCTTTGTCTGATTTTGGGATCAGGGTGATAGTGGCCTCATAAAAAGTGTTTGAGAGCCTTCCATTCTTCTGGATTTTTTGGAATAGTTTGAGGAGAATAGGTGATAATTTTTTTTTTTTTTTGAATGTTTTGTTAAATTCACATGTAAAGCCAGATCTGGTCCAGGGCTTTTGTTTGATGGGAGGTTGTTCATTACAGATTCAATTTACCTGGTGGTAATCTGTCTGTTCAGGTTTTCCATTTATCTTGAGTTAGTCTTGAAAGGTTGTATGCTTCTATAAAACTGTCCATTTCTTCCAGATTGTCTAATTTGTTGGCATATAGTTGCTCATAGTAATTTCTTAAATTTTTTTGTATTTCTCTGGTGTCTGTTGTCACTTTCCTCTTTCACTTCTGATTTTATTAATCTAGGTCCTCTCTTTTTTTTGATGAGTCTGGCTAAAGGATTGTCGATTTTGTTTATCTTCTCTAAAACGCAAATCTTGGATTCATTGATCTTTTGTATTGTTTTCCGGTTTCTATTTCATTTATTTATGCTCTGATCTTTATTGTCTCCTTCCTTGTACTCCCTTTGGGCTTATTTTGCTGTTCTTTTTCCAGATCCCTTAATGTTGAAGATAAACTGTTGATTAGTGATTATTTTTGTTTCTTTAGGTAGGCCTACAATGCTATGAATTTCCCTCTTAAGACTGCTTTTGCTGAATCCCATAGATTTTGGATCATCATGTTTTCATTTTTGTTTGTCTCGAGATATCTTTTGATTTCTTCCTTGATCTCATGGTTGACCCATTCATTATTTAGTAACATGTTAGTAAGACTCCATGAATTTGTGTGTCTTCCAGTTTATTTTCCTGTAGTTGATTTCTAATTTCATAGCACTGTGGTTAGAGAAGACAATTGGTATGATTTCAATTTTCTTAAATTTATCAATACTTGTTTTATGGCCTAACATGTGGTTTCTCTTGGAAAATGTTCCATGTGCGCTTGAGGAGAACGTGTATTCTGTAGCTTTCGGGTGAAATGTTCTGAAAATATCGAATAAATCCAAGTGGTCTAATGTGTCATTTAAGACCATTGTTTCCATATTGATTTTCTGTCTGTCTGTTTCTGTCCCTTGTTGTCAGAGGTGTGTTGAAGTCCCCTACTATGCTAGTGTTACTGTTGATCTCTGTCTTTATGTCAGTCAATATCTGTTTTATATATTTAGGTGCTCCTATTTTGGATGCATAGATGTTTACTAGGGTTATGTCCTCTTGTCCGATTGATCCCTTTGTTATTATATAGTGCCCATCTTTGTCTTTTAATATATTCTTCATTTTAAAGTCTATTTTGTGAGATATAAGTATTGCAGCTCCAGCTTTTTTCTCATTTATCTGCATGAAATATCTTTCTCCAACCCTTCACTTTCAGCCTGTGTGTGTCTTTTGATCTGAAGTGAGTCTCTTGTATACAGCATATACAAGGGTCTTACTTTCTTATCCAGTTAGCCACCCTATGTCTCTTCATTGGAGCATTTAATCCATTTACATTTAAAGTGATTATTGATAGGTACATAGTTATTGCCATTTTTAAATTTGTAGTTAGGTTGTTTTGATCTTTCTTCTGTTTACTGATGCCCTTTTAATATTTCCTGCAATGCTGGCTTCGTGATAATTAATTCCTTTAGCTATTTTTTTTTTTTCTGGAAAGCTGTTTATCTCTCCTTCAATTTTAAATGATAGCGTTGCTGGATAAAGCGATCTAGGTTGTAGGCCTTCGTTTTACATCACTTTGAGTATCTCCTGCCACTCCTTCCTGGCCTGCAATGTTTCTGTAGAAAAGTCATTTGAAAGTCTTATGGGGGTTCCCTTGTATGTAACTCTCTGTCTTTCTTTTGCTGCTTTTAGGATTCTCTGTTTGTCTTTAAGCTTTGCCATTTTAACTATAATGTGTCTTGGTGTGGACCTGCTTGGACTTATCCTGCTTGGAACTCTCTGAACTTCCTGGGCTTTTATATCGGTTTCCTTCACCACGTTAGGAAAGTTTTCGGTTATTATTACTTCAAATATGTTCTTGATCCCTTGCTTCCTCTGTTCACTTTCTGGTATTCCTATGACGCGCATGTTGTTGTGCTTGATGTTTTCCCAGAGGTCTCTTAAACCGTCTTCATTGGTTTTTATTCTTTTATCTTTTTGTTGTTCCGTTTGGGTGATCTCTGCTAACTTGTCTTCTACGTCGCTGATTCGATCCTCTGCTTCATCTAACCTGTTGGTAATTCCTTCAAGTGTGTTCTTTATTTCAGTTATTGTATTCTTTAGTTCTAACTGATTGTTCATGATGATTTCTTTGGCCTTCTTTATGTCATCACTAAGCTCCTTAAACATTCTTATCATCAGTCTTCTGAACTCTGTCTCTGATAATTTGGTTACCTCTATTTCATTTGGTTCCAATTCTGGAGGTTTCTACTATTGTTTTATTTGGGAAATGTTTCTTTGTTTCCTCATTCTGGTTGACTCTCTGTGTTTGCTTTGATGTATTAGGTAGATCCCCTAGGGTTCTTGCTTTTTGCTGGGTTATCTTATGTAGTATGTATCCTTTATATTTGACTTGCACCACTTCCTTCTTCTCCTGTGTGTATGCTCCAAAGGTGACTCTTGTGTTGTGTAGATTGTCCTGTTAAAGTTGATCTTTAATTGCTTTTGGCTTGTCAGTAGGTGGGATTGACTCCTAGGCTGACGTGTTGTGAGACTTGGCTCTGCCCACAGTGCATGTTCTGCTGCGTGAGGGTTGACTGCTTAAATGAGGCTTGGTCCCTATGGGCTCTTGTGCCTGTAGAGAATTCCCTCTGGGTGTGTCACTTGTAGGTCAAACCTGGTAATAGTCTGGTTTGGTCTGGAGTTGGCCTCTGGATGTGTTGACTCTTGTGCCTCTTGTGCTGGGCCCTGGTGTAGAGCAATTTCAGAACAAGGTAAATCACCAAGCACAACAACAACAACAGCAACAAAGAACAAACCCAATACACTCACATGTGAAAACAACCGATAACCCACACTCAACACACACAAAAATATCAGAAATACAAAAACAAAGCAAGACAAAAAAAAGCAGCGCCAGTCTTGGCTTAAGCCCACCAAGTAATCTCCAGGTTGTCCTCTGCTGTACCAAAGAGTCCTCTGCATCTTGTGCAGGCAGACCTGGTCACCTGGTGCCCAGAGTGACCCTGGGGTTGCAGTTTTAGATGAGTGGGGCTATGGGGTATGGATGGTAGTTTTTTCAAAGTCAATGAAGTTTCTGTTCTTGCCTGCATGTATGCGCACTGATAGTAACACAACCAGCCTTGTGCTCAGGTCTCCTGAGTCTTAGGGCACTTCCGTGTGTGTGTTTGTGTGCGTGTGTGTTTGTGGAGGGCGGGAGATTTCATAGCTTCTGATAGCCCAGAACTGTATCTGCTGCCTACTGCTGATCCCTAGAAGTGTCTCCACAGTTGTAATTGCCCTGCCCTAGGCAGGTCAGAAAAGGTGGAGTCTTCTCTCTCCCAGCCCAACAGTATCACAATCTTCCCAGCCTCTTCCCTGGGTCAGAGATGCAAGCTGGGTCTCCCCAGACCCTGAGTGCTAGGGCTCCTCTGTAATCTAACACTACTCTTCAGTTCAGGGGCCTGCTTGAGTCTCTGGAAGGGCGGGGGTAGGATTGGGAGAGTGGGGGTAGGGGCCCAGGTATGGATTTTATGTCCTTTGTCTGACCTAGGGCCCAGCTGGAGGTCTTAGCTGAGGTTACTGCCTCAAATGCTGGATATGCTGCTCTCTTGGCAGGAGAGATGAGCTGTGGGATGCAGGGAAAGAGCCCACCTCCTGGCTCTTGCGGTCTCTGTTCTGTCCTGGGACCCCCTGCATCTCCACAGCCGCAGATGCTGGCCGCGTCGCCACTCCACTCCCTTCCCTCTTCCCCTGCTCTCCCAATTTGCCCTCCTTCGAGAAATCTTCATACAAGTCTCTTAGCTGTTCTGTGTGATAAACAGAGAGTCCTTTGATGGGTTATAGATATTCAATTTGTGGCAAGTTCCGGAGGAGAACTCGAGAAGACCACTTCCCTGCCACCATTCCTATGACGTCTCCCCTCATGTATAAGTTTTGTGTGGATATGTTTTCAGTTCTTGTGGATATATACCTAGGAATAGAATTGTTGAATCATATGGTAACTTAAGTTTTAGAGAAATATTGAATTTTGAAAGTTCTTTATTTATGCTGGAAAAAACTCATTTTTGAGATATGCGGTTTGAACATATTTTCTTTGAGTCTATGGCTTCTTTTTTCATTATTTTAATAGTGGTTTTTGAAGTTTTTAATTTGCTATTTTTTTCATGAATCATGCTTTCTTGTTACATCTAAGAAATCTTTGCCTATGCGAAGATTACAAATGTTTTATTCTATATTTTCTTCTAAAAGTTTTACAGTTGTAGGTTTTACATTTAGATCTATGATCAATTTTCAGTTCATTTTTATGTATGATCTGAGGTATGGATTAAGTTCATTTTTATTTTTTGCATATGGTTATCCAATTATACAAGCACTATTGCCTTTTTGCCTTTATCTTTTGTCAAAAGTCAGTTGGCCTCATTAGTGTTGGTCTATTTTTGGACTCCATTCTGTCACACTGTTCTTTATGTCTATCTTGTACCAATGCCACACTCCAATTACTGTAGCTATATCATAAGCCTTAATATCAGGTAGAGTGATTCCTCCAACTTTATTCTTTTTCAAAGTTGTTTTGAGTGTACTAGTATCTTCCTCTTTTCATCTGAATTTTTTTTAGCCAATTTGTCCATATCTACAAAAAAAAAAAACACACAAAAAACATCCTTCTTGGATTTTGATTGTAATTATGTTGAATCTGTAGAATGGTTTGGAGAAACCAAAGAATATTGTCTTCCAGTTTATCAATGTGGTATGTCTTTTCATTTATTTAGGCTTTCTTTGACATTTTTCAACAGTATTTTCCAGGGTGTTCTTTTTTCCTGCACACAGATCTTGCACATATTTTCCTAGGGTTATATTAAAGTATTTTACGTTTTTTGATGCTACTGTGTATTGCTAGTATATAGAAATATAATTTATTTTTACATGTTAAAAGTATCCTGAGACCTTGTTAAACTCACTTATTAGTTCTATTAACTCTTTTGGATTATCCTGTATGTTTTTTACATAGAAAATCACATCCTCTGTGCATAGAGATAGTTTTATTTCTTCCTTTACAATCCGTGTATCTTTCAGTTCTTTTTCTTGCCTGTTCCAGTGGTATTACATCCAAAACAATGTTGAATAGGAGTGGCAAGAGTAAACCTTCTTGCCTTGTTCCTGATCTTCAAGGGAAGGTATTTAATCTCTTGCCATTAAATATGAAATCTGTAGTTTTGTAGTTTCCTGCGGTTGTGGAAGTTCCCTTGTAATAATAATTTTCTGAGAGTTTTTATTAATAATGGACATTACACTTTGCCAAATACTTTTTACGCAATTTTTGAGATGTAAGGTACACATGAATCACCAAGTTATCTTGTTAAATTGCAGATTCTGATTCATTCAGTCTGGGATATAGCCTGAGACAAGGCATTTCTAGTAAGATCTGAAATGATGTTGTTGATTGTTCACCACACTTTGAATAGGATGGGTCTAGAGTATAACTCTATGGCTTGAAGGGGAAACACTAAGAAAGGAAAAAGGTTGCGAGGAGAAATGTAGAGAATAAATTATGTCATGCAGGCCAGTGAAGGAAAGTATGAAGAATGAGGGGGCTACCAACAGTTTTAATAGCTTCAAGATTAGGTATGTCAAACATGAACTTAATATTGGCTTTATAACAGAAGTTGTACTACTTATGTTTCACATATATATTTGTGCTATTTGAAGTATCACATCATATTATAAAACAAAGCATCCTTTACTATCCAAGTCTGTTTGGATCGTGAGGGGTTAGATAACAAAGAACACCACATGATGTGGTGAATATATTCACCTGAATATATTTGGTTCCTGAGTTTTGAGTAGTAAAAATCAGATAATGAAGGATATCTGTCCAACCTCAAAAAATTTATCCTAAAGTGTTTGGTTCCTGAGTTTGTATAACAAAAGTTCAGAAAGAAGTGGGATACTTGTATTTCTTTATACATTTTTTCCCTACTAGCTGCATGCTTCTTGAGAGTTAGGATTATATATTTATTTGCCTTTGTTTTCTCAGCTCCTTCCTTGCATATCACCTGATACATAATAGGTGCTCATTAAATGTTCCTTTAATTGTTGAAATGAGCCAAAAGGAGGAAGACAAATTATAGACTACTTTCTTAAGGGGGTGGTAGCAGAGGGAAGTAGAATCATAGTCTGAAAGGTGAGGAGGATTCAAGTTTGAAGGAAAGTTTTGTTTTGTTTTGTTTTTATTATTTTGAAGCCATATAGATTTGTGATTAGTCATAGGCAGAGAAGAAAGATCAAATAATTAGGAAGTGATTAAAAAAAGATACAGAAGAGAAAAACAATTAATAGAGCATGTTTCTGTAGCAGATAAATAGCACACAAGTATCTGGCTTAAGCACAAGGGTAAAACATCACAATACTTTAACCCATTTTGCATTAAGTCAGGTAGAATCTTCCTCATCACAAAGCCATTCAGTCATAGCTATCACTAGAATCAACCCTAACCCAGGACCTCATTGATTTTTACTTGAGCAACATATAATTTGTCTTCTCTGTAAACTCGTTCATTCAAACTCCTCTTTGCATGTGGCTGGTGGAACACTCTTGCAAAATGTTTTCCAGAAACAATTCTCCTACTGGAGAAACTATATAGGGCCTCTCCTTTCTGATCTCTGATTTCAGCCTGACATTTCTGGGATGTTAGGTTGGTACTGTTTTCTTCAGCCCTAGATTTCTTTACAGGTTCCATGATCAAATGTTAACACGTGACTCATTGATTCTATGGCTAGATTGACATTTGACACACTGAAAACTGTTCTATAACTGAAATTAAATGATCATAATACTTCCAAATTTCTAATCAGGGGACCAGGATTTCTGCCATGGAGACTTTCTCTAAAAACTTGTTTTCAAATGTATAGTTCTGTATGCGTGTGTATGCATGTGTGTATGTGTGTGTTTTGTGTCAGACATAATTTCTATTTTATATGAATTTATTGTCATGTGTGGGCTAATTGATAACTTACAGGGTATTTGTGTTTTCCAGTCTGTTGTTTCTTGCTCTGGGCAAAAATTTATTCAGCTGATAAGAATATTTTGACAACTCTGCCTGTATGTCCAGGAACTGCAATCTGGTGTGAATTTTCTGGCTGCAATGACCCAATTTTAAGATATAAAATGGAACACTCTATATTTATATGCAAATAATGTAGCTAGCCTGATTTCCCTACAAGGAATAACAAACATTAAGACCTTATATAGCATCCAATATAGAAAATCATAGGATGAAAAACCATGATTACAGTCTCCTTATCTCTTTTGCAAATACTACAAATGTTGTTTACTGAAACTGAGTTCCAACAACTGTTACAAAGAATTATGGTTTCTAGCTTGAAAAAATAGTTAAATTTAATTCTTCAGAGTGTTTCAGTCAACATGTTATGATTTATTTGCACCTTCAATAATACCCATACTTTCTTAAAAATCTTTGTTTCTTGATACCCGCAAATATGCCTATACCCAAACAATTAATTTTCAACAAAGTGTTTTGTTCTTTTGCTTTTGTGTTAAAGTAGTTCAATAACTGCCTTTATGTAACTCACTGTGATTCCCATCTCCTCTTGTATTTCTCAGGCATTTAATTTTCAAGATTCTGGTCACATAAAGGAATGCACACTGAATTTTATGGATGATCAAAAGAAACAAATCACTATATACTTTTTAAAAAAACTGACTTATCATTTGCATAGATATTTTTGTGAACTTTAATATTTAAAAACCTGAAATTCAACTAGCGTAACTACTTAGCTGTCATTATTTATGAAAGATTCCTTTACCATAGAAACAGTAGAATATCATTCTGTACTAGCTGACAGGGAAAGCAAAGCAATCTGCTTTCCCAAAAAGTGTGGTGCTGTAGCAGCTTTCCTCTGTAGGATAGAGGCTAACTTAATAGGATTCATTATATTGACCATTTTATGGATTGATTACCAAGAGATTGAACAGTTGATTTGATATGGTCTTCTTAATGGCCAAAAGGATGAAATGCCTTGATTGGGATGAAAACCAAAACAACACATTCAACTGTGACAACAGTTGAATCAATGGTGATATTGTTAACACCATCTAACATCTCAAAAAGACAGCAAATGTAGAAATTTCAAAGCCTGATTTTTCAGATTCAACTGGGGCCTTAGTCTTGATGGCTAGCTCAGATTTCATATTGAGGTAGACAACTTTAATTGGGGCTATTTTCAAATTTTCCATAATGCAAATCAACACTCTAAAGGGAAGGATAATAAAGCAAGAAAGAAAAACAACTAGAAGCCTCAAAAGTGTGTCAAGCTAAAATTATGATGGACCATGATATTAGAATCTATAATAAATGCATAGCACAAACATTGTGACTCATAAACTTGTCACACAAGAGCAATTTTAAAAAGGAGTCCTTGAAAATTGATACCGGTGTTCCTTGCTCCCTTATATTCTGAAGTGAGATTTTTACCAAGTATTAGAAAATTGTATGAAAATGAACTAACACTCACAGTTAAAAAAAAAGGTAGTATTACCAAGCAAAGATTTGTATATATTAAGGCTTAAGTATCTACCTAGTTCTATGACTTTTTACTTCATTTATGACCATGATAGCAATATCAACATATACAAGATGAAATGGAGGGTTGAAGCAATTATCAAGATGACTCTGGTTACAGCATCTCTTAATAAGGACAATTACCGGGGGAAGCAGGAAACACACAAACCTTACGAGAAATACATTTCTTTAAAAATCACTTTCCTTTTAAATTTTCTTTTTTTTGGTAATGGTGAATATTTGGTAGCTTCATTTCTTTCACTGAGCTTTCTTCTTGCTTGTACATATCAGAAATTTTACCATCTTGAAGACCCATTACTTCAGAAGTTTTCCTGGGTTTGAAAGAGACCTGCATCTGATCAGCTGTTAATAGTGATGTCCGTTTATCTGGGAGTCTGAATCCTCAATTTCCAAGGTTAGAGAGAGTGGCAACCCTATTTCTGGATCGTTTTATCAAACTCTAAGCCTATCACGTTTCTGTTCATGAAATGTGAGGCCTAGATGAGAGAATGAATTTTTTTTTATTAGTCTCGGGTGTTTGAAACAATGTAATAGTTAGACATTTATCATTTATACCCCTCACAAAGTGATAACCTCCTCTTCCAATCTACTATCCCTCTGATATTGCATACAGCCATTACATTTCTATTGTTTCTGTTCCTTATGCTGTACTCCACTTCTTGTGAATATATATATATATATATATATATATATATATATATATATATATTTGACATTCATTATTATTCAGCTTCAGCTTCAGGTGTACAGCACAGTGATCAGGCATCTACACCATTCCTGAAGTGGTCTCCTTAATAAGACAAGTGTCCATCGGATACCCTACAAAACCTTTACAACATTATTGATTATAGTCTCCAAACTGACTTTTGTATCCCCATGGCAATCTTGTGGTTGCAGATTGTGCTTTCCAATCCCCTCACCTTCTCCCTCATCCCCACCCCTCCCATCTAGCAACCCTCAGTTTTTCCTCTGTATCTCTGAGACTGTTTCTGATTAGTTTGTTCTTTTATCCTATTCTTTAGATTACACATATAAGTGAGATCATATGGTATTTGTCTTTCTCCGTCTGACTTATTTCACTTAGCATAATGTTCTCTAGGTCCATCCATATCATTGCAAATGGTAAGATTTCATTCTTCTTTATGGTCAAGTAATACGCCATTGTATAAATGTACCACAATTTCTTAATCCAGTCATCTACCGATGAGCATTTCGGTTGTTTCCATGTCTTGACTATTGTGAATAGTGCTTCAATAAACATAGGGGTGCATAAATTTTTCCGAATTAGTGTTTTGGATTTCTCTGTATAGATACCCAGGAGTAGAATTTGTGGGTCATAAGGTAGTTTCATTTCCAGTTTTTTGAGATACCTCCATACTGATTTCCATAGTGGCTGCACCAATCTGCAATCCCACCAGCAGTGCACGAGGGATCCCTTTTCTCCACATCCTCGCCAGCACTTGCTATTTGTTGATTTATTGATGATAGCCATTTTGACTGAGGTGGGCTGGTATCTCATTTTGGTTTTATTTGCATTTCTCTAATGATTAGTGAGGTTGAGCATTTTTTCATATATCTGTTTGCCATCTGTATGTCCTCTTTAGAAAAATGTCTCTTCATGTCCTCTGCCCATTTTTTAATTTGGCTGTTTGCTTTTTTGGTGTTGAGTTGAATGAGTTTTTTTTATATATAAATTTTGGACATTAACCACTTATCAGACATATCATTGACAAATGATATCATCTTCTAAATGATATCATCTTCTCCCGTTCAGTAGGATCCCTTTTTGTGCTATTGATGGTTTCCTTTGCTGTGAAAAAACTTTTAGTTTGATGTAATCCCATATGTTTATTTTTTCTTTTACTTCTGAGACCAGACATAAATTCATGTCTATATGGTCATTTAATCTATGTCAGTGCAAGCAAGAATTTACATTGGGGTGAAGACAGTTTATTCAATAAATGGTGCTGGGAAACCTGGGCAGATCCATGCAAAAAAACAATAAGCTGGACCATCTCCTTACACCATATAGAAGAATAAATTCAAAATGAATTAAAGTCTTAAATGTAAGATCTGAAACCATAAAAAACTAGAAGAAAATATAGGAAGAAAGCTTACAGACATTACTTGGAGTAATATCTTTACTGGTACATCCCCTCGGGCAAGAGAACGAATTTGAAGCAGATTTTATCCAAGATCTTTTGTCTTAGGGCATGAATTTATCCATTCATTCAAAAAATATTTATTGAACACATATTACATGATAGACAATGTGCTAGGTACACTATATACAGTAGTTAACGATATAGGGACAGTCACTGAGACATTAATTGAATAACTTCCAAAATATATTGAGGGTGCCAAAAAAAGTATACAAGTGGACACTTTGGTCAGCGTTGCTGAAGCAGCAGTTCGCCGTAATCAGAAGTGTCTGGATGCTGATGGTAACCACTTTGATCACCTCTTGTAATTGCAGAAATCAAACGTGATGTGTATTCATCTTTTGTTATCGGTATATATTGAGTATTATAATTTTAATACAGTTTTCCTTTCTTAAAATGTGTATACACTTTTTTGGCACTCTCAGTATTTGTAATTAAAATTTTCACATGAGCTATTATAGGAAACACCAGGGTTTTATAAATGAATAATGGATACTAGTGGTGCCTTTACATGTTGCTTAGGGAAAGTCTCTGAGAGAGTAACATTTAAACTAACACCTGAAGGATGAGTAAGGTGTTAACCAAGTAAAGAGAGGTAGAAGAGAAATGTCCCTAGGCATATGTGAAGGCTTGGAAGAGAGAGCCCCATGTGGCTGGAGGGCAGACAGGGCTGAAGGGAAGAATAGTTCAAGATAAACTTGGAGAAGTAGGCAGTGGCCGGTCATGCAAGGTGTATTACCATATTTTGCTCTGTGTAATGCACACTTTTTTGCCCAAATTTGTGAGGGAAAAATAAGGATGCACATTATACATGGGTAGTACTAATTCCGTATGTATATAAATGTCTTTAATCCTCTTATGTATGCTTATAATTTGAAAGTGTAGCTCTAGAAATCAATAACGATATCCATATGCAAAATAATACCCTGGAATATGATATCGGTTTTGTTGAACTTATGATGAGCTTGCAACAACGAAGAGTTCTTGTCCTTCTATGATGAGGAAATATCATAAATTTGTTACTAGTATATAAAATTTTTTGTGTTTTGTATCTGTTCTTGTGTTTTGTAATTATTTGTTATATGAAATTTCTTGTACCATAATATGTTAAAAATAAATGCTAAAATTCCTTTATAATACAAAAAACGTGTACCTAAATGTAAACAAATAAAAATTTTAATTAAAATGAAAGATTTTTTTCCCCCTGAAAGTTTGGACCAAAATCGTGGGTGCACATTATACACGGCAAAATACAGTCATTTTTTAGGGCTGCTGTAACAAAGTACCACAAACTAGGTGGTTTAGACAACAGAATTTTACTGTCTCATAGTTTTGGAGTCTAAAAATCTAATCAAGTTGTTGGTGGGATTGCTTCCTTCTGAGGGCTATGAGGGAGGATCTCTTCCAGGCCTCTCTACATGGCCATCTTCTCCCTATGTCTCTTCACATTGTCTTCCTTCTCTGTGTATCTCTGTGTTTAACTTTTTTTTTGTAACGACACCAGTCATATTAGATTAGGGTTCACCCTAATGTCCTCACTTTAACTTGATTACCTCTGTAAGATGCTATCTCCAAATAAGGTCAAGTTATGAGGTACTGGGGGTTAAAACTTCAACATATGCATTTTGGAAGGACATACTTTAACCTGTAACACAGAGTCTTGGAGGACATGTTAGTATTTTGGACTCTTCTTAGAGTGCTTAGGGTTGCTATTGAAAGATTTTAATTATTTAAAAAATTAATTTTAAAAAATTTTAATTTTTATTGTAGGGGGTTATATTAATTTCCTATAGCTACTGTAACAAATTAACACAAACTTAGTGGCTTAAATCATGCAAATTTATTATCTTAGAGTCTTGCAAATAAAAAGTCCAAAATCAGTTCACCAGACTGAAATCAAGGCAGATACCTTCTTTCTAGAGGCCCTGGGAGAGAATCCATATCCTAGAGTCCATTTGCATTCCTTGCCTCTGGGCTTCTTCCTCCATTTTCAAAACTACCAATGTAACATCTTCTTGCCTCTCTAATGTCACCTCCAATCATCACTTTTTTCTCTCTGATTCTTCCTCCCTCTTATAAGGATCCTCATGATTACATTGGAGCAAATTGTATGGCCCAGGATAATCTCTCCTTCTCAAGATCTTTAACTTAATCACATCTGCAAAATCCTTGCTACCATGTGAGTTAACATACATATCAGCTCCATGGATTAAGATATGGATGTGTGTGTATGTGTTGGGGAAGGCATTATTTAGACTACCACAGGAGTAAAGAATGAAAGCAAAAGGCCAGTTACAAAGTTTTGTAACAATATAAAGAAGAGATGATGGTAACTTGGACTAGGTATCGATGGAGATGGAGAAAAGTATTGAAATTGGAGAATTATTTAGGACACAAAATCAATGGTACTTGCTAATGAATTGGATGGGACAGGGGAGTGACAGAGATGGGGTCAATTGTAATTCGGTTTATATCTAATATGCATCCTGGTTATTCTGAATGTCATCTTTATATCATGGACTAGGAAATCACAACTTGCATTTTGAAAATGCTCCTGTGTATTTTTAAAAGGAGTCATATTTTTTGCATTCAAAAGGAAGCTTTGTGTCTAATGTTTATTTTGGCATAAGTAGAAATTTTATTTTTAACTTTTTGGAAGAGCTATGTAAAACAAGTTGCTCAGATTTTAAAACCTTATGAATAAATCATTTGAAATGGCCTACTAAATTTGCTATTTTTCCCATTAAATTTAAAAATGAAAGAGAAAAATAAGCTAAAAAAATTAGAAAGTGAAGTTAATTAGAACATTAAATTGGTTGAATGTTCTAAGTGCATCAAGAGTGGGAGGCAGTTAAAATATTAAAAAGAATTTCCCTGATCAGATGACTGAAACTTGCATATGCTTTGCAAGAAGGGAGGCTGGATTCTAGCTGAAAGTTTCCAGAAAGATCTAGTAGAGAAGATGGGCAGAGATCTGTTGAGAAGTTTCTTTGAATAATTCCTAGAGGCAGGAGCTCTGGGGAATACTTAGGGACAAGGAAAGTGGAAACATAAAACTCTTTTGGCATTCCTGGCCTAGACAATTAGTACATTATAGGAGAACACTGAGGCAAATTCACCATATTAAAATAACTACTTATTTTATGATGTTTGACATATCTCTAGAAACACATCCCAGAATCCTATTCAATTAAAAATTCCTTTAGAAAAAAAATGATCAGCTTAAATTATCACTCTATTTGCCCAGCAGCACTATGTGAAGAAAAGCTGTGTCAGAAGTTGATGAATTATTGATTTATTCTCTTTTGCAAGTTACCAGATGAATTTGGAGTTAAATACATACATTGCATCAGGTACTTTCCATTTTGAACTATTTCATGTGCAGTCTATAGTTTAGTGTGGTCTTTTATGAAAGGATATAATTGCTCTGAGCTGTCACTAAACATCTTTTCTTATTAACTGTAGTTTGTCTGAAATGAAAAAGATATATTAGTGCTGTTTGTTTTGTTTTGGTTAAGGAGAACTAAAATATCATATAAGTCTATAAGTAACTTTACTTATATCAATCAAACTATCTAGATTATTATAAACTCTAGGCCATAGCATCATCTTAACTGACTGAGTCTTATCTGGGCAATACAATATAATCAGCACTTTACCTCATTTTTCTGCTTCTGCATACTCCAGATCCCCCAGAGAAGGGCCTGCTCCTACTTTCTAATCTATAAACAAGTCATGTACCGTGTTTCCCCAAAAATAAGACCTAGCCGGACCATCAGCTCTAATGCATCTTTTGGAGCAAAAATTAATATAAGACCTAGTCTTATTTTACTATAATATAAGACCGTGTCATATAATATAATATAATATAATATAATATAATATAATATAATATAATATAATATAATATAATATAATATAATATAATATAACATAATCAGGTCAATATAATATAATATAACACCGGGTCTTATATTAATTTTTGTTCCAAAAGATTCATTAGAGTTGATGGTTTGGCTAGGTCTTATTTTCAGGTAAACAGGGTAGTATTTAGTCCTTTATGTCCTGATTTTTGGGGACATTTTGCTTCATAATGGCAGCCTTACTAATTTACTAGTACAAACACATTTATTATACAGCTCCCAAAGACACACACTTTAATAAATGCCACCTGATATACCAACTACTTAGCCCTGCTTTCTAAGCCTACTCAGTGTTTGAAATTAGGCCACCAAAGAGAGGAAGTTCATCCACAGATGCCATTTTTGGTTTTGGAAGGGACTTGGAAGGGAAGCAGGAAGAATGAATGAGACTTCATTTGTAATTAGTAGGACAGTGCTTCACCTATAAAAATAGGGTGCTGGATTAGATCTCTAAGTTTCTTTCTAGTTCCTATCTGGAGAAAAACATCTCACTCTTTCATTTCCAGGTCCTACCTCTCTAATACTTTTCCCCAGTCCTTTTACCAAAAGGTTGGAAACATTTTATAGCTGACCATAAAAACACACCAACTGTGGGCTAATGGGAGTACCAGAATATTTCTTGAACAGCATGCCAACTCTCTGGTTATTATCACATGAGCTAAGTGTGAGTGGTCCATGGTAATCCTCCTTCACAATGGGGAAGACAAGTAGAAAAGATGTGCTCACTGGGAGCCACGATGGCTAACTCCATTTGAAGTGTGGTGGATGACTTCCTGAGGTACAAGGAAAAGCCACATGGTATGGTAGAATAGCATGGGTTTTGGAAGCCTATATATATATATGGGTTTGATTTCTGCCTCTACCTGTTTCTGTCAGTGTGATCTTATGTAAGTTATTTGATTTGTATTAGCATGTTTCCTCATATATTAAATAGGAATAATAATTTATTGCCTATCAGGGTACGTATTCAGCAATGATCCTTATTATGCAAAATTATTTGTCACTATAGGAAAGCCAAAGGTTAGATCAGAAAGAGGGCGAGGGCTGCCTACACATTTTCCTTAGTTCTGACTGTTGTGGTGCTACTAAGAATCACCTTGTGCATCATTACTACGTCCAGTATCTTGACTAATTCTTGTCCATAGCATAGAGATGCCAATGGCAGGAGTATACGGTGTCTGCATCTCTTAACTTTTTGATATATGCCCTTCTGTGGTTTAGATAAGCAACATACCATGTTTCCCTGAAAATATGACCTAACTGTAAAGTAAGCTCTAGAATGATTTTTCAGGATGACATGCCCTGAACAGAAGCCCTAATACATCTAATTTAGAAGCAAAAATTAATATAAAATTAATATATAAATTAATATAAGGTCTTATTTTCAGGGAAACACGAAAATAAATCCACCCCTTTCCCTTCAGGTTAATGTGGCTTGCCTGCAGGGTAAAATGGAAGACACAGGTAAGCCTGTGAACATTTGATTATGAGACAGATAATATCTGTGATGATTAATTTTATGTGTCAACTTATTTTGGCCATGGGATCCCCAGATAGCTGTTAAAACATTTTTTCTGGGTGTAAGTGTGAGGGTGTTTCTGGTAGAGATTAGTATGTGAATCAGTAGACTGAATAAACAGATCTGCCCTCCCAATCTGTTGAGGGCCTGAACAAAACAAGAAGACAATGGAAAGGTGAATTCCCAGTCTCTTCTGAAGCTGTGACTACCATTTTTCCTGCCCTTGGACATTAGAGTTTCTGATTCTCAGACTCTTGGTCAGACTGAATTATACCACTGGCTTTCCTGGTTCTCCAGCTTGCAAAAGGGAAATTGTGGGACTTCCTGACCTCCATAACCACGTAAACCAGTTCCTATAATAAATTTCCATGTGTGTGTGTGTTCAATTGGTTCCATTTTTCTGGAAAACACTAATATAATATCTAAATTGAGATTAATAATTATGATAATGTCAGTTAATTTTTATGACCATTTACTATGTTCCAGGCTTCATGTTCAGTATTTGATCTGCATAATCACTTAATCATCACACCAGTCTTTTGAGACAGTTACCATTATTATTATTATTCTCATGTTAAGTCAAACACATTAAGGCTTAGAGAGGTTAAGCAGCTTACTAAAAGTCACACTATTAGTAAATGTAGGAATAGGAATTTGATCCCAAACCTGTTGGACCGAGTCTAACCCAGTGAGCTATTTTAAATGATGCCCAGTTGCTGTGATAACTCAAATGAGACCATGACTCTGTTAGTGCTTTAAAAACCAAAAATACTATCAAAAGGGCTTATTGTTACTCAAATGATTAACTGAGCCTATCACAGTTTCTCCAGATGCTTGGCAGAATGTAGAGAAAGCCTTAAAGTTATAATGGATTTAGTCCAAGTGCAAAAGCTTAGATGAAATATAAGCTAATTTGTGACATGTCTTGACTTTCGAAGCGATAGGCAAAGCTCCTAAGTGCAGCTTCCTAATGGCATACCTATATCCTTTTTTGTTCTTTTTTTAAAATTAGTTTCAGGTGTACAAAACAATGTAATAATTAGACATTTACACCCCTCACAAAGTGATAAACCCCCAATCTACTATCCCTCCAACATCGTATATAGCTGTTACAATTCCATTGACTATATTCCCTATGCTGTACTCCACATCCTGTGTGTGTATATATATACAAGACCTAACCGGAAAATAAGCCTTAGCATGATTTTTCAGGGTGACATCCCCTGAACATAAGCCCTAATGCATCTTCTGGAGCAAATATTAATATAAGACCTGGTCTTATTTTCGGGGAAACATGATATATATATATATATATATATAATTTATAGTTGACATTCAATATTATCCAGCTTTACCTTCAGGTGTACAGTGCAGTGGTCAGGTGTCTACACAGTCCATGAAGTAGTCTCCCTAATAAGACAAATACCCATCTGACACCCTGTAAAATCTTTAAACATTATTGATTATATTCCACAAACTGTCTTTCATATCCCCGTGGCAATACTATGACTACTAATTTGTACTTTTGAATTCCTTTACCTTCTCCCTCATTCTCACCTCCCTCCCATCTAGCAACCATTAGTTTTTTTCCTTATATCTCTGAGTCTATTTCTGTTTTGTTTGATCATTTATTCTGTTCTTTAGATTCCACTTATAAGTGAGATCATATAGTATTTGTCTTTCTCTGTCTGACTTATTTTACTTAGTATAATGTTCTCTAGGTCCATCCATGTTGTTGCAAATGGTAAGATTTCATTCTTCTTTATGGTCGCGTAATACTCCATTATATAAATATACCAGTTTCTTTATCCAGTCATGTACTGATGGACATTTCAGTTGTTTTCATGTCTTGGTAACAGCACCTGTCCTACAATTCAGAGACATTACATAACTTCAGAATGTTGGCATTGTTCTCCAGCATCTAATTCTTTGAACAAACATTTATTGAGCACCTTTCCTCTCTGTTATGCATGTTTATAGAGCATCCCCTGTGTTCAGAGTATTCTTTCTCTGGAGAGATTTGTGACTTATATTTGAAAATACTGCTTTGAAAATATCTAGAGCACAAAGGCTAAGATAAGTTGTTTCATCAAATGAGAATAGGTATTTACCTGTATTCAGAGATTTAGAGTAATGGTTCTCATACTACACATATTAAAATCACCCAAGGATCTTCCTAGTTTTTATCACTATGATTCTGATTCAGTTGGTATGGATGCAGTTTTAATATCTCCCCAAGTGATTCTCATTGTCCAGCTAGGATGGTTAAGCCATTGGTCTATAGCAGGGGTGTCCAAACTGCGGCCCGTGGGCCAACTGCGGCCCACGATCCATTTTTAATTGGCCTGCAGCAAATTCCAAAAATACATTTAGTTTACTTAAATAAACCAGGTGAGGCAATACGTACTTCACCTCGAGTGAGTGGCCCAACTGTTTGTGTATTTTATCGCATATGGCCCTTGGTGAAAAACGTTGAAAAAAGTTTGGACACCCCTGGTCTATATCTTACCCCATTCAAGCTTCCCGCTAATGAAAGAATGCAATTAAAAAAGAAGACTACCAGAAATTTGACTTTAAGTCCAACCTCCCTGCTTCCTTTTCTCATTGCTTTCTATCCTTAAGGTCACCCCCATCCCTTTTGAGTGTCTAAGCATGGGCTCATAAGAAAAATATCCACGCTCTAGGGAGTGAACTGAAGATGTGGCTAATCAATGGAAGGAGAACTGACTCTGGGTGGTGAAAACAAAATATGATTTATAGATGATGTAATACAGAATTGTACACCTGAAGTCTATGTAACTTTACGAACAATTGTCACCTCAATAAACTTTAATTTAAAAAGAAAAAAGATTTGGTTAATCAAATAGTCAAACCCTCAAATGGTTATAGGGATCAGGTTGGTAATACAAAAGTGTAAAGCAAGCCAGATGGAGACTGTGGTGAACTGGACACTACAGATGCCATCTAAAGTGGAGGAGGGGGGCAGCTACTGATACTGTGCTAAGGTCAGGTTGCCTGCTACTTAAAAAAGTTAAAAATCAAGAGACAAGATCAGTGGAAAGAAAAGTAGGTTTATTCAGAATGCCAGCATTCCAGATAGATGGTGCACTCCTGTCCAAAGGCCATCTGCCCATTTCTAGACTGGTCAGAAGGTTTTATAGGTGCACAAGAAGAAAAACAAAGGAAAGCGGGAGTCACTCAGGCAGGTTTGAGGCCTAATGTTGCTTCCTGGTGTCTGATCTGTTGTAAGACAATGTTATCTACAGACTCTGGACTGGCACTGGCCCCTGCAGCCTGGGGCTTTATGCATCACCAGAAAAAAAAAACTGTAAGGGAGTTGCTAAATGGATTCCGATGCCCAGGCACCTGAAAATTAAGAAATTGTTCTTTTCAGGTTAGGATTCTGTTGATTAAATGGATTAACAAAGTATGTGTAGCTTTGAGAAAGGGAATGAAACAAAGTTCTTAAGTCAATCAGTGAGGGGAGAAACAAAGAGAAAACATAACTGCAAACTAGCTAAGTCGAACTACAAGTGGCTAGATAGCAAATCAAACTGCATTATTGATTCCCTGAAGTTCACCCTTACATTATGACTGTGTTTCAGCCAATTGGTCTTTTATAGTAGAGATCTCAAAGTGTCATCTTTGTACTTGTAGCATCAACAAAAAACTTGTTAGTAACATAAATTATTAAGTTCTGCCCCCAGATTCACTGACTGAATCTGAATCTGGTGGTGGGGGACATTAATCTGTGGTCTAACAAGCCCATCAGGGGATTCTGATGCAATATAAAGTTTTCAAACCACTGCTTTACACCAATGCAGTGTGGCTAGACCTAATTTTTCAAGAAAAGCCAGGAATCTGGCTTTTACTGAGCACCTTTAAACTGTGCTATACATGTTCATGGAGCATCTCCTGTGCTCATATTATTCTGAATGTCTCTTGGGTTTCAAAGGTTGGCAACTTATGTTAAGAGTTTATTTTTTCTTTTTTGAATATATCCTATTGTGAAAAGAAAGCACATCAATGGGCAAACCATTCAGTTGTTTTTATCCTACAAAGGTTAGTTTTGAAGTACCCTTCATATCTTAGTGACATTCCCCAACCCATCCCTCAATATCCTGAGTAACCAATTAAACCGTAAAATATGCAATACTGGAATAGGTAATTTAGATATAAGAACCCAAGCCTAGGGTAAAACAAACAAAAAAGGATTGTGAATTAAACCAGTGTCATTAGTTTAAATCCTGTCATTCTCAGACCAAATTTCTGAAGAGGGTCCCTCCCTGGCTATTCATAATAAATTAAATAGCTCTACAGTGATGTCCTCTTGATTCAACATAGTCCACATACATGGAGAGTAGGGAAGGAACCTAATGCCTAGATTGTGGTATTTGTAGCTCTAAGCTTACTGTAGTCAACACCTTAGCACTCTTTCTACATATAAGGAATTGTGTGTAAATGTGTGTGTGTGTGTGTGTGTGTGTGTGTGTGAAAGAGGGAGAGAGAGATTTACTTACATTGTGTTCATCAAATGGTGGTTTTTGAAAGCTATTGTATAGCACAGGAATGCTGGGTTTAAAATATGTCATAGGATGACCAACATCCCATTTCTCCAGCACTAAGTAAGTTCATGGGAAGGGGGACTCTCAATTTCAAAACCAGGACAAGTTGGTTCTATCAGTTTTTTTTTTTTTATTTATTTTAATTTATTGGGGTGAAAATTGTTAGTAAAAAACCATAGATTTCAGGTGTACAATTCTGTATTACATCATCTATAAATCATCTATAAATGGGTGGTGTGTTCACCACCCAGAGGCAGTTCTCCTTCCATCACCATATATTTGATTCCCCTTACACTTATCTCCCATCCACCACTCCCCTTATCCTCTAGTGGCCACTAAACTATCGTCTGTGTCTATGAGTTTTTGTTTCTCATTTGTTTGTCTTGTTCTTTTGTTGTTTTTGGTTTATATACCACATATCAGTGAAATCATATGGTTCTCTGCTTTTTCTGTCTGATTTATTTTGCTTAGCATTATACTCTCAAGATCCATCCATATTGTCACAAATGGTCCTATTTCATCTTTTCTTACCGCCGTACAATATTCCATTGTGTATATATACCACAACTTCTTTATCCATTCATCTATCGAAGGACATTTTGGTTGTTTCCATGTCTTGGCCACCATAAACAAAGCTGCAATGAACATTGGAGCACACGTGTCTTTATGTATAAATGTTTTCAGATTTTTTGGGTAGATACCCAGGAGAGGGATTGCTGGGTCATATGGTAATTCTATTCACAATTTTTTGAGGAACTTCCACACTGCCTTCCATAGTGGCTGTACCAATCTACATTCCCACCAACAGTGTATGAGAGTTCGTTTTCTTCACAGCCTCTTCAACACTTGTTACTATTTGTCTTGTTGATGGCAGCCATTCTGACTGGGGTGAGGTGATATCTCATTGTGCTTTTTATTTGCATTTCTCTGATGATTAGTGATGTTGAGCATTTTTTCATATGTCTATTTGCCATTTGTATGTCCTCTTTGGAGAAATATCTCCTCAGGTCCTCTGCCCATTTTTCAATTGGGTTGTTTCTTTTTTTGTTGTTGAGTTGCATGAGTTCCTTGTACACTTTGGATATTAGTCCCTTGTCAGAGGCACTGTTTGCAAAAATCTTCTCCCATTCAGTTGGTTGCCTCTTTATTTTGTCGATGATTTCTTTGGCTGGCTGTGCATAAGCTTTTAAGTTTGATGCAGTCCCATTCATTTCTTTTAGCTTTTACTTCCCTTGCCTTTGGAGTCAAATTCATAAAATGCTCTTTGAAGCCAAGGTCCATAAGTTTAGTACCTATGTTTATTTCTATTCAGTTTATTGTTTCAGGTCTTATGCTTAAGTCTGATCCATTTTAAATTAATTTTGGTAAATGGTGACAGATAGCAGTCCAGTTTCATTCTTTTGCATGTGGCTATCGAATTCTCCCAGCACCATCTATTGAAGAGGCTGTCTTTTCTCCATTGTATGTTTTTTGCTTCTTTGTCAAAAATTATCTGTTCATATTTATGTGGTTTTATTTCTGGGTTCTCAATTCTATTCCATTGGTCTATGTCTCTGTTTTCCTGCCAATACCATGCTGTTTTGATGATTGTAGCCCTGTAGTACAAGCTAAAGTCAGGGAGTGTGATACCACCAGTATTGTTCTTTTTTCTTAAAATTGTTTTGGCTATTTGGGGTCTTTTGTGGTTCCAAACAAATATGATGATTTTTTGTTCTACTTCTATAAAAAATGTCATTGGGATTTTGATGGGGATTGCATTAAATCTGTGTATACCTTTTGGTAATATGGCCATTTTAACTATGATGATTCTTCCAATCCATGAGCACGGAATGTCTTTCCATTTCTTTTTGTCTTCTTCAATTTCATTTAAAAACATCTTATAGACAAAGTGGGAGGTATAACAATACCTGACTTCAAATTATACTACAAGGCTACAGTAATCAAAACAGCATGGTACTGGCATAAAAACAGAAACATAGATCAATGGAACAGAATAGAGAGTCCAGAAATAAATCCACGCCTATATGGCCATTTAATCTACGACAATGGAAGCAAGAATGTACGATGGAGTAAAGACAGTCTATTCAATAAATGGTGCTGGGAAACCTGGACAGACACATGCAAAAAAATGAAGCTGGACCACCTCCTTACACCATATACAAAAATAAATTCAAAATGGCTTAAAGACTTAAATGTAAGATCTGAAACCATAAAATACCTAGAAGAAAATATAGGAAGAAACTTCTCAGACATTACCCGGAGTAAGATTTTTACTGATATATACCCTTGCTCGAGGGAAGTAAGAGAAAAAATAAACATGTGGGATTATATCAAACTAAAAAGTTTTTTCACAGCAAAGGAAACCATCAATAAAACAAGAAGGGATCCTACGGAATGGGAAAAGATATTTGCCAATGATATATCTGATAAGGGATTAATATCACAAATCTATGGAAAACTCACTCAACTCAACTCCAAAAAAACAAACGATCCAATTAAAAAATGGGCAGAGGACTTGAAGAGACATTTTTCTAAAAAGGACATACAGATGGCAAACAGACATATGAAGAAATGCTCAACCTCACTAACCATCAGAGAAATGCAAATAAAAACCACAATGAGATAGCACCTCACCCCAGTCAAAATGGCTATCATCAATAAATCAACAAACAACAAGTGCTGGCGCGGATGTGGAGAAAAGGGAACGCTTGTGCACTGTTGGTGGGATTGCAGATTGGTGCAGCCGCTATGGAAAACAGTATGGAGGTATCTCAAAAATCTGAAAATGGAACTACCCTATGATCCAGTAATTCCACTCCTAGGTATCTATCCGGAGAAATCCAAAACTTCAATTCAAAAATCTTTATGCACTCCTATGTTTATTGCAGCACTATACACAATAGCTAAGACATGGAAACAACCAAAATGCCCATCGGTAGATGACTGGATTAAGAAACTGTGGTACATTTATACAATGGAGTATTATGCAGCCATAAAGAAGAAAGAAATCTTACCATTTGCAACAACATGGATGGATCTAGAGAACATTATGTTAAGTGAAATAAGTCAGACAGAGAAAGATAAGTACCATATGATCTCACTTATATGCGGATTCTAAAGAAAAGAATAAGTGAATGAACTAATCAGAAACAGTTTTGGAGACAATGAGGAAAAACTGAGGGTTGCTAGATGGGAGGGAGGGGTGGGGGGTGGGAGGGTGGGTGAGGGGATTGGAGGGCAGTCGGTGACCACAGGATGGCCACGGGTTTGAAAATTAATCTGGGGAACTTAATTTGGTGGTTACCAGAAGGTAAAGGGGTTGGGGGATGGGGGATGAGGGTGAGGGGGATCAAATGTATGGTGATGGAAGGGGAGCTGACTCTGGGTGGTGAACACACAGTGTGATTTATGGATGATGTGATACAGAATTGCACACCTGAAATCTATGTAATTTTACTAACAATTGTCACCCCAATAAATTTAAAAAAATAAATAAATAAATAAATAAATAAAAACATCTTATAGGTTTCAGCATACAGGTCTTTCACATCCTTGGTTAAGTTTATTCCTAGGTGTTTTATTATTTTTATTACAATTGCAAAAGGAATTGTTTTTTGTATTTCTTTTTCTGAGATTTCATTGTTAGTATATAGGAATGCAATGGACTTCTGTACGTTGATTTTGTACCCAGCAACATTACTGTATTTGTTGATTGTTTCTAAAAGCTTTTTGGTGGAGTCTTTAGGATTTTTTATACATAGCATCATGTCATCTGCAAAGAGTGACAATTTAACTTCTTCATTCCCAAATTGGATGCCTTTTATTTCTCTTGCCTGATTGCTCTGGGAAGGACTTCCAACACTATGTTGAAAAGCAGAGGTGATAGGGGACAGCCCTGTCGTGTTCCTGAACGAAGAGCAAAGGGCTTCAGTTTTTCACCATTAATTATGAGATTAGGTGAGGGCTTGTCACTTATGGCCTTTACTATGTTAAGATGTTTTCCTTCTATACCTATTTTGTTAAGTGTTTTAATCATAAACAGATGTTGTATCTTGTCGAATGCTTTTTCTGCATCAATGGATATAATCATATAATGTTTGTACTTTATTTTGTTTATATAATGTATCACATTGATGGATTTGCGGATGTGGAACCATCCTTGTGCCCTGGGGATGAACCCCACTTGGTCGTGATGACTAATCCTTTTAATGTATTGTTGTTTTCGAATTGCTAGAATTTTGTTTAGGATTTTTGCATCTGTATTCAGCAGAGATATTGGTCTGTAGTTTTCTTTTCTTGTGTTGTCCTTACCAGGGTTTGGTATCAGGGTGATGTTGGCGTCATAAAATGAGTTAGGGAGTACTGTCTCTTCTTCAAATTTTTGGAAGAGTTTGAGCAGGATTGGTATTAGATCCTCTTTGAAGGTTTGGTAGAATTCACTAGTGAAGCCATCTGGTCCTGGACTTCTGCTTTTGGGAAGGTTTTGGATGACTGATTGAATTTCCTTACTGGTGATCGATCTGTTTAAATTTTCCAGTTCTTCATGGTTCAGCCTTGGAAGGCTATATGTTTCTAAGAACTTGTCCATTTTTCCAGGTTATTGAATTTGGTGGCATGTAGTCCTTCATAGTATTCTTGGATGATCCTTTGTATTTCTGTGGTGTCCGTGATAACTACCCCTTTTTCATTTCTGATTTTGTTAATCAGTGTTTTCTCTCTTTTTGTCTCAGTGAGTCTAGCCAATTGTTTGTCAATTTTGTTGATCTTTTCAAAGAACCAGCTCTTTGTCACATTAATTTTTTCTATTGTCTTTTTGTTCTCTATTTCATTTAGTTCTGCTCTGATTTTTGTTGCTTCCTTTCTTCTGTTGACCTTGGGTTTCACTTGTTCTTCTTTTTCTAGTTCTTTAAGGAGTAACATGAGTTTATTTATTTTGGATTTTTCTTGTTTCTTGAGATAGGCCTTTAATGATATAAATTTCCCTCTTTAAACTTCTTTCGCTGTATCCCAAAAATTTTAGTAGGATGTATTTTCATTATCATTTGTTTCTATGTATCTTTTGATCTCTCCTCTAATTTCTTCTTTGACCCAGTCGTTCTTTAAAAGTATGTTGTTTAATCTCCATGTATTTGTATATTATCCTGCTTTCTTTTTGTAGTTGATATCCAGTTTCAAAGCCTTGTGATCAGAGACCATGCTTGGTATGATTTCAATCTTCTTAAATTTGCTGAGGCTGATTTTATGTCCCAATATATCGTCTATCCCTGAGAATGTTCCATGTACACTAGAAAAGAATGTATAGTCTGATATTTAGGATGAAGTGCTCTATATATGTCAATTATGTCCATTTCATCTAATGTGTCATTTAGTGCTGCTATTTCATTATTTATTTTCTGTTTGGATGATCTATCCATACCTGTCAGGGTTGTATTTAGGTCCCCTAGCATAATTGTGTTTTGGTCAATTTCTCCCTTCAGTTCTGTTAGTAGTTGCTTGGTATATTTCGGTGCTCCCTGATTGGGAGCATAAATATTGATGACTGTCATGTCTTCTTGTTGTATAGTTCCCTTTACCATTATGAAATGTCAATCTTTGTCTCTTGTTATCTTTTTCACCCTGAAGTCTGTTTCATCTGATATCATTATGGCTACACCTGATTTTCTCTGGGTACCATTTGCTTGGTGTGTCAATTTCCACCCTTTCACTTTGAGTCTATGCTTGTCCTTGTAGCTGAGATGTGTCTCTTGGAGACAGCATATGGTTGAGTTTAGTTTTTTGATTCAATATGCTACTCTGAGACTTTTTATTGGTGAGTTCAGTCCATTTACATTTAGGGTGATTATTGATATGTGAGGATTTCCTGTCATTCTATCTTTAGTTTTCTTGTAAGGCTGTGTCTCCACTGTTTCTTTGCCTTTTTGTTGTTGTCTATTATTTCTGTATGGTGGTATTCTATGATGTTTCCCTCTGTTTCTTCTTTTACTACAATATATATTACAGTTCTGGATTTTTCTTGAGTGGTTACCCTTAAGTTTAAGTAAAAGAAAGTTTGATATTTAGAGTATTCCATTTTCTTTAGCACGCTTACTTTCTCCATTCCCATATTCCGGTTCAGGCCTTTACTCTCCCCCTTTTTATGTTTACGTTGCCACAAATTGTCCCTGTTGATGGTGGTCGAATAGCCTCCTTTAGTATTTCTTGTAGTGCAGGTCGTGTATTAGAAAATTCCCTCAGCTTCTCTATGTCTGGAAAGGTCTTTATTCCTCCTTCATGTCTAAAGGATATCTTTGCTGGATACGTTATTCTTGGTTCATAATTTCTCTCTTTCAATAGTTTGAATATTTGGTTCCACTCCCTCCTGGCTTGTAGAGTTTCTGCTGAAAAATCTGATGATAATCAAATGGGTTTTCCTTTGTCGCTTACCGTCTTCTTTTCCCTGGCTGCCTTGAGTATTCTTTCTTTGTCGTTGATTTTAGACAGCTTCAATACAATGTGCCTTGGACAAGGCCTGTTGGGATTGAGGTAATTAGGTGTTCTATTTGCTTCTTGGATTGGAGGATCCAGTTCTGTCCACAAGTTTGGGGAAGTTCTCATCAACAATTTGTTTGAATATATTCTCTGTTCCCTTCTCTCTTTCTTCTCCTCCTGGTATGCCCATTTTTCTCATATTGCCTTTTCTGATGGAGTCAGAAAGTTCTTGTAGAGTTCTTTCATTTCTTTTAAGTCTCACGTCTCTTTCTTCTTCCATCTGTTTCATTTCCAGGTTTCTATCTTCAATGTCACTGATTCTTTTCTCCATCTGGTCAACTCTACTACCTAAGCTGGTTATGTCTTTCTTAAGTTATTCTACTGAGTTCTTAATCTCCAGAAATTTTATTTGGTTCTTTTTTAAAATTTCAATCTCTTTCATAAAATGCTTATGTTGTTCTTTGATTGTGTTTCTGAGTTCATTAAACTGCCTTTCTGTGTTTTCTTGCGTCTCTTTGAGTTTTTTCAGAACTGCAATCTTGAATTCTCTGTCGTTTTAATCACATATTTCCATATCTTTAAGTTCATTGTCTGGAGACATTTCACTTTCTTTCTGAGCTGTCTTTTTTCCTTGGTAATTCATGACAATTACTGACTTATTATTTGTCTTCCTAGACATCTACAGGAGTGGCTTCTGCAACAGGTTGATAGGAAGAGGTCTTTCTTTTGTTTTCCAGTACTTGTTTGTAGAATGTTTTATTTTCTCTCCGACTGCAGCCTTTTTTTCTCTCACACGGTAGTGCTATGCTTTGTCTGCACTATTCCAGCTTTCCACAGAATGGGGTGGATTCCCTGGGAGACAGGCTTCTCTTCTGTTAATAGTTTGCTTGGGTCAGAGCGCGCAGTGTCCGTGTGGGTATGTGGAGAGCTTTTGAAGTTCCAAAGCTCTTCCTGCACCAGATTCAGAGCCCGTATGTTTCAGCAGTTCTGTTTACTCCTGCAGGGATCCGCCAAGATAGGTGGGGACAGGGGCGAGGTGAGTTGTGAGAGGTGGCCCAGCGCAATGGCGGCAACCACCATAGCCTGTCCTGCTTCCACAGCTCCCTCCCCTCTGCCAGAACTAGTTGGGCTGCGAATCTGTGTCTGCAGTCCCCAGTTCTCAGAACAGCAAATATTCTGTTCTTTTGATGTGACATTGCTACTGTTCCACTTCTAGCACTTGGCACGTTGGGGCGGGGCGAGCTCTGGGAGGGTAGGGAGGGGTTGGCTAGTATCAGTGCCTAAGGCTTCTGTTCTCTACTTGGCAGTAAGGGCTTAAACCACTGTTTTCAGCCTTCTTTTCTCAGTCTTTGCTCCGAGGTCTCTGCCGTGAGCGTTGGGTTCAGTCGTGTTATATGCTGCCCCCTTAGCTCTGTGGGCCATAAGCGGAGCCCTAGGAGTCCGAGTTCTTCCCTCTCCCACAGCTGCGGTAGTTCCGGGATGCAGCTAGGAGCACTGAGCTAGGTCTGCGTCCTATGCCCACCCGGGCTGCTCCGTCTCCACACTTTTCCCTTCCCTCCTCCTCCGCTCGTGGGATTCACCCACCTTTCGGTGAATTCAGTAGTGGCCTCTTTGTCTTGCCTGTCTGCTGTGCAGGGAGTCCTTTGTGGAGTTATTGTTGTTCGATTAGTTGTAAATTCCAGGGGAGCTTTACAGAGACTCACCTCACAACGCCATTTTGATGATGTCGCCAACTTGTGCTTTCTAATCGCCTCCCCTTCGTCCTCATCCCCGCCTCCCTCCCAGCTAGCAACCATCAGTTTTTTCCTTTATATCTCTGAGACTATTTCTGATTACTTTGCTCATTTATTCAGTTCTTTAGATTCCACATATAAGTGAGATCATATGGGTCTGTCTTTCTCCGAGTGATTTATTTCACTTAGCATAATGTTCTCTAGGTCCATCCATGTTGTTGCAAATGGTAAGATTTCATTCCTCTTTATAGCTGAGTAATACTCCGTCATATAAAAGTGCCATAGTTTCTTAATGCAGTCATCTACCGATGGGCATTTTGGTTGTTTCCAAGTCTTGGTTACTGTAAATAACGCTGCAATAAACATAAGAGTACATATATATATTTTTTAATTAGGATCTTGGATTTCTTTGGATAGATACCTAAGAGTGGAATTGGTGGGTCATAAGTTAGTTCCATTTCCAATTTTTGGAGATACGTCCATATTGATTTCCACAGTGACTGCACCAATCTGCAATCCCACCAACAGTACACGAGGGTACCCTTTTATCCACAACCTCGCCCATACTTGTTGTTTGTTGATTTATTGATGATAGCCGTTCTGACCAGAGTGAGGTGCTATCTTGTTGTGGTTTTTATTTGCATTTCTCTAATCATTAGTGACGTCAAACATTTTTTCATATGTCTGTTGGCCATCTCTGTATCCTCTTTAGAAAAATATCTCTTCATGTCCTCGGCCCATTATTTAATTGGGTTGTTTGTTTTTTTGGTGTTTTTATAAATTTTGGATATTAACCCCTTATTAGATGTATTATTGACAAATATTTTCTCCCATTCAGCAGGCTGCCTTTTTGTTTTATTGATGGTTTCCTTTTCTGTGAAAAAACTTTTTAGTTTGATATAATCCTATGTTTATTTTTTTCTTTTACTTCCCTTGCCCGAGAAGCTATATCCGTAAAAAATATTAATGAGGGTAATATCTACAAATTTACTTCCTATATTGTCTTCTAGGAGTTTTATGCTTTCAGATCTTACATTTAAGTCTTTAATCCACTTTGAATTTGTCCTCATATATGGCGTAAGGAGGTGGTCCAGTTTCATTTTTTTGCATATGTCAGTCCAGTTTTCCCAGCACCATTTAGTAAATAGACTGTCTTTACCTCAATGTAAATTCTTGCTACCATTGTCATAGATTAAGTGACCATTTAGGAATGGATTTATTTCTGTGGTTTCTATTCTGATCCACTCATCTATGTGTCTGTTTTTACGCCAGTACCATACTGTTTTTGATTACTATAGGCTTGTAGTATGATTTGATGTTGGGTAGCATGATACCTCCCACTTTATTCTTATTTCTCATGATTGCCATGGCTATTCAGGATCTTTTATGGTTCCATATAAATTTTAGGATTATATGTTCTATTTCTGAGAAAAAAATGTCATTGGTAATTTGATAGGAATTGCATTGACTCTGTATGTTTCCTTAGGCAGTATGGACATTTTAACTATATTAATATAACATTAATTCCTGTTCGTGAGCATGGTATGTGTTTCCATTTATTTGTATCTGTTTGATTTTTTTTCTTCAGTGTGAATAGTTTTCTGAGTACAGGTCTTTTACTTCTTTGGTTAAAAATATTCCTAAGTATTTTATTGTTTTTTAAGCAATAGTAAATGGGATTGTTTTCTTGATTTCTCCTTCTGATAGTTTATTATTGAGGTATACAAATGCAATTGATTTCTCAATATCAATTTTGTATCCTGCTACTTTACTAAATTCATTTATCAGTTCTAATAGTCTTTTTCATGGAGTTTTTGGGGTTCTCTCTATATAGTATCATGTCATCTGCATATAATGATAATTTTACTTCCTCCTTCCCAATTTGGATGCCTTTCATTTATTTTTTCTTGTATGGTTGCTATGGCTAGAACTTCCAGAACTGTGTTAAATAAAAGTGGAGAAAGTGGACAACCTTGTCTTGTTCCTGATCTTAAGGGGAAAGGTTTTATACTTACCCTGTTGAATATGATGTTAGCTGTGTGTTTATCACATATTGCCTTTATTATGTTGAGACATGATCCCTCTATTCCAACTTTGCTAAAAGTTTTTTTTTTTTTTTTTTATCATAAATGGCTGCTGGATTTTGTCAAATGCTTTTTCTGCACCTATTGATATGACCATATAATTTTTATCTTTCATTTTGTTAATGTGGTGTATCACATGAATTGATTTGTGAATATTGAACCAACCTATCATACCAGGATTGAATCCGACTTGATCATGGTGTGTGATCATTGTAATGTATTGTTGAATCCGGTTTACTAGTATTTTGTTGAGGATTTTTGTGTCAGTGTTCATTAGGGATATTGGCCTATATATTTTTTGTTTGTTTGATTGTGGTTTTGTTTTTTTGTAATATTTTTGTCTGGTTTTGGGATCAGAGTACTTGTGGCCTCATAAAATGTGCTTGGGAGGCTGCCCTCCTTCTGGAATTTTGGGACTAGTTTGAGAAGAATAGGTGTTAATTCTTTTTTGAATGTGTTCTAAAATGCACCTGTGAGACATCTGGTCCACGACTTTTGTTTGTTGGGAGCTTGTTGATTACGGATTCAATTTATTTGGTAGTAATCGGTCAGTTCAGAGTTTCTGTTTCTTGTTGATTCAGTCTTGGAAGATTGTATGCTTCTAGAAATTTATCCATGTCTTACAGATATTTGAATTTGTTGACATATAGTTGCTCGCAGTACTTCCTTAAAATTTTCTGTATTTCTGTGGTATCTGTTGTCAATTCTCCTCTTTCATTTCTGATTTTATTAATTTGGGTCCTCTTTTTCATTTTTTTTAAATTAAAGTTTATTGCGGTGACAATTGTTAGTAAAGGTATGTAGATTTCAGCTATACAATTCTGTAATATATTATCTATATATCACATTGCGTGTTCACCACCCAGAGTCAGCTGTCTTTCCATCACCATATATAGGATCTCCTTTACGCTCATCTACCAACACCCAACCCCCATTACACTCTGGTAACAACTAAACTATTGTCTGTGTCTATGAGTTTTTTCTTCATTTCTTTGTCTTGTTCTTTTCTTGTTTTTTTGTTTTATATAACACATATCAGTGAAATTATATGGTTCTTTACTTTTTCTATCTGACTTATTTTGCTTAGCATTATAATTTCAAGATCCATTTATGTTTTCACAAATGGTACTATTTCATCTCTTCTTATGGCAGAATAGTATTCCATTGTTTGTATATGTGTGTGTGTGTGTGTGTGTGTATATATATATATATATATATATATATATATATATATATATATATCTTATCTTCTTTATCCATTCATCTATCAAAGGACACTTTGGTTGTTTCCAGAACTTGGCCACTGTAAATAAAGCTGCAGTGAACACTGGAGCACATATGTCTTTATGGATAAATATTTTCAGATTTTTTGGGTAGATACAGGGAAGGGGTCAATATTTATGCCCCCAATCAGGGAGTACTGAAATATACCAAGCAACTACTAACAGAACGCAAGGCAGATATTGACCAAAACACAGTTATATTAGGGGACCTAAATACATTATTGACAGCTATGGATACATCACTCAAACAGAAAATAAATAAAGAAATATCACTCCTAAATGACACATTAGATGAAATGGACATAATTGACATTTATAGACCACTTCATCCTAGAACATCAGACTATACATTCTTTTCTAGTGTACATGGAACATTCTTAAGGATAGACCATATATTGGGACATAAAACTAGCCTCAGTTGGTGCAGCCACTATGGAAGGCAGTGGGGAGGTTCCTCAAAAAATTAAGAATAGAATTACCCTACGACCTAGAAATCCTTCACCTGGGTATCTACCCAAAAATCTGAAAACATTGATCTATAAAGACATATGTCCTCCAATGTTCATTGAAGCTTTATTTATGGTGGCCAAGACATGGAAATGACCAAAGTGTCCTTTGATTGATGAATGGGTAAAGAAGTTTTGTTATACATACACAATGGAATACTATTCAGCCAGAAGAAAAGATGACATAGTACCATTTGTGACAACATAGATGGATCTTGAGATTATAATGCTAAGAGAAGTAAGTCAGACAGAAAATTTTGGAAAACATATGATTTCACTGATATGTTGTATATAAAATTGAAAACAAGAAAAGAACAAGACAAAAAAAATGAAGAAACAAAAACTCGTAGATATAGAGAATAGTGGTTACCAGAGGGGAAGGGGGAAGGGAGGTTCCCGAAGAAGGTAAACAGGGTCAAATATATAGTGATGGAAGGACAACTGACTGGGTGGTGAATGCATAATGTGAGATATAGATGATGTACTACAGAATTGTACACCTGAAATCTATGTAACTTTACTAACAGTTGTGACGCCAATAAACTTTAATTTTAAAAAAAAAGCCTCTGCAAATTTAAGAAGACTGAGATCATACCAGCCATATTCTATGCTCAGAATGCTTTATAATTGGATATCAACTGCAAAAAGAAAACAGGAAAAACCACAAATATATGGATATTAAACAACACAATTTAAAGAACAACTGGGTCAAAGAAGAAATAAGAGGAGAGATCAAAAGATACATAGAAACAAAGGAGAATGAAAATACATCCTACCAAAATTTGGGGGATGTAGCAAAACCAGTTTTAGAGAGAAATTTGTATCATTAAAGGCTATCTCAAGAAACAAAAAAAGTTGCAGATAAATAACCTCACATTACATCTTAAAGGCATAGAAAAAGAACAAATAAAACCCAAAGTCAGCAGAAGGAAGGAAATAATAAAAATAAGAGCATAACTAAATGAAATAGAGAAAAAAAGACAATAGAAAAAAATTAATGCAACAAGGAGCTGTTTTTTTTGGAAAGATTAATAAAATTGACAAAATTGGAAGAATAAACGTAGATAAAATGGCCATATTATATTACCCAAAGCAAAATACAGATTTAATGCAATCCCCATCAAAATCCCAAGGGCATTTTTTACAGAAATAGAACAAAAAAACATCAGATTTGTATGGAACCACAAAAGACCCTGAACAGCTAAAGCAATCCTAAGAAAAAAGAACAGTGCTGGAGGTGTCACACTCCCTGACTTCAGCTTGTACTACAGAGCAACAATAATTATAACAGTATAGTATTGGCAGAAAAACAGACACACAGACCAATGGAATAGATTTGAGAACCCAGAAATAACCCACATAAATATGGACAGATAATTTTTGACAAAGAAGACAAAAACATACAATGGAGAAAAGACAGCCTCTTCAACCAATTGTGCTGGGAGAACTGGAAAGCCACTTGCAGAAGAGTGAAACTAGACTGCTATCTGTCACCATGTACCAAAATTAATTCAAAATGGATCAAAGACTTAAGCATGAGACCTGAAACAATAAACTGCATGGAAGAAAACATTGGTACTAAACTTATGGACCTTGGGTTCAAAGAGCATTTTATAAATTTGATCTCAAAGGCAAGGGAAGTAAAAGCTGAAGTAAATTTATGGGACTATATCAAACTAAAAAGCTTCTGCACAGCAAAAGAAACCATTGACAAAATAAAGAGGCAACCGACTGAATGGGAGAAGATTTTTGGAAACAGCGCCTCTGATAAGGGGTTAGTAACAAAAATGTATAAGGAACTCATACAGCTCAACAACAAGAAAACAAGCAATCCAATTAAAAAATGGACAGAGGACTTGAAGAGAGAGATATTTCTCCAAAGAGGACCTACAAATGGCCCATAGACATATTAGAAAATGCTCAACATCACTAATCATCAGAGAAATGCAAATAAAAACCACAATGAGATATCACCTCACCCCAGTTAGAATGGCTGTCATCAACAAGACAAATAGTCACAAGTGTTAGAGAGGTCGTGGAGAAAAAGGAACCCTCATATTGGTGGAAATGCAGATTGGTGCAGCTGCTATGGAAGGCAGTGTGGAGATTCCTCAAAAAATAAGGGTATCTATCGAAAAAATCTGAAAACATTTATCCATAAAGAGATATGTGCTCCAATGTTCATTGCAGCTCTCTCTTTTTCTTTGTGAGTCTGGCTAAGGGTTTGCCGATTTTATCTTTTTGAAAAACCAGTTCTTGGTTTCACTGATCTTTTGTTTTGTTGTTGTTGTTGTTTGTTTCATCTATTTCTGCTGTGATGTTTATTATTTCCTTTCTTGCTTTGGCCTTATTTTGCTGTTCTTTTTCCAGTTCCCTTAGGTGTAAAGATAGACTGTTGATTTAAGAATTTTTTTATTTCTTAGGGTAGGCTTACATTGCTATGAATTTCCCTCTTACGACTGTTTTCGCTGCATCCCATAGATTTTGGGTTGTTGTGTTTTCATTTTCATTTGTCTTGAAGTGTCTTTTGATTTCTTCCTTGATCTTGTTCACCCACTCCCTATTTAGTAGCATGTTATTCAGCCTCCGAGTATTTGTGTGTTTTCTGGATTTCTTCTTATAGTTGATGTCTAGCTTCATATCACTGTGGTCAAAGAAGATGCTTGATATGATTTCATTCTTCTTAAATTTATTGAGACTTGTTTTGTGGGCTAGCATGTGGTCTATCTTGGAGAATGTTCCATGTGCACTTGAGAAAAATGTATATTCTGCTACTTTGGGGTGAAATGCTCTAAAAATATCGATTAAACCAACTGATCTAAAGTGTCATTTAAGGTTGTTGTTTCCATGTTGATTTTCTTTCTGGAGAATCTGTCCATTGGTGACAATGGGGTGTTAAATTTCCCTACTACGATAGTGCTACTGTTGATCTCTGACTTCATGTCTGTCATAATCTGTTTTATATATTTAGGAGCTCCTGTGTTGGGTATGTAGATGTTTACTAGGGTTATGTCCTCTTGTTGGATCGATTCCTTTATTATTCTGTAGTGCCCTTCTTTGTCTTTTATTGTAGTCTTTATTTTAAAATCTGGTTTGTCTGAAATAAGGATTGCTACCCAAGCTTTTTTCTTGTTTCCATTTGTGTGAAATATCTTATTCCATGCCTTTACTTTCAGTCTTTGTGTGTCTTTTGATATGAGGTGGGTCTCTTGTAAACAGCATATGCATAGGTCCTGTTTTCTTATCCATTCAGCCATTCTGTCTTTTGATTGGAGCATTTAGTCCATTCATATTTAAAGTGATTATTGATAAGTACACATTTATTGCTATTTTGTTATTCATATTTCTTGTCTTCCTTTGTTCATTTGTTTTCCCCTTTCTTCTGCTTAAAAGAGCTTTTTTAACATTTCCTGCAATGATGGCTTGGTGGTAATGAATTCCTTTAGCTCATTATTTTCTGGGAAGCTCTTTATCTCTCCTTCAATTTTAAATGATAGCCTTGCTGGGTAGAGCAATCTTGGTTGTAGGCCTTTGTTTTTCATCACTTTGAATATTTCCTGCAGAGTTTCTGTAGAAAAGTCAGTTGATAGTCTTATAGGAGTTCCCTTGTATGTACCCGGTGTCTTTCTCTTGCTGCTTTTAGGATTCTTTCTTTGTCTTTAACCTTTGCCATTTTAACTATGATGTGTCTTGATGTAGGCCTGTTTGGGTTCATCTTGTTTGGAACTCTCTGCACTTCCTGGGGTTGTATGTCAATTTCCTTCACCAGGTTAGGGAACTTTTCAGTTATTACTTCTTCAAATATGTTCTCGATCCCTTGCTCCCTCTCTTCTCCTTCTGGTATTGCCATGATGCGATTGTTTTTGTGCTTGATGTTGTCCCAGAGGTCTCTTAAACTATTTTCATTGTTTTTTATTCTTTTTTTCCTTTTGTTTTTCTGATTGGATGATTTCTGCTAACTTGTATTCTAAATCGCTGATTGGGTCCTCTGCTTCATCTAATCTGCTGGTAACTCCTTCAAGTGTGTTCTTTATTTCAGTTATTGTATTCTTTAATTTTAACTGTTTTTTTTAATGATTTCTGTATCCTTTTTTTATGTTTGGTATCTCTTTGTCTATCTTCTCATTAAGTTCCTTAAACATTTTTATCATCAGTGTTCTAAACTCTGTCTCTGATAAGTTGGTTGCCCCCATTTCATGTAGTTCCATTTCTGGAGGTTTCTTCTGATTTTTTATTTAGGATGTGTTTCTTTGTGTCCTCATTCTGGCTATCACTCTGTGATTGCTTCAATGTATTATGTAAATCACCTATGTCTCTCAGTCTTTGCTGGGTGATCTTATGTAGTATGTGTCCTTTATATTCAAATTGCACAATCCCTTAATTCCCCTGCCCTGTGTGTTCTAGAGGTGTCACTATTGAAGTTCATCTTTAATTGCTTTTGGCTTGTCAGAAGGTGGGATTGACCGTCAGGTTTATTAGCTAGGAGAATTAGCTCTGCTTACAATGAATGAGCTGCTATGTAGAGGTTGACCCCTCAGAGGAGGCTCGGCCTCTGCAGGCTATTGTGCCTATAGAGAATTTCCTTTGAGAGTCCTGCTTGTGTGTTCAAACAGGTAGTGCTCTGTTTTGGTCTGAAGCTGGCCTCTGAGCATGTTTCTGGTATCTCTTGGGTGTGGCTCCCACTCAGTGCTGTTTAAGCCTTGTCTGTTACTGGCCCTTGGTTATCTGGTAGGTGCCGCAAAGGTGTATGCAGTTGGCTTCTGCCCGTGCTGGGATTGGAGGCATGTGGCAGTGCCCTCTCTGTGATTTGAGGCTGGCTGCCAGGAATATTGGTCCTGAGGCAGTTTGGCAAAAAAGCCCAGAGACCTCTAGGTCTGTTGTCACCTCTTAGTTTCCCGTACAGCCCAACTGTTGAAAGAGGCTCCTTAGGAGCATGTGTCTGGCTGGTTGACCGGGTGTTGAGGGTGCCCTCAGCAATGCATACTAGCTGGGTAGAATGGAGTTCAAGTGAGTCATGAAATGAGACCAGTGGTTTGTACAATGCTAATGCAGATTCAGATCTTGTGCCAATACCTTCCTTGTGCCTCCCTTGTACAGTGCCCCTAGGGCACTACGGCCAGCCTCCACCTCAAGCTCACAAATTCTGGAAAGTTGCTTCCAAGTGGCTATGGTGCAAGTTTGGGGTCACTGAACACTACCAAGATGTCTCCAGGGCTCTGAAGACTGTCTGCTGTTGTAAAAAACCTATTCCACACTTTGTGGGGGTGGGGGCAATCACCCAAGCACCCTGAGCGCTGCTGGCAATGCAGCTGTAGGGGGACAAGGTGGGGTTATAGTTGGCTAAAGGTTGTGGTCAGTGGTTTCTACAAATTCAGTGTAGTGTCAGCTCCTGGATCAGTGCTGGGCCCACACCCTCTTCACAAAATAGAAACAAAGCAAGGCAAACCAACAACACCAAAAAACAAATACACCCCCACAAAAACATGACAAACAACGAAGAAATAGGAGAAACAAAAATATATAAAAGAAACAAAAACAGCAGAACAAGTCAGAAAAACTGTAGCCAAAGTAATAACAAGACAAACAAACCAGAGAAACAACAGCAAGAAAAACAAAAAACAAAACCAAAAAAGAAAAAGAGAACAGACCGAAAGAAAAGAAGAAAAAGGATCAAAGAGATGAAAGAGAGAATAAAAGAATAAAAAAAGGATAAAATAGCAAAAAAAAAACAACAACAGGTAATGATTTAAAAAAGTGATAGGGGAGAAAAAAGAGAAGGAGAAAAAAAAGGGGGGGTCTACACCCACTTTAATCTGCGTGTCACTTGCTCAGTAATACAGAACTTCCGGGCGATTCAGCACCAGCTGTATGGAGGGCTAGGGCCCAGCTCTCAGGCTCGCAGGCTCCTAGGAGCTGCCTGCAATGCTGTGGTGTGCTCTGGGACCATGCTCACCACCAAAAATCCCCACAGGTTGCTATTGGCTGTCAGCTGCTGCAAAAACCCTCCATAGCGTGGGGAGGTGGGGTCAAGCACCAGGTGTCCAGAGTGCCCCTGGTAACGCAGCTCTAGGTGAGCAGCGCAGGCTCCCAGGCACTAAAGGGAGTGGTCAGTGGCCCCCATAAAGTCAGAGCAGTGTGTGCTCCTGCACCGGCAACCAGCCTGAACAAACACTCCAGGAATGCCTTGGCCAGATCTTGCTGCTGAGCAGCTCCCGGCCCAACAATCGCAGGAAAACGCTCAGTCTCTGCTTGTCTCCTGTGGATGAGAGCGCCTGACAGTCAGGCCTTTCCCTGGCAATGCTACATAAGCAGTGTGGAGAGCAGGGGACTCAAGGCAGCGTGTGCGCAAGCCCACACCGCAATCAGAAGCCTGTGGATCAGAAGAGTGCCTGACACTCAAGCTTCTCCCTAGCAACGCTGCACACACAGGATGGAGAACTGGGACCCACAGGAGCAAGCGTGTGCACACACATGATGCCTGTGCCGATTCCACCAGACCAATGCCGACCCAAACCTGACCCTTTGTGGGAGGGCTTAACCCTGAAAACAATGGTACCCTCCTGTAATCCACTTGTATGCAGGCTCCACACAGCGGAAACAATGGTCCCAGAACCTCCAATCCCCGTGCCAAAGGTGCTCAGTTCAGTCCTTCCACACAGGCTCCTGGGCAACCCTCTCGGTGCCACTCCATCCTCCAGGGATCAGGTGAGTGCTCACCAGAGAGCAAGTCCATGTGCCTGCTCCACAGGAGGGTGACCCGGCCTCTTGCCGCCCTCTGCCCCACTGAGTTGATCAAAGAGAGTACTCACTGATTTCTACTGCCAGCTATCCTGGAACTCCCCTTCCCAGCAGAGGAACTCTGCACTGGGGAGCCCGTTGTAGGATCAGAGGGTCCCTCCCCCAACTGAGGAAGCCTCCGCAACAGAGGTGTCCCTCCCAGCGATTGCTGTCTCTCCATTGGCCTGCCTCATGTCTCTGCCCCTCCTACCAGCCTCAACATGGCTTCTTCTTTAAATCCTTAGTGTCAAGCAGGGTGTCAGCTCTCGTTCCCCACACAAGAACACAGGATATGGTGAGGCCAAAAAGGAATACCCACGGAGCCATAGGTAGGGAAATCATACCACTATAGTCTCACTGGAGGCTGGATTCACATGGGCGTGAGACCTGCTGTCCGCTTTTCTGCCAACCGACCAACTCTCCTTGCTAGCTGCAATCCGCACTTGCTAGCTCAGCCACCATCTTTTTGCTAGCCCCCCATTTGCTGCTAGTGTAGCCACAGCAGTTATATTAGTGGCCAATGGCTCACTGGTTGTAGCTGACGGCCATCCAATCACAGTTGATGGCCATTTACTACCTGAGCCAGCACCTTTCCATGTGAGGCCAAGAGCCTGTAAACTGCACTCCTGGCTCTGTCCCCACACTTAGTTTAGTGGTTCTTTTCTGCTAATGTTCAGATGAATCCCAACTTTGAATGTTGAATAAATTATTTGTAATTTTGGTGTGATCCTGGGAGGCAGTTGGCACTGCGCCTGCCTATCCTGCCATCTTCAAAATACATTTACTTTAGTCTTTCTTGATAGAAAATTTTGTTGTCATTTTTTTGTAACTTACCAATTGTGGAGCTAATTTTTTAAACTAGTGACATATCTCATAATAAACATATTGCCAAATTATTGATGCTTAGCACAAATATTTCACTTGTACTTATAATTGTTTTTTGACATGACCTTAATAGCAATAACTTTTTCTGTTGTCCATGATTTAAATTTTCACTAAATAAAGTTTGTGTTGCTTTGCTAATTACTTTGCATAATATTTACCCTTATACTCAGATTTATTACCATAAATCTCTTTGGGTAATTTAGGATATAATACTAAGTCATATTAATGCAATAAATCCAAGTCATTGAACTTAAATCAGTTGCTATACAAACAAAAATCATGACGTATGACTACTCCTAGGTTTTATTTTTTGCAATTTACAGTAACTCTGATTTGGAATTTATTTTACTAATTTATAAGAATGTAATATTTCATAGGGAAGTAGAGTGTAATAGAAGGTGATGGAATAGAATAGCTCTTAAGGGCATAGGTTTTTGTAGTCAGACAGATAGGTTTAAATCTTGGTTGCAATATTGTGGAATCCATGGGCAAGTTATGTATTGTAACTTATTTCAACCTCAGTTTTCTCATATCTAAAATAGGGAAAGTAATGTGTACCTCAGAGTGTTGTCAATGAGGCTTAAATTAAATTAAATGAGTCATAAAGCATTTATCATAGTAAAACATAGCTGGCACATAATCAATATAAGTTCTTTCCACCACCACTACTACTATTGTTAGTCATTTGAACATTATAAAACAATCTTAAAATCCTCATTTTGATGAAAGAACTCAGATATAGTCTTCTCTGGTATTTTATCTGATTGTATGAGTTATGTTTTGCATATTAATCTTTATATCTTATTTAGTAGATTGGTCATTTAGGCAGCGGTAATATTAAAAATATTTTAACACCTAATACTGAATGAGCACTGACAGTTCAGAACATATAACTGATCAATCAGAATGGGCCCTGGCCGTAAAAATCCATTAATGACTTACCAGTATATACTAGCTGACTGTCAACCTACTTTTGGTATATGGCTAAAGGTGTGGCAAAAATTCATGGGTATTTGAAAGGCCAAAGTTGGCAGGGTGACAAGGTTAAAGAAGGTTTGATTATGGGCAGGCTCACAAAGATAAAATCTTAATGTGTATTGTGGTGTATTATTCTTTACTAAAATCTTTTGGGATAATATAGAATTTCTGTTCCAGTTTTCCATACATTAACCTGTTTGGTTGTGAGTATAGTCCTTGGTATGGCCTGACTGGTTGCTTAGTGGGAAACTGATATGAAAATATCTCAGTTTTCTTCGCTCATTTAGGTAATAATAATAATACAGGCAATAGATTGACTCAAGATTAAAGTGGAACATGTATATCTCTACCAAATCATCAACTCAATTACACTTCCAAAGCATTTTGGGTCTGATCTGTACATGCTTAATTTAATTATAGCTTAATTTAGGCATAGTGATTTGTAAGCCTGGTTTGTCACCTCACAGTAACTCCTGATATTTAGGGACATTGGTCAGATTCTCCAGTACAAATTAATTTAACTATAAAAATATCCATAACATGAAGCACATTTGCTTGGGGAAGGAGAAATGCTAGAAACCAATCTATCAAAGATAAATTTAAAAGGGTATTATAGCTCCAAAAAGAATTGGAACTCATTGTTTAGATTTTTGGGTAGTAGAGGAAGAAAAGGTAATCTCACTTGGCAATTTCAATAAAGGACATCAAGTTGTGTTACAATAAGGCCAAATATCAAAAAGGAAATAAAAATGTAGAGATAATTATTCAGGTATATTAAAATAACTACCTATTAACCAGATAATTTTTGCACAAATGTTAGGCATTCAAATCAAATCTACTAGAGTCCCTACCAGATCAACATGGTACCTTGTAGACCATAATAAGTAGTTTGAGTTTTATTCTATGTGTGATTTAAGCTTCTGGATAGTTTTGAGCCAAGAAGTATTACATGATCAGATTTATATATTAAAAATGAGTTGGAATGTTTGATAATTTAATTTAGAAAGGCAAAAAAGGAATCACCGTTGGTATAAGGTTTGAAATGAAAGTGATTAGGACTAGGGTGACATTTGTAGAGAAGGTGATAAATAGTAAAATTTAGTATTTATTTTTTCTGCACGCCTCTTTCACAGAATTTATTTTACATTTATCATACCAAACAACATTTTATACTCCTTAGTAAGATAAAGCAAAAACACAAGCGTTTATCTTATGAGAAACAAGATGTACCATAACTTACAGTTATCAAACATTATTGCATTTTAACTTTTGTAATTGACAATGCATTCATGAAAGAATATGCAGACAGCTACTTTGAACAAATTAAAGAACACTTTTAAGCAGACATGACTGTCCTAAGTTGTTTGCTAGGTAAGAATTTTACAAATATTACTTATATTAGCAGTAACAGTGGAGGGGAAAGTAGTGCGCCTTCTCCAAACTGCACGGCGAGAACCACCAATAGTATGGTGGAACTTGTGGCCCTTTCCAAGGTCCCAGCTCTTGCAGCCTGCAGATGTCAACCCTCACATCTCCCTGTGCTTGTGGACTGGTTTGATGATCTACTGGGTGTCAGGATTCCATCTGACAGCTTTATGGAATGGATCAATGAGGATAACCTCAAGGAATTTGTATGAGGAATTTTTGCCAACCCAGTAAAAATTCAGGACTCTCAGAGCCCCACCGTGGCATCCAGCTTGCTCTTTGGCAATAGACTGAAGGCTTCAAAAAACTTTAGCTGGTTTACACTGTGATGGATGACAGACTTCACAGTGTTATAGGTTGCACCCTCAGAAACTGGGTGTTTGCAGCCACCAACACGGCACACATGAATCCAATATATGACATAATGTTGTTTGGCCTTGTATCCCAGCCTGCACACTATCAGGGAAGTGGGGGAGAAGGGGAGCGGGTGCTGTGAAGCACAGGGACCTGGCAATACTGCCAGCAGTACACCCTAAGAAGAAAGTGCATTACATTGAACTGCTTCTTCGTAGCTCCTAGATGTATTTGTAAGTGCCCATCTTGGCTTACCTGATGGCTGCAGCCAGATGGAAAGGGCTAGTATTTATTCTGAAGATGAAGCTGTTAGGCTCTCCATGATGATTTGATGTGGGTTGTGGGTGAGGGGAAAGAACAAAATCAATGATGACTCCCCAATGTTTTGTTTAAGCAACTAGGAGAATAATGGTGTCATTTACTCAGTTGTGGAAGATGTGAGATGGAGTGGGTTTTTTCTGCTCTCACTCTCAACCTCCAAACCTGTGTTAACCTCATCATCTGTTTTCTGCACTTTTACTCCTTTGATAGTAACACTATTAAAGAATCATTAGTCTCTGCTGATTGGATTAAACACTACTGATTCATCATCTTTTAACTCACTTGGGTTGTCACTGTTGTCTAGCAATACATTTATTCAACTATTAAATTCTGCATGGGAGATATTCCAAACTCTTCCACTTTTCTTAAGCCACCCTACCCTACCATTTGCTCCTCCTATTCTTAGCAAGTGATTGTATATTTTGCATTGTAGGGCAATTTGAGGTCATCTGATCTGAATCTTCTCACATTTCAGGACCTCTTTTGCTTCCCTCCTGTCTTAGAGGAGAGTTTCTCTATTCCTTTTCAAAGTTAATATCCCACTATATCCTCTTGATTAATGGAAGAGATGGTAGAAAATTGAATTGTTTTTTCTTCTCTGTCTTGTATATTTCAGAAAGCTCATTTTCCACTGACAGTACTAGTTATGATAGTGTTAGCCTAGATCTCTCAGGGGCCACTGTATGAACAAGGGCCTCCTAAAAGAGAAACCAGCACAAAGGAATGAAAATAAAAAGAGACCTGATGACACTGTTTAAGGCCCCTTACATCTTACCCAGCCTAAAACTACATATATCCCTAGACTTTAAGTTATATAAGTTTATAGATCACATTTAAAAAAAAATTCTGCTTAAGTTATCTTGAGCTGGGTTTTTGTCACTTGTGACCTTTTGAGTCCTAGATAATAATCCTCCTACCTCCTATGGTGACTCCTGAAGCACCTCTGTGTCTCCAGGAACCATATTGAAAAATAACTGTTTTTGAGTATCTTTAAAAACTCACTTTTAGGAAATGAAGAAAGCTTTAACATGTTTTTAGAAAGCACCATTGGGGGAGAGAGAGAGTTGATTAATGGAAAAGGTAAGAGGAAATATGCTCAAAAGCATAAGTGAGCAATTAGCCTTAGAAGGAAAATCTGAGTCAGATGAGAACTCTTTCTGGATCTAGTCAGACTTATTGAACCAAATTTGTTTACATGCCTGTCCCAGAACCAACCACTGTGGCAAGAGACATGAAATGTCTAGGATGACTAAGAAGCCAAGGGCATAAAAACCCCTAACCTGTGAGGGATAGGGATGACTAGAACCATATAGAATGGGGAGGAGTGGCTTTCCATAGGGGGAAACAAAAGAGGCATAAAGGGTTTGAAAACTAATGGCCTAGGAAATACGTCAGTAAACTTTTTCTCTAAAAGGCTAAATAGTCAATATTTTAGGTTTTGTGAGCTATCTAATCTCTTATTGCAACTACTCAACTCTACCTTTGTAGTGTGAAAACAGCCACAGACAATATGCAAACAAGTGGATTTCGCTGTGTTCCAATAAAACTTTATTTACAAAAACAGGCAATTTTCTTAGTGCTCATATTCCTTGAGCATGAAATTGGAAACAGCCCAATGCCACACACACACAAAAGGAATAGATATTAAAGCAGTGCTTCTTAATGTTATTTTTTAGATGCACAATGATTCTTATTCTATCTTCAGTATACGAGTATGCTTATTAAGAGAATTGGGGTTCTTGGGTTCCACAAAATAGAAATCAAGAGGAAACCCCAGAAAATTTTCCAGGCAAATTTTATTAAGCTTATGCTTGAGCACAAGGGAGGCAGCACAGAGGAGAGGAAGGTCCTCCAAACTGACTCTCCAGCTGGCTGCTTTTATAAGCAGGGGACAAATTGGGCTTGCACAAAAAGATGGGCTTTTTAAAAGTGGTGGGCTTTTTTTTTTTTAAAGGCAGACTTCCTTTTCCAGTTGCATTGTCTGGTAACTATGTTTGGGCCTGCATTGTGGGGCAAGATGGAGGATTTCTCACTGTCGCCACCCTAGGAAGGGCCTATGGCAGTCAAACCTTTACCAACTGTGCGTGTGGAACAGTGGTTTTGACATCTGTAAGGAAGTTGTTAGACGGGAGATAATAATCAGCTACTTCTGGACTTTTGCATAAGGAGTGATGGGGTGGTGACATTCTTATGTTCAGCTTATCTGGCATCCCTCCTGGCCATTGGGCATTCCTTCCACCTGGTTTCAAGTCCCTGTGCTGTCTCATCCTCATCAACCAAGAAGATTTGTAGAGAAATGGTCCCTAAAATTTGATACATTCAGCACTGGGATTTCATGAGATAATTTTCAGTGGCACAAGGATAAATATTTAAAAAAAATTTAATAGTTATACTAACACTTAAAATCCATATTTAACAGATATTGCTCATTATGGTAATAAGTAAGAGAAAATGAGTTGATTTGAAGAAAATGATGCATAAATTGTAGAAATTGGGGAAACTATTAAAGAGCATTATTCTCAGTTGTTTGTACTGTAAAACCTATAGATCTTTTGGATATGTTTATTTTTTTTTCAAATTATACATGCTCTTATTCCTCCCTGCATACCACAGAGCCTCCTCAATCAAGAGATTTCAATACACCTTTCTAGGAGCTAGGCTTCCCTATTCTCTCCACTTTCATTAGTTAGGCTAATGAAATGTAATTCTTTGGACTTTCTGTTTTTTTGGGCTTTTCTATTTTTAATGCATTAAATGCACTTGAGTTGGGTCTTGACCCCAAAGTCTTCAATATGCCACATGTTACTTGAAACCACCATGTCTCATATTTACATGGTCAAGATAAGCTAACAGCTCATCATGTAAGACAACTTTTCTGTGTTCTTTTTCTGCTAATGCCACTACTGTCCTGTTTGTCACTCAGACTGAGAACTTGGGTCACATATTTAACTCTTTTTCTCTCCAGACCATCCTGAATAATTATTTTAGGTATTTTCATTATCCAATGATTCTTGATTCCATTCTCTCTGATAGGATATTTATTCAATAACTCAGTTAGGAAGATTTCAGAAGGCAGTGACTCTTATTGCTCTTCCATCCTCCGGTTGCTATCTCTAAACAATCCTATACACTACTACTAGGTTAATCTTCCTAAAGACCAAATTTAACATGTCATGCTCAAGCACAGCCAATGGCTCTGCATTACTTACTAAATAAGGTCTAAATTCATTAATATAGTATTCAAAAACTTTAATAGGCTGCTCCAATCTAATTATCAGCCCTTATATTCTACTACTTCCCTTTATATTCCCTGTGCTCCTGGTACCAAAGTACCCAACAATTTTATTATACTTTTCACTGCTGTGCTTTTTCATACTCTTTTATCCTGTCAAGAATCTCTTCAACCTCTTCTAGCCAGGAATCCTATCAAATTTAAATGGTTAAGTAAATGATGCTGATCCATATAATAGAATGTGTTGTGGCTATTACAATGATGGATTAAAAACGATTATAAATATTTTAAACTGTCCCTTACATGCCAGAAACTGCCAGGTGCTGAGGATACAGAGCTTCACGAGACAGACATGGTTGGTGCTATCATGGAGCTTGTGGTAGAGTGGAAATTTCAGACATTGAGGAACTCAGTGGATGTGAGCCAAGTGCTTGAATGATAACTGTAGGGTGTTGTGAAAATTTAACCTAGTCTAATGGTAAAGGGAAACTTCTTGGAGATAGTGATGTTTCAAGTATGCCTGACACAAAGAGGTCATCAAAATGGCGACGTGAAGTGAGCATCTGTAAATCTCCCCTGTAATTTACAACAAATGGAACAATTATAACTCCACAAAGGACTCCCTGCACAGCAGACAGGCTGCTGAAGTCACCTAAAGGTGGGCGAGTCGAGTGAGTGGGGGAGGAGGGAAAGGAGAGGTGCGAAGATGGAGACGCACTGGTGCAGGACGCAGACTTAAGTCAGTGCTCCGAGCTCCCTGCATCCCAGAACTGCCACAGCTATGGGAGAGGGAAGAACTCGGACTGCTGGGGCTCCGTTTATGTCCCACAGGGCTGGGAGTACAGCATATTGCACAGCTGAACACAACACTCACGGCAGAGACCTCAGAGAAAAGACTGAGGGAACAGGGCTGAAAACGGTGGTTTAAGCCCTCACTGCTGCAGAGAACGGAAGCCTTAGGCACTGAGACTGGCTGCCCCCACCCTACCCTCCCAGAGCTCACCCCGCCCCCACCTGCTCGGTGCTAGAAGCAGAGCAGTAGCAGTGTCAGATCAAAAGAACAGAATATTTGCTGTTCTGAGAACTGTGGACTGCAGACACAGAGCCGCAGCCCAACTAGTTCCGGCAGACAGGAGGGAGCTGTGGAAGGAGGACCGGCTGTGGTGGTCGCCGCCATTGCTCAGGGCCACCTCTCACAACTCACCCCGCCCCTGGCCCCACCTGTCTGGGTGGATCCCTGCAGGAGTAAACATAACTGTAGAAACATACGGGCTCTGAATCTGATGCAGGAAGAGCTTTGGAACTTCAAAAGCTCTCCACATACTCACAAGGACACTGTGCCCTGTGACCCAAGCGAACTATTAACTGAGGAGAAGCCCGTCTGCCAGGGAATCCCTCCATTGTCTGAGAAGCTGAAATAGTGCAGAGAAAACATAGCACTACCGTGTGTGAGAGAGAAAAAAGTCTGCAGTTGGAGAGAAAATAAAACATTCTACCAACATGTACTGGAAAACAAAAGAAAGACCTCTTCCTATCAACCTGTTGCAGAAGCCACTCCTGTAGATGTCTAGGAAGAGAAATCATAAATCAGTAATTGCCAAGAATAACCAAGGCAACAAGACAGCTCATAAAGAAAGTGAAAATTCTCCAGAACAGGAACTTAAAGATATGAAAATATGTGACTTAAATGACAGAGAATTCAAGATTGCAGTTCTGAAAAAACTCAACAAGATGCAAGAAAACACAGAAAGGCAGTTTAATGAACTCAGAAACACAATCACAGAATAACATGAGCATTTTACGAAAGAGATTGAAATTTTAAAAAAGGACCAAATAGAATTTCTGGAAATTAAGAACTCAACAGAAGAAATTAACAATGAAATAGTCAGCTTAGGTAGTAGAGTTGACCAGATGGAAGAAAGAATCAGTGACATTGAAGATAGAAACCTGGAAATGACACGAATGGAAGAAGAAAGAGACTTGAGACTTAAAAGAAATGAAAGAACTCTACAAAAATTTCCTGACTCCATCAGAAAAAGCAATATAAGAATAATGGGCATACCAGAAGGAGAAGAAAGAGAGAAGGTAATAGAGAATATATTCAAACAAATCGTTGATGAGAACTTCCCAAACTTGTGGACAGAACTGGATCCTAGAATCTAAGAAGCAAATAGAACACCTAACTACCTCAATCCCAAAAGGCCTTCTCCAAGGCACATTGTATTGAGGCTGTCTACAATCAACGGCAAAGAAAGAATCCTAAGGCAGCCAGGGAAAAGAAGATGGTAACGTACAAAGGAAAGCCCATTAGATTATAATCAGATTTTTCAGCGGAAACTCTACAAGCCAGTAAGGAGTGGAACTAAATCTTCAAACTATTGCAAGATGAAATTCTGAGCCAAGAATAATGAATCCAGCAAAGATATAATTTAGATATGAAGGAGGAATAAAGACCTTTCCAAACATACCGAAGCTGAGGGAATTTTCTAATACACGACCTGCACTACAAGAAATACTAAAGGAGTCTATTCGATGACCATCATCGGGGACAATTTGTGGCAACCAAAACATAAAAAGAAGGAGAGTAAAGGCCTGAACCGGAATATGGGAATGGAGAATGTAAGCGTCCTGAAGAAAATGGAATACTCTAAATATCAAACTTTCTTTAACATAAACTTAAGGGTAACCACTCAAAAACAATCCAGAACTGGAATATATACTGTAATAAAAGAAGAATCAGGGGGAAACATCATAGAATACCACCACACAGAAATAATAGACAAAAATAAAAAGGTAAAGAAACAATGGAGACACAGCCTTACCCGAAAACTAAAGATAGAATGGCAGGAAATCCTTACATATTAATAATCACCCAAAATGTAAATGGATTGAACTCACCAATAAAAAGGCACAGAGTAGCCGATTGGATCAAAAAAATTGAACCCAACCATATGCTGTCTCCAAGAGACACATCTCAGCTACAAGGACAAATATAGACTCAAAGTAAAAGGGTGGAAATTGACACTCCAAGCAAATTATATGCAGAGAAAATCAGGTGTCACCATACTAATATCAGATGAAACATACTCCAGGGTGAAAAAGGTAACAAGAGACAAAGATGGACATTTCATAATGGTAAAGGGGACTATACAACAAGAAGACATAACAGTCATCAATATGCCCCCAATCAGGGAGCACCGAAATATACCAAGAAACTACTAACAGAACTAAAGGGAGAAATTGACCAAAATACAATTAAACTAGGGGACTTAAATACACCATTGACAGCTAAGGATAGATCATCCAAACAGAAAATAAATAACGAAATAGCAGCCCTAAATGACACATTAGATGAAATGGACATAATTGACATATATAGAGCACTTCATCCTAAAACATCAGACTACACATTTTTTTCTAGTGTACATGGAACGTTCTCAAGGATAGACCATATATTGGGACGTAAAATCAGCCTACGCAAATTTAAGAAGATTGAAATCATACCAAGCATATTCTCTGATCACAAGACTTTGAAATTGGATAATAACTGCAAAAAGAAAGCAGGAAAAACCACAAATACATGGAGATTAAACATACTTTTAAAAAACGACTGGCTCAAAGAAGAAATTAGAGGAGAAATCAAAAGATACATAGAAACAAATGACAATGAAAATACATCCTACCAATATTTTTGGGATGAAGCGATAGCAGTTTTAAGAGGGAGATATATATTATTACAGGCCTATCTCAAAACACAAGAAAAATCTCAAATAAATAAACTCACGTTACACCTTTAAGCACTAGAAAAAGAAAAACAAATGAAACTCAAGTTCAGCAGAAGAAAGAAAATAACAAATATCAGAGCAGAATTAAATGAAATAGAGAACAAAAACACAATAGAAAAAATTAATATGACGACGAGCTGGTTCTTTGAAAAGATTAACAAAATTGACAAACCCTTGGCTAGACTCACTAAGATAAAAAGAAAGAAGACACTAATTAACAAAATCAGAAATGAAAAAGGGAAAATTGTCACGGATGCCACAGAAATACAAAGGATCATACAAAAATACTATGAAGGACTATATGCCACCAAATTCAATAATCTAGAAGAAATGGACAAGTTCTTAGAAATATATAGCCTTCCTAGGCTGAACCATGAAGAACTGGAAAATCTAAGCAGATTGATCACCAGTAACAAAATTGAATCAGTCATCCTTCTCAAAGCAAAAGCAAAACTTTCCCAAAAGCAAAATCATGGACCAGATGGCTTCAATAGTGAATTCTACCAAACCTTCAAAGACGATCTAATACCAATCCTGCTCAAACTCTTCCAAAAAATTGAAGAAGAGACAGTACTCCCTAACTCATTTTATGAGGCCAACATTACCCTGATACCAAAACCTGGTAAGGACAACACAAAAAAAAGAAAACTACAGACCAATATCTCTGATGAATGCAGATGCAAAAATCCTAAACAAAATTCTAGCAAATCGAATGCAACATTGCATTAAGAAGATTATTCATCACGACCCAGTAGGGTTCATCCCCAGAGAGCAAGGATGATTCACCAATCACCAATCCGTCAATGTGATACATCACATAAACAAAATAAAGGAGAAAAATCATATGATTATATCAATTGATGCAGAAAAAGCATTTGACAAGATACAACATCCATTTATGATTAAAACACTTAATAAATAGGTATAGAAGGAAATACCTTAACATAAAAAAGGCCATATATGACAAGCCCTCATCTAATCTCATAATTAATGTTGAAAAACTGAAGCCCTTTGCTCTACATTCAGGAACACGACAGGACTGTTCCCTATCATCTCTGCTTTTCAACGTAGTGTTCGAAGTCCCTGCCAGGGCAATCAGGCAAGAGAAAGAAATGAAAGGCATCCACATTGGGAATGAAGAAGTTAAATTGTCACTCTTTGCAGATGACATGATGCTATATATAGAAAACCCTAAAGACTCCACCAAAAAGCTTTTAGAAACAATCGACGAATACAGTAAAGTTGCTGGCTACAAAATCAATGTACAAAAGTCCATTGCATTCCTATATACTAACAATGAAATCTTAGAAAAAGAAATACAAAAAACAATTCCTTTTGCAATTGTAACAAAAATAATAAAATACCTAGGAATAAACTTAACCAAGGATGTGAAAGACTTATGCTGAAAACTATAAGACGTTTTTAAAAGAAATGAAAGAAGACACAAAGAAATGGAAAGACATTCCGCGCTCATGGATTGGAAGAATCATCATAGTTAAAATGCCATATTACCAAAAGCTATACACAGATTTAATGCAATCCCCATCAAAATCCCAATGACATTTTTTATAGAAGTAGAACAAAAAATCATCATATTTGTTTGGAACCACAAAAGACCCCGAATAGCCAAAGCAATGTTAAGGAAAAAGAACAATACTGGAGGTATCACACTCCCTGACTTTAGCTTGTACTACAGGGCTACAATAATCAAAACAGCATGGTATTAGCAGGAAAACAGAGACATAGACCAATGGAATAGAATTGAGACCCAGAAATAAAACCACATAAATATGGACACATAATTTTTGACAAAGAAGCAAAAAACATACAATGGAGAAAAGACAGCTTCTTCAATAGATGGTGCTGGGACAATTCGATAGCCACGTGCAAAAGAATGAAACTGGACTGCTATCTGTCACCATGTACCAAAATTAATTCAAAATGGATCAGACTTAAGCATAAGACCTGAAACAATAAACTGCATAGAAGAAAACATAAGTACTATAATTATGGACCTTGGGTTCAAACAGCATTTTATGAATTTGACTCCAAAGGCAAGGGAAGTAAAAGCTAAAAGAAATGAATGGGACTACATCAAACTTAAATGCTTATGCACAGCCAAAGAAACCATCGACAAAGTAAAGAAGCAACCAACTAAATGGGAGAAGATTTTTGCAAACATTGCCTCTGATAAGGGACTAATATCCAAAGTATACAAGGAACTCATGCAACTCAACAACAAAAAAAGAAACAACCCAATTGAAAAATGGGCAGAGGACCTGAGGAGATATTTCTCCAAAGAGGACTTACAAATGGCAAATAGACATATGAAAAAATGCTCAATATCACTAATCATGAGAGAAATGCACATAAAAAGCATTTCACCTCACCCCAGTCAGAATGGCTATCATCAACAAGACAAATAGTAACAAGTGTTGAAGAGGCTGTGGAGAAAAAGAACCCTCATACACTGTTGGTGGGAATGTAGATTGGTACAGCCACTATGGAAGGCAGTGTGGAGGTTCCTCAAAAAATCACAAATAGTATTACCGTATGATCCAGCAATCCCTCTCCTGGGTATCTAACCCAAAAAATCTGAAAACATTTATACATAAAGACACGTGTGCTCCAATATTCATTGCAGCTTTGTTTACGGTGGCCAAGACATGGAAACAACCAAAATGTCCTTCGATAGATGAATGGATAAAGAAGTTGTGATATATATATACACAATGGAATACTATTCAGTGGTAAGAAAAGATGAAGTAGGAGCATTTGTGACAACATGAATGTATCTTGAGAGTATAATGTTAAGCGAAATAAGTCAGACAGAAAAAGCAGAGAACCATATGATTTCACTGATATGTGGTATATAAACCCAAAACAACAAAAGAACAAGACAAACAAATGAGAAACAAAAACTCATAGACACAGACAATAGTTTAGTGGCCACCAGAGGGTAAGGGGAGTGGTGGGTGGGAGATGAGGGTAAGGGGAATCAAATATATGGTGATGGAAGGAGAACTGCCTCTGGGTGGTGAACACACAGTGGTATTTATAAATGATGTAATACAGAATTGTACACCTGAAATCTGTGTAATTTTACTAAGAATTGTCACCCCAATAAACTTTAAAACAATAAAATAAAATAAAAAATAAAGTATGCTGGACACATAGAAAGATAGTAGTCCTCAAACTTTCATCTAAGAACCCCTTTACAATCTTAAAAATACTCCAGGACCTCAAATTCCTTTTGTGTGGGTTATATATATCAATACTAACTGTACTAGAAATTAAAAATAAATGATGTCATAGAAATGCAGATGTGAGGTGAGCCTCTTGAAATGTTCCTTGGAATTTACAACAAATTGAACAGCTATAATTCAACAAAGGACTCACTGCACAGCAGACAGGCAAGACTAAGAGGCCCGCAACTGAAATCATGTAAAGGTGGGGAAATTGGGCAAGTGGGGAAGGAGGAAAGGGCAATTGTCAAGACACCGTCCTCCTGGGGATGCAGGACTCAGACCAGAGGGCCCAGCTCCCTACATAAAAGAGCTACAGCAGTCCTGGGAGAGGGAAGCCTTCAGACTGCTAGCACACCCCATATGGCCCACATTCTAGTCTGAGGGGTCAGCATATAACACGGCTGAACCCAAAGCTCACAGCAGAGACCTTGGAGCAAAGACTGAGGGAAGCAGGGTGAAAGTGGTGGTTTAAACCCTCACTGCCATGCAAAGGACAGATGGTTTAGGCATGTAGCCTAGCTGAAACCTCCCCACCCGCACAGAACTCGCACCACCCCACCTTCCCAGTGCTAGAAGCTGAACAGTAGCAGTGTCAGATCAAATGAACAGAATATTTGCAGTTCTGAGAACTGCAGATGGAAGCCACAGGCTCACAGTGCAAACAGTTCTGGCAAAGGGGTGGGAGCCGTGGGTGCAGGACTGGCTGTGCTGGTGGTCTCCACCATAGCTCAGAGCCACTTCCCAAAACCCACACCACCCCGGCCATGAACTATTTGGGCAGATCCCTGCAGGGAAAAACAGAGCTACTAAAACACACAGGCCCTGAATCTGGTGAGGAAGAGCTTCAGAACTTCAGAAGCCCACCACATCCCCCCACTGAGGCAGTTCCCTGAGACCCAGGCGACCTGCTCACAGAGGAGGAGCTCACCCTCCAAAGAATACCCTCCTCCCATTGTGTGAGAAGCCAGAGCAGTTCAGAGAAAAAAAACCACTACATCGTGAGAGAGAATAAAAGGCTGCAGTCAGAGAGAAAATAAAGTATTCTACCAATACCTACTGGAAAGCAAAAGAAAGACCTCTTCATACCAACCTATTGCAGAAACTACTCCTGTAGATGCCTAGGAAGAGAAATAATAATTCATAAATTGCCATGAATAACAAAGGTAACAAGGAAGTTCAAAAAGAAAATGAAAATTCTCTGGAAAATGAACTGAAAGACATGGAAATATGTAATTTAAATGACAGAGAATTCAATGAGATGCAAGAAAACACAGAGAGGCAGTTCAATGAGCTCAGAAACACAATCAAAGAACAAAATGTACATTTTACCAAAGAGACTGAGATTGTTATCTGGGAATGACACAGATGGCAGAAAAGAGAGACTTGAGAGTTAAAAGAAATGAAAGAATTCGGCAAGAACTTTCTGACTCCATCAGAAAGAACAATATAAGAATAATGGGCATACCAGAAGGAGAAGAAAGAGAGAAGGGAACAGAGAATATATTCAAACAGTCAATGAGAACTTCCCAAACTTGTGGAAAGAACTGGATCCTTAAATCCAAGAAGCAAATAGAACACCTATTACCTCAATCCCACAGGCCTTCTCCAAGACACATTGTATTGAAACTCTCAAGAATTAACGACAAAGAAAGAATCCTCAAGACAGCCAGGGAAAAGAGGATGGTAACCTACAAAGGAAAGCCCATTAGATTATCATCAGAGTTTTCAGCACAATCTCTACAAGCCAGGAGGGAATGGACTCAAATATTCAAACTATTGAAAGAGATAAATTATGAGCCAAGAAAAATATACCCAGCAAAGATACCCTTTAGATATAAAGGAGGAATTAAGACCTATCCAGATATACAGAAGCTGAGGAAATTTTCTGATATACAACCTTCCCTACAAGAAACACTAAGAAGGCCACTGGACCAAAAACAAAAAAGAAAAACAACAACACCAAAAAAACATGACTACTATTAAGAAGAGAGAGACAGAACAGGAAATGGGCACCCGTACACCAAATAACATAACATAACATACAGGGTAAAGAAGAGGAAAAAAAGCTCCAAAAAAAAAAAAAAAAAGGAAAAGGAAAAATAACTTGCTCTGCAGCGCAGAAACAAACTCACAGCATCAATAGGGATTATTTGTGACAACAAAATGATAAAAGGGGAGAGAGTAAAGGTCTTAACAGGCACATGGGAATGGCGAACATAAGCATGCTGAAGAAAATAGGATACCCGAAATATGAAACTTTCTTTTACATAAACTTAATGGTAACCACTCAAAAAAATGCAGAACTCAAATACATAATATAAAAAATGAGAAACAGAAGAAAAATCGTAGAATACCACCACACTGAGAAAAACAGAGAGCAACAAAAAGGTAAAGAAACAATGGAGACACATTACTACCAGAACACCAAAGAGAGAATGAAAGGAAATCCTCATATATCAATACTCACTCTAAAATGTAAATGTACTGAACTCAGCAATAAAAAAGCACAGAGTAGCAGAATGGGTCAAAAAACTAAACACAACCATATGCTGCCTCCAAGAGACTCATCGCACCTACAAGGACAAGTAAAGACTCAAATTGAAAAGCTGGAAATTGACACTCCAAGAAATGGTATTTAGAGAAAAGAAGGTGTATCCATACTGAAATCACATGAAACAGACTTCAGGATAAAAAGGTAACAAGAGACAAAGATGGACATTTCATAATGATAAAGGGGACTATAAAATAAGAGGACATAATAGTCATCAATATTTAAGCCCCCAATCAAGGAGCACCAAAATGTACATAGCAACTGCTAACAGAACTAAAGGGAGACATTGATCAAAACACACTTATAGTAGGGGACCTAAATAGATCATTGACAGCTATGGGTAGATCATCCAAACAGAAAATAGACAAAGAAATATCAGCCCTAAATGACATATTAGATGAAATGGACATAATGGATATTTATGGAGCACTTCATCATAAAATATCAGATTATACATTCTTTTCTAGTGTACATGGAACATTCTCAAGGATAGACCATATATTGGGAAACAATACCAGCCTCAGCAAATTTAAGAATATTGAAATCATACCAAGCATATTCTCTGACCACAAGGCTTTGAAACTGGATATCAGCTGCAAAAAGAAGCAGGAAAAACTACAAATATGTGGAGATTAAACAACATACTTTTAGTGAACGACTGGGTCAAAGAAGAAATGAGAGGTCAGATCAAAAGATACATAGAAAAAAATGAGAATTAAAATACAACCTATCAAAATTTTGGGGATGCAGGAAAAGCAATTTTAAGAGGGAAATTTATATCGTTACAAGCCTATCTCAAGAAGGAAGAAAAATCCCAGATAAATATCCATATGTTACTCCTTAAAGAATTAGAAGAAGAAGAACAATCGAAACCCAAAGTCAGCAGAAGGAAGGAATAAAAGTCAGAGCAGAACTAAATGAAATATAAAAAAAAAAGACAATATAAAAAATTAACGCAACAAAAAGCTGTTAAAAATTGACAAACTTGGCTAGACTCACTAAAATAAAAAGAGAAAAGACACAAATAAACAAAATCAGAATCGAGACAAGGGAATTTGCCACAGATGCCACAGAAATACGAAGGATTATCGAAGAATAATATGAAAGACTATACGCCACAAAATTCAATAACCTAGAAGAAATGGACAATGTTCTTAGGACATGTCCTAGCCTTCCTAGGCTGAATCACAAATAATTGGAAAATCTAAATAGACTGATCAACTGTAAGGAAATTGAATTACTCATCCAAACCCTTTCCAAAAGCAAAGTCCAGGACCAGATGGCTTCACTAGTGAATTCTACCAAACATTCAAAGAGAATCTAATACCTGTCCTACACAAACTCAACCAAAAAATTAAAGAGACAATACTCCTTAACTCAGTTTATGAGGCCAACATTACCCTGATACCAAAACCTGGTAAGGATAACACAAGAAAAGAAAATTACAGACCAATATCTCTGATAAATACAGATACAAAAATCCTAAACAAAATTTTGCCAAATCGAATGCAACAATGCATTAAAAATATTATGCATCACAACCAAGTGGGGTTCATCCCAGAGGCACAAGGATGGTTCAACATATGCCAATAGATCAATGAGATACACAACATAAACAAAATATAGGACAAAAATCATATGATTATATCAATAGATACAGAAAAAGCATTTGACAAGATACAACATCCATTTATGATTAAAACACTTAATAAAATGTGCATAGAAGGAAAATACCTAAACATAATAAAAGCCATATATGACAGATTCTCAGCTAATATCATAATTAACGGTGAAAATCTGAATCCCTTCGCTCTTCGTTCAGGAGTACGACACAGCTATCTCCTATCCCTTCTGCTTTTCAACATAGTATTGGAAGTCCTAGCCAGATCAATCTGGAAAGAGAAAGAAAGAAAAGGCAAACGAACTGGGAATAAAGAAGTTAAATTGTCACTTTTTGCAGATAACATGATGCTGCATATAGAAAACCCTAAAGACTCCACCAAAAAGCTATTAGCAACAATAAAAAATACAGTAACGTTGCCAGCTACAGAATCAACGTACAAAAGTCCTTTGCTCTTCTATATACTAACAATGAAATCTCAGAAAAAACAAAACAAAAACTATTCCTTTTGCTATTGCAACAAAAAGAATAAAATACCTAGGAATAAAGTTAACCAAGGATGTGAAAGACCTATGTGCTGAAAACTATAAGACATTTAAAAAAAAAATTGAAAAAGACACAAATAAATAGAAAGGTAGGTATTCTGTGTTCCTGGATTGGAAAAGTCAGCATATCTAAAATGGCCGTATTACTCAAAGCAGTATACAGATTTAATGCAATCCCCATCAAAATCCCAATGACATTTTTTAAAGAAATTGAACAAAAAATCATCAGATTTTCATGGAACCACAAAAACCCCGAATAGCCAAGCAATCCTAAGAAAAAAGAACAATGCTGGATGTATCACACTCCCGGACTTCAGCTTGTACTACATGGTAACAATATTCAAAACAGCATGGTATTGGCAGAAAAACAGACACATAGACCAATGGAATAGAATTGAGAACCCAGAAATAAAACCACATAAATATGGACAGATAATTTTTGACCAAGAAGCCAAAAACATACAATGGAGAAAAGACAGCCTCTTTAATAAATGGTGCTGGGAGAATTGGAAAGCCACATGCAAAAGAATGAAAGTAGATTGCTATCTGTCACTATGTACCAAAATTAACTAAAAATGGAACAAAGACCTAAACATAAGACCTGAAACAATAAACTACATAGAAGAAAACATAGGTACTAAACTTACGGACGGTGGGTTCAAAGAGGAGTTTATGAATTTGACTTCAAAGTCAAGGGAAGTAAAAGCTAAAATAAATCAATGGGACTATATCAAACTAAAAAACTTCTACACAGCAAAAGAAAGCACTGACAAAATAAAAGGCAACCAACCAAATGGGAGATTTTTGCAAACATTGCCTCCGATAAGGGGCTAATATCCAAAATATAAAAGGAACTCATACAACTAAACAATACAAAAACAAACAATCCAAGTAAAAAATGGGCAGAGGAACTGAAGAGACGTTTGTCCAACGAGGACATGCAGATGGCCAATAGACATATGAAAAAATGCTCAACATCACTAATCATCAGAGAAATGCAAATAAAAACCACAATGAGATATCACCTCACACCAGTTAGAATGGTTATTATCAACAAGACAAAAAAATAACAAGTTTGGAGAGGCTGTGGAGAAAAAGGAAACCTCATACACTGTTGGTGGGAATTCAGATTGGTGCAGCTGCTATGGAAGGCAGTGTGGAGATTCCTCAAAAAATTAAACATAGAATCACCATGTGACCCAGGATTCCCTCTCGTGTGTATCTACCCAAGAAATCTGAAAACACATATCCGTAAAGATATATGTGCTCCGATGTTCATTGCAGCTTTTTTTATGGTGGCCAAGACATGGAAAGTACCCAAATATCTTTTGGTTCTTTGGATAATTGGATAAAGAAGTTGTGGTATATATACACAATGGAACACTATTCTGTTATAAGATGACATAGTACCATTTGTGACAACACGGTTGGATCTTCAGATTATAATGCTAAGCGAAATTTGTCAGACAGAAATAGTCAAGAACCATATGATTTCACTGATATGTGGTATATAAAACTGAAAACAACAAAAGACCAAGACAAACAAATGAAGGAACAAAATCTCATAGACATAGACAACAGTTTAGGGGTCACTAGAGTGCAAGGGGGGAGGAAGGCTCTAGGAGAAGGTAAATAGGGTCTAATATATGGTGATGTAAAGAGAACTGTTTCTGGGTGTGGAACACACAGTGTGAAATATATATATATAAAATATGTTACAGAATTGTACACTTGAAATCTATGTAACTTTACTAACAATTGTCACCCCAATAAACTTTAAAAAAAAACTGAAAACAACAAAGGATCAAGACAAACAAATGAAGAAATTAAAACTCACAGACACAGATAGCAGTTTAGTGCTTACCAGAGTGGTTATGATGTTACTGGATAATCAGGATATAATATACACAGTAGGATCTCTGCTCTTTAATGATTTTGACAATCATTTTGTCAAAATGATTGACAAAGAATAAAGTTTGTTAAGAAAATACTCCCAAATGTCAGCAGTTCTTCACAGGTCATTTTCTGCATTTTTCACATTGCCCTAAACTTTTATATTGTCAGAAATGATCTGGTTATTACTTTGAAAATTAATGGAAGTAAGTGGGAAAGTAAATTTTATTAAATAAGTCTTAAGAATCTCTTAAAATTCTGCTTATAGGTTATGTCCTTTATGAAGTTTTTCTTATTTCTTCCCCTATCCAGACGTAATCTATCCTTGTTCTGTGCTTTCCTAACACTTACTTTGCACTTTCCTGTTGGAACTTCAATCATTATGCAGTTTATTATAAAGGTATTTGTACAAATTATACCAGTTGTATTCCCTGGAGGGTAGGAACCAGAGTTTGTTTTCCTAGCATTATGCACTGTTTCTTATATTGTAAAAAGGGTTCACCATTTTTTGAATTAAAACGTATTGAAATCACAGGTATTTCAACCATTTTAAATGATGTTTAAATGATAAATAACATACAACTACTCTTGAAAATTTGGGAAAACAGAAAAGTCTAGGCAAGACAGTGCAGCATCATGGTTAATAGCAAAGGCTTTGCATTTTACTGACTTAGTTTCAAATCCTGGATCTGCTACGTGCTTATTACTATCTCCATGTGGCCATGGACAAATCCTCTAATTGTTGTGATTCCCAGTTGCCTATCTACGAGACAGAGATTATAATCATATCTCCCAGCATTGTTGTAAGGAATTGATGAAACTTCTGGTATATAGTAATACTTAAATGGTAGCTATTTATTATTTTTATAGTTATGATTATTATTATTATTATTATTATCATCATCATCATCATCTATAATCATTCATGGAGAAATTCACAAATTCATTGTAATGAATGCATTTTCTAGTAGATTAAGAGTCACTGGTCACTTAATATTCCTTACTATTAATCAGCTTTCAAAGTATACACTGATGATTGTGTTGGTTTGAGGTGATCTGGTTGTTTCTAAATAAAAACGTTCTAATTCAAATTATGTAATGCTATGTGCAATCAAGAGTGGTGACAAGAGATTCAGATAAACAAGTGAACAATCTAATTAGCAGCAATGTTTTCATTAGAAGGCTATAGCTCATATGGTGAGTTTTGTTACATTTGTTAATGATAATGCTGAATGGCACACTCTGTATTTTAGCTTGGGAACCATATCCTTGGCTCTTATAGCAGCTGACTGAGTTGTCAGTCAGATGAATTGAATATCTAGCTTCCTAATGGACAAATATATTTGTTTTTTGATTCTTGTCATACTAAAATTAAAGAAAACATCCTTAACATACAAAAATTATATCACTGACCATCTTTAAGGACCTGGGAGCTTCCCAAAGGTACTAATGGCCTGTTATGAGTCATACAACACTATCTCCTTGGAGTAAAATGGTAGCAGGAGGCAAGTTCTTATTGGAGGATTAGGTTACTCGCAATCAATCAATGTGCCCCTTTCTGCTTTTTTTTTTTTGGATACCCACACCAACATTGACACTTCCAGACCTAAGGTAGCCATTCTGTAGCAAAAGAAATGGGAGTGTTTTCATCAACCCATAATATGGGGTACTATGTCTGCTTTGCTTCCACAGACTTCTTACAAGGCTATACCTTGAATCTGTGTGCTCCCTGGGACTAAATTTGTTCTTGGGTATGATCTTATCCTGAGTTACCAGCCCTTGATTGTCTCCCCTAGATCTGGTGAGTGCCTTCCATTGTGGCACTTTGCCTAGGCTTTCACTAAGATCCCTAAATGTACCATGGTCACAAATTACCTACTTATGAATCCCTGTCCCAATCAAAATTGTCATTTCTGTGGCAAATCACAACTTATTTTAGTTGTGAATTGAGAGAAAGGTATAGTTATTTTTTTCTTAATAAAGTTTATTGGGGTGACAAGTGTTAGTCAAGTCACATAGGTTTCAGGTGTACAATTCTATAATACATCATCTATATATTACATTGGAGAACTGACTCTTGGTGAAAGGCATAGTTTTGAATTCATTTACTCTGATATGTTAGTGGTTGACTGAGAGTTCCTTATCCTCTCAGACAGCTTTCTTGGCAAGAGGTAACCTCATCTAACTAGTAAAGTATTTGCTATACATGCACGACACCTTTTATTATGGACCTGTAAGTTCCAATTCTTGAGGAGCCTATGGTTTTGATGATGAGAAAGACATATAATAAGATATCATTGGAACAGAATAGAGAGTCCAGAAATAAATCCATGTATATATGGCCATTTAATCTACGACAATGGAAGCAAGAATATACGGTGGGGTAAAGACAGTCTATTCAATAAATGGTGCTGGGAAACCTGGACATACACATGCAAAAAAATGAAGCTGGACCACCTCCTTACACCATATACAAAAATAAATTCAAAATGGCTTAAAGACTTAAATGTAAGATCTGAAACCATAAAATTCCTAGAAGAAAATATAGGAAGAAACTTCATAGACATTACCTGGAGTAAGATTTTTACTGATATTTCCCCACGAGCGAGGGAAGTAAGAGAAAAAATAAACATGTGGGATTACATGTGGGGAGCCATAATTTCTTGTTATTCTGAAGCCTTGCAGACTGGCTCAGTTTATGGTTAACTTGTTTTAGCTCTTAAGACATTGTCTCTGCCTACACCTGGAGGGTGCTTACAAGCTGCTGAGGAATGAGGTGGGAGTGGCCGGTTCCCAGACACAGAGGACTGATGATTATCAGGGTAATTGGTGGGCTTTATCATTGAGATAATGACTTTGGGAAGTTTCAGTGAGTCTGTAGTTTATATGTAAAAGTTGAAAATTTTACTTTCAGTGAGGTAATGCACACTCGTGATTGTTAAGCTGCACGTACACAGGTGGTATAAATTGGTAAAGGAAAGTAAACTCCGCGCTTCAGGATCACTGAAGACCGGCCGCATCATCATTTTGTGTGAGTGTCTTTTTTCATTCCCACTCCCCCATTCAGGTACTGTTCGATTTGTGGCGGCTGGCCCGCCACAATTACATCAAACTAAAAAGTTTTTTCACAGCAAAGGAAACCATGAATAAAACAAAAAAGGATCCTACTGAATGGGAAAAGATATTTGCCAATGATATATGTGATAAGGGATTCATATCACAAATTTATAAAAAAAACTCACTCAACTGAACTCCAAAACAACAAACAACCCAATTAAAAATATGGGCAGAGGACATGAAGAGACATTTTTCTAAAAAGGACATATAGATGGCAAACAGACATATGAAGAAATGCTCAACCTCACTAACCATCAGAGAAATGCCAATAAAAACCACAATGAGATACTATCTAACCCCAATCAAAATGGCTATCATCAATAAATAAACAAACAAGTGCTGGCGCAGTTGTGGAGAAAAAGGAATGCTTGTACCCTGTTGGTGGGATTGCAGATTGGTGCAACCACTATGGAAAACAGTATGGAGGTATCTCAAAAATCTGAAAATGGAACTACCTTATGATCCAGCAATTCCACTCCTAGGTATCTATCTAGAGAAATCCAAAACTCCAATTCAAAAATCTTTATGCACTCCTATGTTTATTGCATCACTATACACAATAGTCAAGACATGGAAACAACCGAAATGTTCATTGGTAGATGACTGGATTAAGAAACTGTGGTACATTTATACAATGGAGTATTATGCAGCCATAAAGAAGAAAGAAATCTTACCATTTGCAACAACATGGATGGACCTAGAGAACATTGTGTTGTGAAATAAGTCAGACAGAGAAAGACAAATACCATATGATCTCACTTATATGTGGAATCTAAAGAAAAGAATAAGTGAATGAACTAATCAGAAACAGTATTGGAGACATAGAGGAAAAACTGAGGGTTGCTAGATGGGCGGGGGGTGGGATAAGGGGGAATTTGAGGGGATTAGAAAACAGTCGGTAACCACAAAATGGCCACGTGGTTTTGAAAATTAATTTGGGGAACGTAATGAATAATGTTGTAAAGATTTTGTAGGGTATCCGATGGACTCGTGTATGTATATACTTACAAGAAGCGGAGTACAACATTAGGAATAGAGACAGTGGAAATGTAATGATGTCAGAGGGATAGTGGATGGGGGGAGGGGGCTTCACACAGTATGAGGGATATAAATGATAAACATCTAAGTATTACTTTGTCTTGTGCACCTGAAATTAACAAATAAAAAAAAAAAGAAGAAGGAGGAGGAAGAAAAACAAAAACAGAAACAAACAACAAAAAAAGATATCATTAGTTGACCTCATAGATATGGGGGTATGAGGTGAGCCTCTTGAAATCTCCCTTGAAATTTACAACAAATTGAACAATTATAATTCCACAACAGACTCCCTGTGCGGCAGACAGGCAAGACTAAGAGACACATAACAGAAATCATCTAAAGGTTGGCAAATTGGGTGAGCGGGGGAGGAGGGAAGCAGGAAATGAGGAGATATGGGCCATGCGGCCACAGGAACAGACCAGAGCTCAGAGCTTTGAGCTCCTTGCATTCCAGAGCTACCGTGGCCAAGGGAGAGGGAACAATGTGGACTGCTAGCGCTCCCCTTATGGCCCACAATCCCACCTGAGGGATTAGCATATAACATAGCTAAATCCAATACTCCCAGCAGAGACCTCTGAGCAAAGACTGAGGGAAGAAGAGTGAAAATGGAAGTTTAAGACCTCACTGCCAACCAGAGGATGGAAGACTTAGGCACAAAGCCTAGCTGACACCGCCTACACTCCCAAAGCTCGCCCCACCCCAACCCTACTAGCCCTAGCAGAACGGTAGCAGTGTCAGATCAAAAGAACAGAAGATTTGCAGTTCTAAGAATTGCGGACTTCAGCCATGGACTCGCAGCCCAACTAGTTCTGGCAAAGGGGAAGAAACCCTCAGTGCAGGACAGGCAGTGCTGTTGGACTCTGCAATTGCTCATAGCCATCTCTCACAATCCACTCTGCCCCCACCCCCACCTATCTGGGCAAATCCCTGTAGGGGTAAACAGAGCCACAGAATCACATAGGCCATGAATCTGGTACAGGAAGAGCTTCAGAACTTCAAAAGCTTTCCACATCCCCCAATGGAGGCAGAGACCTGAGACCCAGGCAACCTGCTCACAGAGCAGAAGCCCACCTTCCAGGGAATCCCCCCATTGTGTGAGAAGCCAGACAGTGCATAGAAAATATAATACTACAGCGTGAGGAAGAATTAAAGGCTGCAGTTGGAAAGAAAATAAAGCATTCTATTAACACCTACTAGAAATCAAAAGAAAGACTTCTTCCTATCAACCTGTTGCAGAACCCACTCCTATAGATGCGTAGGAAGAGAAACAGTAATTCACTAATTGCCATGAATAAGGAAGGTAACAAGGTATCTCAGAAAAAATAGTGAAAAGTCTCCAAAAAATTAACCTAAAGACATGGAAAATATGTGACTACAATAACAGAGATTTCAAGATGGCAGTTCTGGAAAAACTCAACGAGATGCAAGAAAACACAGACAGGCAGTTTAATAAACTCAGAAACACAATCACAGAACAACATGAACACTTTACCAAAGAGATTGAAATTTTAAAAAAGAACCAAATAGAATTTCTAGAGATTAAGAACTCAATTAAAGAAATGAACAATTAAATATCCAGCTTAGGTAGTAGAGTTGACCAGAAGGAAGAAAGAATCAGTGACATCGAAGATAGAAATCTGGAAATGACACAGATGGAAGAAAAGGGAGACTTGAGAGTTAAAAGGAATGAAAGAAATCTACAAAAACATTCGGACTCCATTGGAAAGAGGGGCATACCAGCCAGAGAAGAAAAGGAGAAGGGAACAGAGAGTACATTCAAACAAGTAGTCAATAAGAACTTCCCAAGCTTATGGAAGGAATTGGATCCTTGACTACAAGAAGCAAATAGAACAACTAATTACCTCAATCCCAACAGGCCTTCTCCAAGTCACGTTGTATTGAAGCTGTCAAAAATTAACGACAAAGAAAGAATCCTCAAGGCAGTCAGGGAAAAGAAGATGGTAACCTACAAAGGAAAACCCATTAGATTATCATCAACTTTTTCAACGGAAATTCTACAAGCCATGAGGGAGTGGACTCAAATATTCAAACTATTGAAAGAGAGAAATTATTAGTCAAGAATAATATATCCAGCCAAGATATCCTTTATATATGAAGGACAAATAATGACATTTACAGACATACAGAAGCTGAGGGAATTTTCTAACACACAACCTATACTACAAGAAATACTGAAGGAGGCTATTTGACCAGCATAAATAGGGATAATTTGTAACAACAGAAACATAAAAAGGGAGAGACTAAAAGTCTGAACCAACACAGGGGAATAGAGAACTTAAGCATGCTGAAGAAAATTGAACACTCTAGGTATGAAACATTCTTTTACAAAAACTTAATGGTATCCACTCAAAAAAGAAATCCAGAACTGAAACACATAACAAAAGAAGAAACAGAGGTGAAAAGCATAGAATACCACCACACTGAAATAACAGACAGCAACAAAAAGGCAAAGAAACAATGCAGACACAATCCTAACAGAAAACCAAAGATAGGATGATAGGAAAGACTCATATATCAATAATCACCTTAAATGTAAATGGACTGTACTCACCAATAAAAAAGCACAGAGAAGCGATTGGATAAAAAAAAAAAAAAAAAAAAAACACAAAACTTAACCCATCCATATGCTGCCTCTAAGAGACATATCTCAGATACAAGGACAAATATAGACTCAAAGTGAAAGGCTAGAAATTGACACTCTAAGCAAATGGAATCCAGACAAAAGCAGATGTAGCTAGACTGATGTCAGATGAAAAAGACTTCAGGATAAAAAAGGTAACAAGAGACAGAGATGTACATTTAATGATGATAAAGGGGACTATAAAACAAGAAGACATAGTAGGCATAAATATTTATGCTTTCGATCGGGAAGCACCAAAATACACCAAAAACTAATCAAACTAAAGAGGGAAATTTACTGAAATACAATTATAGTAGGGGACCTGAATACATCATTGACATCTATGGATAGATCATCCAAACAGAAAATAAATGAACAAATATCAGCCCTAAATGACACATTAGATGAAATGGACATGATTGATATTTATAGAGCACTTCACCCTAAGACATCAGACTATACATTCTTTTCTAGTGTACATGGAACATTCTCAAGGATAGACCATATATTGGGACATGAAACTAGCCTCAGCAAATTTAAGAAGATTGAAACCATACCAAGCATAATCTCTGATCACAAGGCTTTGAAATTGGATATCAATTGCAGAAAGAAAGCAGGATAAACCACATATATGTGGAGATCAAACAATATACTTATAAAGAACAACTGGATCAAAGAATAGATGAGAGGAGAGATCAAAAGATACATAGAAACAAATGAGAATGAAAATACATACTACCAAATTTTTGGGATTCAGCAAAAGCAATTATAAGAGGGAAATTTATAGCATTACAGTCCTCTCTCAAGAAAGAAGAAAAATCTCAGATAAATAACCTCACGTTACACCATAAATAACTAGAAAAAGAACAACAACAACAGAAAAAAACCAAAGTCAGCAGAAGGGAGGAAATAATAAAACTCACAGCAGAACTAAATGAAATATAAAACAAAAAGACAATAGAAAAAAATTAATGTGACAAAGAGCTGGTTCTTTGAAAAGATTAATAAAATTGACAAACCGTTGGCTAGCCTCACTAAGATAAAAAGAGAAAAGACACAAATAAACAAAATCAGAAGTGAAATAGGGGAAGTTATCACGGATGTCACAGAAATACAAAGGATCATCCAAGAATACTATGAAAGACTACACGCCACCAAATTCAATAACCCAGAAGAAACGGACAAGTTTTTCAAATCATGTAGCCTTCTTAGGCTGAATCATGAAGGTAAATCTAACTAGACCGATAACCAGTAAGGAAACTGAATCAGTCATCTGAAACCTTCCCAAAAGCAAAAGTGTGGGACCAGATGGCTTCACTAGTGAATTCTACCAAACATTCAAAGGGGATCTAAAACCTATCCTACTCAAACTCTTCCAAAAAATTGAAGAAGAGACAATACTCCTAACTCATTTTATGAGGCCTACATTACCTCGATACCAAAACCTGGTAAGGATAACACAAAAAAAGAAAAGCACAGACTAATACCTTTGACGAATTCAGATGCAAAAATCCTATACAAAATTCTAGCAAATCGAATGCAACAATGCATTAAAAAGATTATCCATCACAACAAATTAGGGTTCGACCACGGGGCACAAGGATGGTTCAACACACGCAAATCAATCAATGTATTATACCACGTAAGCAAAAAAAAAAGGACAAAAATCATGATTGTATTAATAGATACAGAAAAAGCACTTCACAAGATACAATATTCATTTATGATTAAAACACTTAACAAAATGGGTATAGAAGGAAAATACCTTAACATAATAAAGACCATATATGACAAAGCCTCAGCCAATATCAAAAGTGGTGATGAAAAACTGAAGCTCCTTGCTCATAGGTTCAGGAAGATGACAGGGTTGTGCCCTATCATCTCTGCTTTTCAACATAGTGTTGGAAGTCCTAGCCAGAGCAATCAGGAAATAGAAAGAAATAAAAAGCATCCAAATTGGAAATGAAGAAATTAAATTATCACTTTTTGCAGATGACATGATGTTTATATAGAAAACCCTAAAGACTCCACCAAAAAACCATTAGAAACAATCAACGAACACAGTAAAGTCACTGGCTACAAAATCAACATACAAAAGTCCATTATATTACTATGTACTAATAATGAAACCTCAGAAAAAGAAATAAAAAAAAATTCCTTTTGCAATTGCAACAAAAATAATAAAATACCTAGGAATCAATTCAACGAAGTATGTGAAAGGCCTGTATACTCAAAGCTACAAGAGATTAAAAAAAAAAAAAAAAAAAAAAAAAAAAAAAAAAAAAAAAAAAAAAAAACATTGAAGGAGACACAAAGAAATGGAAAGACATTCCGTGCTCATGGATTGGAAGAATCAACATAGTTAAAATGGCCATATTACCCAAAGCAGTGTACAGATTTAATGCAATCCCCATCAAAATCCCAATGGCATTTTTTAAAGAAATAGAAGAAGAAATCATCAGATTTGTATGGGAACATAAGAGACTCCAAATAGCCAAAGCAATCCTAAGAAAAAAGAACAATGGTGGAGGTATCACACTCCCTGACTTTAGCTTATACTACAGAGCAACAATAATCAAAATAGTTTGGTGTTGGCAGGAAAACAGACACACAGACCAAAGGAATAGAATTGAGAATCCAGAAATAAGCCCACATAAACATGGAGAGATAATTTTTGAAAAAGAAACCAAGAACATACAATGGAGAAAAGACAGCGTCTTCAATAAATGGTGCTGGAAGAATTGGAAAGCCACATGCAAAAGAATGAAACTGGACTGCTGTCTGTCACCATGTACCAAAATTAACTCAAAATGGATCAAAGACTTATACATAAGACCTGAAACAATAAACTGAATAGAAGAAAACATAGGTACTAAATATGGACTTTGGGTTCAAACAGCATTTTATGAATTTGACTCCAAAGGCAAGGGAAGTAGTAGCTAAAATAAAAGAATGGGACAAATCAAACTAAAAAGCTTCTGCACAGCAAAAGAGACCTCAATAAAATAAAGAGGCAACAAACTGAATGAGAGAAGATTTTTGCAAATAACACCTCCGATAAGGGGCTATTATCCAAAATGTATAAGGAACTTATACAACTCAACAGCAACAAAAACACAAACGATCCAATTAAAAAAAATGGACCAAGGACCTGAAGAGACATTTCTCCAAAGAGGACATACAAATGGCCAATGGATATAAGATAAAATGCTCAACATCATTAATCATCAGAGAAATGCAAATACAAACTGCACTGAGGTATCACCTCACACAAGTTAGAATGGTTATCATCAATAAGACAAAGAGTAACAAGTGTTGGAGAGGCTGTGGAGAAAAAGGAACACTCATACACTGTTGGTGGGAATGCAGATTGGTCCAGACACTATGGAAGGCAGTGTGGATGTCCCTTTAAAAATTAAGAGTAAAATTAGCGTATGACCTAGCAATCCCTCTCCAGGTTATCTACTCAAAAAACCTAAAACATTTATCCATAGAGACATATGTACTCTTATGTTCATTGCAGCTTTATTTACAGTGGCCAAGACGGCCAGCTTTATTTACGGTGGTTTACGGAAACAACCAAAGTGTCCTTCGATAGGTGAATGGTTAAACAAGTTGTGGTATATATACACAATGGACTACTATTCTGCCATAAGAATAGATGAAATAGTACCATTTGCAACAACATGAATGGATCTTGAGACTATAATGCTAAGCAAAATAAGTCAGACAGGAGAAGTCAAGAATCCTATGATTTAACTGATACATGGGATATGAAACTGAAAACAACAGAAGAACAAGACAAATACATGAAGAAACAAAAACTCATAGACACAGACAATAGTTTACTGGTTACCAGTGAGTAAGGGGGAAAAGGGGTGGTAGATGACGGTAAAGGGGATCAAATATATGGCAAGGAAAGAGAACTGACTCTGGGTGCTGAACATACCATGTGGTATATTGATGATGTATTACAGAATTGTACACCTGAAATCTATGTAACTTTACTGACAGTTGTCACCCCAATAAAGTTTAATTTTAAAAAAATCATTAGTATAATACAATATATTTGCAATAATAGACACAATAGGTTATAGAGGAAGTGGCCCTAACTAAATCTTGAGGTGCCATGGAAGCTGACTTAAAAGAAAAGATATGAACTACATCTGAGAAGTAGGATTTAGCCAAGTGAAGTGAAGGTAAAGGTCAGATTAAGCAGAATGGATATAACGTGTTTCCCCAAAAATAAGACCTAGGCAGACCATCAGCTCTAAAGCGTCTTTTGAAACAAAAATTAATATAAGACCCGGTCTTATAGTATATTATATAATACCTGGTATTTTATATTATATTATATTATATTATATTATATTATACTATATTATTATATTATATTATATATTTTAATATAAGACTTATTTTAAAATAAGACCGATTCTTATATAATATGATATATTATATTTAATATATTAATAATATATTAAGACTGGGTCTTATATTAATTTTTGCTCCAAAAAAACTCATTAGAGCTGATAGTCTGGCTAGGTCTTATTTTCGGGGAAACACAGTAGTATGAGGCAACAAGACTGAGAAAACATCACGTGCAATGAAAACTACAAGCAATTCAGAGGTTCAGGTAGTGGCAAAGAATGAAACACCAAACAGAAAGACAGAATCCAGGTCACGGAAGGCTTGTTTGTGTCATTAAAATGTGAGCTTTGTTCTTAGGATGGTGGGAAGTACTGAAACATGTTTATAAGGCTGAGGAAAAATATCTAGCAGAGATTGATTTGAAGATATGGGAGAAAGGAGAGAATAATAGAGTGTGGTGAGGAAGATGGAAAAGCATGGGAATCAAGATCGCAATGGAAGGCTTGTCTTTGCAGGAAATACTGAATCTTCTGGATTTTGTGCTTCTATAAAAATCCTGCTTTTATGTACTCCATGGACACAAGACACACTTTCCTCCTTCTCCTTTGTTTACTGCCTTTATCTTAGCTCTTCCAGCCCAATCTTCATATTATACCCTTGCCTAATGTCCAGCATGATAGACCATGTGAAAATGGACCACAATTGACTTGACTTCTTTATGAAGTATTTGATGTGTACTGGTAGAACTTGAGTGTCATTTGACAGTTTACAAAACTTTTTCATATCTATTATCTCAACAGTTTTGTAAGCCAGGCAGAAAAGCTGTGGCCATACCTGTTTTATGAGGCTCAGAAATTTTAAGTTGCTTGTCCAGTGTCAAGCCACTTAAAATGAGTAAGTGTTAGAGCTTCAACTGGAAGCCACGTCTTCTAATTCTAGGTCCTATACACTTTTCACTATATTCAGATCCTCATTCATAGTTTTGTATATGAATGCATGGGTTGTGGGGGTAAATAAGCATTCAAACCCATGATGTCAACCTTTTGAGTGGAAGTCTATAGCCAGCTAATCTCATCTGCTAAGTCAGCAGTGAGTAATCATAAATAAATGAACCCAGCATATTTTCTATGAAATGGGAAACAAAGCTCCATTTCATTCCTGGCTTTCTTTGTGTACTTTGTATATGGAAACAAACTTTTTATCAGTCATTTATTCTTTTATCAAAGATTTTTATTAAAATATTTCTAACATGCAATATTATATTAGTTTCAGGTGTACACCATAGTTATTCAACATTTCTATACCTAACAAGTGATCACCATAAATTCAGCAGCCATCTGACTCTGTACCACACAATTACAATATCATTGAGTATATTCCTCATACTGTATATTACATCCCATGACTTACCTGATTTATAACTGGAAATTTGAACCTCTTATCCCCCTTCACCTTTCCCCTTATTTTTTAAAATTTTCAGTTACAGTTGACATTCAATATTGTTTTATATTAATTTTAGGTGTACAGCATAGTGGTTAGATAAATATATAATACAAAGTGATCCCCCTGACTAGTCTAGTACTCATCTGGCACTATACATAGTCATTACCATATTATTGAATATATTTCCTATGCTTTACTTCACATCCCCATGACTACTTTGTAACTACCAATTTGTACTTCTTAATCCCTTCACCTTTTTCACCCTGCCCCCAATCCTCCTCCAATCGAGTAACCATCAATTTGTTCTCTGTTTCTATGGGTGTGTTTCTGTTTTGTTTTTTAATTTATTCTGTTCTTTAGATTCCACATATAAGTAAAATCATATGGTATTTTTCTTTCACTGTCTGACTAATTTCACTCAGCAAAATACCTTCAAGATCCATCCATGTTGTTGCAAGTGGTAAGATTTCATTCTTTTTTATAACCAAGGAATACTCCATTATATTTATGTACCACCTCTTCTTTATCCAGTCATCTATTGATGGGCACTTAGTTTGCTTCCATTTCTTGGCTATTGTAAATAGTGCTGCAGTGAACATAGAGATACATATATCTTTTTGAATTGGTGTTTCAATTTCTTTGGATAAATACCCAGAAGTGGAATTACTGGGTCATATGATAGTTCTATTTTTATTTTTTTGAGGAATCTCTATACCATTTTCCATAGAGGATGCACCAATTTCCAATCGCTTAGTCATTTATTTTCTTTTTAATTAAAGTTTATTGGGGTGACAATTGTTAGTAAAATTACATAGATTTCAGGTGAACAATTCTGTATTACATCGTCTATAAATCCGATTGTGTGTTCACCACCCAGAGACAGTTCTCCTTCCATCATCATATATTTGATCTCCTTTACCCTCATCTACCACCCCCTTCGCCCCGTTACCCTCTGGTAACCACTAAACTATTGTCTGTGTCTATGAGTTTTTGTTTCTCATTTGATTATGTTGTTCTTTTGTTGTTTTTCGTTTATGTACTACATATCAATGAAATCATACGGTTCTCTGCTTTTTTCTGTTTGACTTATTTTGCTTAGCATTATACTCTCAAGATCCATCCATGTTGTCACAAATGGTCCTATTTTGTCTTTCCTTATAGCCGAATAGTATTCCATTTTGTATATATACCACAACTTCTTTATCCATTCATCTATCGAAGGACATTTTGGTTGTTTCCATATCTTGGCCACAACAAATAAAACTGCAATGAACATTGGAGCACACATGTCTTTATGGATAAATGTTTTCAGATTTTTTGGGTAGATACTCAGGAGAGGGATTGCTGGGTCATATGGTAATTCTATTCGTAATTTTTTGAGGAACCTCCACACTGCCTTTCATAATGGCTGCACCAGTATGCATTCCCAACAATAGTGTATGAGGGTTCCTTTTTCTCCACAGCCTCTCCAACACTTGTTACTATTTGACTTGTTGATGATAGCCATTCTGACTGAAGTGAGGTGATATCTCACTATGGTTTTTCTTTGCATTTCTCTGATGATTAGTGATGTTGAGCATTTTTTCATATGTCTATTTGCCATTTGTATGTCATCTTTGGAGAAATGTGTCTTCAGGTCCTCTGCCCATTTTTCAATTGGGTTGTTTGTTTTTCTGTTGTTGAGTTGCATGAGTTCCTTGTGTATTTTGGATATTAGCCCCTTATCAGAGGCACTGTTTGCAAAAATCTTCTCCCATTTAGTTGGTTGCCTCTTTATTTTGTCGATGGTTTCTTTTGCTGTGCAGAAGCTTTTAAGTTTGTTATAGTCCCACTCATTTATTTTAGCTTTTACTTCCCTTGCCTTTGGAGTCAAATTCATAAAATGCTCTTTGAACCCAAGGTCCATAAGTTTAGTACCTATGTTTTCTTCTATGCAGTTTATTGTTTCAGGTCTTATGCTTAAACATTTGATCCATTTTGAATTAATTTTGGTACATGGTGACAGATAGCAGTCCAGTTTCATTCTTTTGCACGTGGCTTTCAGTTCTGCCAGCACCATTTATTGAAGAGCCTGTCTTTTCTCCATTGTATGTTTTTGGCTGCTTTGTCAAAAATTATCTGTCCATATTTATGTGGTTTTATTTCTGGGTTCTCAATTCTATTCCATTGGTCTATATGTCTGTTTTTCTGCCAATACCATGCTGTTTTGATTATTGTTGTCTTGTAGTACAAACTAAAGTCAGGGAATATGATATCTCCAGCATTCTTCTTCTTTTCTTAATATTGCTTTGGTTATTCAGGGTCTTTTGTGGTTCCATACAAATCTGATAATTTTTTGTTATATTTCTTTAAAAAATGCCATTGGGATTTTGATGGGGATTGCAGGTAGGAGGCTGTCATTGCATTTCCTTGAGGATGGGGATTGGGAAAGTGTTTGCCGGACAGAACTGAACCTAATTATGATAACTAATAAAAATGCTTTTGGTAAAAATACCTACTCTGCTAGTGTAATTAAATATTATTTTCACAGGGACAAAAAGAGATGATCAAACTCTCTCCTTCTTATATCTACGTTTGAAAAGAAATCTCTTCCCCTTTATGAGAGACAGTTTATTGCATGAATGTATGGTTAACAGGGTCCAGAGCCCAGCAATATTTTCAGCCATTTCTCCACCCACTATTTTGCTTGTTGTACTTGCTTTCTACATATATATGTCTTCTAGGGCAGCACCCTACATGTACTGTGAAGGGAGCCATAATCATGAGGCATTCCATCTTCCTTGTAATAACTTCTCAAACATTTGAAGAAGTACTCCTACTTCATTTATTCATAGTCATTTCTTCATTCAACAACTATTTTAGTGCCAGTCATTGTAATATGTGCTTGGAATTTTACAGGCAACAAGTAGACAAAGTACTTTCCCTCCTGGAACTAAGAAAGAAAATAAGATGGTGTTTTGTCAGAGAATAGGGGGAGAAAGCTGCATGAGATACAGTCATCAGGTAAGATCTCTGAAAAAGCAACATTTATGCTAAGACTTGAACCATGAAAGCAAATAAGTTATTAAAAGAAAAAATCCAACCACACATGGTTAATAGTTGTCCCAGGCAGAAGGAACAGCATATATAAATGTTTGCAAATTACAAAGAATGGAAAGAAAGCCATTTTAGGTGGAGTATAGTGAGTGATGGCCAGTATGGTGTAATATGAGTGTAAAGAGGTAGATGGGAGACAGAGTTTTAGGGCCTTGTCAGTCATAATAAGAAATTTGAATTTTATTGTTAAGTATACTGCCCTGAAAACCCCCTGGAAAGATTTTAAGTAAGAGGGTGGTATGAACCATATACATGAGCCAAATATTTAAGGGCTCATTCTGACTGTACGTATTTGTCCCTCATCATTTCCAATTCTTTTGCTAGTCTGGTTACCTGAATCTGGGTATGTTCCATTTTTTCAATATTTCTCTTCTAGGAGGACTCCAGGTGTAACCTGACCCCACAGATTTGGCCTGTGTCCCTGGCAGAGGAGGTGGTATCATCAGTCCTTGTGTTCTGATAATATACTACTCTCATTGTAGCTACAGGATGCCATTGATTCATGGCAATTTCAATTAACAAAAAAGGACCGAGGTAAGTGAAGTGTTTTGAAGCCAGGACTCCCTCATTCTGTGCTCAGTTTCCTGCTCAATACCCCCCTCTTTTATGTAATCTACCCTGGCTAACCCAGGCTCAAGTTACTGTCTTTTCCTTGGTACTCCATTAGTGCTGATTGTCTGTGTTCTTCATTGGGCTATGATCCTTTAATGCAATGGTCACAAGTTGTCAGCAAATGAGCCAGATTTGGCATACAGATGTGTTTTGTTTGGGCCACTCAACATTTTATAAATAATGAACTTAGTTTCCAATGTTTCACGTAAAAATCCAGATTTCCTTCTTTTCTAAAAAATCTGAAGAACTGGCAATTCTGTCTTCCTTCCCACGTGTGGCTAGAACTGAGCAGCTTCTGTCCCATATGCATTCTTTTATTGCCATTGTCTTTGACACTTTCACTTCTGTATCTTACCTGTTAGCACCTATAGACATGCAAATTTGTGATCTGGACTTTCATACCTTGTGACAAGATCTTTAATATACTTCCACTGCCTAGAACAATGCCCAACATATTGTTGGTGCTCAATAAGCATTTGTTAAGTTAATGATTATTATGTGCATACCTAGATTTTCAAGTTCTTTGAATGAAAAACCATTTTCTGTATCTCTACACATCACCCTCAGCATTAATAGAGTGTTCTCTTATTAAGTACTTGATGAATATTTTTGATAGATTAGATATAGTAAAAAAAAAAAGGTGCTTAAATAGTCATCTGATTTTACATGAAAAGCATTGAAAGATTTTTCTATAAGGTATATATTTTTTGAAGAATAACTTCCAACTGATATACAATAGAAAAGGCATCGAGTCAATTAGTAGTCAAGAAATTGAGCTTCGAAAATCACAATTTCAAAACTGACTCATTGTGTGACCACGGAAAAGTAACATAACTTTGCAACTCCTACACATTCTCATCTGTAAACATGTACTTGTTTTACTTCATTGGGTTATTGGGGGAATTAAATCAAATAATGCAGTTTCAATATTTTTTCTGTTTTTGGAGTCATCATAGATGTTTTATACTTTATATCTGTTTTAAAGTCTTGCTATTTTAAAATGTTCTGTGTGTTATAGCAAAGGTTATTTGCTAATTTGGTGGAATACTGTAAGCAAGTTTATATCTCATTTGGTATACATCATATAGTTCATACTGATATTCTGTTAAAACTAGTATCAAAGGACAAGGAGCCATGGTTAAGACAGAAGAAAACCAACATCTAACTTCTCTCTCTGTTAACCACATTATGGCAGGCTCTAATCAATATACCATTCAATGCCTAGTGATACCATGCCTTAATTGCAAGCAAACTTCTTAAGAAAAGACTATTGCTGCCCTATACCTGAACTTAAATATATAAAGTGACGACTTAAATATATAAAGTGAACTTAAATATATAACGATACAGACCAAAGAAGTTATTACTAATTTTATAGAGGCTAATTAGGGGGAAATTTCTCTTCTTTTTTAATTAAAAAAAAAATTTTTAAACAACTTTATTGAGGCATAATTTACACAACATAAACTCCACCCATTTTAACAGTTTTTAGTAAATGCACTGAATTGTGCAACAATCACCAAAATTCAGTTTTAGAACATTTCCATCACCCTGAAAAGTTCCCTTGTGCTATTTACAGTTAGTCTCTGCTCCGATCCTCAGCTCTGAACAACCATGGATCTGCTTTCTGTCTCTACAAATTTGCCTTTTCTAAACATTCATGTAAATGGAATCCTACAATATGTAGTCTTGGTGTTTGGTTTCTTTCACACACCGTGATGTTTTTTGAGGTTCATGCATGCTGTAGCATGTATTAGTAGTTTGTCCCTTTTACTTGCTGAATAATATTCTGTCGTGTGGATATACACATTGTATTTACCCATTTACTGGCTAATGGACTTTGGATGGTTTCCACCTTTTGGCTATTCTGAATAATGCAGCTATGAACATTCACATGCTAGTTTTTGTGTAGACAGATGCTTTCAATCCCCTTGGGTAATATCTAGGAGAGGAATTATTGGATGATACGGTAAATTCATTTAATTTTTTTAAGTAACTGCCAAATTGTTTTCCAAAGTGGCTGTACCATTTTATATTCCACCAGCAATGTATGAGTTCCCCTTTGCCCACGTCCTCACTAACACTTGGAATGGGCTGTCTTTTTTATTATAGCCATTCTAATGAGTGTGTAGTAGTATCTCACAGTGGTTTTAATTTGCTTTTCCCTAACGATTCATGATGTTTAGTACATTTTCATGAGCTTATTAGCCATGTATATAGCTCCTTTAGTGAATATCTGTTCTTCTACTCATTTTTTTCTACTTATTTTTTAATTGAGTTGTTTGGTCTCTTTTTAATGAATTGCAAGAGTCAACATGTAATGCCATTCCATTTGTTTTGATCTTTTTTAATTTCCCTCTGCAATGTTTTGTAATTTTCAGGGTATGAGGTTTGTACTTCTTTTGTAATTTTTCCTAAGTATTTTATTCATTTTGAAGTCATAAATGACATCATTCACTTTAGATAGTCATTGTTAGTGTGCAGAAATACAATTGATTTTAGTATACTGATCTTGTATCCTATTACCTCGATAGATTCATTATTAGTTCCAATAGTTTAGTTTTGTATGTTTGTTAAGGTTTTCTATACACAAGGTTATGTCACTTGCAAATAAAGACAGTTTTCCTTCTTCATTTTTTTTTTCATGCTTCTTCATTTCCAGTATGGCTGACATTTATTTCTTTTTGTTGCCTGATTGCACTGGCTGGACTCTCCAGTTAAATCTTGAATAGAAGTGATAAGAGCAGATGTCTTTGTCTTATTTTCTATGTTAGGGGAAACATATTTAGCCTTTCACCATTAAATATAATGTTATATGTAGGTTTTTTTGTAGAGGTTTGTTATCAGATTGACAAAGTTTGCTTCTTTCTAGTTAGTTGAAAATTTGTTTTAATTCAGAATGGATTCAAGATTCTGCCAAATGCTTTTATTGTGTTTATTGAGATGATCACAATTTGTCCTTTTATTCTATTAATGTATTACTTTAGTTGACTTATGGATGTTAAACCAACTTTACATTCCTGGGATAAACTTTATTTGGCAATGGTGCATAATCTTTTTTATATATGGCTAGATTTGGTTTGCTAATATTTGGCTGTAAATTTTTGTGTTCATGAGGGATATTGGTCTGCACTTGGATATCTTTGTCTCATGTTGGTATCAAGGTAACAGTGGTCTCAGAATGAGTTGGTAAGTTTTCTCCTCTTCTATTTTTGGAAGAGTTTGTGAAGGCTTTGTATTAATTCTTCTTAAATGGTTTGATAGAATTCATCAGTAAATGGACCTGGGCATTTATCTGTGGAAATTTTTTTGATTACTAAGCCAATCTCTTTACTTGTTACAGATCTATTCAGATTTTCTGTTTCTTCTTGAGTCAGTTTTGTTAGCTTGTGTCTTTCTAGGAATTTGGCCATTTCATTTAGGTTATCTAATCTGTTGACATGAAGCTTTTCATCATACTTCTGTATGATCTTTTTATTTCTATAGTGTCAGTGGTTATGTTCCATCTTTCTTTACTGGATTTGGTAATCTATCATCTCTCTTTTGTATCTTAGTCTATCTAGCTCATTGTTTGTCAATTTTGTTGATTTTCTTAACCAAATTTTAGTTTTATTTACTTTCTCTGTTTTTTTTTTGTTGTTGTTGCTGTTTTCTATCTCATTTATTTGTTCTATAATCATTATTATTTCCTTCCTTCTGCTTGCTTTCAGTTTGATTTACTCTAAATTTTTAAGGAGGAAACTTAGGTTTTTCATTTTGAGATTACTCTTCATTTCTATTATAGCTATGTAAGTGTATAAACTTTCCTCTGCTTTAGCTGCATTCCATAATTGTGATGTGTTGTTTGCATTTTAATTCAGCTCAAAATACATTCTAATTTCCCTAGTGATTTTTTCTTTGACCTATGGATTATTTAGAAATGTTTGTTTAGTTTTCAACTATTGTGGATTTTCCAAATTTCCTTCCATTATTGATTTCTAATTTAATTTTGTTGTGCTCAGAGAACATATTTTGTGTAATTTCAATTCTTATAAATGTATTGAGACTTATTTTATTATCTAGGATATGGTCTGTCCTAAAGAATGCTCTACATGTGCTTGAAAAAAATGTATATTCTACTTTAGTTTGGTGGAAATCTATAGATTTCACTTAGGTCAAATTGGTTGATAGTGTTCACAACATCTATAACCTTGCTGATTTTCTGTCTAGTTATTATTTTAGTTTTTGATAGTAGGATATCAAAGTCTCCAGTTATTATTATTGAATTGTATTTTTTCTCTTCCATTCTCTGTTTTTGCTTCATATATATGGAGCTCCACTGTCAAATGCATATACGTTTATAATTATTTATCTTCCTGATGGACTGATCATTTTATCATTATAAAATGTCCATTTTCCCTGTAGTAACAATTTTTTTTTTATCTTAAAGTCTACTGTGTCAGATATTATAGCCACTCCAGCTTTCTTATGGTTACTTTTTGCATCGTTTAACTTTTAACTTATTTGTATTTATAAATCCAAAGTGTGTCTCTTATAGACAGAATCTAGTTGGATCTTTTTTATTTTACATCTCTGCCTTTTAGTTTGAGTACTTAATCCATTTACATTTGATGTCATTACTTGTATGGTTAGATTTACGCCTTTAAGTTTTCTACTTGTTTTCTTTATGTCTCATGTCCTTTCTGATTCTCTGTTCCAATTTTACTACCTTCTTTTGCATTAAATATTCCTCAGTGTACCATTTTATTCCTTTGTTCATTTCAAAGCTATCTTTTGAGTTGTTTTCTTACTGATTGCTCTGTGGAATAATTATGGTATGCATCTTTAATTTATCACAATCAGGTGCTGACCAAGTCTGGTAAAATATAGCAAACTTGCTCTGATACACCTTCATTTTCTACCTTTTCCAGGATAATGATGAAGGGAGATTCCAGGATGACAGCTGTTACCAGGCACAAGGGCAAACCTATTCAGTTTGGAGTAGATCATTGATACCATGACAGACTTTTCCAAGTTCACCCAATGTTTAGTGGGGAGCCGGTGGGGATCAATGGGTCCTTGCTTATACCTGGCACCAGGTTCATGTCCGAAAGTTGGTCCTGGTTGGGCCTCTTCAGAATCCTGCCGACTATATCAAGTAAATACTGACATAAGAAACATCCAAACCTGTGGCAGCAGGGATGGGCCATGAGGAGGGACGAAGCATGGGTAATATAGTCCTCTTTGGGACATATGCCAACAATGTTGAAGGAAAGGCACTCTTCTGTTGCTGGGATTGCCAGCTTCGAGAAAATCTATGCCTAGAGCTGCAGACAGCCATCTCTCCCACCATTTGGAGAAAGTCAAAATGTCTGGAATGATGAATGAGCAGATGTGATTGGAGATTTCAAGTCCTGAACTTAAAAAAAACAAAAAAACAAACAAACAAAAAACCTCTATGTTGGGTATACACCTGTATTTCCAATCATTTTTGTGATTACTTGAGTCTAACGATTCCTGGTGCATGGTGGTTACTTCGCCTTCATTCACTATTCGCCATTTGATTCTGTGCCAGCAGGATATCCGGGTGCTTGACCACTAGCACCCGCGAAGCTAGCATCAGGATCATGGCCTCTCTGAGCCAATGATCTACAGAAGAAAGCCGGCAACTCCATCCTGCAGGGAAGGAATGCTGAAGTTGGAAAGGGAAAATGCGCAACTTCCCATATGCGGAGTGTTGTGACACCTGGTGGGTATTAAGGCGAACCTCAAGGCTGAGATGGGGCCGAGTTTCAACACTCAGCTGCCACTAGCTGAGTTCGGAGCACAATTTCTCTTCTTGTAAGAGTGATTGAACAATAGTTCATGCTTGCAGGCATGATTATCCAATCTCTGTGGTTTAATAATCCAATTCCAGTGTTAGAAATAACTGTCCGAAACTTGAAATAAGCAAAAAATAGGTTAGAGAATCATTTCAGAGGAATGCTAGGAGTTACATTACGTAGTGGATTTTCTAGGGTTTATCTGATTCCATACTTGTAGCCACTTTCAATTAACTTGCTATTTTACAATGTCGTGGGGGTAACTGTTAGTTGTAGAAAACTCATAGCAATGAAAATTATTCCTGACCATAGGTATGCAAATATATTTTGTATGATAGAGATTCTGTCCTGTAGAAAAGAAAATCTCAAACACTACATTTTATATTAAAAAGTGTTGCAATTACAAGTAAATTCATTTAAGCATTCCTGATTATTTATCTTCCAACTTCTTTCTTGAACTAATCTTAAAATGACACTGCTTCGTTTAATAATTAATTAATTATGTGAGTAAAAACTTAGACACATTTTCATTTTTTACTTACATGAACGTCATGATTTAACTCTTTGAAAATTATATTTTAATGCCATTTCTGCTTGTATCTTTCTAAAAATACATGTTGAAGAAAAGAATCAGAGCTAGAAAGGATCTGAAAGCTTTTAATTACATAGAAATGCTAGCACACTATACAAAATATGTAAGAACGTTCATTGAAGTATTGCTTGCAATACTGAAAAACTGGAAATAACCCATGGGTACATCAAGAGCCAACTATGTACATAAGATACGTACATACTAGGGGCATACTGTATAGCCATTTAAATTAATAAAGTGGGCATACTCCTATGTGTAAATATACTACGATATTTTGTTTTATGAGAAAAGAAAGTTGTATACCATTATGTGAATTACAACCTTACATAAAGTGATAAAAAAGCATCTGCATACATTAAAGCCAAATAATTACATAACTTTTATTTAAAAAGCCTAAAAGATGTATATAATAATGGTTATCTCCATGGATTAAGATTGAGAAAGTATCAAGAGACTTTTACTGTCCACATCTATGTTGATCATTTTTGAAACTAAGAATTGTGCATGATTTTTTGTAATTTGAACAACAAAATTAAAGAAATGATCAGTTAAGCAACAAAATTAAAACAAATAAACAAACAAACACAGTTTTGGATCATAACCCAGGAATAAAACAAATCTCTCTCAGCCAATACTGACAGACACAAAGGTTTTAATAAACAAACAGAGAAAAGACAAATCTTCCTTATAGAAGAATTCCAAATTGTACGCATGTGTGTGCATGCATATGTGCATGTGTGCTTGATAATCCCCCTCTAGTATGTAGAGCTTCATCTCCCTTCCCCTGTGAGTGTGGACTTAATGATTCAGTTCCAAAGAAAAGAGTATGGAAAAGTAAAAACAATACATTTACAGTGCAGACATTTGGCAACTACTACTACCTGTGGTAGCAGAACAATGCCCTCCACCTCCAGAGATGTCCATGTCCCAATCTCAGGAATCTGGAATATATTATTATACATTGCAAGGAGAATGAAGACTGTAGATGGACTTAAAGTTGATAATCAGGTGACTTTAATATAGTAATATTATTTTGGATTAACTGGCTGGGTCCAATATAATCACAAGAGTCCTTAAATAGGGAAGAGGAAAGCAAAAGAGGCAGTCAGAGGCAGATGTAACTATGGAAGTAATGTCAGTATAATGCAATGTGAGAAGCACTCAGCCCCCAGTGGCTGGCTGAAGATAGAAGAAGGCAGTGGGCCAAGGAATGCAAGTGGCCCCTTGAAGTTAGAAAAGTCAAGGAAATGGATTTTCCTCTAGACTCTACAAAGGAATGCAGCCATGTCAACACCTTGTTTTTAGCTCAGTCAGATCTATGTCAGACTTGTGAACTCCAGAACTGTAAGGTAATACATTTGTTTTGTTATAAGCCACTGAGTTTTGACAATCTGTTATGTCTGTCATAGAAAACTACTAGAGATCTATTTTAATTAAGTAATTACGATTAATATCACAAATGATCGATCAATCATGTGGATATAATGTACTCCCAGCTATGATGTGGTGAAATGGGAACTTCACCTCTGTGCTGTCCTTACCCAAAATCCCATAACCTCAGTCTAATAATAAGAAAAATATTAGATGAACTCCAAATGAGGGACATTATTGAAAACATCTGACCATTGCTTCTCAAAGCTATCAAGGTCATGAAAAGCAAAGGAAGACTGAGAAACTCTCACAGATCGGAGAACACATGATGATTAAAACCACTGTGGACTGGATCCTGGAACTAAAAAAGGATAATAGTGGTAAACTGGTAGAATTTGAATAAAGCCTGGAGTTTATAGTAATCTACCAATGTTGGTCTCTTAGTTTTGACAAATCTACCATACTGATGTGAAATGTTAACAATTAAGGGAACTGTATGAGGAATATATGGGAATGCTCTATATTATCTCTGCAACTTATTGATAAATCTAAAATTATTACAAAATAAATAGTTTATTTTTTTTAAGAAAAGATAATCTAGTCTAGCCACTTAATTTATTAAATGAGGAAGCTGAAGTTCAGACAGGGAAAACGACTTACTCAAAGTAATACAATTAATATATGAAAATGTTCATCTTTCCCATTTCCAATGTCTTTGCTGAGTGAGTGATTTTTTCAAAACTTTAATAATCAATTCTCTGAAATTCAACTATATTGATCCTAATCCACATTTTCTAGTACTACCTTTCATCTTGCAATTCTCACCTTCTTTGAGAGTTTCCCATGTCACTGTGCAAAAAGAATACAAACATTTTTCATAATAATTGCTTTCATTTCCTGCTTTAGCAACTAATACTTGTCTCTAATTGCAGACTTTATTTTAAAGTCTGCTTTGTCTAATGTAAGTATAACTACCCTAGCTTACTTTTGTTTTCCATTTACATGGAATATCTTTTTCCATCCCCTCACTTTCAGTCTGTGTGTGTCCTTATATCTGAAGTGAGTCTCTTGTAGGCAGCATGTAGGTGTGTCTTCCGTTTTATCCATTCAGCCATTCTATGTCTTTTGATTAGAGTATTCACACCATTTACATCAAAAGAAATTATTGATAGGCATGTACTTATTGTCATTTTGTTGTTTTCTGGCTGCTTTGTAATTCCTCAGTTCCTTTCTTTTTCCTTGCTCTCTTCCTTTATGGTTTAGTGGATGCTTAGATTCTATTCTCTTTATCTTTTGTATATCTGCTTTGTGGTTACCATAGGGGTTACATATACATTATATTTATAACAGCCATATTTAAGTTTATAACAACTTAAGTTTGAACACATTCTAAAACTCTACATTTTTACTCTCCCTCTGACACATTTTATGTTTTTGATTTCACACTTTATTATATATTTGTATCTTGTATATCCCTTTACTTATCATTGTAGTTATTTTTACTACTTTTGTCTTTTAACCTTCATACTAGCTTTGTAAGTAACTAATACACTACCTTTACTGTATGTATTTACCTTTACAAGTGAGATTTATACTTTCATATGTTTTCCATGCCCTGTCTTTTCAGTTTAAAGAAGTCCCTTTAGCATTTCTGTAAGGTCTGTCTCATAATGAACTACTTTAGCATTTGCTTGTCTAGAAAAACGCTCTCTCTCCTTCAATTCTGAATGATAACTTTGCTGGGTAGAATATTCTTGATTGGAAATTTTGTTTTCTTTCAGCACTTTGAATATACCATGCCACTCCCTTCTGGCCTGCAAAATTTCTGCTGAAAAAAAATTTGCTTATAGTATTATGGGGGTTCCCTTGTACATAAATTGTTTTTCTCTTGCTGCTTTTGAGATTATTTCATTGTCTTTACTTCTTAACAATTTAATTATAATGTGTCTTGGTGTGGGTCTATTTGGGATCGTTGATTTGCTGCTTCTATGTTTAGCCCTAGAGCAGAAGAGTCTGAGCATACAAGCCCTTTAAGAGCTGTCTCTCAGTGTCCTGTGGCCTTGTGGGTGTCATGGGTGTGAGCAATGTTGGTTTTCAAAGTTAGATGTTTTGGGGGTTAGTCTCTCAGGTGCAGGCTTTAAAAGATCAGGTGCCCATTATGGGGTTCAAACCCTTTACTCCTCAGGGAGAACCACCAGATTTAAGTTCTCTCCCAATTGTGGGTCACCATGCTGAGGGTGGGGTTTGTGGCAAGATTGTATCTTAGCCTGTTCTGCCCTCTTTGATGAGGAATTTTTCTTGTTTGCCTTATATGTAGGAATTACTAAACTATATTTTAGGGTTTTATTCCAAGAGGAAATTGTTCCATATATAGCTGTACATTCAGTATTCTTGGTCGGAGGTGAGTTCAGGATCTTCTTATGTTACCATCTTGAACTTATAACCTCTTGTCTTCTTGATGATAGCAATTCTTACAGGTATGAGGTATTCTTACAGGTATCTCATTGTGGTTTTGATTTTCATTTCCCTGATGATTAGGGACACTGAGCATTTTTTCATGTACCTCTTGATCATTTGGATGTCTTCTTAGAAAAAGTATCAATTTAGTTATTCTGACAATTTTTTAAATGAATTTTTTTTTCCATATTGAATTGTGTGTGCTGTTTATATATTTTGGACATTAACCCTGTATCCAATGTATAGTTTGTAAAATTTTTCTCCCATTCTGTAGGTTGCCTTTTCATTTTGTTAATTGTTTTGCTGTGTAAAAACATTTAAGTTTGATGTAGTCCCATATGCTGACATTTCATTTTTTAAATTATGTGAGAAATTTTATTTTTAATTGAACTTTCACATCCCTTTAGATTACATGTTCACTTATTAAGGCTATCATAAACAATCTGGCAATGAAGCAGCACATTTACACCTAAGTAGAGAGAGCCCTAGCAACCTATTTTACTGTGCCACTTGGGTCAAAATAACTAACTATTGAAGACACTGTTATTTCTCTGCTGACATCCTTCTCCCCATCTTCATCGCTAACATAATTATGATTTTATTTACAGAAGCAATATGGTACCCTAGTGATGGATCATGCTAATCAATCATGACAATATTTTCCCCTGATTTCCTAACCTCCTCTGAAGCCAGGATGGCTATGGAATCTGGCCAAAAAGACTTTAAAAAAAAAATCTACTGAGAAGTTGTTGTTGTTTTTTTTTTTTTTGTGATATATTTTTCTTTTTTTTTTAATTAAAGTTGACATTCAATATTATTTTATGTTAGTTCCAGGTATATAGCATAGTGGTTAGACATTTATATAATTTATGAAGTGATCCCCGCAATTAGTCTAGTACCCACCCAGCACTACACATAGTTATTACAATATTATTGACTATATCCCTTATGCTGTACTTTACATCACCTTGACTATTTTGTAACTGCCAATTGCTGACTTTTGTTTTTGTCACTTGTGATTTTGGTGTCCAAAAAATAATTATATCCAAAAAAATAATTGCCAAGACCAATGTTGAGGAGATTCTTTCCTAAATTTTCTTCAAGGAGTTTTATGATATCACATCGTATGTTTAAGTCTTGATCCATTCTGAGTTAATTTTTGTGAGAGGTACAAGATAGGGGTAACTTCATGTATGTGAGAGGCCAGTGAAAATTATGGAGGGGTTAAAACTTCTCCTTGATCCTGTCACTACTTAGCTTTCTCATGTCTAATACATAGTTCCCCCTCTTTATATTATTCTAATCAAGTATGACTTGAAATTCAGATAAATACTTAACCCGAAATTCTTATGGCTGAGGAACAGGTAAACAGAAGTATATCCATGTGCAATACAATTTCACACATGGTAAACTAATGATGTAGAGTTCATTATATCCTCACTCTTATTTCACAAGTGAAATAAACACAGACACACACACACACACTCACACACACACAGTCTCAGAAAAAAGTTAAGAAACTTGCCCAGTAGCTTACAGTGGCAGAGCTCAAATTAGTTTCTAAAATTCATGTTTTTTGGCTACATAAAGTGGACTCTACACAGTAGGCACATTGTGGGAAAAACCAGACCAGATTTGACACAGTTCTTTAAGACAAAAAGACCAGTCATAAGATATAAAAAGTGATAGAAATCATGGGTAATTTTTCATTGTCTATTCATAATGTCTTTTTTGTGTGCCTCACATGAAGGGGAATGCCCTTTTGTTTGTTTATTAACTAATTATCATCAATGAAAACTTTTTCACCATGAGTAACCATTCTTTCTATTTGTTCTGTTAAAAGCAGCATGATGCTTGAAGTAATGGAAGAAGCAAAGACAATAGGAGGCATTTCTTATAGAAGTGAATCATTAGTTTCTTTTATATTGATAATATCAATTCCTCCATCTACTTCCTAGCACACTCACGTTTATGGACACGGTAAAACAGACCCCACTGTGTCTCATATCATGCAATGCCCTTTCCAAATCCAGAGCACTGTAGGAAATGTGTTGGTTAGACTGACTGATGCTAGGTTATGATGAAGCACATATTCTGAATTATAGGGAGTCTCCATTCTCAAGGTCAGACCCTGTTTCAAATTACTAGTGCATCATTTTTATATAGATTCACAAATCATCAAACATGTCTCGAAATCATGCTAAAGGATCTGATTAGTTAAAGACAGGTTATGTGCAATTTTATTCCCCCCCAAAGATTTTCAAAGTACATCAGTAATTTGAATCACTGAATAACAAAACTTTCTGAAAATTAAATCAGAAGATCTCCCAAATCACTATTTTGTCTTATCACTGTGTTCAGTAATACACACTTAGCATTTCTCTGGAAGGAGTAAGACATGCCTATTTGTCAGAGCCAATGTGTAAAAATGACTATGTATGCAATGTCAAATTTTCCCAGAGAACTATTTTTCCTAGGCTTCTCTAATATATCAAATATTTACAAAAAGAAATCTAGCATTGTACATTATCCCTTAGATGAAATCTAATTTCATTAAATGTTTATCTTTTATTTATTTATTTATTTATTTATTTATTGGCATTTTAAAAAATGTATTAGGGTGACAATTGTTAGTAAAATTACGTAGATTTCAGGTGTACAATTCTGTATTACATCATCTATAAATCCCATTGTGTGTTCACCACCCAGAGTCAGTTCCCCTTCCATCACCATATATTTTATCCTCCTTACCTTCATCTCCCACTCCCCACCCCCTTTACCCTCTAGTAACCACTAAAATATTGTCTGTGTCTATGAGTTTTTGTTTCTCATTTGTTTGTCTTGTTCTTTTGTTGTTTTCAGTTTATAAACCACATATCAGTGAAATCATATGTTTCTCTGCTTTTTCTGTGTGACTTATTTCGCTTAGCATTACACTCTCAAGATCCATCCATGTTGTCACAAATGTTCCTATACCATCTTTTCTTACCGCTGAATAGTATTCCATTATGTATATGTGGGGACAGAGCCCCAGAAAGCAGTTTCCAGGCTCTCAGCCTCATGTGGAGGGGTGCTGGCTCGGGTAGTAGATGGCCGTCAGCTGTGGCTAGTTGGCCATCAGCTGTAACCATTGAGCCATTGGCCACTAATATAACTGCCGCGGCTACGGAGGAGAGGGGAGGAGAGCGGAGGAGAGTGAAAGAGAGTCGAGGAGAGCCGGTCAGTTGGCAGCAAAGCGGACAGCAGGTCGCACATCGTGTAACCCAGCCTCCAGTGAGACCATAGTGGTATGACTTCTCTACTTATGGCTCCGTGGGTGTTCCTTTTTGGCCTAGCCGTATCCTGCGTTCTTATGTGGGGAGCAGGAGCTGAGACCCCGCAGGCCACCCTGCATGACACATGGCACAACGAGCAGGATACGGTGCCGGCCAAAGATCTCCCAAGGGCAGTGGAGCAGTTTGTGAGTATGAACACTCAGTCTCAGGAAGACCAGAAGTAGCAGCTGCTGGAGAGCTCGATCCCCGTGGAGGGGTGGAAAAACGTGGACTGTTCCCCAACCAGCAGAGGCCAGAGAAAGCGAAGATTGTTGCGGCTCTGTGGGCTGGGAAGTACTTGCTGACGCAGCACAGATGCAGGATTTGTCCCAGGAGGAAACGCTTGCTTAGTCCTCCATGGGAGCTGAGGATGAGGTCAAGGTCATCCCTCACACCCAGGACAGCCCTGGCGAATGACTGTGTACTATGGGGAATTGCCTTCCATCTCTAATTTAATGGACACTTGACTGTTTGGGAACATGCCACCATGTAGTGGAACTGGTGGATGGTTGCTTTTGTGTCTTGACTGGCCGCCATCGATAATATGTAAGCACCTTGACTGTGAGTTGCTGTTGTTCCAGCACGGTGCCCTGAGAGGCCCAGAGAGTGGCAGTGCCCTGAGAGCCCTGGCTGAGTCCAGGAAGTCTGGCTGAGCCCAGAGAGAGTGGCAGTTCCCTGAGAGGCTCTGGCTGTGCCCGGGGAGACTAGTGGTACGCTAAGAAGTCCAGGAAGTCTGGCTGTGCCCAGAAGGACTGGTGGTGCCCTGAGAAACACGGACTGTGCCCAGAGACCCTGGCTGTGTCCAGGATATTGCACTCACCTCCAGGCTCCTCCCACAGGGCCCCTCACAGAAGACGCTTGTCGCGTAGATTGTAAGGCGAGAACTTGTAGGGGTGGAGTGTGGGGACAGAGCCCCAGAGAGCAGTTTCCAGGCTCTTGGCCTCACATGGAGGGGTGCTGGCTCGGGTAGTAGATGGCCGTCAGCTGTGGCCAGTTGGCCCTCAGCTGTAACCATTGAGCCACTGGCCACTAATATAAATGCTGCGGCTATGTTGGGGATTAGAGGAGAGTCGGTCGGTTGGCAGAAAAGCGGACAGCAGGTCGCACGTTATGGGAATCCAGCCCCCAGTGAGATGATAGTGGTATAACTCCCCTACCTATGGCTCCGTGGATATTCCCTTTTGGCCTAGCCATATCCTGTGTTCTTATGTGGGGAGCGGGAGCAGAGACCCTGCCTGACTCTCTGCACGACAGTATATATACCACAATTTCTTTATCCATTCATCTATCGAAAGACATTTTGGTCGTTTCCATGTCTTGGCTACAGTAAACAAAGATACAATGAACATTGGAGCACACGTGACTTGATGGATAAATGTTTTCAGATTTTTTGGATACATACCCAGGAGAGGGATTGCTGGGTCATATGGTAATTCTATTCGTAATTTTTTGAGGAACCTACACACTGCCTTCCAAAACGGCTGCACCAGTCTGCATTCCCACCAACAGTGTATGAGGGTTCCTTTTTCTCCACAGCCACTCCAACACTTGTTCCTATTTGTCTTGTTGATGATAGCCATTCTGACTGGGGTGAGGTGATATGTCATTGTGGTTTTTATTTGCATTGATTTGATGATTAGTGATGTTGAGCATTTTTTCATATGTCTATTTGCCATTTGTATGTCCTCTTTGGAGAAATGTCTCTTCAGGTCCTCTGCCCATTTTTTAATTGGGTTGTTTGTTTTTTTGTAGTTGAGTTTCATGATTTCCTTGTGTAATTTGGATATTAGCCCCTTATCGGAGGCACTGTTTGCAAAAATCTTCTTCCATTCGGTTGGTTGCCTCTTTATTTTGTCGATGGTGTCTTTCGCTGTGTAGAAGCTTTTAAGTTTCATATAGGCCCATTTGTTTATTTTAGCTTTTACTTCCATTGCCTTTGGAGTCAAATTCATAAAATGCTCTTTGAACCCAAGGTCCATAACTTTAGTACCTATGTTTTCTTCTATGCAGTTTATTGTGTCAGGTCTTATGCTTAAGTCTTTATTCAATTTTGAATTGATTTTGGTACATGGTGACAGGTAGCAGTCCAGTTTCATTCTTTTGCACGTGGCTATCCAATTTTCCCAGCACCATTTATTGAAGAGGCTGTCTATCCTCCATTGTATATTTTTAGCTTCTTTGTCAAAAACTATCTGTCCATATTTATGTGGTTTTATTTCTGAGTTCTCAATTCTATTCCATTGATCTATGTGACTGTTTTTCTGCCAATACCATGCTGTTTTGATTATTTTAGCCCTGTAGTGAAAGCTAAAGTCAGGGAGTGTGATACCTCCAGTACTGTTCTTTTTTCTTAAGATTGCTTTGGCTATTCGGGGTCTTTTGTGGTTCCAAACAAATCTGATGATTTTTTGTTCTATTTCTTTAAAAAATGCCATTGGGATTTTGATGGGGATTGCATTCAATCTGTATATTGCTTTGGGTAATATGGCCATTTTAACTATGTTGATTCTTCCAATCCATGAGCACGGAATGTCTTTCCATTTCTTTGTGTCTTCTTCAATTTCTTTCAAAAATGTCTTATACTTTTCAGCATATGGGTCGTTCACATTCCTTGGTTAAGTTTATTCCAAGGTATTTTATTGTTTTTGCTACAATTGCAAAAGGAATTGTTTTTAAATTTCTTAATCTGAGATTTCATTGTTCATATATAGGAATGCAATGGACTTTTGTACGTTGATTTTGTAGCCAGCAACTTTACTGTATTCGTTGATTGTTTCTAATAGCTTTTTGGTGGAGTCTTTAGGGTTTTCTATATACAGCATCATGTCATCTGCAAAGAGTGAAAATTTAACTTCTTCATTCCCAATTTGGATGCCTTTTATTTCTTTCTCTTGACTGATTGCTCTGGCAAGGACTTCTAACACTATGTTGAAAAGCAGAGGTGATAGGGGACAGTGCTGTCGTGTTCCTGAACATAGAGCAAAGGGCTTCTGTTTTTCACCATCAATTATGAGATTAGCTGAGGGTTTGTCATATATAGCCTTTATTATGCTATGGTATTTTCCTTCTACACCTATTTTATTCAGTGTTTTAATCATAAATGGATGTTATATCTTGTCAAATGCTTTTTCTGCATCAATTGATATAATCATATAATTTTTGTCCTTTCTTTTGTTTATGTGATGTATCACATTGATGGATTTGTGGATGTTGAACGATCCTTGTGCCCTGGGGATGAACCCCACTTGGTCGTGATGAATAATCTTTTTAATGCATTGTTGTATTCTATTTGCTAGAATGTTGTTCAGGATTTTTGCATCTGTATTCATCAGAGATATTGGTCTGTAGTCCTCTTTCTTTGTGTTGTCCATACCAGATTTTGGTATCAGCGTAATGTTGGCCTCTTAAAATGAGTTAGGGAGTACTGTCTCTTCTTCAATTTTTTTGAAGAGTGTGAGCAGGATTGGTATATTATGGTGCTCCCTGATGGGGAGCATAAAAATTGACGACTGTTATGTCTTCTTGTTTTATAGTCCCCTTTATCATGATGAAATGTCCATCTTTGTCTCCTGTTATCTTTTTCACCCTGAAGTCTGTTTCATCTGATATCATTGTGGCTACAACTGATTTTCTCTGGGTACCATTTGCTTAGAGTGTCAATTTCCACCCTTTCACTTTGAGTCAATGCTTGTCCTTATAGCTGAGATGTATCTCTTGGAGACAGCATATGGTTGGGTTTAGTTTTTTGATCCAATCTGCTACTCTGTGCCTTTTTATTGGTGCGTTCAGTCCATTTACATTTAGAGTGATTATTGATATGTGAGGATTTCCTGTCATTCCATCTTTAGTTTTCTGGTAAGGCTGTGTCACCATTGTTTTTTGCCTTTTTGTTGTTGTCTATTATTTCTGAGTGGTGGTATTCTATGATGTTTCCCTCTGTTTCTTCTTTTATTACAGTATATATTTCAGTTCTGGATTTTTTTGAGTGTTTACCCTTATGTTTATGTGAATGAAAGTTTGATATTTAGAGTATTCAATTTTCTTCAGCACGCTTACTTTCTCTATTCCCATATTCCGGTTCAGGACTTCACTCTTCCCCTTTTTATGTTTTAGTTGCCACAAATTGTCCCCGTTGATGGTGGTAGAATAGCCTCCTTTAGTATTTCTTGTAGTGCAGGTCATGTATTAGAAAATTCCCTCAGCTTCTGTATGTCTGCAAGGTCTTTATTCCTCCTTCATATATAAAGGATATCTTTGCTGGATATATTGTACTTGGCTCAGAATTTGTCTCTTTCAAGAGTTTGAAGGTTTAGTTCCACTGCCTCCTGGCTTGTAGAGTTTCTGCTGAAAAATCTGATGATAATCTAATGGGCTTTCATTTGTAGGTTACTGTCTTCTTTTCCCTGGCTGCCTTGAGTATTGTTTCTTTGTCGTTGATTTTAGACAGCTTCAATACAATGTGCCTTAGAGAAGATCTGTTGGGATTGAGGTAATTAGGTGTTCTATTTGCTTCTTGGATTCAAGGATCCAGTTCTGTCCACAAGTTTGGGAAGCCCTCATCGACAATTTGTTTGAATATATTCTTTGTTCCCTTCTTTCTTTCTTCTTCTTCTGGTATGCCCATTATTCTTATATTGCTCTTTCTGAAGGAGTCAGAAGGTTCTTGTAGAGTTCTTTCATTTCTTTTAATTCTCAAGTCTCTTTCTTCTTCCATCTGTGTAATTTCCAGGTTTCTATCTTCAATGTCACTGATTCTTTCCTCCATCTGGTCAACTCTACTACCTAAGCTGACTATTTCATTGTTAATTTCTTCTGTTGCGTTCTTAATTTCCAGAAATTCTATTTGGTTCTTTTTTAAAATTTCAATCTCTTTCGTAAAATGCTCATGTTGTTCTGTGATTGTGTTTCTGAGTTCACTAAACTGCCTTTCTGTGTTTTCTTGCATCTTGTTTAGTTTCTTCAGAATTGTAATCTTGAATTCTCTGTCAATTAAGTCACATATTTCCATATTTTTAATTTCCTTTTCTGGAGAATTTTCACTTTCTTTCTGAGCTGTCTTGTTGCCCTGGTTATTCATGGCAATTACTGGTTTATTATTTCTCTTCTTAGACAAGTATAGGAGTCGCTTCTGCAACAGGTTTGTAGGAAGAGGTCTTTCTTTTGTTTTCCAGTACTTGTTGGTAGAATGTTTTATTTTCTCTCCAACTGCAGCCTTTTTTTTGTCTCTTACATGGTAGTGCTATATTTTCTCTGCACTATTCCAGCTTGTCACACAATGGGGGGGATTCCCTGGGAGACGGGCTTCTCCTCTGTTAATAATTGCCTGGGACACAGGGCGCAGTGTCCGTATGGGTATGCAGAGAGCTTTTGAAGTTCCAAAGTTCTTCCTGCACCAGATTCAGAGCCCGTATGTTTCAGCAGTTCTGTTTATTCCTGCGGGGATCCGCCCAGATAGGTGGGGCCAGGGGCGGGGTTAGTTGTGAGAGGTGGCCCATAGCAATGGTGGGGACCACCACTACAGCCGGTCCTGTTTCCACAGCTCGCTCCCGTTTGCTGGAACTAGTTGGGCTGTGAATTTGTGTCTGTAATCCACAGTTCTCAGTACAGCAAATATTCTGTTCTTTTGATCTGACGCTGCCACTCTTCAGCTTCTAGCACTGGGCAGGTCGGTGTGGGGCGAGCTCTGGGAGGGTAAGGAGGGGGTGGGTAGTCTCAATGCCTAAGGCTTCCATTCTGTGCTCAGCAGTGAGGGCTTAAACCACCATTTTCTGCCTTCTTCCCTCAGTGTTTTCTCTGAGGTGTCTGCCATGAGCGTTGGATTCAGCCGTGTTATATGCTGTCCCCTCAGCCTTGTGGGCCATAAACCGAGCTGTATCAGTCTGAGTTCTTTCCTCTCCCACAGCTGCAGTGGTTCCAGGATGCAGCGAGCTCGGACCACTGAGCTAGGTCTGTGTCCTGATCTCGCGCGGCTCTGTCTCTGTACCTCTCCCTTCCCACCTCCCCTGCTTTTGCAATATGCCCACCTTTAGGTGAATTCTGTAGTGGGGCTCTTCGTCTTGCCTGTCTGCTGTGCAGGGAGTCTTTTTTGGAGTTCTGGTTGTTCCATTTGTTGTAAATTCCACGGGAGATTTATAGAGGTTCACCTCATGCCGCCATTTTGATGATGTCTCTTTTTTTTTATACTTTTTGTATATGACCTTTATAGTGTGCAAATACCTGAATGATAGAATATCCATAAAATGAGTTTTTGTGATGAGCATGGATTTAATACAGGGTAGTTTTATATGGGATTGAATTACTGTGACTTCCTTGGAATTTGTGTCTGTGACTGTTTTGTTGCTAAACTGATATAACTGATCAGTCCCCTTTCCAACTGACATCCCTCCACCCCTTGGTCTATACTAATGAACTGAGTTCACATTCATTTATTTCCAGTCTTGGAGAAATTCTATTTCAAGAACATGGATGGATGGAATTGCAATTCCCTAACTATAGCCAACCTGTTCCACAAACACCCTACCATCATCTAAACCTACAGACAGAAAAGTATAGGGGATTTAGCTGCCTCTGTATAAAGCCTAGCTGCAGTCCGTTATAAAACTCAATAACCTTATTTTTACTTGATATCTTTTTTTATAACATGAGAGTATAAAAAGGTCAAGGATATGTGAGATTTACATTAACTGTATTCCAGTTAAATAAGATTTTGTTTTCTACCTTTGCCACTTTGTCTGCCTCTTTCTTACATAGTTACTCCATGAGTATTTGATTTTGAAACCCAAGTATTGGTTCTGCTCTAATTTCACTTGGATTTAATGAACCAGTCCTAGTCCTTTCTTCACTTCGGTGAGCCAGGTTTTTATCTATTACTACTCTCTGTATAAGGCCTCATGTCATCTTCTCTGCTTGAGTCTGAGCATTCATGATTCGAACACATTTACTTGTTTAAAACAGGTATATAAAGTCCCAACCATCTATGCCCAACATTTGCATTTGTGAAAACCGTAATTGTGTTTTTCCCAGCCAAAGGTTTCTCTTCACCTAACAACCTCTCTAGTGTTTCTTTTTTCTTCTCCTGAGTGAAATGATTTGATACTCTCTCCTTCCCACCTGATCAATAGCTTAGCTGGGTGTTATATAAAGTTTGTATTCAATTATTTCCATGGCAATCATCACACAGGATTCAATATAAAACTGCTTTCTGATATGACTGCTTTCTGATAATAGGCGTAAAGTTGCCAAACTAAGCTTTCTAAAACAAAACTTTTAAAAAAACACAAGCAGAATTCAGTAAGGTTATGAAATAAATATAAAGTTCACCAAACATTGTCAAAATGCAAATAACCCTAAGGGTATTTGTAGTTTAATAACTGAAGACTGCTTTTATTCTAAGACAGAGTCCATAGGGCCAGCCTGGTGGCTCAGGTGCTTGGAGCACCATGCTCCGAACGCTTAGGTCACAGATTCGATTTCCACATGGGCCAGTGAGCTGTGCCCTCTACAGCTAAGATTGTAAACAACAGCTCTCCCTGAGCTGAGCTGCCATGAGCAGCCAGAGGTCGACATGGGCTGCTGTGTGCTGCCGTGGGCTACCATGTCCTGCCATGAGCAGCCCATGGCTAGCGTGACTGGCCAGTAGCTGGTAAGAGCTGCCATCAGCTGCTGTGAGAGGCCGACCGACGACCAGCAACCAACTGCCTCAGCCAGAGGGAGCGCAAGGCTCATAATACCAGCATGGGTCAGGGAGCTGTGTCCTACACAACTAGACTGCGAAACAACGGCTTGAACTGGAGTCTGGGGAGAGGCGGAAAAATTGGGGGGAACAAAAGAAAAGAAAGAGTCCATAGCTTAGCAGACGGAGTTGTATCCTACTTTATAGAGAAGATTGAGGCCGCCAACCATGAACTCCTAAAATTGCCTTGCCTTCATTTTATATTTTCTATTAATATCTCTACCTAATATTTCCTATTCCCACCTGTCTTGAAAGAAGTGTCCTTTCCATATTCCAAGAATAATCTTTTTTGCTGTGCTCTTGTTCACATCTCTTCCTTTTTTTGTGGCACTTCACCTCATCAATCATTTCCATTTAAATATCTTCATTGATTCCTTTCCCTTAATCAGAAGACACACACAAATATCCCTGTGTCCTTTAAAATGGTTCCTTATCCCTGATCCTTTTCCGAGTTACAATCCGATCTTTCTTACTTCTTTAACTATTTGTTTGTAATCTGCATTTCCTGTCTCCATTTTCTTACCTGATAGTCACTCTTTAATAATTTGCAATCTAGCTTCTAACCTCACTATCTTACTGATTTTCTATAGAAGTGACCTTCTGGATATAGGTCATCAAAATGGCGGCGTGAGGTGAGCCTCTGTAAAGATCCCCTGGAATTTACAACTAATCGAACAACAATAACTTCACAAAGGACTCCCTGCACAGCAGACAGGCAAGATGAAGAGGCCCACTACTGTATTCACCGAAATGTGGGCGAACCACGCAAGCGGGGGAGGAGGAAAGGGAGAAGTGCAAAGAACGAGCCACGTGGGTGGGCGCAGGACGCAGACCTAGCTCAGTGCTCACAGATCACTACATGCTGGAACTACTGCAGCTGCTAGAGAGGGAAGAACTCGGACTGCTAGGGCTCGGCTTGTGGCCCACAGGGCTGAGGGGGCAGCATATAACACAGCTGAACCCAACGCTAACAGCAGAGACCTCGGAGCAAAGACTGAGGGAAGAAGGCTGAAAACAGTGGTTTAAGCCCTCACTGCTGAGCAGAGACTGGAAGCCTTAGGCACTGAGACTACACGCCCCTCCCTCCCTCCCAGAGCTCACCCCACCCCCACCTGCCCGGCGCTGGAAGCGGAACAGTAAGAGTGTCAAATCAAAAGAACAGAATATTTGCTGTTCTGAGAACTGTGGACCGCAGACACAGAGTTGCAGCCCAACTAGTAACAGCAGAGGGGAGGGAGCTGTGGAAGCAGGACCGGCTGTGGTGGTGGTCGCCGCCATTGCTCTGGGCCACCTCTCACAGCTCACCCTGCCCCTGGCACCACCTATCTGGGTGGATCCCTGCAGGACTAAACAGAACTGCTGAAACATACAGGCTCTAAATCTGGCGCAAGAAGAGATTTGGAACTTCAAAAGCTCTCCGCATACCCACACGGACATTTTACACCTTAAAGAACTGGAAAAAGAAGAACAAGTGAAACCCAAGGTCAGCAGAAGAAAGGAAATAACAAAAATCAGAGCAGAACTAAATGAAATAGAGAACAAAAAGACAATAGAAAAAATTAATGTGACAAAGAGCTGATTCTTTGAAAAGATTAACAAAATTGACAAACCGTTGGCTAGAGTCACTAAGACAAAAAGAGAGAAAACACTAATTAACAAAATCAGAAATGAAAAAGGGGAAGTTATCACGGACACCACAGAAATACAAAGGATCATCCAAGAATACAATGAAGGACTATATGCCACCAAATTCAATAACCTAGACCAAATGGACAAGATCTTAGGAAGATATAGCCTTTAAAGGCTGAGCCATGAAGAACTGGAAAATCTAAACAGACCGAACACCAGTAATGAAATTGAATCCGTCATCCAAAACCTTCCCAAAAGCAAAAGTCTGGGACCAGATGGCTGCACTAGTGAATTCTACCAAACCTTTAAAGAGGATCTAATACAAATCCTGCTCAAACTCTTCCAAAAAATTGAAGAAGAGACAGTACTCCCTAACTCATTTTATGAGGCCAACATTACCCTGATACCAAAACCTGGTAAGGACAACACAAAAAAAGAAAACTACAGACCAATATCTCTGCTGAATACAGATGCAAAAATCCTAAACAAAATTCTAGCAAATTGAATACAACAATGCATTAAAAAGATTATTCATCACGACCAAGTGGTGTTCATCCCTGGGGCACAACGATGGTTCAACATCCCCCAATCCATCAATGTGATACATCACATAAAGAAAATAAAGGACAAAAATCATATGATTATATCAATTGATGCAGAAAAAGCATTTGACAAGATACAACATCCATTTATGATTAAAACACTTAATAAAATAGGTATAGAAGGAAAATACCTTAACATAATAATGGCCATATGTGAGAAGCCCTCAGCTAATCTCATAATTAATGGTGAAAGACTGAAGCCCTTTGCTCTATGTTCAGGAACACGACAGAGCTCTCCCCTATCACTCCTGCTTTTCAACATAGTGTTGGAAGTCCTTGCCAGAGCAATCAGGCAAGAGAAAGAAATAAAAGGCATCCACATTGGGGATGAAGAAGTTCAATTATCACTCTTTGCAGATAATATGATGCTATATATAGAAAACCCTAAAGACTCCACCAAAAAGCTATTTGAAACAATCAACGAATACAGTAAAGTTGCTGGCTACAAAATCAACGTACAAAAGTCCATTGCATTCCTATATACTAACAATGAAATCTCAGAAAAAGAAATACAAAAAAAAAACAATTCCTTTTGCAATTGCAGCAAAAAGAATAAAATACCTAGGAATAAACTTCACCAAGGATGTGAACGACACATATGCTGAAAAGTATAATACATTTTTGAAAGAAATTAAAGAAAACACAAAGAAATGGAAAGACATTCCGTGCTCATGGATTGGAAGAATCAACATAGATAAAAATGGCCATATTACCCAAAACAATATACAGATTTAATGCAATTCCCATCAAAACTCCAATGACGTTTTTTAACGAAATAAAACAAAAAATCATCAGATTTGTTTGGAACCACAAAAGACTCCGAATAGCCAAAGCAATGTTAAGAAAAAAGAACAATACTGGAGGTATCACACTCCCTGACTTTAGCTTGTACTACAGGGCTACAATAATCAAAACAGCATGGTATTGGCAGTAAAACAGACACATAGACCAATGGAATAGAATTGAGACCCAGAAATAAAACCACATAAATATGGACAGATAATTTTTGACAAAAAAGCTAAAAACATACAATGGAGGATAGACAGTCTCTTCAATAAATGGTGCTGGGAGAATTGGAAAGCCCCGTGCAAAGGAATGAAACTGGACTGCTATCTGTCACCATGTACCAAAATCAATTCAAAATGGATCAAAGACTTAAGCATAAGACCTGACACAATAAACTGCATAGAAGAAAACATAGGTACTAAACTTATGGACCTTGGGTTCAAAGAGCATTTTATGAATTGGACTCCAAAGGCAATGGAAGTAAAAGCTAAAATAAACAAATGGGACTATATGAAACTTAAAAGCTTCTACACAGCAAAAGAAACCATCGACAAAATAAAGAGGCAACCAACTGAATGGGAGAAGATTTTTGCAAACAGTGCCTCCGATAAGGGGCTAATATCCAAAATATACAAGGAACTTATGAAATTCAACAACAAAAAACAAACAACCCAACTGAAACATGGGCAGAGGACCTGAAGAGACATTTCTCCAAAGAGGACATACAAATGGCAAATAGACATGAAAAAATGCTCAACATCACTAATCATCAGATCAATGCAAATAAAAACCACAATGAGATGTCACCTCACCCCAGTCAGAGTGGCTCTCATCAACAAGACAAATAGTAACAAGTGTTGGAGAGGCTGTGGAGAAAAAGGAATCCTCATACAGTGTTGGTGGGAATGCAGACTGGTGCAGCCATTATGGAAGACAGTGTGGAGGTTCCTCAAAAAATTACGAGTAGAATTACCATATGACCCAGCAATCTCTCTCCTGGGTATCTACCCAAAAAATCTGAAAACATCTACACATAAAGACACGTGTGCTCCAATGTTCATTGCAGCTTTGTTTACGGTGGCCAATACATGGAAACAACCAAAATGTCCTTCGATAGATGAATGGATAAAGAAGTTGTATATATACCCAATGGAATATTATTTGGCGGTAAGAAAAGATGATTTAGGAACATTTGTGACAACATGGATGGATCTTGAGAGTATAATATTAAGCGAAATAAGTCAGACAGAAAAAGCAGAGAACCATATGATTTCACTGATATGTGGTATATAAACCAAAAACAACAAAAAACAAGACAAACAAATGAGAAACAAGAACTCATAGACACAGACAATAGCTTATAGGCTACCAGAAGGTAAGGGGGATGGGGGGTCGTACATGAGGGTAAAAGGGATCAAATATATGGTGATGGAAGGAGAACTGTCTCTGGGTGGTGACACACAATGGGATTTATAGATGATGTAATACAGAATTGTATACCTGAAATCTATGTAATTTTACTAACAATTGTCACCCCAATAAATTTTTAAAAAACTTACCTTTCTAATTAATAAATCCATCAACTTGTTTTTCAGTCCTTGTTTTCTTTGACTTCTTGACAAATGTCAGTATTGATGGCTATCTGCATGTCTCCTGCTTCTGAGAAACTTAATGCTCCTGTTCTTCTACATCTCGAGCACATCTTCTTGGTGTCCTTGTGTTTTCACTTTTACTGTCCACTTTTTCATTATTAGGCATTTGTTGAGGTGCTACATTTCTTTGCCTCCTCTTCTCATTCCGCATCTTTGCTCCTTCCATGGCTTCAAAGTCTCCAAAATTTATGATTCTACCCCTGATCTCTGTACTGAGTCTCAGACCAGTTTATTCAAATGCCAGTAAATAGATAGGTCTATATATACATCTCACAGCCTTCTCAAACTCAACATGCACCTCTCTGAATTCATTGTCCATCCACTACCTTATCCACCAAACTTGCTTGTTTTCCTTATTTTCCTTTTCTAAGTTAATGTCATTATCATCCTCCCAGGTACTCAGGCTATAAATCCTGGAGTTATCTTCCACTTTACCCTTCCTATAACTCTTTCCCTTCTATAGACATATTTTTACTGATATATGCCAAATCAGTAAAAAAAATATGTGAATTCTACCATGGAGTCATGTCTTGCCTCTGTTCTGTCTTTCTATTTCGGTTAGGTAGTTCTGATCATTATCTTTTCCTTAGACTACTTAAAAACTGTGCTAACATTCCCTGTTCTCTGATTCTCTCCCTCCTGCAATACATCCTATAAAGCCCATACATACTCACTTTCCTAAAGCAAATTCATCATTAATTTATAATATTTGAGTGCCTATTATGCCCAGTGTTTACAAATTGTGCAACATTAGGTTACATTATTTTATTGAAGTATATGTGAATGCCACCCACTGAAATTACGCAGTTTATAAAGCTCAGGGCTGCAGACAGCAACCTTAGTTATGTGCTAGGCCCTGCTCTGGTCACTAGAGGCACAGTAATGACCTGAACAGAGAATCCCTGCTGTCTTGGCATTCTCAATCTAGTGGTGCATGGAGACAACAAATAAGAAAAAGCACATGTCTGATCACGTCAATTCTAAGGTCAAAAGCTTTCAATATTTCCTTATTAAAAACAGAAAAAACAACAACTCCTCTTTATGATACTGTAGCTATTTCAGTGTCTAGCTATTTTTACTACATTCTTTCTTCTGAGGTTCCCTACAATCTAGTTATGCCAAACCATTTCAAACCGTTCTTCAAAACATGCCTTGCTCTACATTGCTCCATCTCTGTGTTTGTCCTCCCAGCTTAAGTATCTGTCTAATCCAATTCTATCTGTTGAGGCTGTAACCATTTTAAAAGCCTGTCTCAAATGTTACCCCTTCCCAAAGTACCCCACCAAGATCTTCATAATTAATCTCTTCTGTTTCTCCAGTGAGCAGTTTCATTGTAAAAAATAGGCCTTAGAGGGAGATAGACCCAGATTTCAATCCTAATTGTTCCAATAATTGCTGAGATCTTAGAAAGTCATTAAATTTCTCTCAGACTAAGTTTCCTGATCTGTAAAATGATGGCCATAATACATACCTTGCAGAATTGTTGTAAAATATAAACTTAACACATATCAAGTATCTAATAAACATGGAACTCAGTAAATGATGGCTATTAAAATGCTGTTCATCATGGGTTCAAATTACTCCCTATGCTACTTATTAAATAAATAATCTTGAACTCGATTCTTAATTTCCTTGAAACTCAGTTTACTCCTATAGAAAACAGAGAAACCATAACTAAGCCTCAGGGTTGCTTTGAAAATAGGTAAATTGTCAAGTATAGTGCCTGGCCCACAGGAGGAACTTAAACAGGTATGAGTTTCTGTTTACCATATATTGACTTCAATCATGGTGAGTATGGGTCTTTACACATGCACATGTCGTGCTTAAGTCTATTTCTCTCATTAGACTACAGACTCCTTAAACCAGATACTGTGTTTTCCCTCACTCTTCTATTACTCACATTACATTTTACAATGCCTCAAACTTTGCTGACATTGAACTATTTGCTACATTTCCCTTCCTGTCCCAAACTCTTCTTCTCTTCCTACTTTCCTCTTCTGAAATTACGTAGAAATTCATAATATATATATTATATATAATATATTTTTTTTCAATTACAGTTGACATAAAAAACAATGGTTAGATTCCATGAAGTATGTGGCAATGCCTTAAACATATGTGTTTTGTCATGCCGGAGGGCCTCTTCCATCATTGTAAAGTGGAGTCCTAACCTTCTCTCCTTTCATACAACACCATATATATTTCTCTATGGCACAAATCACAATCTTCCTAACTGCACCCTTGTCTTGTCATATCTGCCCCCACTACCTCTTTCTTTCCACTCTGCTGCCAGGTAGGTTATAAGACACTTGAGTAACAGCAAGATTCATGCATGACACATTCTCCTCTATGTCACCCCTGAGAGGAGTCTAGGACTGGGACTTTTATTGAGTAGGAGCTAAACATCTTGACTAATTTGAATTAAATCCTCATTTCCTGGGCCATACATGCTAATGAGAGCTCTGGTGTAGGTTGATCATGGGAAATACAAGTTTATCAGACATTATTCACAGTGTATTTTGATGGAACAGATAAACTGTTGGGGCCCAAATATGCTGAGCATTTGTGTTATGACTGATGTGTTTCTTAAATTTCTTACATACTTCAACCACAAAAAAGTATGTTTGGGTCAATTTTCATAAGCAAAGTCCAACTGTGTTTTTTTTCAGTTTCAGGTGTACAACACAACATAATGATTAGACATTTGCACCCCTCATAGAATAATAACCCTACCAAGTCTATTAACCATCTGACATTGTACATAGCTATTACAATACCATTGACTATATTCACTATATTTGTATATAATTATATATGAGGTCTGACACTTAAGTTCACAAACTTGTTGCATCGACGTTGCTAACCTTTTTTGATATCAGAGGGATTATTCATTATGAATTTGCACCAACTGGACAAACAGTTAACCACGTTTACTATTTGGAAGTGCTGAAAAGACTGCATAAAAAAGTTAGCCGACCTCAACTTTTCTCTAACAATTCATGGCTCTTGCATCAAGACAATGCACCAGCTCACACGGCACTGTCTGTGAGGGAGTTTTTAGTCAGTAAACAAATCAATGTATTGGAACACCCTCCCACACTCACCTGATCTGGCCCCCAATGACTTCTTTCTTTACCCAAAGATAAAGGAAATATTGAAAGGAAGACATTTTGATTGACATTCAGGACATCAAGGGTAATAGGATGACAGTTCTGATGGCCATTCCAGAAAGAGTTCCAAAGTTGCTTTGAAGGGTGGACTAGGAGCTGGCATTGGTGCATAGCTTCCCAAGGGGAGTACTTCGAAGGTGACCCTAGTGATATTCAGCAATGAGGTATGTAGCACTTTTTCTAGGATGAGTTCGCGAACATAATTGTCAGATCTCGCGCACATGCATGTGTGTGTTTTTGACATTCAATATTATTTTATAATACTTTCAGGTGTACAGCACAGTGGTTAGTCATTCATATAACCTATGAAGTGACCCCACCCCCATAAGTCCAGTTCCCATCTGACACCATACATAGTCTTTAAAACATTATTGAATATATTTCCCATACTGTATTTCACATCCCCATGATTATTTTGTGACTACCAATTGGTACTCCCTAATCCCTTCACATTTCTCACCCACCTCCTAACCCCTCCACCCATCTAGCAACCATCAGTTTGTTCTCTGTATCTATGAATCTATTTCTGTTTTGTTTGCTTGTTTATTATGTTCTTTAGATTCCATATACAAGTGAGATCATATGGTATTTGTCTTTCTGAGTCTGACTTATTTCACTTAGCATAATACCTTCTAGGTCCATCCATGTTACAAATGGTAAGATATTATTCTTTTTTATGGCAGATTAATACTAACGTGCATAAATGTACCATAATTTCTTTATCCAATTGATGGGCACTTTGATTGTTTCCATATATTGGCTATTGTAAGCAGTGCTGCAGTAAACACAGGGGTGTATAATTTTTTTTCGAATTAGCGTTTTGTATTTCTTTGGATAAATACCCAGAAGTGGAATTGCTGGGTCATAAGGTAGTTCTTTTTCTAATTTTTTGAGGAACCTCCATACTGTTTTCCATAGTGGCTGCACCAATTTGCAATCCCACCAACAGTGCACCAGAGTTCCCTCTTCTTCACATCCTCACCAGCACTTGTTTGTTGATTTATTGATGATAGCCACCCTGACAGGTGTGAGGTGGTATCTCATTGTGGTTTTAATTTGCATTTCTCTGGTGATTAGTGATGTCTTTTTACATTTCCATTACCATTTGTATGTCCTAGTTGAAGAAATGTCTATTCAGATCCTCTGCCCATTTTTTAATTGGATTTTTTTTTCTGGTTGTGTTATATGCGTGGTTTATTTATATATAAATTTTAGACATTAACCCCTTATCAGATGTATAATTGGCAAATATTTTCTCCCATTCACTAGGATGTCTTTTTGTTTTGTTGATGGTTTCCTTTGCTGTGAAAAACCTTTTTAGTTTGATGTAGCCCCATTTATTTTTTTCTTTTGTTTCCCTTGCCCAAGGAGATATGTCAGTAAAAGGATTACTAAGGGTAATGTCTGAGAGTTTACTTGCTATATTTTCTTCTAGGAGTTTTATGGTTTGGGTATTACTTTTAACTCTTTAATCCATTTTGAGTTTATTATTGTATATGGCATAAGAAGGTGGTCCAGTTGATTTCTTTCTTTCTCTTTTTTTTTGCATGTATCTGTCCAGTTTTCCCAGCACCATTTATTAAATAGACTGTTATATAAGCAAATATAAATTATTGATTCCTTTGTCATAGACTAAATCACCACATAGGTAGGAATTTATTTCTGGACTCTCTATTCTGCTCCATTGATCTATGTGTCTCTTTTTATACCAGTACCATGCTGCTTTGATTACTATGGCCATGTAGTATAATTTAATATCAGATAGCATGATACCTCCAGCTTTCTTCTTCTTTCTCAAGATTGCTGTGGCTGTTCACGGTCTTTTTGGTTCCATACAAATTTTAGGATTATTTGTTGTAGTTCTTTGAAAAATGCCATTGATATTTTCATAGGGATTGCATTGACCCTATATAGTCTTTTGGGTAGTATAGACATTTTAACTATATTAATTCTTCCTATCCATGGACATGGTATATGTTTCCATTTATTTATATATTCTTTAATTGCTCTCATCAGTGTCTTATAATTTTCTGAGTATGGGTATTTTACTTCCTTGGTTAAATTTATTCATAAGTATTTTATTTGAGTTTTTTGACATAATTGTAAATGGGATTGTTTTCTTAATTTCTCTTTCAAATACTTTGTTATTGTTATATAAAAATGCAACTGATTAGTGAATATCAAATTTGTATCCTGCTACTTTCCTAAATTCATTTATCAGTTCTAATAGTTTTTTTTTTTTTTTGCTGTTGTTGAATCTTTGATGTTCTCTCTATATATAGTATCATGTCATCTGCAAATAACAAAAAATTCACTTCTTCCTTTCCCATTTGGATGATTTATATAATTTTTACTTGTCTAATTGCAGTGTCTAGAACATTCAGCACTATGTTGAATAAACTTGGTGATAGTAGGCATCCTTATCTTGTTCCTGATCTTTTATTCTTTTTTTTCTTTTACTATTTTTTTAATTAAAAATAATTGGGGTGACAATTGTTAATAAAGTTACATAGATTTCAGGAGTACAATTATGCAATACATCATCTATATATCACATTTGGTGTTCACCACCCAGAATCAGTTATCATTCCATCACCATATATTTGATCCCTTTTACCCTCATGTACGACCCCCCTCACACCTACCCTCTACTAAACTATTGTCTGTGTTGAGTTTTTGTTTCTTCATTTGTTTGCCTTGTTCCTTTGTTGTTTTCAGTTTATATACCACATATCAGTGAAATCATATGGTTCTCGACTGTTTCTGTCTGACTTTTATCAATTAGCATAATAATAATCTCAAGATCCATCCATGTTGTTGCAAATGGCACCATTTCATCTTTTCTTATGGCTGAATAGTATTCCATTGTGTGTATATACCATAACTTATTTATCCAATCATCTATCGAAGGACACTATGGTTCTTTCCATGTCTTGGCCACTGTAAATAAAGCTGCAATGAACATCAGAGCACATATATGTTTTCTGATTAATATTTTCAGATTTTTTAGGTAGATACCCAGGAGAAGGATTCCTGGGTCATATGGTGATTCTATTCTTAATTTTTTGAGGAACCTTCACACTGCCTTCCGTAGCAACTGCATGAATCTGCATTCTGACCAACAGTGTATGAGGGTTTCTTTTTCTCCACAGCCTTTCCAACACTTGTGATTATTTGCTGTGTTGATGGTAGCCATTCTAACTGCTGTAAGATGATATCTCATTGTGGTTTTTATTTAGATTTCTCTGATGATTAGCGATGTTGAGCATTTTTTCATAGGTCTATTGGCCATTTCTGTGTCCTCATTGGAGAAATGTCTATTCAGGTCCTCTATGTATTTTTTTTAATTGGATTATTTGATCTTTTTTGTTGAGTTGTATGAGTTCTTTATATATTTTGGATATTAGCCCCTTATCGGAGGCATTATTTGCAAAAATCTTCTCCCATTTTATTCTTTGCCTCTTTATTTTGTCGATGGTTCCTTTGCTGTGCAGATGCTTTTTTGTTTGATATAGTCCCATTCACTTCTTTTAGCTTTTACTTCACTTGCCTTTGAAGTCAAATTCATAAAATCCTCTTTGAACACAAAGTCCATAATGCTTTCTTCTATGCAGTTTATTATTTCAGGAATTATGTTTAGGTCTTTGATCCATTTGAGTTATGTTTGATAAATGGTGACAGATACCAAACTAATTTCATTCTTTTGCTTGTGCCTTTCCAATTCTCCCAGTACCATTCATTGAAGAGGTGGTCTTTTCTCCATTGTATGTTTTTGGCTTCTTTGTCAAAAATTATCTGTCCATATTATGTGGATTTATTTCTGGGTTATCAGTTCTATTCCATTGGTCTGTGTGTCTGCTTTTCTGCCAATGCCGTACTGTTTTGATTATTTTTGCCCTGTATTCCAAGCTGAATTCAAGGAGTGTGATATCTCCAGCATTGTTCTTTTTCCTTAGGATTGCTTTGGCTATTCGGGGTCTTTTGTTGTTCCATACAAATCTGATGATTTTTTTGTTCTATTCTTTAAAAAATGCCATAGGTATTTTGATGGGGATGGCATTAAATCTGTATATTGCTTTGGGTAATACGGCCATTTTAACTATGTTGATTCTTCTGGTCTATGAACACAAAAATGTCTTCCCATTTATTTGTGTCGTCTTCAATTTCTTTTTAAAAAGTCTTACAGTGTTCAGGGTATAGGTCTTTCACATCCTTGGTTAAGTTTGTTCCTAGGTATTTTATTCTTTTTTGTTGGAATTGCAAAAGGAATTTTTTTTCTGAGGTATCATTGTTAGTATATAGGAATGCAATGGACGTTTGTACATTGATTTTGTAGCCGGCAACTTTACTGTATTCTTTTATTGTTTCTAATAGCTTTTTGGTGGAGTCTTTAGAATTTTCTATCATGTCATCTGCAAAGAGATACAATGTAACTTCTTCATTTCCAATTCGGATGCTTTTTATTTCTTTCTCTTACCTGATTTCTCTGGTTAGGACTTCCAATAGTATGTTGAAAAGCCAAAGTGATAGGGAACAGGCCGGTCATGATCCTGAATATACAGGAAAGGGCTTCAGTTTTCCACGATTAATTATGACATTATTATCGCTGAGGGTTTATCGTATATGGCCTTTGTTATGTTATGGTCCTTCCCTCTATAACCATTTTATTAACTGTATTAATCATTAATTGATGTTGTATCTTCCCAAATGCTTTTTCTGTATTAATTGATATAATCGTGATTTTTCTGCTTTATTTTGTTTATGTGGCATATCACATTGATCGATTTGCGTTTGTTGAACCATCCTTGTGCCTGTGGGGTGAATCGCACTTGGTCATGATATATAATCTTTTCAATGCATTGTTGCATATGATTTGCTAGAATTTTGTTTAGAATTTCTACATCTGTATTCATCAGAGATATTGGTCTGTAACTTTCTTTTCTTGGTGTTATCCTTACCAAGTTTTGCTATCAGGGTAAATTTAGCCTCATAAAATGAGTTAGGGAGTATGGTCTCTTAAATTTTGGGGAAGTGTTTGAGGAGGACAGGTATTAATCCTCTTTGAATGCTTGGTAGAATTCACTAGTGAAGCCATCTGGTCCTGGACTTTTGCTTTTGGGAAGGTTTCGGATGACTCATTTAATTTCCTTAGTGTTGATAGGTCTATTTAGATTTTCCAAATCATAATTCAGCCTAGGAAGGTTATATGTTTCTAGGAACATTCCATTTCTCCTAGGTTATTGAATTTGGTGGCATATAGTCCTTCATAGTATTCTTGGATGATCCTTTGTATTTCTGTGGCATCTAAGGAAACTTCCCCTCTTTAATTTTTTATTTTGTTTATTTATATCATTTCTTTTTTTATCTTAGTGAGTCTAGCCAAGGTTTGTCAATTTTATTAATCTTATCAAAGAACCAGCTATTTGTTGTATTGTTTGTATTTCTAATTTTTGCTATTTCTTTCAGTTCTGCTCTGATTTTCATTATTTCCTTCCTTCTGCTGACTTTGGATTTCACTTGTTGTTCTTTTCTAGTCCTTTAAGGTGTAACGTGAAGTTATTTATCTGGGAATTTTCTTTTTTCTTGAGATAGGGCTGTAGTGATATAAATTTCCTTCTTAAAACTGCTTTCGCTGCATCCAAAAAAAAATTGATATTGTGTATTTTCATTGTCATTTGTTTCTATGTATCTTTTGATCTCTCCTCTCATTTCTTCTTTGACCCAGTCGTTCTATAAAAGTATGTTGTTTAATCTCCATGTATTTGGATTTTTTCCTGCTTTCTTTTTGCAGTTGATATCCAATTTCAAAGCTTTGTGATCAGAGAATATGCTTGGTATGATTTCAATCTTCTTAAATTTGCTGAGGTTAATTTTTTATCCCAAAATATGGTCTATCCTTGAGAATGTTCCATGTACACTAGAAAAGAATGTATAATCTGATGTTCTAGGATGATGTGCTCTATAAATGTCAATTATGTCCATTTCATCTAATGTGTCATTTAGGCTTGATATTTATTTATTTATTTTTTGTTTGGATGATCTACCCATAGCTGTCAATGATTTATTTTGGTCCCTTACTATAACTGTGTTTTGGTCAATATCTCCCATTAGTTCTGCTAGTAGTTGCTTTGTATAATTTGGTCCTCCCTGATTGTGGGCATTAATATTGATGACTGTAACGTCTTCTTGTTGTATAGTCCCCTTTATCATTATGAAATGTATATTTTTGTCACTTGTTACCTTTTTTACCCTGAAGTCTGTTTCATCTGATATCAGTATGGCTACACATGCTGTTCACTGGATACCATTTGCTTGGAGTGTCAATTTCCACCCTTTCACTTTGAATTTTTATTTGTTCTTGTACCTGAGAAGTGTCTCTTGGAATAATTATATAGTTGGGTTTAGTTTTTTGATCCAATCTGCTCCTCTGTGACCTTTTATTGATGAATTCAGTCCATTTACATTTAGGGTGATTGTTGATATATGAGGATTTCCTATCATTCTATCTGGTAGGTTTTCTGGTAGGAAAGTATCTCCATTGTTTCTTTACATTTTTGGTGCTACCTATTATTTCAGTTTGGTTGTATTCTATGCTTTTTCCCTCTGTTTCTTCTTTTTTATGTCATGTATTTCAGTTCTGCATTTTTTGAGTGGTTACCATTAAGTTTATGTAAAGAAAGTTTCGTATTTAGAGTATTCCATTTTCTTCAGCATGCTTTCCTTCTTCATTTCCTTTTTCCAGTTCAGATATTTACTCTTGTTACAAAAGATCCCTATTTATGCTGTGAATTGATTTCTTTGCTGCAGTAGCAAGTTGTTTTTTCCTCTCTTTTCTTTTTATTTTCTTCTTTACCCCCCATATTATGTTTAAATGTATAGTGTTCTATTTGGTCTAGGTGTTCCTATTACTGCTTCTGTCTGCCTGTTTATAACACTACTCATGGTTTTGTTTTCTTTTGCTTCTTTTTATTTCAGGCTGAGTAGTCTCCTTTATTACTTGTATGTCAGGTCGTGTGTTAGAAAATTCCCTCAGCTTCTGTATGTCTGGAAAGGTCTTTATTCCTCCTTCATATCTAAAAGATATCTTTGCTGGATATATTATTCTTAGCTCATAATTTCTCTCTTCCAATAGTTTCAATATTTGATTAAACTCCCTCCTGGCTTGTAGAGTTTCTGCTGAAAAATCTGATGATAATCTAATGGGCTTTCCTGTGTAGGTTACCGTATTCTCTTCCTTGGCTGTCTTGAGAATTCTTTCCTTGATATTCATTTTTGACAGCTTCAGTACAATGTGCCTTGGAGAAGGTCTGTTGGGATTGATGTAATTAGATGTTCTACTTGCTTCTTGGATTCGAGGATCCATTTCTTTCCATAAGTTTGGGAAGCTCTTGTTGACTATTTGTTTGAGTATATTCTCTGTTCCCTTCTTCCTTTCTCCTTCTTGTATGCCCATTATTCTTATATTGCTCTTTCTGATGGAGTCAGAAAGTTCTTATAGAGTTCTTTCATTTCTCTGAAATCTCATCTCTCTCTTCTTCCATGTGTGTCATTTCTAGGTTTCTATCCTTGATGTCACTGGTTCTTTCCTCCATCTGGTCAGCTCTATTACCGAAGCTGGCTATTTCATTCTTCATTTCTTTGATTGAGTTCTTAATCTCCAGAAATTTATTTGGTTCTTTTTTAAAATTTCAATCTCTTTGGTAAAGTGTTCATTTTGTTCTTTGATTGTATTTCTGAGTACATTAAACTACCTGTATGTGTTTTGTTGGACTTTGTTGAGGGTTTTTTAAAACTGCAATCTTGAATTCTCTGTTATTTAAGTCACATATTTCCATGTCTCTAGGTTCATTTTCTGGAGACTTTTCATTTTGTTTCTGAGCTGCCTTGTTACCTTGGTTATTCATAGCAAGTAATTAATAATTATTTCTCTTCCCAGGCATCTACAGGAGTGGGTTCTGCACCAGTTTGGTAGGCAAATGTCTTTCTTTTGCTTTGCAGTAGGTGTTGGTAGAATGCTTTATTGTCTGTCTGACTACAGCCTTTTATTCTGTCTCACTCTGTAGTGTTAGATTTTCTCTGTACTGTTCCAGCTTATCACATAATGGGAGGGTTTCTTGGAAGATGGGCTTCTCTTCTGTGAGCTGATTGCTTGGGTTTCAGGGCCCCGCCTCCGTGGGGGGATGCGGAGAGCTTCTAAAGTTCCAAAACTCTTCCTGCACCAGTTTCAGGGCCTGTGTGTTTCAGAGGCTCTGTTTACCCCTATAGGAATTCATCCAGATATGTGGGGTCAGAGGCAGTGTGGGATTGAGAGGCGGCCCAGAGCAATGCCAGTGATCACTAGTACAGCCAGTCTTGCACCCAAGTCTCCTCCCCTTTGCTGGATCTAGTTGAGCTGTGAGTCCGTGGCTGTGAGGCCACAGTTCTCACAACTGCAAATATTCTATTCTTTTGATCTGACAGTGTTACCATTCCACTTCTAGCACTGGGCAGGTGGGGGTGGGGTGATCTTTGGGAGATTGAGGAGGGGTCGGCTAGGATCCATGTCTATGCCTTCCGTCCTCTGCTTGGCAGTGAGGGTTTAAACCACCCACGCTTCTCACTTTTCTGTCCTCAGTCTTTGCTCAGAGGTCTCTGCTGTGAGCATTGGGTTAAGCTGTGTTATATGCCGCTTCCTCAATTGGGAGTGTGGGCCATAAGGGGACTGCTAGCAGTCTGAATTCTTTCCTCTCCCAAGACTGCTGTAGCTGTGGAATACTGGGAACTCAGAACTCAGATCTGTGTCCTGCCACCTACAAGGTCTGCATCTCTACATTTCCCCCTTCCTTCCTACCTGTCTTGCCCAATTGCCCACTTTTAGATGATTTCAGTTGCACGTCTCTTAGTCTTGCCTGTCTGTCATGCAGGGAGTCCTTTGAGGAATTTCAGCTGTTCAATTTGTTGTAAATTCCAGGGGAGATTTGAAGAGGCTCACCTCATGCAGCCATTTCTATGATGTCTCATTGCCTTTTTAATTTGCATTTCCTTAATGACCAATGGTGATAAATATCTCTTTGTATACATATTTTTTAAAGACCGAAACTGAACGTCTACAGATGAAAATCTCATTTCTGATCTTAAGGGGAATGCCTTTAGTTTTTCCCCATTGAGTATGATATTAGCTGTGGGTTTGTCATATATGGCCTTAATTATTTTGAGATATGTTCCAGCTATTTCCACTTTGCTGAGAGTTTTTATCATAAATCGCTGCTGGATTTTGTTAAATGCTTTTTCTTCATCTATTGATGTAACCATATGATTTTTATTTTTCATTTTGTTTATGTGGTGTAGCACATTGATTTACAGATATTGAACCAAACTTACATACCAAGAATGAATTCCACTTGATCGTGTTGTATGATCTTTTTAATATATTGCTGAATTTGGTTTACTAATATTTTGTTGCGGAGTTCTGCATCAGTTTTCATTAGGGATATCAGTCTATAGTTTTCTTTTTTTGTAATGTCTTTGTGTAGTTTTGGAATCAGGGTAATGTTGGCCTTATGAAGTGAGCTTGGGAGTTTTCTCTTGGGGCTTTTGGAATAGTTTGAGGAGAATAAATGTTAATTCTTTTTTGAATGTTTGGTAAAATTCACCTTTGAAGCCATTTGGTCCAGGACTTTTGTTTGTTGGGAGCTTGTTGATTACTTATTTGATTTTATTAGTATATTCTGTTCAGATTTTCTGTTTCTTCTTCATTCAGCCTTGGAAGATTGTATGCTCCTAGGAATTTATCAATTTCTTCCAGATAGTCCAATTTGTTGGCATATAGTTGCTCATAACATTTTCTTAATTTTTTTTTGTATTTCTGTGGTGTCATTTGTCACTTTTTCTTTTTCTTTATGATTTTATTTGGGTCCTCTCTTTTTTTGCTGGATATATTGTGTGAAGGGTTTGTCAATTTTGATTATCTTTTCAAAAAAAAACAGTTCTTGGTTCCATTGATCTTTTGTATTTTTTTCCCTCCATGTCATTAATTTCTACTCTGATCTTTATTATTTCTTTTCCTGTTCTCTAGGCTTTCTGTGCTGTTTTTTTTTCCAGTTACATTAGTTTAAAGATAGACCGATGATTTGAGATTTTTTTCTTGTTTCTTTAGATAGACCTGCATTGCTATAAATTTCTTTTTTATGACTGCTTTCGCTGTGTCCCACAGATTTTGGGTCATTCTGTTTTCATTTTCATTTGTCTCAGTGTACCTTTTGATTTCATCTTTCATCTCATTGTAGGCCCATTCATTATTTAATAGCATATTGTTTTGTCTCCATGTGCTTATGTGTTTTTCAGGTTTCTTTTTCATGCAAGTTATTTCAAGTTTCATACCACTGTGGTCAGAAAAGACACTTGATATGATTTCAATCTTTAAATATATTGAGACTTGTTTTGTGGTCTAACACGTGGTCTATCTTGGGAAATGTTTCATGTGCATTTGAAAAGAGTGTATATTCTGCTTCTTTGTGATAAAATGCTCTAAAAATATAAATTACATACGTCATCAAAATGGTGGCGTGAGGTGAGCCTCTGTAAAGCTCCCCTTGAATTTACAACTAATCGAACAGCAATAACTCCACAAAGGACTCCCTGTACAGCAGACAGGCAAGACGAAGGGGCCCACTACTGAATTAACTAAAAGGTGGGCAAATCGCGCTGGCGGGGGAGGAGGGAAGTAAGAAGTACAGAGACCGAGCTGAGCGGGCAGGGGCAGGACGCAGACATAGCTCAGTGCTCGGAGCTTGCTGCGTCCCGGAACTACGACAACTGCCGGAGAGACAAGAACTCGGACAGCTAGGGCTCCGCTTATGGCCCACAGGGCTGAAGGGACAGCATATAACACGGCTGAACCCAACGCTCAAGGCAGAGACCTCGGAGAAAAGACTGAGGGAAGAAGGCTGAAAACAGTGGTTTAAGCCCTCACTGCTGAGCATAGAAAGGAAGTCTTAGGCACTGAGACTAGCCGCCCCTCCCTACCCTCCCAGAGCTCTCCCTGCCCCCACCTGGCCGATGCTAGAAGTGGAACAGTAGCAGTGTCAGATCAAAAGAACAGAAAATTTGCTGTTCTGAGACCTGTGGACTGCAGACACAGATTCGCAGCCCAAATAGTTCCGACAGAGGGGAGGGAGCTATGGAAGCAGGACTGGCTGTGGTGGTGGTCACCGCCATTGCTCTGGGCCACCTCTCACAAATCACCTCGTGCCTGGCCCCACCTATCTAGGCGGATACCTGCAGGAGTAAACAGAACTGCTGAAACATACAGGCTCTGAATCTGGTGCAGAAAGAGCTTTGGAACTTCAAAACCTCTCTGCATACCCACACGGACACTGCGCCCTGTGACCCAAGCGGACTATTAACAGAGGAGAAGCCAGTCTCCTAGGGAATCCCCCCATTGTGTGAGAAGCAGGAATAGTGCAGAGAAAACATACCACTACCGTGTGAGAGAAATAAAAGGCTGCAGTCGGAGAGGAAATAAAACATTCTACCAACAAGTACTGAAAAACAAAAGAAAGACCTCTTATCAACCTGTTGCAGAAGCCACTCCTGTAGATGTCTACGAAGAGAAATGCTAAATCAGGAACATTTTCCAAGATAGACCATATGTTAGGCCACAAAACAAGTCTTGATAAATTTAAGAAAATTGAAATCATACCAATTGTCTTCTCTAATCACAATGCTATAAAATTAGAAATGAACTACAGGAAAAAAACTGGAAGACACACCAATTCATGGAGGCTGAATAACTTATTAGTAAATAATGAATGGGTCAAGCAGGAGATCAAGGAAGAAATCAAAAGATATCTCGAGACAAACGAAAATGAAAATACAACAACCCAAAATCTATGGGATGCCACGAAAGTAGTCCTAAGAGGGAAATTCATAGCTTTGCAGGCCTACCTAAAGAAACAAGAAACATCACTAATCAATGGTTTGTATTCACACTTAAGGGATCTGGAAAAAGAAGAGAAAAATAAGCCCAAAGGGAGCACAAGGAAGAAGATAATAAAGATCAGAGCAGAAATAAATTAAATAGAAACCAGAAAAACAATACAAAAGATCAATGAATCAAAGAGTTTGTTCTTAGAGAAGATAAACAAAATTGACAAACCTTTAGCCAGACTCATTAAAAAAAGAGAGAGAGAGGACCCAAATTAATAAAATCAGAAATGAAAGAGGAGAAGTGACAATGGACACTGCAGAAATACAAAAAGTTTTAAGAAATTACTATGAGCGACTATATGCCAACAAATTTGACAATCTGGAAGAAATGGACAATTTTCTAGAGACGTACAACCTTCCAAGGGTAACTCAAGAAGAAACAGAAAACCTGAATAGTCTGATTACCACCAGGAAAATTGAATCAGTAATCAACAATCTTCCAACAAACAAAAGCCCTGGACCAGATGGCTTTACAGGTGAATTTTACAAAACGTTCAAAAAAGAATTATCACCTATTCTCCTCAAGCTCTTCCAAAAAATCCAGAAGGAGGGAAGGCTCCCAAACACTTTTTATGAGGCCACTATCACCCTGATCCCAAAATCAGACAAAGACACCACAAAAAAAGAAAACTACAGGCTGATATCTCTAATGAACATAGATGCAAAAATCGTCAACAAAATATTAGCGAACAGAATTCAGCAATACATTAAAAAGATCATACACCATGATCAAGTGGGATTCATTCCTGGTATGCAAGGGTGGCTCAACATCCGCAAATCAATTAATGTGATACACCACATTAACAAAATGAAAAATAAAAATCACATGATCATATCAATAGATGCAGAAAAAGCATTTGATAAAATCCAACAGCCATTTATGATAAAAACCCTTAAGAAAGTGGGAATAGAGGGATCATATCTCAACATAATAAAGGCCATATATGACAAACCAACAGCTAACATCATACTCAATGGGGAAAAGCTAAAACCATTAACCCTAAGATCAGGAACAAGGCAAGGTTGCCCACTATCTCCACTTCTATTCAACATAGTGCTGGAAGTTCTAGCCACAGCAATCAGACAAGAAAAAGAAATAAAAGGCATCCAAATTGGTAAGGAGGAAGAAAAATTATCATTATATGCAGATGATATGACACTATATAGAGAGAACACTAAAGACTCCACCAAGAAGCTATTAGAGCTGATAGATGAATTTAGTAAAGTAGCAGGATACAAAATTAATATTCAGAAATCAGTTGCATTTGTACATACCAATAATAAAACATCAGAAGGAGAAATTAAAAAAACAATCCCATTTACAATTGCTCCAAAGACTATAAAATACCTGGGAATAAATTTAACCAAAGAAGTAAAAGATCTGTACTCAGAAAATTATAAGACACTGAAGAAAGGAATGAAAGAAGATACAAGTAGATGCAAACAAATATCATGTTCATGGATAGGAAGAATTAATATAGTTAAAATGTCCATACTGCCTAAGGCGATATACACATTCAACGCAATTCCAATCAAACTACCAGAGACGTTTTTCACAGAAATAGAACATATAATCCTAAAATTTATATAGGACAATAAAAGACCCTGTATAGCCTCAGCAATCTTGAGAAATAAGAACGAAGTGGGAGGTATAACAATATCTGACTTCAAATACCTGACTACAAGTCTACAGTAATCAAAATGGCATGGTACTGGCATAAAAAGAGACACATAGATCAATGGAAAAGAATAGAGAGTCCAGAAATAAATCCATGTATATATGGCCATTTAATCTATGACAATGGAAGCAAGAAAGTACCGTGGGGTAAAGACAGTCTATTCAATAAGTGGTGCTGGGAAACCAGGACATACACATGCAAAAAAATGAAGCTGGACCACATCTTTACACCATATAAAAAATAAATTCAAAATGGCTTAAATACTTAAGTGTAAGATCTGAAACCATAAAATACCTAGAACAAAATATAGGAAGAAACTTCTCAGACATAACCTGGAGTAAGATTTTTACTGGTATATCCCCTCGCGCAAGGGAAGTAAAAAAAAAAATAAACATGTGGGATTATATCAAACTAAAAATTTTTTTCATAGCAAAGGAAACCATCAATAAAACAAAAAGGGATCCTACTGAATGGGAAAAGATATTTGCCAATGATATATCTGATAAGGGATTAATATCACAAATCTATAAAAAAATCACTCAACGCAACGCCAAAAAAAAACAAAAAAAAAACCGACCCAATTAAAACATGGGCAGAGGACTTGAAGAGACATTTTTCTAAAAAGGACATACAGATGGCAAACAGACATATGAAGAAATGCTCAACCTCACTAACCATTAGAGAAATGCAAATAAAAACCACAATGAGATACCACCTCACCCCAGTCAAAATGGCTATCATCAATAAATCAACAAACAACAAGTGCTGGTGCGGATGTGGAGAAAAGGGAACGCTTGTGCACTGTTGGTGGGATTGCAGATTGGTGCAGCCACTATGGAAAACAGTATGGAGGTATCTCAAAAATCCGAAAATGGAACTACCCTATGATCCAGTAATTCCACTCCTAGGTATCTCTCCGGAGAAATCCAAAACTGCAATTCAAAAATCTTTATGCACTCCTATGTTAATTGCAGTACTATACACAATAGCTAAGACATGGAAACAACCGAAATGCCAATCGGTAGATGACTGGATTAAGAAAATGTGGTACATTTATACAATGGAGTATTACGCAGCCATAAAGAAGAAAGAAATCTTACCATTTGCAACAACATGGATGGACCTAGAGAACATTATGTTAAGTGAAATAAGTCAGACAGAGAAAGATAAGTACCATATGATCTCACTTATATGCGGAATCTAAAGAAAAGAATAAGTGAATGAACTAATCAGAAACAGTTTTGGAGACAAAGAGAAAAAACTGAGGGTTGCTAGATGGGCTGGGGGGGTGGGGCTAAAGGGGAAGGTGAGGGGATTATAAAACAATCAGTAACCACAAGATGGCCATGGGGTTTTGAAAATTAATCTGGGGAACGTAATTTAGTGCTTACCAGAAGGTAAGGGGGTGGGGAGTGGGAGATGAGGGTAAGGGGGATCAAATATATGGTGATGGAAGGAGAACTGACTCTGGGTGGTGAACACACAATGTAATTTATAGATGATGTGATACAGAAATGTACACCTGAAATCTATGTAATTTTACTAACAATTGTCACCCCAATAAATTAAAAAAAAAAAGAAATACTAAATCACTAATTGCCATGTATAACCGAGGCGAGAAGACAGCTCAGAAAGAAAGTGAGAAGTCTCCAAAAAGGGAACTTAAAGTTATATATGTGACTTAAACAACAGAGAATTCAAGATTGCAGTTCTGAAAGAACTCAACGAGATGCAAGAAAACAAAGAAAGGCACTTTAATGAACTCAGAAACGCAATCAAGGAACAACATGAGTATTTTACAAAAGAGATTGAAATTCTAAAAAACAACCAAATACAATTTCTGGAGATTAAGAACTCAATGGAAGAAATTAAGAATGAAATAACCAGCTTAGGTAGTAGAGTTGATCAGATGGAGGAAGGAATCAGTGACACCGAATACAGTAACTTGGAAATTACACAGATCGAAAAAGAGACTTGAGACTTAAAAGAAATGAAAGAACTCTACAAGAACTTTCTGACTCCATCAGAAAGAGCAATATAAGAAAAATGGGCATAACAGAAGGAGAAGAAAGAGAGAAGGGAACAGAGAATATACTCAAACAAATTGTTGATGAGAACTTCCCAAACTTGTGGAAAGAACTGGATCCTCGAATCCAAGAAGCAAATAGAACACCTAATTACCTAAATCCCAACAGCCCTTCTCTAAAGCACATTGTATTGAAGCTGTCTAAAATCAACGACAAAGAAAGAATACTCAAGGCAGCCAGGGAAAAGAAGACAGTAACCTAGAAAGGAAAGCCCATTAGATTATCATCAGATTTTTCAGCAGAAACTCTACAAGCCAGGAGGCAGTGGAACCAAACATTCAAACTATTGAAAGAGAGAAATTATGAGCCAAGAATAATGTATCCAGCAAAGATATCCTTTAGACATGAAGGAGGAATAAAGACCTTTCCAGACATAGAGAAGCTGAGGGAATTTTCTAATACACAACATGAACTACAAGAAATACTAAAGGAGGCTATTCGACCACCATCAACAGGGACAATTTGTGGCAACGAAAACATGAAAAGGGGGAGAGTAAAAGCCTGAACCAGTGTATGGGAATGGAGAAAGTAAACATGTTGAAGAAAATAGAATATTCTAAATATCAAACTTTCTTTTACTTAAAGTTAACGGTAACCACTCAAGAAAAATCTAGAACTGAAATACATACTGTAATAAAAGTAGAAACAGAGGGAAACATTATAGAATACCACCACTCAGAAATAATAGACAACAACAAAAAAGCAAAGAAACAATGGAGATACAGCCTTACCAGAAAACTGAAGATAGAACGACAGGAAATCCTCACATATCAATAATCACCCTAAATGTAAATGGACTGAACGCAATAAAAAGGCACAGAGTAGCAGACTGGATCAAAAAACTAAACCCAACCATATGCTGTCTCCAAGAGACACATCTCAGCTACAAGGACAAGCATAGACTCAAAGTGAAATGGTGGAAATTGACACTCCAAGCAAATAGTACCCAGAGGAAATCAGGTGTAGCCATAATGATATCAGATGAAACAGACTTCAGGGTGAAAAAGATAACAAGAGACAAAGGTGGACATTTCACAATGGTAAAAGGGACTATACAACAAGAAGATATAACAGTCGTCAATATTTATGTGCCCAATCAGGGAGCACCGAAATATACCAAGCAACTACTAACATAACTAAAGGGAGAAATTGATCAAAACACAATTCTACTAGGGGACCTAAATACATCATTGACAGCTATGGATAGATCATCCAAACAGAAAATAAATAACGAAATAGCAGCCCTAAATGACACATTAGATGAAATGGACATAATTGACATATATAGAGCACTTCATCCTAAAACATCAGACTATATATTCTTTTCTAGTGTACATGGAACGTTCTCCAGGATAGACCATATATTGGGACATAAAATCAGCCTCAGCAAATATAAGAAAATTGAAATCATACCAAGCATATTCTCTGATCACAATGATTTGAAATTGGATATCAACTGCAAAAAGAAAGCAGGAAAAACACAAATAAACGGAGATTAAACAACATACTTTTAAAGAACGACTGGGTCAAAGAAGAAATTAAAGGAGAAATCAAAAGATACATAGAAAAAATGACAATGAAAATATGTCCTACCATAATTTTTGGGATGCAGCGAAAGCAGTTTTAAGAGGGAGATTTATATCATTACAGTCCTATCTCAACAAACAAGAAAAATCCCAAATAAACAACCTCGTGTTACACCTTAAAGAACTAGAAAAAGAAGAACAAGTGAAACCCAAGGTCAGCAGAAGAAAGGAAATAACAAAAATCAGAGCAGAACTAAATGAAATAGAGAACAAAAAGACAATAGAAAAAATTAATGTGACAAAGAGCTGATTCTTTGAAAAGATTAACAAAATTGACAAACCGTTGGCTAGAGTCACTAAGACAAAAAGAGAGAAAACACTAATTAACAAAATCAGAAATGAAAAAGGGGAAGTTATCACGGACACCACAGAAATACAAAGGATCATCCAAGAATACTATGAAGGACTATATGCCACCAACTTCAATAACCTAGAAGAAATGGACAAGTTCTTAGGAACATATAGCCGACCAAGGCTGAACCATGAAGAACTGGAAAATCTAAACCGCCTGATCACCAGTAATGAAATTGAATCCGTCATCCAAAACCTTCCAAAATGCAGACCACGGGACCAGATGCCTTCACTAGTGAATTCTACCAAACCTTCAAAGAGGATCTAATACCAATCCTGCTCAAACTCTTCCAAAAAATTGAAGAAGAGACAGTACTCCCTAACTTATTTTATGAGGCCAACGTTACCATCATACCAAAACCTGGTAAGGACAACACAAAGAAAGAAAACTACAGACCAATATCTCTGATGAATACAGATGCAAAGATCCTAAACAAAATTCTAGCAAATCGAATACAACAATGCATTAAAAAGATCATTCATCACGACCAAGTGGTGTTCATCCCTGGGGCACAACGATGGTTCAACATCCCCCAATCCATCAATGTGATACATCACATAAATAAAATAAAGGACAAAAATCATATGATTATATCAATTGATGCAGAAAAAGCATTTGACAAGATACAAGATCCATTTATGATTAAAACAGTTAATAAAATAAATGTTAATAAAACAAATGGACAAGTTCTTAGAAACATATAGCCGTCCAAGGCTGAACCATGAAGAACTGGAAAACCTAAACAGACCGATCACCAGTAATGAAATTGAGTCAGTCATCCAAAATCTTCCAAAATTCAAAAGCCCGGGACCAGATGGCTTCACTAGTGAATTCTACCAAACCTTCAAAGAGGATCTAATACGAATCCTGATCAAACTCTTCCAACACTTAATTAAAACACTTAATAAAATAGGTACAGAAGGAAAATACCTTAACATAATAAAGGCCATATATGACAAGCCGTCATCTAATCTCATAATTAATGTTAAAAAAATTAAAGCCCTTTGCTCTACGTTCAGGAACACGACAGGGCTCTCCCCTATCACCTCTGCTTTTCAACATAGTGTTGGAAGTCCTTGCCAGAGCAATCAGGCAAGAGAAAAAGATAAAAAACATCCATATTGGGAATAAAGTAGTTAAATTATCACTCTTTGCAAACGACACGATGCTATGTATAGAAAACCCTAAAGACTCCACCAAAAAGCTATTCGAAACAATCAACGAATACAGAAAAGTTGCTAGCTACAAAATCAACGTACATGAGTCCAATGCATTCCTATACACTAACAATGAAATATCAGAAAAAGAAATACAAAAAAAACAAAAAAACAAAAAACAATTCCTTTTGCAATTGCAGCAAAAAGAATCAAATACCTAGGAATAAACTTAACCAAGGATGTGAAGGACATATACGCTGAAAACTGTCAGACATTTTCGAAAGAAATTGAAGGCACAAAGAAATGGAAAGACATTCCGTGCTCATGGATTGGAAGAATCAACAGTTAAAATGGCCATATTGCCCAAAGCAATATACAGATTTAATGCAATCCCTATCAAAATCCCAATGGCATTTTTTAAAGAAATAGAATGAAAAATCATCAGATTTTATTAATTTGGGTCCTCTCTCTTTTTTTTTAATGAGTCTGGCTAAAGTTTTGTCAATTTGGTTTATCTTCTCTAAGAACCAACTCTTGGATTCATTGATCTTTTGTATTGTTTTTTCTGGTTTCTATTTCATTTATTTCTGCTCTGATCTTTATCTCCTTCCGTGTGCTCCCTTTGGGCTTATTTTGCTGTTCTTTTTCCAGATCCCTTAAGTGTGAAGATAAACTGTTGATTAGTGATGTTTCTTGTTTCTTTAGGTAGGCCTGCAACGCTATGAATTTCCCTCTTAGGACTGCTTTCGCGGCATCCCATATATTTTGGGTCGTCGTGTTTTCATTTCCGTTTGTCTCGAGATATCTTTTGATTTCTTCCTTGATCTCCTGCTTGACCCATTCATTATTTAGTAACATGTTATTCAGCCTCCATGAATTGGTGTGTCTTCCGTTTTTTTTCCTGTAGTTCATTTCTAATTTCATAGCACTGTGGTCAGAGAAGACAATTGGTATGATTTCAATTTTCTTAAATTTATCAAGACTTGTTTTTTGGCCTAACATATGGTCTATCTTGGAAAATGTTCCATGTGAGCTTGAGAAGAACGTGTATTTTCCAGCATTGGGGTGAAATGTTCTGAAAACATCGATTAAACCCAAGTGGCCCAATGTATCATTTAAGGCTGTTGTTTCCATATTGATTTTCTGTCTGGAAGACCTGTCCCTTGTCAGAGGTGTGTTGAAGTCCCCTACTATAATAGTGTTACTGTTGATCTCTGTCTTTATGTCAGTCAATATCTGTTTTATATATTTAGGTGCTCCTATGTTGGGTGCATAGATGTTTACTAGGGTTATGTCCTCTTGTGGGATCTATCCCTTTATTATTATATAGTGCCCATCTTTTTCTTTTAATATGTTCTTCATTTTAAAGTCTATTTTGTCAGATATAAGTATTGCAACTCCAGCTTTTTTCTCATTTCGATTTGCATGAAATATCTTACTCCAACCCTTCACTTTCAGCCTGTGTGTGTCTTTTGATCTGAGGTGAGTCTCTTGTATACAGCATATACAAGGGTCTTGCTTTGTTATCCACTCAGCCACCCTATGTCTCTTGATTGGAGCATTTAATCCGCTTACATTTAAAGTGATTATTGATATGTACATAGTTATTGCCATTTTTAAATTTGTAGTTAGATTGTTTTCATCTTTCTTCTGTTTACAGAATTCCTTTTAGTATTTCTTGCAATGCTGACTTGGTGGTAATAAATTCCTTTAGCTTATTCTTTTCTGGGAAGCTCTTTATCTCTCCATCAACTTTAAATGATAGCCTTGCTGGATAAAGCAATCTAGTTTGTAGGCCTTTGTTTTCCATCACTTTGAGTATCTTTTGCCACTCCCTCCTGGCCTTCAATATTTCTCTAGAAAAGTCATTTGATGGCCTTGTGGGAGTTCCCTTGTATGTAACCCTCTGTCTTTCTCTTGCTGCTTTTAGGATTCTCTCTTTGTCTTTGAGCTTTGCCATTTTAACTATAATGTGTCTTGCTGTGGACCTGTTTGGGTTTATCCTGGTTGGAACTCTCTGCACTTCCTGGGCTTGTATGTTGGTTTCCTTCATCAGGTTGGGGAAGTTTTTGGACATTATTACTTCAAATATGTTCTCAATCCCTTGCTTCCTCTCTTCACCTTCTGGTATTCCTATGATGCACACTTTGTTGTGCTTGATGTTATCCCAGATGTCTTTTATACCATCTTCATTGTTTTTTATTCTTTTTTCTTTCTGTTGTTCTGTTTGGGTGATCTCTGCTAACTTGTCTTCTAAGTCGCTGATTCGATACTCTTCCTCATCTGACCTGCTGTTAATTCCTTCAAGTGAGTTCTTTATTTCGGTAATTGTGTTCTTTAGTTCTAACTGGTTGTTCTTTATGATTTCTACATCCCTCTTTATGTCATCTCTAAGTTCCTTATACATTCTTATCATCAGTGTTCTCAATTCTGTCTGTGATAGGTTGGTTACCTCTGTTTCATTTGGTTCCATTTCTGGAGGTTTCTTCTTTTCTTTTATTTGGAACATGTTTCTTTGTTTCCCCATTCTGGCTGACTCTCTGTGTTTCCTTTGATGTATTAGGTAGATCCCCTAGAGTTCTTAGTTCTTGCTGGGTTATCTTCTGTAGTATGTGTCCTTTATATTTGACTTGCACTACTTCCTTCTTCTCCTCTGTGTGTGCTCCAAAGGTGACTCGTGTTGTGTATATTGTCCTGTTCAAGAAGATCTTTAATTGCTTTTCGCTTGTGAGTAGGTGGGGTTAACTCCTAGGCTGACTAGTTGTGAGACTTGGCTCTGCCCACAGCAGGGTGTTCTGCTGCGTGAGGATTGACCACTTAAATGTGGTTTGGTCTCTATGGGCTCTTGTGCCTGTAGAGAATTCCCTCTAGGTGTGTGACTTGTAGGGCACAGCCAGTATTACTGTGGTTTGGTCTGGAGTTGGCCTCTGGATATGTTGAATCTTGTGCCTCTTAAGCTGGGCCCTGGTAGGGCAATTTCAGAACAAGGCAAATCACCAAGCACAACAACAACAACAAAGAAAAAATCAAATACATTCACATGTGAAAAACAACAGACAACCCCCACTCAACACTGGCAAAGATATCAAAGCTATAAAGACAAAAGAAAACAAAACAAAAGCAGTGCCAGTCTTGGCTTAAGCCCACCAAGTAATCTCCAGTTTGTCCTCTGCTGTACCAAAGAGTCCCCTATGTATTGTGCAGGCAGAGCCGGTCACCTGGTGCCCAGATTGACGTTGGGACTGCAGATTCAGATGCGTTGGGCTGAGGGGTCTGGATGGTAGTTTTTACAAAGTCAGTGCAGGTTCTGTGTTTGCCTGCATATATGCACACTGAGAGTAGAACCACCAGCCCTGTGTCCAGTTCTTGTGAGCCTTCAGGCACTTCTTCCGTGTGTGTGTGTGTGTGTGTGTGTGTGTGTGTGTGTGTGTATGTTTGTGTAGCGGGCGGGAGATTTCTGAGATGCTGAAAGCTGGGAGCTGCATCTGCCACTTACTGCTGATCCCTGGGAGTGCCTCCACAGTTGTATTTTCCCTGCCCTAGGCAGGCCAGAAAGGGTGGGGGCTGGGGGTAGAGGAGTCTCTTTTCTCCTAGCCCAGCAAAAATCACACTGTCCCCAACCTCTTCCCTGGGTCAGAGCTGCCCACCAGTCTTCCCAGAGCCTGAGCACTATGGCTCCTCTGTAATCTGACACTACTCCTCAGTTCAGGGGCCAGTTTAAGTCTCTGGAAGGGCGGAGGCAGAATTGGAAGAGTGGGGGTGAGTGGCCCAGGTATGGAATCTGTGTCCTTTGTCCGACCTAGTGCCCAACTGGAGGTCCCAGCTGAGGTTATTGCCTCAAATGCTGGATATGCTGCTCCCTCTGCGGGAGAGATCAGCTGGGGGATGCAAGGAAAGAGCCCACCTCCTGGCTTCTGTGTTCTCTGTTCCGTACTGGGATCCCCTGCGTCTCTGCAGCTGTGGATGCTGGCAGCGTTTCCACCACCCTAGATGCAGGCCGTGTCTCCACAACTGAAGATGCGGGCCACGTCCCCACAGCCACTGGTGCAAACTGAGTTTCCACCGCCGCAGATGCGCACCGCATACCCGCAGCCGCAGATGCGGGCCGCGTCTCCCCTCCGCTCCCTTCCCTCTTCCCCTGCTCGCGCAATTTGCCTGCCTGCAAGTAATCCTTGCACGAGTCACTTAGCTGTTCTGCGTGATGAGCAGAGAGTCCTTTGATGGGTTATATGTCCCGTTTGTGATGAGATCCGGAGGAAAACTCAAAAAGTGTGCCCTGATGCTGCCATTCCTATGACGTCACTCTCTTTAATTCTTTTTTAACTCTTTTTTGTTTTCTCTTTTTGCTCACTCTCTCTCTTTTCTTTCCTTCTTTATTTTTCCTACTCTTTTTGTTGTTGTGTTTCTTCTGTTTGTCTAGTTTTGTTTTTTCTGGTGTTTTTTCGTTTTTTTCTGTTGTTTGTTGGTTTGTTTTGCTTTTATTTTCTTGTTTTGTTTTTTTTTCATTTTTTTTTGTGTTTTTCTTTGTTTTGATTGCTTGTTGTGTGTGATTTTTGAGTGTGTACTTGTTTTGTGTTGTTGTTGGTTTGTATTGTTTTGTTTTATGGAGTCATCAAGGGGCCAGCACTGGTCCAGGAGCTCAGACTACACCAAATTTGCAGAAACCGCTGACCACACCCTTTATCTCCCTGTAACCTCACCTTGTCCATATACAACTGCATTGCTAGGGGCATTCTGTGCACCTGGATGAATGGCCTTGCCCCCACAAACCACAGAAGAGGTTTTCTACAGCAACAAACAATCTGTAACAGCCTGGTGAGATTTTAATGGTGAACAGTGACACAAATACTGCACCACAACCATTTGGGAGTAGCTCATGGGAATTTATGAGCTTGCAGTGAAGCTGGCAGCAGTGTCCTAGGGGCACCATATAAGGTGGTCACAGGCCAGGTACAGGCATTAGATCTGAACCGGCATTAATGTTGTAAACACCACTGGTCACATTTCATGACTCACTGGAACTCCAGCCCACCCAGCTAATGCTGCATTGCCAAAGGCACTCTCAATATGAGGTCAACCAGCCAGACACATGCTCCTAAGGAGTCTCTTTCAACAATTGGGCCTTACAGGTAACAGACAAGTGACAACAGGGCTAGGGGGCCCTGGGCCATTTTCTAAGCTGCCTCACGCCCAATATTGGAGGCAGCCACTTTTAGTTCATGGAGAGGCCACCCCCACATGCCTCTGACCAGCCAATCACATACAGCTGGAGGCACCTATAAGGTAGTCACAGGCTGATAACAGACAGTGCTGAAGTTGCCCTGCATGGGAGCCACACCCAAGTAATACCAGAAACAATACACCCAGTGGCCAGCTTCAGCCCAAATGAGAGCATTACCTTATTTGACCTTCAAGCAGCATACCCAAAGGAAATTCTCAACAGGCACAAGTGCCTGCAGGGGTGAAGCTCCCATTAAGGGGGTCAGCCCTCACACAGCAGCTCATACATTGTGGGCATTGCCAATCCTCATAGCTAGTCAGCCTGGGAGTCAATCCCACCCACTGGCATGCCAACAGCAATCAAAGTCCAACCACAACAGAAGAACACTCACAAAAGTAGGGACACCTCTGGAACACATGCACAGGAGATTATTCATAGTGAGCAATTTGTCTACAAAGGACACATGCTACATAAGGTCACCCAGCAAAGACTGAGAGACATAGGTGATCTAGCTAATACACAGAAGCAAACACAGAGTGACAGCCACAATGAGGAAACAAAGAAATGTCCCAGATAAAAGAACAGAAGGAACTTCCAGGAATAGAACTAAATGAAATGAAGGCAGACAACCTACCAGATACAGAGTTTAAAAGACTGATGATAAGAATGATGAAGGAATTTAGTGAGGATTTCAACAAAAAGATAGCAAGCAGAAAGAAGAACATATAAACCATAACAAAGAACAAGTCAGAAATAAGGAATACAATAACTGAAGTGAAGAATACACTAGAAGGAATCACAAGCAGATTAGATGGATCAGAGAATTGAATCAGTGATTTAGTAGACAAAGTAGTAGAATTCACCCAGTCAGAACAACAAAAAGAAAAAAGAATAAAAGATAATGAAAACAATTTAAGAGACTTGTGGGACAACATCAAGTGCAACATTAGCATTATAGGAATACCAGAAGGAGAAGAGAAGGAGCAAAGGATTGAGAACATATTTGAAGAAATAATGACTGAAACTTCCTTAACCTGGTGAAGGAAAATGACATGCAAGCCCAGGAAATGCAGCAAGTTCCAAACAAGATAAACCCAAACAGGCCCACACAAAGACACATCATAGTTAAAATGGCAAAATTTAAAGAAAAAGAGAGAATCCTAAAAGCAGCAAAAGAAAGACAGCTAGTTAATTACAAGGGAGCTCCCATAAGACTATCAGCTTACTTTTCTACAGAAAATTTGCAGGCCAGAACGGAGTGGTAAGAAATATTCAAAGAGATTCAAAAAAAAAAAAAAAAAAAAAAAGATCTATAACCAAGACTGCTCTACACAGCGAGGCTATCATTTAAAATTGAAGGAGAGATAAAGAGCTTCCCAGAAAAGAATAAACTAAAGGAATTCATTACCACCAAGCCAGTATTGCAGGAAATGTTAAAAGGGCTTCTTTAAGCAGAAGAAACTTAAAAACAAATTAACTAATGAAGACCAGAAATACGAATAATAAAATGGCAATAACTATGTACCTATAAATAATCACTTTAAATGTAAATGGATTAAATACTCCAATCAAAAGACATAGGGTAGGTGAGTGGATAAGAATACAAGACCTATGCATATGCTGTTTACAAGAGACCAAACTCAGATCAAAAGTCACACACAGACTGAAAATACAGGGATGGAATAAGATATTTCACACAAATGGAAACCAGATGAAAGTGGGGGTAGCAATGCTTATATCATATAAAATAGATTTTAAAATGAAGACTATAATAAAAGACAAAGTAGGGCACTATGTAATAATAAAGAGATCAATCCAACAAGAAAAAATAACCCTAGTAAACAACTATGCACCCAACACAGGAGCACCTAAATATATAAAAACAGATATTGACTGACATAAAGACAGAGATCAACAGTAGCACTAACATAGTAGGGGATTTCAACACTCCACTGACACCAATGGACAATTCCATCAAACAGAAAATCAATATGGAAACAGTGGCCTTAAATGACACATTAGACCGGATTGATTTAACTGATATTTTTAGAGCATTTCATCCCAAAATAACAGAATATACATTCTTCTCAAGTGCACATGGAACATTTTCCAAGGTAGACCACAAAACAAGTCTCAATAAATGTAAGAAGATTGGAATCATATCAAACGTCTTCTCTGACCACAGTGCTATGAATCTAGAAATCAATTACAAGAAGAAAACCAGAAAACACACATGGAGGCTGAATAACATGTTACTAAATAATGAATGGGTCAACAATAAAATCAAGGAAGAAATCAAAAGTACCTTGAAATAAACAAAAATGAAATAACAAGGACCCAAAATCTATGGGATGCAGACCAATCCTAAAGAAACAAGAAAAGTCTCAAATCAATAGTCTATCTTTACACCTAAAGGAACTGGAAAAAGAACAACAAACGAAGCCCAAAGTGCATACAAGGAAAGAAATAATAACGATCAGAGCCAAAATAAATGAAACAGAGACCAAAAACAAAACAAACAAACAAACAACAACCAAAAAAAATACAAAAGATCAATGAAACCAACAACTGGTACTTTGAAAAGGTAAAAAAAAATTGACAAGCCTTTAGCCAGACTCATCAAAAAAAAAGAGAAAGAGGATCCAAATTAATAAAATCAACAATGAAAGAGCAGAAGTGACAACAGACACCACAGAAATGCAAAAACTTTGAGAAAATACTACGAGAAACTATATGCTAACGAATTAGAACACCTGGAAGAAAAGGATAAATTTCTGGAAGCATAGAATCTTGCAAGGCTGAATCAAGAAGAAACAGATAATCTGAATTGACTGCTTACTACCAATGAAATTGAATTAGTAGGCAACAAGCTCCCAGCTAACAAAAGCCCAGGACCAGATGTCTTCACAGGTGAATTTCAGCAAACATTCAAAAAAGAACTATCACTGATTCTCTTCAAATTATTCCAAAAACTCCAGAAGGAGGGAAGTCTCCCTAGCTCATTTGTGAGGCCTCTATCATCCTGATCCCCAAACCAGACAAAGACATTACAAAAAAAAGAAAGCAAGAAAGCTATAGGCTGATATCTCTAATGAACATAGACAAAAAAGTCCTCAACAAAATATTAGCAAACAGAATTCAGCAATACATTAAAAAGATCATATACCACAAGCAAGTAGGATTCATTCTTGGTATGATATCCACAAATCAATTAATGTGATACACCATATTAACAAAATGAAAAATAAAAATCATATGGTCATCTCATTAGATGCAGAAAAAGCTTTTGAAAACATCCAGGAGCCATTTATGATAAAAACTCTCAGAAAAGTGGAAACAGAGGGATCATATCTCAAAATAATAAAGGACATATATGATAAACCCACAGTTAACATCATACTCAATGGGGATAATCTAAAAGCATTCCCCTTAAGATCAGAAACAATGCAAGGTTGCCCACTTTCTCCACTTCTATTCACCATAGTGCTGGAAGTTCTAGCCACAGCAATCAGACAAGCAAAAGAATTAAAAGGCATCCAATCTGGAAAAGAAGTAAAATTGGCATTATATGCAGATGACATGAGACTATATGGAGAGACTCCCAAAGACTCCATCAAAAAGCTGTTAGAACTGATAAATGAATTTAGTTAAGTAGCAGGATACAGAACTAATATTCAGAAATCTCTTGCATGTGTATGCACCAATAACAAACTATTGCAAAGGAATTAAGAAAACAATCCCACTTACAACTTCTTCAAAATCAATAAAATACTTAGGAGTAAATTTAACCAAGGAAGTAAAAGACCTGTACTCAGAAAATTATAAGACATTAAAGAGAAAAATTAAAGAAGATACAAATAAATGGAAACATATACCATGCTCATGGATAGAAAGAATTAATATAGTTAAAGTGGCCATACTACCCAAAGCAATATACAGATTCAACAAAATCCCTATGAAGTTATCAATGACATTTTTCACAGAACTAGAAAATATAAACCTAAAATTTATGTGGAATCTTAGAGACACCAAATAGCCACAGTAATCTTGATAAATAAGGACAAAGTGGGAGGTATCATATTACCTGATGCCAAATCATACTACAAGGCTATAGTAATCAAAACGTGACATTGGCATAAAAACAGAAACATGGATCAATGGAACAGAATAGAGAGCCCAGTAATAAATCCATGCCTATATGTTCATTTAATCTATGGCAATAGAAGCAAGAATTTATGTTGGGGTAAAGATAGTCTATTTAATAAATTGTACTGGGAAAATTGGACAGACACAGGAAAAAAAACTGAAGCTGGACAACCTTATTACACCACATACAAAAATAAATTCAAAATGGATCAAAGACTTAAATGTAAGACCTGAAACCATAAAACTCCTAGAAGAAAATTTTGGAAGTAAATTTGCAGTCATTACCCTTAGTAACATTTTTACTGATATATCTTCAGACAAGGAAAGCAAAAGAAAAAATAAATACATGGGACCACATCAAACTAAAAAATTTTTCCACAGCAAAGGAAACGATCAATAAAACAAGGCATTCTATTGAAAGGGAGAAGATATTTGCCAATGATACATCTTATAAGGGGTTAATATCCAAACTTTATAAAAAAAACTCATACAACTCAACACCAAAAAAGACAAGCAACCTAATTTAAAAATGGGCAAATGACATACAGATGGCTAACAGATATATGAAAAACTGCTCAACATCACTAATCATTAGAGAAATGCCAATAAAAACCACAATGAGATACAACCTCACTCCTTTCAGAATGGCTATCATCAATAAATCAACAAACAAGTGTTGGCAAGGATGTGGAGTGTGGGGAGCCAAGGTTTCTTGTAACTCTGGGCCTTACAGACTGGCTCGGCTTATGATTAACCTGCTTTTGCTCCTAAGGCATTGTCTTTGCCTGCGCCTGGAGGGTGCTTACAAGCTGCTGAGGTATGGGGTAGGAATGGCCGGTTCCCGGACACAGAGGACTGATGATTATCAGGATAATTGGTGGGCTCTGTCATGGGATAATGACTTTGGGGTAGTTTCAGTGATTTTGTAGTTTCTATGTAGAAGTTAAAAATTTACTTTCAATGAGGTAATGCTTATTTGTGATTGTTAAGCTGCACGTACCCAGATGGTATAAATTGGTGAAGGAGAACAAACCCGGTGCTTCAGCATCACTGGAGACCGATCTATCGCATCATCATTTGTGTGAGTGTCTTTTTTCATTCTCACTCCCCCATTTAGGTACTGATCGATTTGTGACGGCTGGCACGCCACAGTGGAGAAAAGGGAACCCTCTTGCACTGTTGGTGGGATTGTACATTGGTGCAGCCACTATGGAAAACTGTATGGAGGTACCTCAAAAAACTGGTAATGGGACTTCCTTATGACCCAGCAAGTCCACTCCTGAATATGTATCCAAAGAAATTCAAAACACTAATTCAAAAAATATATGCACCCCTATGTTTATTGCAGTGCTATTCACAATAGGCAAGATATGGAAACAACTGAAATGTCCATCGATAGACAATTGGATAAAGAAACTGTGGTATATGGCACTATTTCATCTTTTCTTATGGCAGAATAGTATTCCATTGGGTATATATACCACAACTTCTTTATCCAACCATCTATTGAACACACTTTGATACATTAGATGCATTTCCATGTCTTGGCTACCATAAATAAAACTGGAATGAACATCGGAGCACATATATGTTTTCCAATAAGTGTTTTCAGATTTTTTGGGTGTATAACCAGGAGAGGGATTGCTGGGTCATATGGTAATTATATTCTTAATTTTTTGAGGAAACTCCATGCTGCCTTCCATAGCAGCTGCACCAATCTGCATTCCCACCAACAGTGTATGAAGATTCCTTTTTCTCCACAGCCTCTCCAACACTTGTGATTATTTGTCTTGTTGATGATCACCATTCTAACTGGTGGGAAGTGATATCTCATTATGGTTTTTATTTACATTTCTCAGATGATTAGTCATGTTGAGCATTTTTTCATATGTCTGTTGGCCATCTGTATGTCCTCTTTGAAGGAATGAACACATAATGTGATATATAGATGATGTATTACAGAATTGTACACCTGAGACTTATGTAACTTAACTAACAATTGTCACCCCAATAAACTGTGTTAAAGAAAAGAAATTGAAATTAAAAAAAAAAAAAGAAACTGTGGTATATTTATACAATGGAGTATTACTCGGCCATAAAGAAAAATGAAATATTACCATTTGCAATGACATGGATGGACCTAGAGAATATAATGCTAATTGAAATTAGTCAGATGGAGAAAAACAAATGCTATATGATATCAGTTATATGTGGAATCTAAAGAATAGAATAAACGAACAAACAAAACAGAAATAGACTCAGAGATTTAGGGGAAAAAACTGAGGATTGCAAGGTGGGAGGGGGTGGGGTTGGGGGAGAAGGTAAAGGGATTGGAAAGTATAAACTAGTAATCATAAAATAGCCATGGGGATTTGAAATACAGTTTGGGGAATATAATCAATAATGTAATGATTTTGTAGGGGTCAGATGGGATACGGAATGTCAACTATTATATATATATATATATATATATATATATATATATATATATATATACAGGATATGGAGTACAGCATAGGAAATAGAGTCAATGGAATTGTAACAGCAATGTACAATATCAGAGGGGTAGTAGATTGGGGAAGGGTGGTTATTACTTGGTGAGGGTGTAGATTTCTATCATATTGTTTTGTACACCTGAAGCTAATAAAAAAATAAAAACATTATGGTATGTCCTCATCCACCTTATTCACTGGTTCTGGCACCATGCGATTTCTGGCTCTTCATAGTAATATTCAATAAATATTAGCTTCTTCTCTTTTATAGTGTCTTCCTATAAACTCCAGATCCCCAGAGACGTTATTCTTTTCTTTAATTATCTGGAGGCTCCCCAACATAGAACACACTTTGTATTAATTGATAACTGAAGACTTGGGTTTAAGTGGTTCCATTACTAACAAACTATAACATTAATAAATTACTTAACTTGTGGTTGCTTTGGTTTTTTTCATATCTTAGAAGGTGATATATAACAGTGCTTCAAAATTTAATATGTATATGAATTATCTGGGTGTCTTGTTAAAATGCAGGCTCTGATTTAGTAGCTATAATAAGCAGAATACTAAGATTCCTGCCCCCTAGTGTACCTGCCTGGTATAATTCCCTCCCATTGCATTGGGGTAAGACCGGGAGCATATGATAAGATGTCACTCCCCTGATTAGGTCATGTTAGATAGTAAAGATGAGGAATTCTATTAATGTAATTTAAGGTCCCAAATCCTGGGAGAGCCTCACCTAATCAAGTAAGCCCATTGAGAGTGTCCAGAGGTCAGAGATCAGAGATGGAACGTCAGAGACTCTCTTGCTGGCCTTGAAAATATAAGATTCTATGAGTTCTACGGTTACAAGGAAACTAATTATGCCAAAAGCCATGTAAGCCTGGAAGAGGACTCCTTGTCTCAAATCAGACCCCAGCCCTGGCTGACACCTTGATTGCATCCTGAGCAAAAGGATCCAGCTAAGCTGTAACCAGATCGAGGGGTAATAGCTTGGGGGAGATGGGTTATCACTTTGTGAGGGGTGTAAATGTCTATTATGTTGCTTTGTATGTTTCAAAATAATTTTTAAAAAAGAAAAAGAAAACGAAAACTTAAAAAATGGATTAAAAATATATGAAATAGTACTGTGTTGTTTTCAGCTGCTCAATTTGTGGCAATTTGCAACACAGCAATATATCATTAATACATTAAGTCTGGGTGAGGCATTCTAATCAGTTCCCAGGTGATTATTGATGATGCTGGTGCATATCCACTCTTGGAGTAACAAGAACATTTTACACAATCATTCCAAGATTCAGAGTTATAATGGATATTAGGGATGAACAACTGGGTGTGTTTCAAACTTAAACATAAAGTTTAATGATTCCTAATCACTCAATTTAACCTCTGTTTTCTAAAGCTGACTCTCATGTGACCTTTGTGGGAAATTCCCACTTAAACTTCAAGATATTTATTGCCAATTAGAATCTCATCCTTTTCCAATTTTTGCAGGAAAATTAAACATATTCCCAATCAAATGTATATAGCAAAGTGCAGAGAGGTAATTATCATTTTAATAAATTCAGTTATTAATTTTTATCAGTCCAATTATATTTAACCACACACGGTATTATAAGTAATAAGACCTTAATGACTACACTTGAAGATATTAATATAAGAATGACCAAAATCGGGAGACATCGTCAAAATGGCAGTGTGAGGTGAGCCTCTGGAAATCTCCCCTGGAATTTACAACAAACTGAACAACTTAAACTCCACAAAGGACTCCCTACACAGCAGACAGGCAGCACAAAGAGTCTCACTACTGAATTCACCTAAAAGTGGACAAATTGCGCGAGCATGGGAGGGAGGAACCGAGCAGTGCAGAGACGGAGCCACGCAGGCACAGGACTCAGACCTCTCAGACCTAGCTCAGTGCTCCAAGCTCGTTGCATCCCGGAACTACTGCAGCTGCGGAAGAGGGATGAACTCGGACTGCTAGGGCTCCGTTTATGGCCCACAGGGCTAAGGGGACAGCACATAACACGGCTGAACCCAATGCTCATGGCAGAGACCTCGGAGAAAAGACTGAGGGAAGAAGGCTGAAAACAGTGGTTTAAGCCCTCACTGCCAAGCAGAGAACGGAAGCCCTAGGCACTGAGACTAGCCGCCCCCTCCATACCCTCCCAGAGCTCACCCCGCCCCCACCTGCCCAGTGCTAGAAGTGGAACAGTAGCAGTGTCAGATCAAAAGAGCAGAATATTTACAGTTCTGAGAACAGTGGTCCACAGACAGAGATTCACACTCCAACTTGTTCCGGCAAAGAGGAGGGAGCTGTGGAACCAGGAACGGCTGTGGGGGTGGTCACTGCTATTGCTCTGAGCCAATTCTCAAAACCCACCCCACCCCTGTCTCCACCTATCTAGACGGATCCCTGCAGGTGTAAGCAGAATTACTGAAACACACGGGCTCTCAATCTGGTGCAGGAAGAGTTTGGAACTTCAAAAGCTCTCTGCATCCCCACACAGACGAGGTGCCCAATGACCCAGGTGAACTGTTAACAGAGGAGAAGCACGAATTCCAGGGAATCCCCCCATTGTGTGAGAAGCTGGAATAGTGCAGAGAAAACATAACATTACAGTGTGAGACAGAAAAAAAGCAGCAGTAGGAGAGAAAATAAAACATTCTACAGACACGTATTGGGAAACAAAAGAAAGACCTCATCCTATCAATCTGTTGCAGAGCCCACTCCTGTAGATGTATAGTTACAGAAATAATAAATCATTGATTGCTATGAATAACAAAGGCAACAAGACAGCTCAGAAAGAAAGTGAAAAGTCTCCAGAAAATGAACTTAAAGACATGGAAAGATCTGACTTAAATGACAAAGAATTCAAGATTTCAATTCTGAAAAAACTCAACAAGATGCAAGAAAACACAGAAAAGCAGTATAATTAACTCAGAAACACAATCAAAGAAAAAAACGGATATTTTACCAAAGAGCTTGACATTTTAAAAAAGAACCAAATAGAATTTCTGGAGATTAAGAACTCAAAAGAAGAAATTAAGAATGAAATAACCAGCTTAGGTAGTAGAATTGACCAGATGGAGGAATGAATCAGTGACATCAAAGATAGAAAACTGCAAATGACACGGATGGAAGAAGAAAGAGACTTGAGACTTAAAAGAAACAAAAGAACTCTGCAAGAACTTCTGACTCCATCAGAAAGAACAATACAAAAATAATGGGCATACCAGAGGGAGAAGAAAGAGAGAAGGGAACAGAGAGTATCTTCAAACAAATAGTCGAAGAGAACTTCCCAAACTTCTGGAAAGAACTGGATCCTCGAATCCAAGAAGCAAATAGAACACCTAATTACCTCAACCCTGAAAGGCCTACTCCAAGGAACCATGTATTGAAGCTTTCAAAAATTAACAACAAACAAGAATCCTCAAGGCAGCCAGGGAAAAAAAGACGGAAACCGACAAAGGAAAGCACATTAGATTATCATCAGATTTTTCAGCAGAAACTCTACAAGCCAGGAGGGAGTGAAACCAAATATTCAAACTATTAAAGGAGAGAAATTATGAACCAAAAATAATATACCTAGCAAAGATATCCTTTAGATATGAAGGAGGAATAAAGACCATTCCAGATATAAAGAAGCTGAGGGAATTTTCTAATACATGACCTGCACTACAAGAAATACTAAAAGAGGCTATTCTACCACCATCAATAGGGGCAATTTGTGGCAACCAAAACATAAAAAGGGGGAGAGTAAAGGCATGGACCGGAATATGGGAATGGAGAAAGTAAGCGTGCTGAAGAAAATGGAATACTCTAAATATCAAACTCTCTTTTACATAAACTTAAGATTAAACACTCAAAAAAAATCCAGAACTGAAATATATACTGTAATAAAAGAGGACACAGAGGAAAACATCATAGAATACCACCACACAGAAATAACAGACAAAAACAAAAAGGCAAAAAAAACAATGCAGACAAAGTCTTACCAGAAAACTAAAGACAGAATGAAAGGAAATCTTCAGATATTAATAATCACCCTAAATGTAAATGGACTGAACTCACCAATAAAAAGGCACAGAGTAGCAGATTGGATCAAAAAACTAAACCCAACCATATGCTGTCTCCAAGAGACACATCTCAGCTACAAGGCCAAATATAGACACAAAGTGAAAGGGTAGAAATTGACACTCCAAGCAAATGGTATCCAGAGAAAATCAGGTGTAGCTATACTGATTAGGGATGAAACAGAATTCAGGGTGGAAAAAGTAACGAGACAAAGATACACATTTCATAATGGTAAAGGGGACTATACAACAAGAAGACATAACAGTCATCAATATTTATGCACCCAATTAGGGAGTACCAAAATATACCATGCAACTACTAACAGAACTAAAGGGAGAAATTGACCAAAACACAATTATACTAGGAGACCTAAATACATCACTGACAGCTATGGATAGATCATCCAAACAGAAAATAAATAACGAAATAGCAGCCCTAAATGACACATTAGATGAAATGGACATAATTAACATATATAGAGCACTTCATCTTAACACATCAGACTATACATTCTTTTCTAGTGTACATGGAACATTCTCAAGGATAGACCATATTGGGACACAAAAATAACCTCAGCAAATTTAAGAAGATTGAAATCATACCAAGCATATTCTCTGATCACAAGGCTTTGAAATTGGATATCAACTGCAAAAAGAAAGCAGGAAAAAACACAAACACGTGGAGATTAAACAACATAGTTTTAAAGAACGACTGGGTCAAAGAAGAAATAAGAGGAGAGATCAAAAGATACATAGAAACAAATGACAATGTAAATACATCCTATCAAAATTTTTGGGTTGCAGTGAAAGCAATTTTAAAAGGGAAATTTATGTCGTTACAGGCCTATCTCAAGAAACAAGAAAAATCCCAAATAAATAACCTCATGTTACACCTTAAAGAACTAGAAAAAGAAAAACAAATGAAACCCAATATAAGCAGAAGAAAGGAAATAATAAAAATCAGAGCAGAACTAAATGAAATGGAGACAAAAGGAAAATAGAAAAAAATAATGTGACAAAGAGCTGGTTCTTTGAAAAGATTAACAAAATTGACAAACCCTTGGCTAGGCTCAGTAAGATAAAAAGAGAGGAGACATTAATAAACAAAATCAGAAATGAAAAACAAGAAGTTATCACGGATGCCACAGAAATACAAAGGTTCATCCAAGAATACTATGAAGGACTATATGCCACCAAATTCAATAACCTAAAAGAAATGGACAAGTTCTTAGAAATATCTAGCATTCCAAGACTGAACCAAGAAGAACTAGAAAATCTAAACAGACAGATCACCAGTAACGGAATTGAATCAGTCATCTAAACCCTTCCCAAAAGGAAAAGTCTGGGAACAGATGGCTTCACTAGTGAATTCTACCAAACCTTCAAAGAGGATCTAATACCAATCCTGCTCAAACTCTTCCAAAAAATTGAAGAAGGTACAGTACTCCCTAACTCATTTTATGAGGCCAACATTTCCCTCATACCAAAACCTGGCAAGGGCAACACAAAGAGAACGACGGACTAATATCTCTGATGAATACAGATACAAAAATCCTAAACAAAATTCTAGCAAATCGAATGCAGTAAGGCATTAAAAAGATTATTCATCACGACCAAGTGGGATTCATCCCCGGGCACAAGGATGGTTTAACATCGACAAATCCATCAATGTGATACATCACATAAACAAAATAAAGGACAAAAATCATATGACTATATCAATTGATGCAGAAAAACCATTTGACAAGATACAACATCCATTTATGATTAAAACACTTAATAAAATAGGTATAGAAGGAAAATACCTCAACATAATAAAGGCCATATTTGAGAAATCCTCAGCTTATCTTATAATTAACGGTGAAAAACTGAAGCCTTTTGTTCTAAATTCAGTAACACGACAGGGCTGTCCTCTATCACCTCTGCTTTTCAACATAGTGTTGGAAGTCCTTGCCAGAGCAATCAGGCACGAGAAAGAAATAAAAGGCATCCACATTGGGGATGAAGAAGTTACATTGTCACTCTTTGCAGATGACATGTTGTTATATAGAGAAAACCCTAAAGACTCCACCAAAACGCTATTAGAAACAATCAACGAATACAGTAAAGTTGCTGGCTACAAAATCAATGTACAAAAGTCCATTGCATTCCTATATACTAACAATGAAATCTCAGAAAAAGAAAAAAAAAACCATTCCTTTTGCAATTGCTGCAAAAAAATAAAATGTCTAGGAATAAACTTAACCTAGTATGTGAAAGACCTATATGCTGAAAACTACAAGATATTTTTAAAAGAAATTGAAGAAGACACAAAGAAATGGAAAGACATTCTGTGCTCATGGATTGGAAGAAACAAGATAGTCAAAATGGCCGTATTACCCAAAGCAATACACAGATTTAATGCAATCCCCATCAAAATCCCAATGACATTTTTTAAAGAAATAGAAGAAAAAATCAGCAGATTTGTTTGGAATCACAATAGACCCCGAATAGCCAAAGCAATTTTAAGAAAAAAGAACAATACTGGAGGTATCACACTCCTTGACTTTAGCTTGTGCTACAGGGCAACAATAACCAAAATTTCATGGTATTGGCAGAAAAACAGACACACAGAGCAGTGGAATAGAATTGAGAACTCAGATATAAAACCACATAAATATGGACAGATAATTTTTGACAAAGATGCAGAAAACATACAATGGAGGAAAGATATCCTGTTTAATAAATGGTGCTGGGAGAATTGGAAAGCCACGTGAAAAGAATGAAACTGGACTGGTGTCTGTCACCAAGTACCAAAATTAATTCAAAATGGATCAAATGTTTAAGCATAAGACCTGAAACAATAAACTGCATAGAAGAAAACATAGGTACTAAATTTATGTACCTTGGGTTTAAAGAGCATTTCATGAATTTGACTCTAAAGGCAAGGGAAGTAAAAGCTAAAATAAATGAATGGGACTACATCAAACTTAAAATCTTCTGCACAGAAAAATAAAACATCGACAAAATAAAGAGGCAACCAACTTGAATGGGAAAAGTTTTTTGCAAACAGTGCCTCTGATAAGGGCTAATATCCAAATTGTACAAGGAACTCATGCAACTCAACAATAAAAAAAAACAACAACCCTTTTGAAAAATGGGCAGAGGAGCTGAAGAGATATTTCTCCAAACAGGACATAGAAGTGGCAAATAGATATATGAAAAAATGCTCAACATCAGTAATTATTAGAGTAATGCAACTAAAAACCACAATGAGATATCACCTAACCCCAGTTAGAATGGCTCTCATCAACAAGACAAATAGTAACAAGTGTTGGAGAGGCTGTGGTGAAAAAGGAACCCTCATACACTATTGGTGGGAGTGCAGTCTGGTGCAGCTGTTATGGAAGGCAGTGTGGAGGTTCCTAAAAAATTACAAATAGAATTACTATATGACCCAGCCATCGCTCTCCTGGTTATCTACCCAAAAATATCTGAAAACATTTATCCATAAAGATACTTGTGCTCCAAGGTTCATTGCAGCTTTATTTTCAGTGGCCAAGACATGGAAACAACCAAAATGTCCTTCGATGAATGAATGGATAAAGAAGTTGTGGTATATAAACACAATGGAATACTATTGGGCGATAAGAAAACATGAAATACGACTGTTTGTGAGAACATGGATGGATCTTGAGATTATAATGCTAAGCGAAATAAGTCAGACAGAAAAAGCAGAGAAACATATGATTTCACTGATATGTGGTATATAAAGCAAAAACAACAAAAGAACAAGACAAACAAATGAGAAACAAGAACTCATAGACACAGACAATAGTTTAGTGGTTACCAGAGGGTAAGGGTGGTGCGGGGGTAGTAGATGAGGGTAAAGGGGATCAAATATATGGTTATGGAAGGAGATCTGATTCTGGGTGGTGAACACACAATGGGATTTATAGATGATGTAATACAGAATTGTACACCTGAAATCTACGTAAATTTACTAACAATTGTCACCCCAATAAACTTTAATTAAAAAAAATTATGAGCAAAATTGAATTCTTTTTTGATTTTGCCAAATGCAAGTTTTGATTCACAGAACAAATTTTGCATTTGCTATCTTATTAAACCACTTTTTATGATTTTCCTATTTTGACTGTGTGGTTGGACACCACTACGTATGTATAGAGGAATATCTGTTCTACAGTGAGGCTGATTTACTTGGTCACACTTTCAGGAGTGTTAGGACTAAAAGATTTATCTCCATGGAACTACAGGTGTCAGGATTCTAGCAGCTAAGGGCTTCATTTGTCATTGCAATCTATCTTGTGTTGATGAAGAAGAGTACTGAGCCTGGAAATCACTGAAGATCACTGAGGAAAGAACTCAGTTATTGCAGATCTCTTTTAGGACTTATTCTATGAAAAGAGCAAGTCATTTTCCCTGGATCTTTTTTCTGCATGTGTTAAATGGATCTTAATAAATTTTCTGTTCAATTCACTCTAATTCATTTCAGAAAATATTTACTTAGTAGATTACTGTCCTAGGAGAAATGTTGTGTGAATAACATATAGTGCCTACCCTTATGTAGTTTATGATCTAGTGGAGAAGAAAATGCACACAATTATCATAGAGTGTGATAACTGACCAAGACAGGTATAACTGCAATGGAGGTAATATCTAATTTTGAATTTGAAGTACAAGTAACATTTTGTCAAATAAAGGGAAGAGGGGATTCCTAGCAGGAGGAACAGTGTGCTCTATTGGGTAAAGAGCAAAAAATATAAAATTCAGTGTGGTTAGAACATGGGAAGGCAGGGAGAGAAAGCTGGAAAATAATACAGGGGCCAAAACATGATGGCTGGTAAGCCATATAACAGACTTTGGACTTTAAGTTAAAGCAAACTTTTGGGTCTCAGGACCCTATCATATTTTTTAAAATTCTGGAAAGCCTCAAAGAGCTTTAGTTTGTACATTACATCTGCCAATACTTACAATATTAGAAATTAAAACTGGGAAATTTTAAAGTACATAGTTACTCATTTAAAATAATTAAAAATCCGTAATATATTAGCATAAGGATTTTTATAGATCTCTTCAATATTTGGCTTGTATATAAAAATCCTAATGGCATTTTTTAAAGAAATAGAACAAAAAATCATCAGATTTTTTGGAACCACAAAAGTTCCCGAATAGCCAAACAATCCTAAGAAAAAGAACAATGCTGGAGGTATCACTCTCCCTGACTTCAGCTTGTACTAAAGGGCAACAATAATCAAAACAGCATGGTATTGGCAGAAAAACAGACATGTAGACCAATGGAATAGTATTGAGAACCCAGAAATAAAACCACTTAAATATGGACAAATAATTTTTGACAAAGAAGCAAAAAACATACAATGGAGAAAAGACAACCTCTACAATAAATGATGCTGGGAGAATTGGATGGCCATGTGCAAAAGAATGAAACTGGACTGCTATCTGTGACAATGTACCAAAATTAATTCAAAATGGATCAAAGACTTAAGCATGAGACCTGACACAATAAACTGCATAGAAGAAAACATAGGTACTAAACTTATGGACCTTGGGTTCAAACAGCATTTTATGAATTTGACTCCAAAGGCAAGGGAAGTGAAGCTAAAATGAATGAATGGGACTATATCAAACTAAATAGCTTCTGCACAGCCAAAGAAACCATCAACAACATAAAGAGGCAACCAACAGAATGGGAGAAGATTTTTGCAAACAGTGCCTCGATAAGGGGCTAATATCCAAAATATACAAGGAACTCATGCAACTCAACAACAAAAAAACAAACAACACAATTGAAAATTGGGCAGAGGAACTGAAGAGACATTTCTCCAAAGAGGACATACAAATGGCCAATAAATATATGAAAAAAATGCTCAACATCACTAATCATGAGAGAAATGTAAATAAAAACTACAGTGAGATATCACCTTACCCCCATTAGAATGGCTATCATCAACAAGACATATAATAACAATTGTTGGAGAGGCTGTGGAGAAAAATGCAGATTGGTGCAGCTGATATGGAAGGCAGTGTGGAGGTTCCTTTAAAAATTATGAATAGAATTACCACATGACCCAGCAATCCCTCTTCTGGGTATCTACCCAAAAAATCTGAAAACGTTTATCCATAAAGACATGTGTGCTCCAAAGTTCATTGAAGCTTTATTTGCTGTGACCAAGACTTGGAAACAATGAAAGTGTCCTTCTATAGATGAATGGATAAAGGAGTTGTGGTATATATACACAATGGAATAGTATTCGTCAGTAAGAAAAGATGAAATAGGATCATTTGTGACAACATGGATGGATCTTGAGAGTATAATGCTAAGCGAAATAAGTCAGACAAAAAAAGTAGACAACCATATGATTTCACTGATATGTGGTATATAAACCAAAAACAACAAAAAGACAAGCAAATGAGAAACAAAAACTCATAGACGCAGACAATGGTTTAGTGGTTACCAGGGGGTAGGGGGGAGAGGTGGTAGATGAGGGTAAAGGGTATCCAATATGTCGTGATGGAAGGAGAGCTGACTCTGGGTGGTGAACACACAATGTGATTTATAGATAATGTAATACAGAATTGTATACCTGAAATTTATGTAACTTTACTAACGATTGTCACCCCAATAAACTTTAATTTAAAAAAAAGGAAAAAATAGAAAAAAAACAAACCCTAAATATTTACATATAATGGAAAGACTGAATAAAATAATGTACTATTCATAAAACAGAGAACAATATAGCTTTCAAGATGAGCTGAATGTACATAAATGTCAATGAATAGGTGTGAAAACCGTAACAGTAATAAACCAAGAACCAGGATGAGATAAAAAAAAAAAAAAGAAAGAACAAAAGGAAACAGGCTGATGCTCATATCTGACTTCAGCCAACTTATTGTAATATCACACCACCTCTGGAAAATTCTGCTGTACACTCATGAAAGAATGAAAGTGAAAGTAGCAAATCATACCCCAACATTATTATGAACAACATTTTGAGTCTGCAATTTTATCTTACAGACTTCTAGATATCTCACAGACCATAATTTGAGAAACACTATCTTAAGACAATGAGAAAAGTTTGAAGGGAGCAAAGAAGGGAACTAGACATAATCAGAGTTTCATTTTAGAAACTTAATCTACAGAGAAGAGAATGTGTTCTAGAGAAATAAGAATAGAATCATGTAGCCTAGTATGGATTCCAAAATAGTGTACGTGATCATATCTAGCTTTACTGATCTACACAGAAAGGGTTTTAAATGGTATCACACATACCAAATATTTATTACAGAGTTAGCCCTTAGTGCTACTGCTATAGAAATCAACTTACTATGAATCATCAGGGTAAAATCCAGTTTAGAAGTGGAGTCAGCAACAGAGCAAACTTTGGCAAGAGTTGCAAATTCCTTAAGGAGTCTGCAGGACTGCAACTCAACCAACAAATCACTCCCCCACCAATTAGATGCTATTGACAAAAGGAATGGATAAAAGAGAAGATGTGTTTAGTTAAGGAAAACCCTGGATCAAGAATGACAGTGCATAGCAAATAAATTAATTAATAATTATTATACCATGTTTCCCCACAAATAAAACCTAGCTGGACAATCAGCTCTAATGTGTCTTTTGGAGCAAAAAATAATATAAGACCTGGTCTTATTTTATTATAATATAAGACTGGGTCTTTAATATGACATGATATGATATGATATGATATGATATGATATGATATGATATGATATGATACTGGGTTTTATATTAATTTTCGCTCCAAAAGACACATTAGAGCTGATTGTTTAGCTAGGTCTTATTTTTGGGGAAACACAGTAGTAATAATAAACTACTAATAAGTAACATTTTTTTTAACACTTATTATATGCCAGGTCCTGTGCTAAGAGCTTTATCATTTTAACTTAGTCCTCACAACCATTTGAAGTAGATAATATCATCATTCCCAGTTGGTATTATTATCATCCCCATATCCAGGGTGAGAAAACTAATGGGGAGCAGTGAGATAACTATGACTAGGCAAAGGCAAAACCAAGTGACTCAACCAAGGTTATGAAACTAATAAAGGGCAGAGCTAGGATTGGCGCATGTGTCTGTCTGACTCTACAGCCTGTGTTTAGCCACTGTGCTAAATATGCGTGAAAAATCACAACGTAAAACACCCCATGAATAAAGCTAATTTCCGTATTAAATAGATTATTCATAATTCATGATAAATGAGTGGCTGATTGTTGTCACGCAGCAGCCTACCTGTCTGTCCCCTCATACCTACCCCTAAAGACAGGACAGTCTGTGAGACTGATCCTTTCAGGGACTTTGCTTCACCTTTTTGCTTACACCTTATGTCTCCCTGTTTGGCCCCAGAGGATGGCTGGTTGGTCAATGACGGGTAAGATTCCTTAAGGGAGAAACAACCTAACACAGGCACATTAGCACAGGGGCCATCTGCAGAATTCACGGGTTTGATAGAGTTTGGCATAGACCCCCATCTTCCCCTAGCTAAGGAGAGCTTCTGCCTCTGTGGCTATATTCCTTCCCACAACCTGCTTGGGAAGAGATTCAATAATGTGATAACATCAGTCCTCCTGATATGAATAACATCTATTCATATCAGTAAGTTTCAGCATAAAGGTTTTGTCCCTTGGTGAGGTAGATACAACAATTACTAAGACATCCTGGGACTTTCAGTTCCGGCTGCTTGCAGGCAAAGGTGATTGGTTTGAATCAGTTTCCAAGTATAAAGTATGAAATTCTCAGACCGTGGAGAAAACAATGTTACTTCCTTGTGTGTACATCAATAAAAGCCACAAGGTGGCTCAATTTGGGGCTCTCAGTCCTTTGAGGCTGTGAGACCCTTGGCCCCTAGTACATAAATCTCTTGACTTCTGTTTCTTTCTTAACCCTTCACCGCCCCTTCTTGTTCTCTCACTGCCCGTGTAGCACTGAACGCAACAGTTGATACTAGATAAATCCTGATGCTTAAAGTAACATTTTTGTCCACCCTATAAACAAGAGATCTAAAGGAATAAAGTTTGTTGCTGAGAATGGTTGATAATATTTAGGGTTAAGGTGTATTTTTCTGAGGAACAGACCCACTATAGTTTATACTTTAATTGTTGTTTACAATTTCAAAAATTTAGCCATTGCTAATAATTGAGGGGCAATGCAAACTAGTGCTTAAATCTAATCAGACTGTCTGGATTTGAATCCCAACTCTACCACTTACTAACTATATAACATTGGGCAAGTCACTTCTCCTACCTATGCATCAGTTTTTGTGACCCTAAAATAGAAACAATAATAGTACCTAATTCAAATGATGTTTATTTTAGGATTAAATGATATAATATATGTCAAATATTGATTATAAATATGTCACAGATTAAATCTCTAAAAATATTAAATATCACAAATTAAATGCTCAAAATTATTAACTGTCATAATTAAATTCTACCCAAAGAGCTCCTCCTTTACTATAGTTATTTAGGGTATTATTTAAACATTTTTAAGACCTGAATTTTTTCATATGTAAATAAAGATGTACAAACAGATGTCTAAGATCCCTGCCAGTTTCAAGTTTCTGTGTTATCAAGTTGGCCTAAAAAATCCCACTCTCCCTCTGATACTGTCACAATGGAGGCTTTGCCAAAATAATCAAATACTCATTCAATAGAGAGACTTATAGTCCCAGAATCAAACTAATTAGAATAGGGGCTGAATTTTTGGTAGAATGGACTGGATCTTTTGGCATATTCTGAATATAGTCTTAATTTGCCAAGGTTACCATAATATTTTGAAGAACTTAAAAGTTTAAGTAGAATTGGGTTTAGTAAGAGGTAAACATTCTCTAAATGTCAAGTAATTATAATAATCATTTTACCTATGACATTGTAAAAAATTCTTGACCCCCTGTGCTTATAACAAAACCTTCTTTTATTTTAAGGCACACCCATCACATAAAAACAACATCAACATAGTTTCACAAGATTCTTTTTACTTGTGCAAACACGTACGCGCACACACACACACACACCACTTGGCTATTGCTGAATTTTGTTATTCCCTTTTGCTTAGTTAAGGATAAAGGCTGCCATTTCAGGATTGAAGCAAAGTCCTTGTGGCACCTAGGAAGAAGGTGATAAACACTTTATACTGCACTGGCAATGTAGTCTTCATTCAGTGAATTGCTCTCTCTCATAGTTGCTTTCTTAAGTGGGAATCGATGCAGCTGTTTTGTTGTTATCAAGCTGCTTGGAATCATTGATATACAAGTCAATTTCTGACTTTACAAGATCCTCTCAAAGCTGTGAACAACTTTTTTAAAAAATAGGCTAATGTCTGACCTGCAAAGATGACAACAACAACAAAAACATTCCAGAATGCTGGAGGATACTGGGGTTAAGGGAGACAAAAGGATTAAGGCAAAGCAGATAATAGGGAGTGAGTTTGTGTTGGGCTTACAAATTTGTCCACTGAGACAATCTGTTTGTAATATCAAAGAGTCATATCAAAGAGTCATTCTTCATCTTCCAAAATTAGAGATGAAGAAATAAAGGAATCTTGCTTACATGGAATCTCATAGCTGGAACAGGCCTTAAGGGCCATCTAGCTTAGTTTCCATATTAAGTGACTTCCCAAAGGTCACACACCTAATGATAGAGCTAGGACCAGAATTCCAGTTTCTTGATTTATAAATTATTGTTTTTTTTCAGATTATTATGTTTAGTTTACCATAAGTCCTCATAGCTAGAGTCTATAAAAATGTTTTTACAATGTACTTATTAAATAATTTATTTGTAAAGGAAGTTCTAAATCATCAAAATAAGTGAAAGTCTCAATATGGTGAAGTGCCTAAGATAATATACAAATCAATTCCTAGTAGACATAATTCACTAGTAAATCTACAGAATGCCAAACTAAAACACACACAGTACCCACAAAATGGGTATAAACAGAAAATCTTTCAAGTATACAATAAAAACAGACAAGAGGCAGTCAGAAGTAAAAACAGGAAAATTTTGCTCAGCCTAGTAATAGGTTAGAAAGACTTCTAGAGAAAGTCAGTTATGAATGTGGGAGATGTATTTCCAAATGCCTTGCCTCCTTCTTTGACTCTTCTTGAGTTCATTCCTCATGTTGAAAGGCCCAACTCCTACAATTCTCACTTTAAA